>NC_134551.1:34396228-35017790 GCF_025594145.1 Primulina tabacum | reverse complement strand
ATCCCTAAAATCTTTGTAAGATTTGGCCTTATCAATCCCCCCACACTTAAGCCTTTGTTCGTCCTCGAGCAAATTAGAGAATAAAAATATAACCGAGGAATATTCAATGATTCACCACAACAAATGACACAATCAACACTTTTCAACCTACCAATCTCCGTCAAACTCAATCAAAAGATCACACTTCGAAAATCGTAAAATTCACTTTCGTTGCAACTTTAAAACTCAAGCATTCACTAGAAAAGATCAAGATAATGAGACGTGTGTAGTGTAGAAGTCAAAACTCATATTCATCAAAGGTGTTTTAGTTCAAGGAATGCTCATATTTTCTGGATTTTTTTTTTAAATAAAGAAACTCTCCATAAGTTTATCTTTCATATCTTTCTCCACTAAATGTTGGAGGAATATGACCCGGTCAATAGGTCTTTTTAAGCTTATAACGTTAGGCCACGGCTCACGGCTACAATAAAGGTAGGGAGATTCAAAATGAGAGAAAATAAACAATTTAATCATACAGCGCACTCCTTCATCTCTTATCTTCCTTTCCTTATGGAATTTCACCATTCATCCACCTAACTTTTTCATCTTCCTTGTACTTTCATTCATATTCCCCCATATTTTCTTTCTCTTCCTCCAGTTTTTTTTTCGATATTCAACAACATTCCCTTTTAGGTTTTTCAATCATCACATCAATATTCCTCCTTCCTTTCTTTTTCATTATGTATCTTTTCATCAATCCCTTTCTCATTCTTCATGATTTTTTTTTCAAACTCCTCCAATTTTTCTTATCAATTATCAACACATGAGAGTTATTGAAAATTTTAAAGCGCTAAAGGGGTTTATTTCTCTCAAAATTAAGGTAGAGGAATATTGTATATGCTAAAATTGGGTAGTTGATGTGGGATTTTGAAGGAATACGAATGGTGGCTAATTGTATGTCTTTGACACACTCCATTCGATTTTTTATAGGCTCAAAATGGGGTACTAGGGATATAAATGATGCATTGGGTAGGCTCGAAAGGCTCAAACGGTCCAAAGATCGCCTAAATCATCCCTAAGTCATTCTCCTCCGTATTTTCGCCTCGAAAGATAATCAGACAAGTTCTAGATTGTTTCTTTTCTTTCTCTTTTTTTTTTCAATTTTTTTTTATGAGCTCACCTTTTACTAATTCACGATTAATTCATATAAGTATGACCTAAAGTGCATAGATTATGTCTCAAAATATGATACAAAACTAGTTTGTGCTCAAATCCTTCGGCTACAACTACAGCTCATCTCAATCAATTCTAGGTGTGATTCAATCTCTCGAGTGATAAAAAATCTAGGAAGTCAATTAGTGTGTCATGTAATCACAAGTGCAGTTTCTCAAAGAATAACCAAAAAAAAATTTCATGCTCGAGGATTAAACATTGAAGCACATGCTAAGTGTGGTGACGTGAAACAAACACAAATCAAATCTCCCCCCCACACTTTAGATTTACACTGCCCTCAGTGTCATGCCATTCAAAAAGAATATAAAAGTTGGGTGCAGAATAGCAAGAGAACACTTCCCTGACAGTGTTGCTTTAAATTCCATGGACTGTTACATGGGGATGGTAGAATTCCTCAGTGCTGAAAATATTTTATTTCAACAGTTTAGCTTTTCCAGAATCTAAATCATATTCCTTCATTCCAATATTCCCTACACACACCAAAATCACAGAAAATTAACCTAATAGAATGAAAAAGTAAAAAAATAAAAAATATAAAATGAAACGAAATAAAATAAATCACTGGGTTGCCTCCCAGCAAGCGCTAAATTTCTTGTCTATAGCTAGACAACTCCCTTTATAGATTAGGTTGGATCGTGCAAAGGAGTACTCGGCTCCTCTTGCTCCACAATTCCTTCATGAAAAATTTTCAGTCGATGTCCATTCACCTTAAAGGGATTTCTAGAATCTCCACGGATTTCTACAACACCAAAGGGAAAAACTTCAGTAACAGTAAAAGGCCCGGACCATTTGGAGCGAAGTTTACCTGGCATGAGTTTCAAACGAGAGTTATAAAGAAGAACTTTTTGTCCAGACTCAAATTCCCTGTGCACGATCCTTGCATCATGCCACTTCTTTGTCTTTTCCTTGTAGATTTTCGCATTCTCATATGCATCAAGACGAAATTCCTCCAGCTCATTGAGTTGTAGAAGACGATGATAACCTGTAGCTTGCACATCAAAGTTCAAAAATTTGGTAGCCCATAATGCCCTATGCTCTAGTTCAACAGGGAGGTGACAAGCTTTTCCATAGACCAAACGAAAAGGGGAAGTTCCTATAGGGGTTTTGAATGCTGTTCTATATGCCCACAACGCATCATCCAATTTACTAGCCCATTCCTTCCTCGAAGATCCAACGGTCTTCTCAAGAATTTTCTTAATCTCCCTATTTGACACTTCTACTTGACCACTAGTTTGAGGATGATAAGGTGTTGCCACCTTGTGCGTGACCCCATATTTAGCCAAAAGAGATTCAAAATTGCGATTACAAAAATGTGTTCCCCCATCGCTAATAATGGCTCTAGGTGTGCCAAATCTTGCAAAAATATTTTTCTTTAAAAATTGGATCACAACCTTAGAGTCATTGGTTCTACAAGCACTTGCTTTCACCCACTTGGATACGTAATCCACAGCCACCAAAATATATTTATTTCCTAAGGAATCTGGAAATGGCCCCATGAAATCAATTCCCCACACATCAAACAATTCACAGACTAAAATATTATTCAATGGCATTTCGTGTCTCCTTGAAATATTACCAACACGTTGGCATTCATTGCAATTCAAAACATAAGTGTGTGCATCCTTGAACAGTGTAGGCCAGTAGAATCCAGCTTGAAGGATTTTTGTGGCCGTTTTACTTGCCCCAAAATGTCCTCCAGTTGGACCACTATGACAATGAGAAAGTATAGAACTTACCTCTTCCGCTGGAATACACCTACGAATAATGCCATCTGTACAAATTCTAAACAAAAGAGGATCTTCCCAAAGATAATATTTTAAATCTGAAAAGAACTTCTTTTTCTGCTGATATGTAAGATGAGAAGGAATAAATTTGCATGACAAATAATTGACAAAATCAGCATACCATGGTAAATTAGAGATGCCATAAAGTTTCTCGTCAGGAAATTCATCTCTAATTACATACTTACCTTCCTTGGGCTTCTCCAATCTCGATAGATGATCAGCAACTTGGTTTTCAGTTCCCTTGCGATCCACGATCTCTATGTCAAATTCTTGCATTAGAAGGATCCATCTTATCAATCTTGGCTTGGCATCCTTCTTGTTTAAGAGATACTTCCAAGCTGAATGATCCGTGTGGACTATCACTTTACTCCCTACAAGGTATGGCCGAAACTTGTCCAAAGAAAAAACAACAGCCAGCAACTCTTTTTCTGTGATGGAGTAGTTCAATTGAGCTCCTGAAAGTGTCATGCTTGCATAGTAGATTACATGCAAGAATTTGTCTCTCTTTTGCCCCAAAACAACCTCTAAAGCAATATCACTTGCGTCACACATGAGTTCAAAAGATAGATTCCAATCTGGTGCGACAATGATTGGCGTGGTGGTCAACTTTTGCTTTAATACCTGAAATGCTTGTAAACAATCCTCAGAAAAAACATAAGGAACATCTTTCATTAGCAAATTAGTTAAAGGCTTAGTAATACTCGAGAAATCCTTGATAAATCGCCTATAAAAACCTGCATGCCCAATAAAGCTACGAATTCCTTTGACATTAGTGGGAGGAGGAAGCTTTTCTATGATCTCTACCTTAGCTCTATCCACTTCAATACCTTTTTCAGAAATTTTGTGACCAAGGACAATTCATTCCTTTACCATGAAATGACATTTCTCCCAGTTAAGTACAAGATTCGTTTATTCACATCTCTTTAGCACTTTTGACAAATTAATCAAACAAGAGTCGAAGGAAGAACCAAAAACAGAAAAGTCATCCATGAAGACCTCAATATGCTTTTCAACCATATCATGAAAAATCGACATCATACAACGTTGAAAAGTAGCGGGAGCATTACACAAACCAAATGGCATTCTTTTATAAGCAAATGTACCATAGGGACAAGTAAAAGTGGTCTTATCTTGATCTTCGGGGTCTATGGGGATTTGCATATATCCAGAATAACCATCTAAAAAACAATAGAAAGCATGACCTGCCAAACGCTCTAACATTTGATCAACAAAAGGTAAGGGGAAGTGATCTTTTCTTGTGGCATCATTCAATTTGCGATAATCAATACAAACACGCCACCCAGTCACAGTTCTAGTGGGGATTAATTCGTTATTTTCATTTTCAACAACAGTGATTCCCCCTTTCTTAGGAACAACATGCACATGACTTACCCACTTGCTATCGGATATAGGAAAGATCATACCTGCATCAAGGAGTTTGATTACCTCCTTTTTTACGACCTCTTGTATAGCTGGATTCAATCTCCTTTGAGATTGAGTGGTGGGAGAGTGCTCATTCTCCATTAAAATTTTGTGCATGCACATGGATGGATTTATTCCCTTGATGTCAGCTATGATCCATCCAATGGCATATATGTGATCCTTCAGCACTCTCAAGAGCTTATCTTCCTCATCACCTGTCAAGGAAGAAGAAACAATTACTGGCAGTTTATCTCCTTCCTTCAAAAATAAATATTTTAAATGAGGAGGAAGTGGTTTGAGTTCGAGGAATGGGGCTTCTTCTATGGAAGGTTTAAGTGATTTTGGAATATGTCCAAGCTCCCCAATCTTCGAATTCACCGATCTTGGCAAAGGCTTTGATCCCTCCAAGTAGTTCATACATTCCTCCACTTCTTCTCTGCTGGATTCCGTGGACTTTGGACTAACCAAAAGCTTTTCCAGTGGGTTTTCAATCAAAGTATCCTGCACACTACACTCAACAATATCATCAATAGCATCTATTCTATAACAATCAGAAGATCCAGGATATTTCATACTATGAAAAACATTAAAAGTTACCTTCTCATCATTCAACCTCAAAACTAACTCACCTTTTTGCACATCTATGAGAGCTCTTCCAGTTGCTAAGAAAGGACGACCTAAAATTAGGGGGATCTCACGATCCTCCTCCATGTCTAGCACAACAAAGTCAACTGGAAATATAAATTTATCAACCTTAACCAAAACATCCTCTATTACCCCTCTAGGATATTTAATAGATCTATCAGCAAGTTGAAGGGAAATAGTGGTTGGTTTAACTTCTCCAATCCCCAATTTCTCAAAGCAGGAATAAGGCATAAGATTTATGCTAGCACCAAGATCACATAATGCTTTGTTAAAATTAGAATTTCCTATAGTGCAAGGAATGGAGAAACTACCTGGATCCTTAAGCTTTGGAGGTAATTTATTTTGCAAAATAGCTGAACATTCCTCAGAAAGCTTAACAGTTTCAAAATCAACAAGTTTCCTCTTTTTAGTCAAAATATCTTTCAAGAATTTAGCATAAGAAGGCATTTGAGCCAAAGCCTCTACAAAAGGAATATTTATGTGCAATTTCTTAAAAACTTCAAGAAATTTTGAAAATTGTTGATCCAATTGTAGTTGCCTTGCTCTTTGAGGGAAAGGAAGTGTATTAATATCAATATTATCATTAGAATCAAACTCCTTACCTTTCTTACCTGTCTTCCGTGTAGTCTGAGTGTTATGTTCCTTAGCATCTTCCATTTTTGGTTTCATTCCTCCATCATTCTTTGCCTCCATATCTGTAGAATTCTGCCTATTTGGTTCCTCTTCCTCGGCCTTGACCACTGTACTCACTGAATTCACTCCTTTCGGATTTTTCTCAGTATCACTTGGTAGTGTTCCAAGGGGTCGATTTGCTAATTGATTGGCTATTTGACCCATTTGAGCATCCAACCTTCGTAAGATAGCATCATGATTCTGCAGTCTCGTCTCCATTCCCACAATATGTTTCATCATAAAATCCTCATAAATTGGTCGTTGATCTTCTTGCTTGAATCCTGGAGGTGCTGCAGGTACCAATAATCCTTGTTGTCTCACTTGTTGAGGAATGGGCAGTGGAGGAATATGTGTTGGATTAAGGGAATTCTCCGTATTCTTCCAAGACAAATTAGGGTGATGCTTCTATCTTGGATTGTATGTGGAACTGTATGGATTGTATTTTGTTGTCTCCATTGATTCCCCACAAAATTCACTGCTTCTTCATCAAAAATGGGTTGTTCCTCGATGACTATTCCTTGGACCTGATTTGCTTGATTTGATTTCAGCTAAGAGAATTGATGAGCCAACCCATCAATCTTAGCAGTAAGTGCATTCAACACATCCATTTCAAGAACTCCAGCCTTCTTTTCTCGTTTAATATCTGTCCAACCCGCACTATTTTCAGCCATATTTGAAATTATTTCAAGTGCAACTCGTGGAGTCTTCCTGTATAAGCTACCATTGGCTGCCGTATCTAGCATGGAACGCACAGAAGGATCTACTCCGTTATAGAAAATCTGAACTTGTTCAGATGAAGAGAAACCATGTTGAGGACACCTCCTCAACATCTTTCTAAATCTTCCCCAAGCTGTATGTAATGTCTCCCCATCCTTCTGGCGAAAAGATGATATATCCATACGCAGTTGTGCTAGCTTGGTGGGTGGAAAATATTGATTCATGAACATTTCCACCAAACCATTCCATGTAGTAATAGAACCAGCTGGTAGATCTCTAAGCCATTCTGCTGCTTCACCATGCAAAGAGAAGGGGAATAGTCTTAATCTTATGGCATCCGTGCTCACTTCATTGAACTTGATTGTGTCACAGATAGATAGAAATCCCTCCAGATGTGCATTAGGATCCTCGGTCTGCGATCCTCCAAATCTCACTTGATATTGTATCATTTGAATGATGGATGGCTTCAACTCAAAATTATTTGCTTCCACAGTAGGGCGAGTGATGCTAGAACCATAACCTCCAGTGGTTTGTCTAGTGAGATCATAGACAGTGCGATCATCTTCCTCGTTGTCCATTACTTCCATCCCTGCTGTTTCAACCTCGTCCTCTGGTTTTAACTGTTCTTCCACGTCAAAGTCTGAGGATTTCTCCCTTTGTGCTCTACGTCTCCGTCGAAAAGTATTCTCAATCTCTGGATAAAATGGCTCCAATTCTGTCCTTCCTTTAGCACGGCTCATGCACAGTAAGATAATCCCTGAAAATAAATAACAAACTTCAAACGTACTAATATGCGTAGAATCGACAAAATAAAATAAAAACCTAATCTCAAGAAAATAATAAATCCTAATATTAAACAATTCAATCCCCGGCAACGGCGCCAAAAACTTGACCGACGATTTCGGTTGGGAATAAATCTAGCAAGCGGACTAGGTCAAGTTATAGTATTTGGAGATGAGTCCAGGTATCGTACCCATAGAGATCGATGTTTAATTACTAGAATATGAATTATTTTTCCTAATTCAGGCTAATAAAATTCAAATGATGGGAGAGATAGATTAATCAAAACTAAATTAAACAATTTAAATAAATTAACTAAAGCAAAAAAAAATCCAAATTATTAAACTAGACGAAAATTCAAATTATTTAAAAACGACTAAGGCGCACAACGGTACCGAGACAATTTATAATCTACGTGTCAAATTCATATTCATTAAATTAATTATTTAATTCACGACGGAATTCCCAAAATTATTTATTAAACGATTCCTCGAATTAATAAACCTAATTAAATCTAACAGTCCAATTATTCCTAACTGAATTTAATTAGATTTAACCGCATTGGATCGCTGTGAAATTCAAGTTTTTCAACCTAAAGTCGCACACTGAAATCGAATACTATTTCTAGTCAATTTAACCATGTGTTGATTGATGTGTGAAGCAAATATTAATCTATCGCCTTCCGGTTTTAGATTAACCAACAAATATTCTATTCAATTGGCCAGATTAAAAGAACACGTGATAAACGACATCAATCAATGAATAAAATAAATAATCTAATTGAATCAAACTCAAAACATCAAAAAAATAATGTCTCGGCCCTATCATGGCCTTAGTCTATAAAAATCTACTCCATAAACTTAAAATAAAATTGCAATTCACTGTTTAAATTCAATGCAGAAAACATGATTAAGAAGGAATGGGAAGAGATTCTCAGTAATTAGTAGCGTGTGAGGAATTCCTCGTTGGTTTTGCCTTCCTTCTTCCTCCTCTTTTTTCTTCTTCCGCGCTGTTCTCCTATTCCGTCTCCTTCAGTACTTCTGTTCTCGGCTGACTTTCTTCTCTTGTACGCTTCTGCCCTTTTATTCTCCTCAATGGGCCTCTTTTTTTTTTTTTTTTTAAGCCTATATCAAGTAAAGAAAGTGTAGATAAGATATTTGTCAAGATTTACATAGATTTCTCCAAAAATTCAATATCATCAAGGAATAAGAATATTTTATTTCCTTTGAAATCTAGCAAATTTATTTTATCTCCTAATTTAAACACTTTTCACTTTTTATTCAAATTTACAATTATTAATTAAATTAAGCACATAATTAGGATAAAAAGTCTAGATAAGGGCAAATATTATCAAATCAAATCCCTAAAATCTTTGTAAGATTTGGCCTTATCACACTCCGTCTCCGCTGCGCCGCGTCGTTATTTTGTTTTTTTTTCTGTCAAAACAAATCAAGGCATGTTTATATCTTCTTTCACTCTTCAATGAAGCCATATAGGTATTTTTAAATATCGCAAGTACATGATTTTAATGCAAGAAGATCGAAATTGTTCATATTTAATGATGTTATCTAATTATATTACGTGCAAAAATATTCTTTTTGAGATTTATGCGATATTTCTTGTGGTCACTTTACTATCATGATTAAATCCGGTCGCCAGTTACCGGTCCGGTCGTCAGTTACCGGTTATGAGAGCATTACTAAGTCCTGTCGCCAGTTACAGGCCCGGTCGCAAGTTACCGGTCAGTTCAGTTGTTTCACACAGTACTGTGGCAGTGGTCTGATCAGACGTACATTACTATGTCCTGTCGCCAGTTACAGGCCCGGTCGCCAGTTACCGGTCAGTTCAGTTCAGGGGCCACTTGCGTAGACCATAATCTCACCAGAAAATTATTACAGGGCTCCAAGGAGCAAACATTTTCACTATAATTTTCAGTTCACTTATGCACGTATTATAATTGCTCATGACAAATTATTTTCACATTATGCCTCATGACATGATATTTTTATCCCATGCAAATTTTTACTATATTTACTCGTTATTTACGATATATGCATGTTGAGTCTTTAGACTCACTAGACTTGATTGTTGTAGGTACTGATGATGCCGGGGCCAAGGGCGGGGACCAGTGAGCTAGCTTAGGTCGGCAGTAGTGGAACCCGAGGACCTCATTTACAGCACTTGCCATTTTTATGCTCAAACATTTTTTATCAGTTGTTGGATACTTTAACTTGTTATTTTGGCGAGTAATAATTTCTTCCGCTGCTATTTTTAAACATTAAACTTGATTTATCAGTTTATTTTGTGAATGAGGCACCTTAATTATTTAAAAAAAAAAACAAAATTTTAAATTTTTCCGCAATTTTTCAAACACGAATTTTCGGGTCGTTTCAATTTAGGTAGTAGCAACATTCAAAAAATTTGAAGATCCACGTGAACCACATATATGTAAGGGTCGGATCGGGTAGGGACCCGTCTTGTAACTATCATATCCAATCCCCGTCCCGATAAAAATTGGGAATCTTTTTTTCCCCAATCCCGTACCCGACAAGTGAGTATAAGAAAACTCAACAAATGAAAAGCATTCTTCCCAATTTTTCAAGTTATTTTTAAGTATAGCACGCAAACGTGTTCCTACAGTCCTATTAACAACTTCAGTTTTTCCATCCGTTTGAGGATGACATGTAGTAGAAAACAACAGTTTTGTGTCAAGTTTAGCCCACAAAATTTTCCAAAAGTAACTCAAAAATTTAACATCACGGTCGGATACAATAGTCCTAGGCATACCATTCATTATGACGACTTCCTTAAAGAACAAATCCGCAATGTTTGATGCATCATCGGTTTTATGACAAGCAATAAAATGGGCCATCTTAGAAAATATATCAACAACAAAAAATATTGAATCCCTCCCCTTCTTAGTCCTAGGCAACCCCAAAACAAAGTCCATAGAAATATCAACCCAAGGTTCACTAGGAACAGGAAGTGGTGTAAACAATCCATGTGGTTGTGTTCTAGACTTAGCTTGTCTAAAAGTTATGCACTTTTCACAAACACGTTCAACATTACGTTTCATATGTGGCCAATAAAAATGTTCATGCAAAGAACTCAAAGTTTTAGCCACACCAAAGTGCCCCATCAAACCACCTCCACGTGCCTCCCTCACAAGTAATTCACGAATTTATGACTTAGGTATGCACAATCTATCTTCTCTAAATAAAAACCCATTATGCAAATAAAATTTATCATATGGACCATGCATGCATGTTTCAAATATCTCCTTAAGATCCTCATCCAACAAATACAACTCTTTCACATGCTCAAACCCCAAAATTTTCGACTCCAAGGTAGAGATTAGTACGTACCTCCGTGATAGTGCGTTGGCCACTACGTTTTCCTTACCTTGTTTGTACTTGATTATGTAGGGGAATGTCCCTATGAACGCCACCCACTTGGCATGCCGCTTCTTCAGTTTCTGTTGTCCCTTAAGGTGCTTTAGAGACTCATGATCCGTATGGATCACAAACTCCTTAGGCCTCAGGTAGTGTTGCCACATCTCCAAAGTCCTCACAAGCGCGTACAACTCCTTGTCATACGTTGGATAGTTCAGCGTTGCTCCATTGAGTTTCTCACTAAAGTACGCCACTGGTCGTCCTCCTTGCATCAAAACCCCACCAATACATACACCTGAAGCATCACATTCAATTTCAAAAGTATTAGAAAAATCAGGCAAAACAAGTAAAGGAGCATTAATTAAATTTTGTTTAATAATATTAAAAGACTTCTCTTGCTTCTTGCTCACAAACCTCCTATAAAAGCTTGCAAGACCATGAAAACTTCAGACTTAACCAACAGTAGCCGGGGTTGGCCAATCTCGAATAGCACTTACCTTGTCTTCATCCACTTGTCTTCCCTGTGATCTTACCACAAAACCAAGAAAGACAAGTTTGCTTGTATAAAAATCACATTTCTTTAAGTTAGCATACAAATTTTTAGCCCTGAGTGTGATTAACACAAGTCTCAAGTGGTTAACATGATAATCCAAGTTTTTGCTATACACTAGGATATCATCAAAATAAATCACAACCAACTTTCCTATGTGTGCACGCAAAAGATGATTCATTAACCTCATAAAGGTGCTAGGAGCGTTAGTCAAGCCAAAAGGCATTACCATCCACTCATATAACCCGTACTTGGTTTTAAATGCAGTTTTCCACTCATCACCTTCTCTCATTCTAATTTGGTGATAACCACTCTTCAAGTCAATTTTACTAAAAATACATGCACCGTGCAACTCATCTAACATATCATCTAATCTAGGTATGGGATACCTATACTTGATGGTTATGTTATTAATTGCCCTACAATCCACACACATACGCCATGAGCCATCTTTCTTAGGAACTATTAAAACAGGTACAACACAAGGAGACATGGACTCACGCACAAAACCCCTATCTAACAACTCACTTACCTGTAGTTGTAGCTCCTTAGTCTCCTCCGGATTACTTCTATAAGCTGGACGATTTGGCAATACACTTCCGGGTACAAAATCAATTTGGTGCTCAATCCCCCTCAATGGTGGTAGTCCTTGAGGTAGCTCCTCCGGAAATACATCTTCAAATTCCTGCAAAAGTGAAACAACAATGCTCGAAAGGGACACGGCTATAAAACTTGTGTTAAGGAGAATCTCCTTGTAAAGAATCAACACAAGTGGATCATGTGTGTGCAACAATTGCTTCAACTCACTCTTTTGGGCCATATATGTTTTCTTTTTGGCCTCTTTCCTCTCATTTTTTTTCCTCTTTTTCTTTCCTCTCTTTTTTCTTTTGTATGGCTATCTCACTTTTTTTATCACTTTTTTTTTCGCTATATCATTTTTGCTTTCAAAGGCCATCTCACTTTTTAACTCACTCTTTTTTCCGGCCTCATCTCTTTTTTTTTTAATTTGTCCTCCAACACTTGCTTTGGGGACAAAGGAAGTAAAACAATGGGTTCTTTCTTGAGTACAAAAGAATATCTATTCGTAAACCCATCATCTGTCATTTGTCTATCATATTGCCATGGTCTCCCTAACAAAATATGACAAGCATGCATTGGTACCACATCACACAACACCTCATCAACATACTTGCCAATCGAAAACGCCACCAAGACTTGTTTGTTTACTTTCACTTCAGCACAGTCATTCAACCATTGTAGCCTATATGGTCGAGGATGCTTTTAGGTATCCTCTCCATCATCTCATACTCCCCATAAGTATTCAACACCATCACCCTTTTATTGGGACATTTGTTAGCAATATGTCCAACACCTTGACACCTAAAACATTTGATATCTATAAAACGATTAATAGGAGTTTCAGGTTTACCTTGCACTCCATGCTTAGGCGCCTCCTGTTTAATGTCAACTTTGGCCTTGGCCACCACCTTGCCTTCTTAACGTTTAACAACGTTGGAACGCCAAGGTGTTGATGCATTCCCCAGTTGAGTGGTGCGACCAACTCCTCTCCTCTTGAGTTGTTGCTCCACTTTTATCGCCATCTGCACCATCTCATCTATATCCAAGTAGTTCCTAAGCTCCACTTGGTCTTGAATCTCCCTGTTCAAACCAAACAGAAAACGAGCCATAGTAGCCTCACGAGCCTACTCTATGTTTGCACTAATCATGACTACTTCCAACTCTTTATAGTAGTCCTCAACACTCTTCACACCCTGTCTCCAAGTTTGTAACCTCTTAAACATTTCTCTATAGTAGTGATTTGGTACAAACCTCTTCCTCATTACGCTCTTCATCTCAGCCCAAGTTTCTATAGGCCTCTCATTGAATCTTCTCTTAGTGGTCAATAATTGATCCCACCAAATAAGTGCATAATCAACAAACTCAACCACTGCCAACCTAACCTTTTTGAGTTCAGAATAGTGGTGACATTCAAAAACAAATTCAACTCGCTTTTCCCATTCTAAATAAGACTCTGGGTCTGACTTATCATGGAACGACAGAATTTTCATTTTAATGCTTCTTATGTTACCATCTTCCCTATTTCCATCTTCGTACCTAACCCGTACGGCTTTTCTTCTTCCTCTACCAAACCCTCTACCTCTTCCGTTCCTACCACAGTTCTCGTTTTGACTCTCCTCTTCTCCTCCCAACTCATAATCATCCTCTTCTTCTTCGCCTCTACCCAAACCTTTAGGCTTAGATTTATTTTTGCCAGTACTAACCTCAAGCCTATCCAACCTCTCATGTAAAGGATCCAACTCGGCCCTCATCATCCTACTGAAATGCCCAAATAACGCCTCCATTTGAACCTTAGACAACCCCTGGTTTGAACTATCTCCTACCTCCCTCTCCATTTTACTTTCAGATTTTGTACCTGCAAGAAAATGTTAGTAGAAATAAAAGATATTCCTCACCCAAATTCTCACGATCACTCCAAAGAAATAACGCTCGCACTCAAATGTTTTCACTCGAATGTGATAGTTCTCTCGAAGCTGTGATCAATATTTATATTTGTATATCAAACTAACAAGATTCAACTCGTGGATACTCGCAACTGTCTCACTTGGACTGTGCAAAACCAAGAACGCTAGAATAACGTAGATCTGATAACAGAACAAAGGATAACACAGATCTGAAAACAGAAACGAAAGTATAACACAGATCTGAAAACAAAACTAAATTTTAGAAAGATCTGAAAATATAAACGAAAAGATAACACAGATCTGAGAACAGAACGAAATTTTAGACAGATCTGAAAATAGCAACGATAACTTACTTGAATCAAAGAGAACCAAAAGCTCTGATACCAAATGATACTAATCCTCGTACGAATGAGAAGCAAACACGATTAATTGTAATCCCACCCTCAATTCAATAATGAACAAGGATCGATTGTGTTGTCCCGATCTTTTGAAACAAGCAACGATTTCTGATATTCACCTCTAAGTGATTAAAACTTAGCAACCAATATCAACGGTAAGATCAATCGAATTTCATACGAACCTTCAAAGAACTTATTTTTGACAATCCGTGCGAAAACAATTGACAAACGCCACAAAGATGAAAATCTTTGATAAGTTTGATTTTTTTTTCTTGTGAAGAACAAAGCTTAAAAAGCCTTGAAAATTGAGAGAAACCTCAAGAATTTGTTTTTAATGTCTGAATATCTCGTTCATAGTCTGATACAATGCATATATAATCAATAAAGTAAGAAAAAGACAAGTAAAATATCATTACAAAGGTTGGCTAGCAATTTCTGCACGGCAGTGCGCGCGGCTGCGCATGATCTCTCACAGCTGCGCGCGAGGTTCTGCCAAAACAGCCAGCCCAGGGCGCGCGGTCGCGACCAATCACGCGCGGGTGCGCGCCCAGCGTGTGGCCGCAGCGATTCAGGCGCGCATGCGCATGGTGTTCTGCCTCAAGGCGCACGCGGTTGCGCGCCTTGTTGCGCAGGGGCGCGCTAGCTGCTACTTCTCTTTTATTTATAACTTGAATTACATTCCAAACAATTCCATCATTGTGTCCATGTTCCTCAAGCTCCTCTAATTTAGACACTCAATTTGTAGATCTTCCTTAGTAGCTCACCATGAATCTTTGAAGTTCTTCTTAAACTTCTTGCTACGTCCTCTCGTTATAGATCCTTCGGGCAACTCCTAGCGACTCCCATTCCTTCTTTGGGCTTCGATCAACCATGTTTGTATCAAAGAGCCATGAGGAGCACAGCCAGCATTTGAGGACGATTTTAGAGACCTTGCAGAGTCGCAAGTTATTTGCAAAGTTTAGTAAGTGTGAATTTTTGTTGGAGAAGGTATCCTTTTTGGGTCACATAGTATCTAGCAGTGGCATCGAGGTGGATCTAGCTAAGGTAGCGGCAGTTAAGGAATGGGTTGAGCCGAAGAATGCATCAGAAATCCGCAGTTTATTAGGCTTGGCAGGCTACTACAGGAAGTTTATTCAAGGGTTTTCATCGATTCCAGTGCCACTCACTTCACTGACCTAGAAGAATGCCAAAATCATATGGAGTGAGGAATGTCAGAAGAGCTTTGACACTTTGAAGCAAGCTCTTATTTCAGCGCCAGTGTTAACCATGCCAACAGGGCAAGGCGATTTTGTGCTATAAACCAATGCATCTAAGCTCGGGTTATGCGCAGTATTGATGCAGCAGGGTTGGGTTATAGCCTATGCTTCCAGACAGTTGAAGGTGCACGAGAAGAACTACCCGACTCACGATCTGGAATTAGCCGTTGTTGTATTTGTTGAAGATTTAGAGACACTACATGTATGGCGAGAAATGTCAGATTTTCACGGATCATAAGAGTCTCAAGTATTTCCTCACGCAGGAAGAGCTGAATATGAGACAGAGACGGTGGTTGGAGCTGGTAAAAGACTACGATTGCGAGATTAGCTACCATCTGGGAAAGGCTAATGTTGTCGCAGATGCCCTGAGCAGAAAAGTCGCAGTTGTAGCACAGTTGTCAGTGCAGAGATCTCTTCAGTCTGAGATTCAGAGGTTTGGTTTAAAAGTTTACCGCAAGGGCAGAGCTCCGAGGCTATCTAATCTGACAGTCCAATCTTCCTTGCTAGATTGTATTTGTCGAGGACAGTCTTCAGATGAGCAATTACTGAAATGGAGACTGAAGGATGAAGCCAAGGGCAGTGTAATCTACACAGTGTCAGATGGTATTGTGAGATACAGAGGGAGAATGTGGGTGCCGAGTAATGACTCAATCAGAGAAGATATCTTGTCAGAGGCACATGCATCTCCGTATTCTATTCATCCAGGAGGTACCAAGATGTACAAGCATTTACAGATCCTGTATTGGTGGCCAGGTATGAAGAGAGACATCCGTCGATACGTATCAGAATGCCTCACTTGTCAGCAGGTGAAGGCAGAGCACCAGAGGCCCGCAGGAATGCTTAAGCCACTCCCTATCCCCGAGTGGAAATGGAAGAATATCACTATGGACTTCGTTGTTGGTTTGCCGAGGTCAGTCAGAGGATTCAATGCTATTTGGCTCATAGTGGATCGACTCACTAAGTCATCACACTTCTTGTCAGTGAAGACGACTTTCTCCATGACGCAGTATGTGGAGCTCTATATCAGGGAGATCGTTCGATTGCATGGAATCCCAGTTTCTATTGTGTCCGATAGGAACCCGAGGTTTACATTGTCCTTTTGGAAGAGTTTGCATGCAGCCATGTGGATGAAATTACTTTTCAGTACAGCTTTTAAACCGCAGACAGATGGCCAGTCTGAGCGAGTGATTCAGATTTTGGAGGATTTATTGCGAGCTTGTATAATAGATTTCCAGGGGACATGGGAATCTAAGCTACCTCTATTGGAGTTTACCTACAACAACAGTTTCCAATCATCTATAGGTATGGCTCCCTATGAGGAGTTGTATGGAAGGAAGTGCAGATCGCCGATTCATTGGGATGAAGTCGGTGAAAGAGCAGAACTTGGTCAAGAGATTGTTCAGCAGACTGCAAATGTGGTGGTCAAGATTCGAGACAGAACGAAGACCGCCCAGAGTCGTCAAAAGAGCTATGCTGACAAGAGGAGGAGAGATCTCGAGTTTTCCGTAGGTGACAACGTTTTTGTAAAGATAGCACCTATGAAGGGTGTTATGAGATTTGGGGAAAGAGGCAAGCTGAGTCCGAGGTTTATTGGACCGTTTAAGATTCTCTACAGAGTTGGGACACTAGCTTATTGTGTTGCCCTTCCACCGAATCTTGCCGGTGTACACAATGTGTTCCATGTCTCGATGCTGAGGAAGTACCTAGCTAATCCTTTGCATGTTTTGATCTATGAGCCGTTTTAGCTTGCTCCAGATCTTTCATATGAGGAGAGTCCTATCCAAATCTTAGACAGACATGAGCGTAGACTTCGGAACAAGGTGACTAAGCTGGTCAAAGTCCGATGACTGAACCAATTCATGGAGGAAGCCACTTGGAAGACCTAAGCAGATATGAGAATTTGCTATCCGGAGTTGTTCGGTAAGATTAAATTTTGAGGACAAAATTTATATAAATGGGGGAGGAACTGTGGAGCCCAAATTCAGTACACGTATAACTCATGCATTTAATTAATTGTTAAATCATTTATTTAATTTTAAAATGATTTTTTTTAGTGATGCATGTTTTATGAACTTGCATTATTTTAAATTATTTATGTTTATGTGATGCACGTTAAAATATTTTTCGAGTTTCATGTTTCAGGCAATTATTCGATGCAGGATCGAGGAAAAGAGACCGGTGACGATTTTAGGGTAATTTTAAAATGCGGTATTTTATTTTAAATAATTTATTTAGTTCTAGCATTCTAAAAGCCTAAATTATTTATTTAAGTGATTTTAGAATCTTAAAACTTTTAAAGTCTAGCATTGTGAATTTTATTTAAATTAGAGAATTTTATTAGAGGTTAGTGGGGAGTTGATATTTTAATTACCTTGTTAATTATTGATTAAGCAAATTTTACTCCCCCTAATTAAACCCAACTCTCGCACACACACACTTTCACACCCACTAAAAACCGTTCACACTCACACACACATATTTCATTCAAAATTTATTATTTTTGAGAGGAGAAAATTAGGGTTCTTGGCACTAGAGCAGCCGCCCCTTCCTTTGAATCTTTCCAGCAAAATTTTGTTGATTTATTTCAAGAAAACCGTTCCACAAGCGTCCCGGATCAACCTCGCATCTTTTCCCGCTTCGGTGTCGTCGTTCGATAATGTTAAAGATTTAAAGGCACGTATGTTCTATTTTTTTCCTGCGTTGATCATGTCATAGTATGTGTTGTGATGTTTCTATGCGTAAAAATATATATGTGATGTGCAAAGTTTGAGCAGAAATTGTTTAGATCGCATTTTGAACGTTTTTGGATCTAAAAATCTCGTTTTTGCTGTTCTTTTAAAAACTGTGATTTTTCAGTCCTGATTTTGAGAAAACTTTCAACATAAAAATCGTAGAACTTTTTGATACCTTGGATTTGACAGTAAATTCGAAATATTTGGATAAATATTGATTGAGTTATGATTGTTTTCGTGGGACTGCTCAAACAGGGTTTCTGAAAATATATGCTATTGATGTGTTCTTGAAGTTTTATATGTTGGGTTGGTACTTGATATGCCAATTAGTGTCGATAGGCACTTGAATTCATTAGAAGTCATAGGAAGAAAACGGTGTCGAAATTTTGGGTTGCGTCGTTTGTTGTTGTTTGTCGAGTTTGGTGGCAATTTTAATGCCTTGTATGGGTTGGAGTCAATACCGTAGTGTCCTAGGATGGGTCTCAAGGTATCGATTCATAGTTTATTTGGTTTGGTTGGGGGTCATAAGCATCGTGTAAAGTTTTCCCCCGCTGGTTCGTCCATTCGAGGCCACATGGACCCCTACACGTACCCTGGCACGGGGTCCGTGCCTTTGTTTTTCACTTGGTTCATTTTTCCAGTATGTACACGGACGTCCACCAGGATCCTGACACGGGGTCCGTGCCTTTGTTCTTACAAAGTGTCAATTTCCAGTAGCTACACGGACCCCTACACGGACCTAGACACGGGGTCCGTGTCTTCCCTTTTCTTAAAGACACATGTTACAGTACCTACACGGACCCGGAGCCGGACCTGGGCACGGGGTCCGTGTACTTAATTTTGGGAAAATTTATGTTGAAAGCTTTGAGGTTCGATATCTTAGTTTAGTGCAATGTTTAACAAGGTCGAGTCACGGGAATTTTAGAAAGTCCTAAGGAAATGAATGAGCTTGTGTGTAAGCATGATTATTACGTTTAATTTACACCAGTTAAGTATACGAATCCATGTAAGTATGTTGTAGCAGCGGCCCCAAGCGAGATCCAACGAATCCCTCAACACCAAGTAAGTATGTTTGACGTGCAAAGAAAATATTTTTAAGTTTTTGAGTTATGCTAAATGTCTTGTGACCGAATTATGTATGAGATTGGAAAGCAGTAAAGTATGACCAGGGACCAATCCACCCCGTTAAATTATGAACGGAGATCTCATGTATGTGGCGGTGGATCTTTCCTGTCAGCCAAGTACTGTGGTTTAGTCTGATCAGGCGATTTATGTTATGGGTCACTTGCTTAGAAACATTCCTCTATGCAAAATGATGAAGTTATGTATGTACAAGTATGCAAGCAAGTTTATGAGAAGTTTTCACGTTATGGCACGTCTATGTATGTATGTATTTTCAAGTTTTGTCATCATGTTACAGTTTTAAGTATGTGCGTCCTATTTTGAAGTTGCATGTGGTTTTATTAAGTATTTACTTGCTACCTTCCAGTTTATACGTGTTGAGTCTTTAGACTCATTAGACTTGATCGATGCAGGTCCAGTGAGCTGGCTTGGACTGAGCGGGAGGCTAAACCCAAGGACCGCCATGTTTTAAGTTTTATGAATGTTTAAAAATACTTTGAGTTACGTTATTGGTTATGAGATTTTTAGCAAATATTTTGGTAACCTTACTTTGAGATCTTTTGTTACAATGGTCATGGGTTGAACAGTTTACTTTATCAAAGTTTTGAAGGTTCACTTCTTATTAAAGAAAATTTTTAATTTTTCCGCAAATTTTAAATAGTAAAAGTACGGTACGTTACAGTTTATGTAATGCCTGAGATTTTAAATCACTGTTATCAGAAATTAATTGACCGTTATATTGATTTAATTACGAAGGGTCAGGACACCGAGAAAAGCATTGAAAAATGAAATTATGAAGTGATGCATTGAAGGGTAGTGCACCCGCGCCAGGAACTCTACCGCACCTGCGGTGTTGGCACAGTGAGGTTACCGCACCCGCGGTATAAAGTTCAGCGCACCCGCGGTCGTTCTTCTGAAATTTTGGATGTGGATCAGTACGCTGAGCGCACCCGCGGTTCAAAGGTGAGCGCACCCACGGTGAGACGTGTTGCATGAAGAATAAGGCCATGTTTCTTGCCCATGCACTTTTATATATATATATTGATTTCTTCGTCCTCCTTCAGAAAGAACCGAGCCAAATCCTCTGAAAATACCTCAAGCTTCTTCGAACAATAGATTGGTGATTTTGAGATATCCGTTTATCAAAATTTGAATCCGAACACGATACCATGATCCTCTCGCTACGAGCTACAACTGGACGTAAGTTTTATTACGTTTTGATATGATTTGAAAATATGCTAGTGAAGGAATTGGATATAATTCATATATTATGTTCTTGACATAGTAAACATCATAGAATCGAAACCAGATTGAAGAATAGATACTGTATGGAATTATTTTGATTTTCGAAAGGAATTGATTGAGATTTGATATCAGATTTGTATCCTTACTGATTATGAATTGAGAGTTGATTATTATTATGTGTTCTGGATATACTGATCAGTATATATTTGAAATCAGATCGAAGAACAGACTGTGTATACAATTGTTATGATTTTCGGAATGGATATGATCGAGATTGTACAGATTGGATATTATGATCTATTAATGTTGAGATTATGATTTATATTGATATCGAGTATGAGCTGTGATATTATATCTGTGATGTTGAGATTGACGGGGTTAACGAGATTGTATTGTTATGCCGTCGAAACATCAGCAGATGGATTTCGATCAGATTCAGTATTGATTGAGATTGTATCATGATATCGTTGATATGGATCAGATTATGTTTGATTTGATTATTGATCAGAACAGGTCTTGAATTGAGTTGTATATTGATAATGTACTTCTTGATATTGTCATTTCAGATTTAGTGACATTGACAGATTCAGATTCCAGACTTTGACCTCGATAGATCGACGGAAAGAAAGGTATAAATCGATGTTAAACGGGAGATTGACTTGAGTTAGATTTAACTCTTGTTTCCCTAAATCACATACTTTATTTATTGCATTGATGTTTGTGATTCCTGAGATTGATATGCTTAGTCTATTGATTTATAGCAGAGCATATATTTGAGTCATGGGATGAATTGCCTAGTTCTTTGGTGGATTGTTTTTATACCTTTGTATTCTTTGTCTGAGTATGCTTATTCTATTGATGTATAGAAAAGCAGTGTATAGTGGATAGCTATTGAGTGAGAGTCACTGACAGAGGGGCTAGATTGTGACAGAGTGGTCACTAGTCCAGTGCACATTGTCAGAGTAGGATTGGCAGATATGCCAAGTCTTTGGCAGATGTGCCAAGATACTGGACGTTTGGTATATCGATGTGCTTAAGAGACAGAGCAGTCCTTATTGCAGATTATTCGATATAGAGTAGACCAAAGTCCAGAAATAAGGACGTACCGCCACCACGAACGGGAGAGTAGGTGGGAGACTTGTTACGTTCTTATTCAGACCGGGATCCCTAGATGAGAGATGAGTTGAGGCTGAGAGATGAGTTCAGGCTGAGAGATGAGTCGAGTCAAGAGTTGATTTACTGAATTTTATTGATTCATGTTTCGTAGATTCCGATTCATGATTTTACTGTTTGATATCGATTTATGATTTCAGATTATGATACATGTCTTGATATATGTTTCATGCTTTTATATATGCTTTTATATGATGGCATGTATACATGGTTTATACTAGGATTATGTTCTCACCGGAGTTATCCGGCTGTTTTCGTGTTTGTATGTGTGCATGACAATAGGTGGGACAGGATCAGGGTCATGAAGATGATGAGAGATCGAGATTAGAGTGGTGATTCCGGACTTTGATGTAGATAGGTTTCATTACTTGATATGTAGTAGTTGAACCTTAGTTTGAGTTAGAAGCATGTTGTACAAGATTTGTACTTTTATACTGATTTGTATATGAGTTTGATTCCATTAAGTTCCGCATTTAAAAAAAAAAATTTAGACCCTGTTTATATTAATTGTCCTAATTAGTCCCAAAGAATGATTAAGATGATGATGAGCGTTCGGGTCCCCACAGTTTAGTGCACTAGGTTTCGGTTTGTTTTGGTGCAAGAAAATTCAGAAACTTTCAGGTGCTGTTTGAGGGTCTTAAGTGGGCTGGTCTAGATGGTTTAAAGGCTATTAGGGTATGGTTGAGGCATGATTTAAGCTTGGAAAGTTTTGGTTAAGTTTCGGGTTGATTCGGATTAAAACCGGGACCCCGATCCAAGTTTTAAAACGAGTCGTATAAGTTATGAAACAGGCTCGAGTTTACGTCTAAGGAACTATTATAAATATTTTTTGAGGTGTTTTAAGGTGTTTGGTTGACAACAGGTCAAAATTTTGAGGTCCAGGGGTAAAACGGTCAATTAGGGTTTGCAGGGGCAAAATTGTCATTTTGCACCCGGGTAAAATTAGCAGTCCTGGCAGCACCCTGATCACAAATTGACATGTTTTAAATGTATGTGTTATCATAAACATGACTTTTTATGTAAATATGAAAAATACGTTGCATACTTGATTTTAAGGAAATTTACGTATATGCATGGTTTTTATAAGTGATGAATATGTTGACATGCTTTGAAAGAAGAGAGTTGGTTGTGACTAATACGAATATGAATATGATGACATGTAAGGACAAGGCTCAGTGGATGGGTAATATTGTCGCTGATGTCCCTGCTGTCGGGTACCACGGTTATACGTAGATGGATCCATCGAATAGAGCTGATACGAAAGTCACAACTAACGAACGGAATTCAAATAAAGAAAACGAACACGTATATGATGATATGATGAGACATGGTTTGACCCGCTATGCTATAATACGATATGTTTAGGTATTTTAATTACTGTACTTTTCATTGCTGATTGATATGTATTGTACTTGTTATAACGGTTCAGGTGTGTTGAGTCTTTAGACTCACTAGGTGTAATTGATGCAGGTGATGTTTCGGTTGAGGAGACTGGAGGCGTTGATGACTGAGTAGGCTGAGCTGGGGGGTGCACATAACCCGGGGACCTTGCATTTCTTCCGCATATTATGTTTAGGAGACATGGGTTTTAGCAATATGTTTTAATGTTTTTGAACCTTGTTATACGTTGTCAATTCATCAGACTTTTGTTATATGATCGAGTTTCTCTTTTAAATCGATAGACTAGGAGATTGACTTCTTTTTAAAGATTTAACTAACTGCAGTTATTTTTATTCAGAAGTTGGATGACCCTTTTAAAAGCACGTTTAACTTATTTAAATGTTTTTGAGCGTGTGTAATTTCTGCCGTAGCTTTAAAAAAAATTATTTCAGTAAATGAGCAGACGTTTTGTTGGTATGAGAGCAAGGGTCCTGTAACGTCTACCGTTTTAAAAGTGCGAAATATATATATTTATAAATATATATATATTTTAAATATATATATTTAAAAGCTCTCATTTTGAACATAAACATTTAAATAAATCGCATGCATGCAGTCCTACTTAAAAACATCATTTAAGAATTTTCATAAGTAATTACCAATAAAAATGTAAAGGAGCAAGAGCGAGTAAAAATCCTATCATCGTAAACTAAAAAGAAACAGTGCATAAAATGCTCATATCCTCTCAATCGTAAAATCATAAGAGTGCGGAAAAATCATGAGGTACTCGGATCGTGTTGCCCACCACGTCTGTTGACTCAGAGTTCAGCACCTCCTGCCCCTTCAACATCGAACTCACATGCATCACACACATATAGTGAGTCTAAAGACTCAACACACCTGTACCATAAATAACAGAAACCTATACATAGCACACAGCAGTGAAAAATATCATACTCAACATATCTTTCATGACTTTAAAAGCTTAATGTAAACGTGTCATATGCAATCGTAACATGTCAAAACAGTTCATCATTAATAATCATTCATCATTCATACATTCATCATTCATCATTTAGTGAATTCAGTTCATTATAGGTGACTATCGTACATCATCATTTACGATGGATCCATCATACATAGAACAACGGTACCCGCGGCTGTTGGACATCAGTGACAGGATTACCCATCCACTGTGCCTAGGCCTCATCATTATCATTTACATATTCATCTTATGCATTTACATATATTTTGATAGCAACAACTAATTTCCATCATTCAAAAAATCATCATTTACATCACTTATAAAAATCATGCACAAATGCAATTTTTTTTAAATTCAAGCAGGCAACGTATATTTTCATAAAATCTTAAATTCGTGATCATGATGCATAACCATTTAAAATATAGAAAATTTGTGCTCAGGACGCTGCAGGACCAAAATCTCACCCCAGAACCCTGGAAACCCAAAAATTTCATTTCACCCCTGGACCTCTAAAATTGACCCGAAGCTTACGTTTTACCAAACTCCTTAAAATGTCCCAAAACATATTTTAAAACATTTTTAGATGTAAAATCGAGTCCAATACCAAATTTAATCGATTCGTTTTAAAACATGGACCGGAGTCCCGGTTTTAATTCGAATCGAATCGAAACTTCTCCCAAATTTTACCAAACTTAAAACATGACTTAACAACACCATATCAGACTTAAATCCACTCAATTTGAACCCCTTATAACCCTTAAAATATTGCTGGTATGCTGCTGAAATTTTATAACATGCGCGCCTCTATACCCTAGTTCACTAACCCTCTTTAGTTTTGTTCCTAGCCTAGACCTGATGAACCAGCCATGGCTTGGCCTCCCCTAGACCACCCTATGACTTCTATGGACACAAAGGAACCACAGCTACACCCCCATGCACGAATCACAGCTCACCCGATCGATAATCACCTCAAACACCCTACGCGACCAACCTCCTCCCCCTAGCTTGATCGGCTTTGTGGCTCATCCCAGCACTAGCCGAGCCTTTCCAGGGCATGGTTAAGACCCCTTGGGGTCTAGTCCATGACTTGGTATGGCCCCTGCAACGGTGGTCCTTGCCACTCCCCAGAACTACCTACTTACGATCCAAAAATCAAGAACCAGGAACCACCCTTACTCAATGCTGTGTGGTCTCGTTTCCATCCTAAAAATCCTCTCCTTTTTCGTGATAACAGAACTCAAACGCACCATATGTCAATCCCCTTGCACAAACAGAAGAAAAGTCGTGAGTAGTGAACCAAATGATGCAAGTAAATAAACACAAACCGAGGAGTTTCCATTATATGATTTGGATCAAGAATTCCACAACCCAATAAACACAATACAGCATGTAAATATCGTATATGATGCAGCAATAAAAGTACGCGGCGTGCCTTTGATGTATATGAACAAAAACTTTGAAGAACCGCGCAACGGGAAGGCACCGGAGGGATTTATCTTGCACAAGAAGAGCTTGGCCGAAGCTTTCTTGGGGAGCTTCTACAAACACCGAGAGAAAAGTTTCTGAACGGAGAGGGTGTCAGCAGTGGGGAGGGATTATGATAGGTTTAGGGTTAAATATGCATTATTTAAATAGTTAACATTAAACTAATGGGCCCTAAATTGTTAATTAAAGGCTTAAAAAGATATTTTAGCTCAATAAGCTTTAAAGTATGCCCATTTAATCCAAACACACTCCCGAAAAATATTTTGTGTTGGAAAGTTTTTGAAATATTAGCCGAACCCTCAAAAAGTCCCCCGATTCGATAAAATTTACGTACCGTTAAAAATTATGCTCTGGCGGGTAAAAATATTCAACAAAGCCTATTTCTTGAAAAATACCTTTAAAATACCTTAAATAAATTAATAAAAATTAATCATGTAATAAAAATAATTTTCCTGATTGTTCTCCGGTCTCCGTTCTTCGTTCGGATGCGAAATTCATCAAGAAATCCTAATGCATGAACTTTTAAAATTTCATGAAATAAATTCTACCATGCAATAACATGTATAAAATGCATAAAAATAATTAAACTCATAATTAAATAAATCTCTAGATTGCATGCATTCAGGTTATGTGATTTAAATTCCTGGACCTTACAACTCTCACCCCCCCTTAAATTAAATTTCGTCCTCGAAATTCAGAACATACTAAATAACTCCGGATAGCGACTCCTCATCTTGGTCTCGGTCTCCCAAGTATCCTTCTCCTCGGAATGATTCAGCCACTTTACCTTGACCATCTGGATCACCTTGTTCTGGAGCCTCTTCTCCTGCCTATCCAATATCTGAGTGGTTTCTCCTCGAATGATAGGTGCGGTGTCAGCTTAAGTGGCTCATAGTTAAGCACATGTGAAGGATTCTACATGTACTTACGCAGCATGGAGACGTGGAACATGTTATGAACTCCCGCCAGATTCGGTGGTAAAGTAACTCTATAAGCGAGTGTCCCAACTCTCTCTAGTACCTCAAATGGTCCGATGAATCTAAGGCTAAGCTTTCCCTTCTTCTCGAACCTCATCACACCCTTCATCAGTGCAACCTTCACGAAAACGTGATCCCCTACTGCGAACTCAAGATCTCGCCGTCTCTAATCAGCATACTCTTCTGACGGCTCTGTGATGTCTTCATCCTGTCCTCGAATCCTGGACACTAAATCTGTTGTCTACCTGACAATATCCGGACCCAATTCTGCTCACTCTCCTACCTCATCCCAATTAAATGGTGACCTACACTTCCTCCCGTACAGTGCCTTGTATGGAGCCATACCTATCGATGCATGATAACTGTTGTTCTATGTCAACTCCACAAGAGGTAACTTTGGCTCCCAGCTGCCCTGGAAGAAGATCATGCAAGCTCTGAGTAGGTCTTCCAGAATCTAAATCACCCTCTCTGACTGACCATCTGTCTGAGGATGAAAGGCAGTACTGAACAAAAACTTCGTACCTAACGCCTGATGGAGACTCTTCCAGAATGCAGACGTGAACCTTGGATCCCTATCTGACACGATGGACACTGGAATCCCATGCAGTCTGACTATCTCTCTGATGTACAGTTCTGCGTACTGAGTCATGGTGAAAGTATTCATGATCGGTAAGAAATGAGCTGACTTAGTGAGCCGATCTACAACCAACCAGATGACATTGAATCCTCCAGTAGTCCTCGGAAGCCCTGTCACAAAATCCATAGTAATGTTCTCCCATTTCCACTCGTGATTATGGAGTGGTCACAACTTCCATGCAGGCCTTTGATGCTCTGCCTTGACCTGCTGACAAGTCAAACACTTGGTGACGATTCGCAGAATATCCCGCTTCATATCTGGCCAACAATACAGAGTCTGTAGATTCTTATACATCTTCGTACTCCCTAGATGGATGGAGTACGAGGTGTTGTGGGCCTCGCTCAAGATATCTGCTTGAAGGGAATCACTGTCAGGCACCCATAGGCGGTCCCTATACCTGACTATGCCATCCACAACTGTATACAGTCTTTGGCCCTTAGCCTCATCCCTCTGTCTCCACTTCTGTAAATGCTCGTCAGAAGTCTACCCTGTCTGGATTCTGTCTCTCAGATTCGGCTGTACTATCAAAGTAGAAAACTCGGGACCTTGCCCCTGGCATAAACTATGAGCTCAAATCTCTGAATCTCAGCCTGTAGCGGTCTCTGCACTAACAGATGAGCAATCACTACATGCTTCCTGCTCAAAGCGTCTACCAACACATTAGCCTTACCCGGATGGTATCCAATGTCGCAATCATAGTCTTTCACCAGCTCAAGCCACCTCCTCTGTCGCATATTCAGTTCCTTCTGTGTGAATAAGTACTTCAAACTCTTATGATCTATGAAAATCCTGCACTTCTCCTCATACAGATAGTCTCATGGACCTTCAGCTGTTTGGACGCATAGGCTATCACTCTGTCCTGCTGCATCAGAACTGCACCCAACCCAAGCTTAGATGTATCTGTATACACCACAAACTCTCCTTGTGTAAGGCCTGAAATTATATCATGGTAATCAGACATTAATTAATTGACAGAATTGCCAATAATGAAGATTTATAGGCTAAATTGATGTTGATGTGATTATAGAAAATCATGGACAAGAGTGTAAGACAGCAGATGTCGCGCACATGTGCGGAGAGAGACCCGCATATGCGCGAAATGGTAATTGCCGAGGCAGAAGACCTCGCGCATATGCGCAAGACAGGGCGCGCATATGCGCGAGAAGATGAAATGCTAGAATGCCGAGACAGAACTTTCGGCACATATGCGTGGAGTCAAGGCGCGCATATGCGCGAGCAGTTGAATTGTCCAAGCGCCGAGACAGAGTGTCTCGCGCATATGCGCAAAGAAGGGACGCGCATATGCGCGAGACATGCTGAATGAAGAATTGCCATTTGTCTTCACCATGTACTTAAATGTGTATTTCTTCATTCTTTTCATTCAAACTTTCAGCAGAAGAAAACCGAGAAGCTCCATGGAAATTCCCTCAAGCTTCATCCTATCTTAGAAAATTGATTGTGCAAGATCTGGTTATTAGATTTTCGATCCGAACACAGTTCTGAGCTCCTCTCATCATGAACTTCAAAAGGATGTAAGCTTTATTTCTTTTTAGCATGGTTTGAAATTCATATGCTGATGGAATTATAGTTTGATTGATAATATGTGTTCTTGAGTTTATGGTAATCGTATAATCGAAATCGGATCGAAGAACGGACCATATATGCAATTGTTATCATTTTCAGATTATATTGAATTGGGATTGTACAGATTTTTGAAGTTATGGGTTGTAATTATTGAGGAGTATGACTTGTTAAGATTGCTTCTTATTGATGTTGAGTTGCCGAGGGTATCTCGAGATTATGTCGTTATGCCGTCGACATTGAATTAGATTGAGTATTGATCATTGCCTTGAGTTGTATGTTGATATTGTCTATCACTATGTCATTCCAGAGTTGGTGTTGAAGGCTTCAAATTCAAGATTTCCACTTCGTCAAAGACCGAGAAAAGAAAGGTATAAATCAATGTTAATCCGGGATAGATGACTCGAGTTAGATATAACTTGAGTTTTCCCTAAACCACATACTTTATTGTTATTGATTGATTTATTTGAACTCTTTGAGATTAAAGTGCTTGTTCTATTGATTTATATAAAGCATGAAATAAGAGATAGATGTCTTGACTGAGTCATTGGCAGAGGTGCCAAGTCACTAGACGTTTGGTTTATATCGATGCATTTAGGAGTAGATCGGCTCCTGTTGTTGATACTCGATATAGTGTACCAAAGTCTGGGGATAAGAACGTACCGCCATCTAGAAGGGAAGAGTAGGTGGGAGACTTGTTACGTTCTTATTCAAACCGAGATCCCTAGATAAGAGTTGAGTCAAGATTAAGAGTTTAAGAGTTTGATTTACAGATTTATATCGATTATATTTCCTTAGACTATGAAGCATGTCATTTGATAAATGTTTATGCTTTCATATGTGTTTATATTAATTGCATGTATACGTTGTTTATACTGAGAAATATATTTCTCACCGGAGTATCCGACTGTTGATGTGTTTGTATGTGTATATGACAATATGTGGGACATGCTCAGGGTCGAGAAGAGGATGACAGATCGAGATTAGAGTGGTGATCCGGGCTTTGTTGTAGAACGGTTGTTCAACTCTTGTATAGGTGTTTGATAAACAGTAATTGTTATGACTTGAGTTTGTTATTACTTTATGTTGGACAAGTTTTGTACCTTAGATCATGTTGTAGATATGACACTTGATCTTGTAATTAAATAAGATAGAGCATAACTTGTTGTAAAGATTTGTACAATTGTGGATAATGTGCTCAATTTTAAAAAAAAATTCGACCTAGTTTATTTATTTGATCTATTTAACCTTAAAGATTATTAATAAATGAGTTAGCGTCCGGGTCCCCACAATAGGTGGTATCAGAGCTATAAGTCCCTTAGACTTAGATAGAAGTGAGTGACCGGGGTAAATTGAGTTTTCTTTCCTACTTTTGCATTACTAGCATGTTTTACTGCTTTAGAAAATACATGTTTACCTGATTATCTGGTTTGATTGGAAACGTGTATTACTTTAGAATGAATCAGAACCGATTCTTGATCAGAGGTATGATGATCAGAGGAGGACTGAGACAGATTTGTTAGATTTGATTACTAACCCTTTTGATAATCAGATATGCATTCTCAAAGAATCCTAGAATAGGGTAGTACCTCAAATAATCCGATGGATGTTACAGCGACACCCATGGAAACACTGCTAAAGAGATTTCAATCATTCAAACCGCCGACTTTGAAAGGCACTGAGGTGTTTATTGACTGTGAGAGCTGGCTTGATGATATTGAGATGTTGTTTGATTCCCTTGACTATACAGATGAGCATAAAGTCAGACTGATTGGGCACCAATTGCATGAGGTTGCGAAGAGTTGGTGGCTTACAACCAAGAGAGCTTTGAAGCATCGAGGTACGGTGATTACTTGGAAAATCTGTAAAGTCGAATTTTATCAACGATTTTTCCCAGTATCGTACAGAAAGGACAAGGGTGCAGAGTTTGCTAATCTGAGACAAAGTCAGTTGAACATTGAAGAATATGTGGCAAAATTCTCTACCTTGTTACGTTTTGCACCTCACGTTGCTGATAATGATAAAGCAGTGGCGGATCAGTTTATCAATGGATTGAATCATGATATTTTTACATTGGTAAACATGGGGCGACCAAATAATTTTTCTGATGCCTTGAACAGAGCAAAAGGAGCTGAAGCGGGCTTAATTAAACAGCGAGGGACTTTTTATGTTGCTCAGACACAGAGACAGCAACCACCCTCAGCTCAGTTCCAACAACCACCTCCCAGATTTGATAGTGGCAGTAGTAGCAGTGGGAAGAAAGATAATCTAAAAGCCCGAGGGAAACAGTTTAAGAGATCTGGAAGCAATTCATCGAGTTCCAGTGGCTCACGAAAGATCGGTTCTGGCCAGAGTTATACTGGGTTTATTGCAGAACATGTGGAGGAAGACATCCCACAGAGCAATGCCAAGGAGTGTTTGGTAGTTGCAACATCTGTCAACAGCCGGGACACTTTACCAAAGTCTGTCCACAGCGAGGTTCTCAACGACCCCAGAGAGCATAATCATCTGGATCAGTGGCTCAAGCTAATAGACAACCATCTTCTGTCCACTCTTTCCAGCCACCCTCTACCCAGTCACAACCGAGGCCAGGAGGAAGCCAGACTGTTAGCCAGCCTTCGAGACCGCAGGCCAGAATGTTTGCATTGACTGAAGAACAGGCCCAGAAAGCACCTGTTGATGTAGTTGCAGGTAACTGTTCTCTTTGTGGTTATCCTGCTTATGTATTGATAGATACGGGCGCATCCCATACTTTTATCTCTGAGCGATTTGCATTGATGCATGCTTTGCCTGTCGAGTCTTTATCTATTGTAGTATCTGTCTCTTCACCTTTGGGGATAGGTCTTATATCAGTGAATTCGGTTAGACATTGTATGCTGCAGTATGACAATAATGAGATAGAGTTAGACTGTATTGTACTTGGTTTGTCTGATTTTGACTGCATTATTAGTATTGATATGCTGACCAAGTACAGAGCTACCGTAGATTGTTTTCATAAAATTGTATGATTCAGACCAGAGATGGCTGATGAATGGAAATTTTACGGTAAAGGTTCCAGAGCTCGAATTCCTTTAGTATCTGCTTTGTCTATGACTTGATTATTACAGAAAGGAGCAGAGGGATTCTTTGTGTCTTCAGTAGATGTACTGAAATCGAGCCCTTCATTTGTATATTTGCCAGTGGTATGTGAGTTTGCTGACGTCTTTCCAGATGAGATTCCAGGTTTGCCTCCAGTCCGAGAAATAGACTTCAGCATTGAATTGATATTAGGTACAGTACCTATTTCTAAAACTCCATACAGAATGGCACCAGTTGAAATAAAAGAATTGAAAGATCAGTTAGAGGATTTGTTAGCCAAGGGTTACATCAGACCGAGTGTTTCTCCTTGGGGCGCTCCAGTATTGTTTGTCAGAAAGAAAGACGGTTCAATGAGACTCTGCATTGACTATCGGCAATTGAATAAGGCTACTATAAAGAATAAGTATCCTTTACCGTGTATTGACGATCTATTTGATCAGTTGCAGGGTTCTTCTGTTTATTCCAAGATCGATGTGAGATCTGGGTGTCATCAGCTGAGAGTCAGAGATTCAGATATATCGAAGACAGCTTTCAGAACCAGGTATGGCCACTATGAATTTATAGTCATGCCGTTTGGTTTAACGAATGCTCCAGCTGTATTTATGGGTTTGATGAACCGTATATTTCAGAAATATTTTGATCAATTTGTGATTATCTTTATTGATGATATTATGATTTATTCGAAGAATTTGACTGATCATGCTGAGCATTTGAGAATTGTATTGAAGACATTGAGAACTGAGAAACTGTATGCAAAGCTGTCGAAATGTGAGTTTTGGCTGAAACAAGTTATATTTTTGGGACACATTATATCTGGAGATGGTATTTCTGTTGATCATAGCAAAGTTGAGGTTGTGATCAGTTGGCATAGACCAACATCAGTGCCAGAGATACGCAGTTTTATGGGTTTAGTGGGCTATTATCGTCGATTTATCAAAGATTTCTCTAGTATTGCGAAGCCGATTACTCAGCTAACCAAGAATAATGCACCTTTTGTTTGGTCAGAGGCATGTGAATCCAGTTTCTTGGAGTTGAAGAAGAGGTTGATCAGTGCTCCGGTTTTGACTATTCTGTCAGGTACTGGTGATTTTGTTATTTATTGTGATGCTTCTCACAAAGGAATAGGTTGTGTTTTGATGCAGCGAGGACATGTTATTTCTTGTACCTCGAGACAGTTAAAGTCACATGAGACTCGCTACCCGATTCATGATCTTGAATTGGCTGCCATCGTGTTTGCATTAAAATTATGGCGACACTCTCTATATGGTGAGAAGTTTGATATTTATTCTGATCACAAGAGCTTGAAATATATATTTTAACTGTCAGAACTGAATATGAGGCAACGGAGATGGCTTGATTTACTGAAATATTTTTATTGTGAAATCAAATACTACCCGGGGAAATCAAATGCAGCAGCTGATGCACTGAGTCGAAAGGTATGTTCTTAATCCTTATCGACGATTGGTGTTTGGAATTTAATTGAAGATTGATGTCTTTCAGGATTATTATTTGAGACAGATTGTAAGACTCTGCGACTTTGTACCATTCAAGTTGAACCAGAATTGATTGTAAGAATCAAAGAAGCACAGAAAGTTGATCAGAATGTTCAGAATTTGATTGCGATGGTCATATCAGGGCATCGATCAGAATATCGGGTTCGTGATAATGTGTTATATGTGAATAATCGACCTGATGTGCCAGATGTTTCAGACTTGAGACAACAGATTTTGACAGAAGCACATTGTAGTCGTTTGAGTATTCATCCTGGTGGCAGAAAAATGTACAATGATCTGAAAGAACGATTTTGGTGGAAACATATGAAATCAGATATCGCAGATTTTGTGTCCAAATGTCTGAATTGCCAACAGGTGAAAGCAGAAAGGAAGAAACCAGGAGGTCTATTGCATAGCTTATCTATTCCAGAATGAAAATAGGATCACATTTCTATGGATCTCGTGACAAAGCTACCACGATCCTCCCGAGGTTGTGATGCGATTTGGGTCTTTATTGACATATTGACCAAATTAGCATGTTTCATTCCTTATTGAATGATGTACAGATATGATCAGATGGCAGATATTTATGTCAGAGAACTGGTTAGATTGCATGGAGTGCCAAAGTCCATTGTATCAGATCGTGATCCTCGAATTACTTCACACTTTTGGCATAGTTTGCAACAAGCTCTAGGTACGCAATTACACTTGAGTACTGCATATCATCCGCAGACAGACGGACAATCAGAAAGAACTATCCAGACATTAGAGGATATGCTTAGAGCTGTAGTGCTAGATTTTGGCACTAGTTGGCAAGATTCCTTAACACTTTGTGAATTCTCGTACAACAACAGCTATCAGACGAGTATAGATATGGCTCTGTTTGAAGCGCTGTATGGAAAGAAGTGCAGATCTCCTCTTTATTGGGATGATATCTCAGAAGTACCTAAATTTTGACCTGACATGATTCGAGATATGACTGAAAAAATGAAGCTGATTCAGCAGAGAATGAAAACAGCTCAGGATAGACAGGCCAAATATGCAAATATTCGACGTCGACCTCTAGAATTTGAACAAGGAGACAGAGTATTTTTGAAGATTTCTCCTTTCAAAGGCATTATCATATTTGGCAATCGAGGGAAGTTGTCTCTACGTTATATCGGTCCGTATGAGATTCCGGAGAAGGTAGGTAGTCGTTCCTATCGATTCGCTCTTCTAACGTCTCTATCTGGAATACATGATGTCTTTCATGTGTCTATGTTGCGGAAATATCTTCCTGATGCTTCTCATGTTTTTCAGCCTGAAGAGGCCGAACTTGAAGACACTCTGAGTTATTTTTAGAAACCAATTCAGATTCTTGATCGTAAAGAAAAGCAGCTCAGAACAAAGACTATTCCGCTTGTGAAAGTCCAATGGAGTCGTCATGGCATTGAAGAAGCTACTTGGGAAACTGAATTAGACATGAGGCAGAAATTTCCAGAGTTATTTCAATGATGTGAGTTATTATTTAGCTTCTATTATTTCTCTCTTATGTGAATTGTTTGCCTGCGATTTCGAGGACGAAATCATGTCTTAGAGGGAGAAAATTGTAATGACTGAATTTATATCATGGTAATCAGACATTAATTAATTGACAGAATTGCCAATAATGAAGATTTAGAGGCTAAATTGATATTGATGTGATTATAGAAAAGCATGGATAAGAGTGTAAGACAGCAGATGTCGCGCACATGCGCGGAGAGAGACGCCCATATGCGCGAATGGCAATTGCCGAGGCAGAAGACCTCGCGCATATGCGCGAGACAGGGCGCGCATATGCGCGAGAAGATGAAATGCTAGAATGCCGAGACAGAACTTTTGGTGCATATGCGCAGAGTCAGGGCGAGCATATGCGCGAGCAGTTGAATTGTCCAAGCGCCGAGACAGAAGGTCTCATTCATATGCGCGAAGAGGGGACGCGCATATGCGCAAGACATGCTGAATGAAGAATTGCCACTTGTCTTCACCATGTACTTAAAGGTGTATTTCTTCATTTTTTTTCATTCAAACTTTGAGCAGAAGAAAACCAAGAAGCTCCATGGAAATTCCCTCAAGCTTCATCCTATCTTAGAAAATTGATTGTGCATGATCCGGTTATTAGATTTTCGATCCGAGCACAGTTCTGAGCTCCTCTCGTCAAGAACTTCAAAAGGATGTAATCTTTATTTCTTTTTAGCATGGTTTGAAATTCATATGTTGCTGGAATTATTGTTTGATTGATAATATGTGTTCTTGAGTTTATGGTAATCGTATAATCAAAATCGGATCGAAGAACGGACCTATATGCAATTGTTATCATTTTCAGATTATATTGAATTGGGATTGTACAGATTTTTGAAGTTATGGATTTTATTTATTGAGGAGTATGACTTGTTAAGATTGCTTCTTATTGATGTTGAGTTGCCGAGGGTATCTCGAGATTATGTCGTTATGCCGTCGACATTGAATTAGATTGAGTATTGATCATTGCCTTGAGTTGTATGTTGATATTGTCTATCACTATGTCATTCCAGAGTTGGTATTGAAGGCTTCAAATTCAAGATTTCCACTTCATCAAAGACCGAGAAAAGAAAGGTATAAATCAATGTTAATCCGAGATAGATGACTCGAGTTAGATATAACTTGAGTTTTCCCTAAACCACATACTTTATTGTTATTGATTGATTTATTTGAACTCTTTGAGATTAAGGTGTTTGTTCTATTAATTTATAGAAAGCATGAAATAAGATATAGATGTCTTGACTGAGTCATTGGCAGAGGTGCCAAGTCACTAGACGTTTGGTTTATATCGATGCGCTTAGGAGTATATCAGCTCCTATTGCAGATACTCGATATAGTGTACCAAAGTCTGGGGATAAGAACGTACCGCCATCTAGAAGGGAAGAGTAGGTGGGAGACTTGTTACGTTCTTATTCAAACTGGGATCCCTAGATAAGAGTTGAATCAAGATTAAGAGTTTAAGAGTTTGATTTACAGATTTATATCGATTATATTTCCTTATTCTATGAAGCATGTCATTTGATAAATGTTTATGCTTTCATATGTGTTTATATTAACTGCATGTATACGTTGTTTATACTGAGAAATATATTTCTCACTGGAGTATCCGGCTGTTGTTGTGTTGTATGTGTGCATGACAATAGGTGGGACAGGATCAGGGTCGAGAAGAGGATGACAGATCGAGATTAGAGTGGTGATCCAGGCTTTGTTGTAGAATGGTTGTTCAACTCTTGTATAGGTGTTTGCTAAACACCAATTGTTTTTACTTGAGTTTGTTATTACTTTATGTTGGACAAGTTTTGTACCTTAGATCATGTTGTAGATATGACACTTGATCTTATAATTAAATAAGATAGAGCATAACTTGTTGTAAAGATTTGTACAATTGTGGATAATGTGCTCAATTTTTTTTTAAAAAAATTCGACCTAGTTTATTTATTTGATCCATTTAATCCCAAAGATGATTAAGAAATGAGTTAGCGTCCGGGTCCCCACACCCTGCCCTGATGACATAGCTAGAACTGGTGCAGTGGTCAAAGCCTGCTTCAGTCTATCAAATCTCTCTTGACACTCAGATCCCCAGATAAACTTGGCATTCTTCTTCTTCAAGACGGTCATAGGCACCACAATAGAAGAGAAGCCTTGGATGAACTTTTCTGTAATATCCTGCCAATCCCAAGAAGCTACAGATCTCTGTCACACTCTTAGGAACTGGCCAATCTCTGATTGCCTCTACCTTGCTGGGGTCAACCTCTATGCCATCCTGAGATACAATGTGGCCTAAGAATGCCACCATGTCCAACTAGAAGTCACATTTGCTAAACTTGGCATACAGTCGTCTATCCTGTAGAGTCTGTAATACTGTCCTCAAATGCTGACTGTGCTCCTCCCTACTCTTCGCATAGATCAAGATATTGTCAATGAAAACTATGACGAATTGATCCAAGTATGGCTGAAACAGGCGATTCATGAGATCCATGAAGATCACTAGCACGTTCGTCAAACCGAAGGGCATCACCAAGAACTCATAGTGCCCGTAACGCGTCCGGAAGGCAGTCTTATGCATATCTGGCTCCCTCACTTTCAGCTGGTGGTAATCAGATCGAAGGTCTATCTTGGAGAACACTGATGCTCCCTTGGAGCTGATCAAAAAAATCCTCGATCCTCAGTAACAGATACTTATTCTTAACTGTGACTCTGTTCAGCTCTCTGTAATCAATGCACAATTTCATGCTGCCATCCTTCTTCTTAACAAAAAGAACTGGTGCACCCCGAGGAAAAAAACTAGGGCGAATGAAACCCTTATCCAGCAGATCCTGAATCTGATCCTTGAGCTCCTTCATCTCTACAGCTGCTAATCGGTAGGGTGCCTTAGATATTGGCACTATCCCTGGCATGAGCTCAATCTGGTGGAATACCTAGAACATCGTTAGGGAAAACACCGGAGAACTCCATGACTACATCAACGTCCTCCAGCCTCTGACTGACTAGCTCTATCACTGATACGATGCTGGCTAAAAACGCCTGGCATCCTCTCTTGATAAGCTTCCTCGCACACAAGCAAGAAATGACGTGCGGGAACTGCTGGTTTCTGGCTTCCTCAAAAACAAATGGCTTTCCACTGGGTGGTCTGACATAAACTGACCTCTGTCAAAAATCTATGATTGCGCCATAGTGAAGATAGCCAGTCCATACCCAAGATGATGTCAAACTATGGCAACGGTAGTACTATCAGATCTGCCTGTACTGCCTTCTGTTGCAATCTAAGCTCCAATCCTCTCACAATCCGGGAAGTGAACATCTGATCCCCAAATGGGATTGATACTCTGAACCCTGAATTCATCGCTACTTGTATGATTCCTTGTCGCTTCACGAAAGATTCAGATATAAATGAATGCATAGCCCCTGAATATAGCAATGCATGCATGGCTACACCTGCAATATATATCCTCCCTGCGACAAAACATACCTTCAAATCTAATAATGTTGAACTTAAGAAATTCTTTATCGGCAATTAACCCAAAATCCTCGAAAAATCAATGAATTACTCCAAACATCATTCCTCAAAAATTCAAAATTGAACCTCAAAAAAATCGAAAAATTTCAATTTAGCCCCTTAAAGTTCGAAAATTGCGCTTTGGGTCCTTCAACCTTTCGAAAATTACAATTTGACCCCATAAAATCATTGGTTGATAAATTTGTTCTCAATAAAATAATTACATTCTTATTCTCAACTAGATAGAGCATGCATCCTAAATCCTTCTAAGTTATCAATCCCAAAAATAAATCCTCAAGAAAGCATAAAATCCATGCAATAGTACAGTAAATTAAAATCTTAAACAAAAGAGTTACCGGTAATCAGTGTCGAGTCTGGCTCTGCTTCCACCTCCTCGGCATTCATCACATAGGCCCGGCCAGTAGTGGGCCCTATGTTCTTCGGGCAGTCCACTGCTTGTGGCCCTCCTGTCCACAAATGAAACATCTGAAAATCCGCCATAAGCGTCTGACGACTTGGAACTTGCTGCATTGGGGGCATGGATTCCAATCGTCTGGCTTAGGCGCCCCTGGCGCTGAAGAGGTCTCTGCAATTGCTGCGACCTCCTAACCTGCCCTTGGGGCTTCTACTACCCCTGCTGCCTCTACGGCACAGTAAACTGCTTTTCCTGCGGCTGTGAACTGGACTGAGTCTGCTGCCTCTGCGGCCCAGTAAACTGCTATTTTTGCGGCTGTGAACTTGACTGAGTCTGCTGCCGCTTCCTATGCATCTTGAAGTCTATGTCTCGTAGTTCCTGCTCTGCCTGAAAAGCGCAGGCAGTGGCCTCATCATAACTTTCCGGTCTCATCAACATCACATCCCGGCGAAGGTAGGTCTCAGTCCATCGATAAAGTGTCGCAGCTTCTACTCAGCATCCCTGGCAATAAGTGGCACGAAGTGACAGCCCCGATCAAACTTGCGGATGAATTCCGCCATAGATGAGTCCTCCTGGCGGAGACTCATAAACTCTCTCGTCATGCGGCCCCTGACGTCGACTGGAAAGTACTTCCCATAGAATAACTCCTTGAACCTGGCCCAGGTAAGGGTAGCAAAGTTCACAGCATGAGCGGCGCCTTCCCACCACATGGATGCCTTCTCAACATATAGATGGCGCACCTGGCCCGGTCGCCATCCCTCATTTGCAAATACTCAAAATGCAGCTCTAGAGATCGAATCCATCCCTCATATAAGAACAGATCAGTAGTACCCGCGAAATCCTTCGGGTTGAGCCGACGGAACTGCTCAAAAATATCCACCTGAGGCCTACGAGCCTGCTGAACCTGCTCCAGTAGCCTATTCATACCCTCCAGAACTCGGGTAGCTGGGTCCCCTGGCGGTGGTGATGGTGAAGGTCCTCTGCCACCCCTGGAAACTCATCCTGCCTATCTGTACTGAGAGCACGTCTTGGAGGCATATCTGAATACAGTCCAATTTTTAAACGCAACCCATCATGCAATTAATCTAGTTTTTTAAAATAATAAACCTTAAATCGTAAAAGCAGTTAAACATGTACTGTAGATCGTCAAAACGTGTAAATCACGTAAACATGCAGGTGATAACAGTAAATCATTTTAAACAATTAAAACATAAAAGCTTACAGACTTGAGGCATTGAAGACTGAGCTGCAAAAGCTGGCGGCGGCACAACCCTATACAGGACTCTTGCTCTGATACCAACTGTAACGTCTACTGTTTTAAAAGTGCGAAAATATTTATTTAATTTTTTAAAAGCTCTCATTTTGAAAATAAAGATTTAAATAAATCGCATGCATGCAGTCCTACTTAAAAACATCATTTAAAAATTTTCATAAGTAATTACCAATAAAAATGTAAAGGAGCAAGAATGAGTAAAAATCCTAGCATCGTACAGTAAAAAGAAACAGTGCATAAAATTCTCATATCCTCTCAATCGTAAAATCATAAGAGTGCAGAAAAAACATGAGGTCCTCGGGTCGTGTCGCCCACCACATCTGCTGACTCAGAGTTCAGCACCTCCTGTCCCCTCGACACATGTACCATAAATAACAAATACCTATACATAGCACACAGCAGTTAAACATATCATACTCAACATATCTTTCATGCACTTTAAAAGCTTAATGTAAACGTGTCATATGCAATCGTGACATGTCAAAACTGTTCATCATTAATCATCATTCATCATTTATCATTTAGTGAATTAAGTTCATTAGAGGTGACTATCGTACATCATCATTTACGATGGATCCATCATACATAGAACTGCGGTACCCAGCGGCTGTCGTACATCAGTGATAGAATTACCCATCCACTGTGCCTAGGCCTCATCATCATCATTTACATATACATCTTATGCATTTAAATATATTTCGATAGCTACAACTAATTCCCATCATTCAAAACATCATCATTTACATAACTTATAAAAATCATGCACAAATGTAATTTTCTTTAAATTCAAGAAGGCAACGTATATTTTCATAAAATTTTAAAATTCGTGATCATGATGCATACCCATTTAAAATATAGTAAATGTGTGCTCAGGGCGCTGCCAGGACCAAAATCTCACCCCGGGTGCAAAATGACCATTTTGCCCCTGGAAACCCAAAAATTTTGGTTTCATCCCTGAACCTCTAAAATTGAACCGAAGCTTACCAAACTCTTTAACATGTCCCAAAACATATTTTAAAACATTCTTAGATGTAAACTCAAGTCCAATACCAAACTTAATCGATTCGTTTTAAAACATGGACCGGTGTCCCGGTTTTAATCCGAATCGAACCGAAACTTCCCTCAAATTTTACCAAACTTAAAACATGACTTAACAACACCATACCAGACTTAAATCCACTCAATTATAACCCCTTAGAACCCTTTAAATCTTGCTGGTATGCTGCTAGAATTTCAGAACATGAGCGCCTCTAGACCCTAGTTCACTAACCCTCTTTAGTTTCGTTCCTAGCCTAGACCTGATGAACCAGCCATGGCTCGGCCTCCCCTAGACCACCCTAGGACATTGCTGGATCCAAAGGAACCATGGCTACACCCCCATGCACGAAGCACAGCTCACCCGATCGATAATCACCTCAAACACCCTACGCGACCAACCTCATCCCCCGAGCTCGATCGGCTTTGTGGCTTGTCCCAGCACTGGCCGAGCCTTTTCAGGCCGTGGTTCAGACGCCTCAGGGTCTGGTCCATGACTTGGTATGGCCCCTGCAACGGTGGTCCTTGCCACTCCTCGAACTACCTACTTACGACCCAAAAATCAAGAACTGAGAACCACCCTTACTCAACGCTGTGTGGTCTCATTTGCAGCCTACAAATCCTCTCTTTTTTGGTGATAACAGACCTCAAACGAACCATATGACAGTACCTTTGTACAAACAGAAGAAAATCCATGAGTAATGAACCAAAGGATTCAAGTAAATAAACACAAACCGAGGTCTTTCCATTATATGCTTTGGATCGAGAATTCCACAAACCAATAAACACAATACAACATGTAAATATTGTATATGATGTAGCAATAAAATTACGCAGCGTGCCTTTCATGTATATGAGCGAAAACTTTGAAGAACCGTGCCACGGAAAGGCACTGGAGGGATTTATCTTGCACAAGAAGAGCTTGGCCGAAGCTTTCTTGGGGAGCTGCTACAAAAACCGAGAGAAACGTTTCTGAATGGAGGGGGTGTCGGCTGTGGGGAGGGATTATGATAGGTTTAGGGTTAAATATGCATTATTAAAATAGTTAACACTAAACCAATGGGCCCTAAATTTTTAATTAAAGGTTTAAAAAGATAGTTAAGCCCAATAAGCTTAAAATTAGGCCCATTAAATCCAAACACACTCCCGAAAAATATTTCATGTTGGAAAGTTTTTGAAAATATTAGGCGAACCCTCAAAAAGTCCCCCGATTCGATAAAATTTACTTACTGTTAAAAATTATGATCTAGCGGGTAAAAATACCCAACAAAGCCCATTTATTGAAAAATACCTTTTAAACATCTTAAATAAATTAATAAAATTAATCATGTAATAAAAATAATTTTCTTTATAATTTTCCGGTCTTCGTTCCTCGTTCGGGCGCGAAATACATCAAGAAACCCTAATGCATGAACTTTTAAAATTTCATGAAATAAATTCTACCATGCAATAACCATGCATAAAATGCATAAAAATTATTAAACTCATAATTAAATAAATCTCTATATTGGATGCATTCAGGTTACGTGATTTAAATTCCTGGACTTTACAGGTCCTGTGTAGGGTTGTACCACAGCTAGCTTTAGAAGCTCAGTCGTTGTAAGGCCCTTGTAAGGGGGCCTAAAATCCTTACTTGGAAATTTGCGGAAAATTTAAAATTTTTCTTTTTAAATAATTAAAATTGTCTCCTTCATAAATGAACTTATAAATAAAGTTTGATGTTCAATGTGGCAGCGGAAGAATTAACATTTTTGAAATAACAGTAAAAAGTTTTTCCAACAATAATTAAAACGTTTGAGCCATCAATTAAAAATAAATGTTGAACTGAGGTCCTCGGGTCCTACTACTGCCGACTCGAGCCTGCTCAGTGGTCCCCGCCCTCGGCCCCGGCATCATCAGAACCTACAACAATCAAGCCTAGTGAGTCTAAAGACTCAACATGCATATATCGTAAATAACGAGTAAATACTATAGTAAAATTTCATGGAATAAAAATGTCGTGTCATGAGGCATATCGTAAAAGTGTCGTGCCATGATTAATTATAATACATGCATAACTGAAATGAAAATATCATGGTAAAAATGTTTGCTCCTTGGAACACTGTACTGAAAATAGCCTGTAATAATTTTCCTGGTGAGATTATAGTAAACGCAAGTGGCCCCTGCACTGAAACTGACCGGTAACTGGCGACCGGATAATAATATGCTCCCATGACCGGTAACTGGCGACCGGATAAAATAGTAAACGTCTGATCAGACTGTAGCCACAGTATACTGGGTGAAACAAACTCAACTGATCGGTAACTGGTGACCGGACCGGTAACTGGCGACCGGATTTAGCAATAATCCCATGATAGTGTAATGGCCACAAGCAATATCGCATAATCTCAAAAATGAACATTTTAAATATTTATGCACGTAATATAATTAAATGACACAATTAAATATCCTGTAATAATTGACTGCTTGGATTGGATCGCTCCCAGGCTCGCTGCAACCTAAATATGTCATGAAAAATATGCAATAGATTTATGGGACCAAACTATGCACTAACATTTTAAAATGTGACAATTACGCCTACCGACTTCGTATTTAATCATGACTCCGAACCAACCCGAACTAACACTGAACCGTCATGTAGTCATGATTAAAATACGCCTAAAAATGATAAAATAATGCTCCTAAAATGGTGAGGGCCGAAATCTAGGTGATGGAGGCCAAAACAAGAAACGCTCTTTCGAGAGTCAATTTGGCACATCGCACCGTAAATTTTAGTACGACCTCAAAAATGAACCGAATGACAAACGGTCAAAAACATGACCTTCCTAACTATATGAGACACTGTCCAGTCCAAGGCCATATGCTAAAAGCCGACCGAGAACTCGAACGAGCCACTGAACCGTCACAGCAAGTTGCTGTCCAAAAATACAGCAGCTGTGCTTGGTTTACTTGCGTCGTTTGCGAGGCTAATGGCCATTGGGGCTTGAACCACTGACCAGAACCTCTTGAGAACGTCCCAAGGAATGATTTGAACCATGGTTAAGGGATTTAAACCAGCCACAATTCGGAATATTTCAGCAACAATCGAAAAGATTCACCCGAGAGCACCTTTGCATGCGGGTGTGGTGTTTAGCTTTGATTGCTGTCTCGTGTCGTTCCAGTGGCCATTTGATTGACCATGGCACGACCTAGAAATCTAGGGGCATGGTATGAACCGTGGCTAAGGGCCATAGTCCAACCAAGATCCACACCATCCACAAGAATTCGAACCATACATGCTGTAAAATGAAGAGGGGCGAAAGGGTGCAGGGCTGTTCTTGGAGTTTTATTTAAAAACCGATTAACCATAGACCAAGCCACCAAAAGGGCGACTTAGTCACGTCTTAGACATGCTAGGGAAGTGATCTAACCATGGCTATATGCCTTGTGGCAGCCCAGATCAGATCCATCCCCTTGACAGCACACAACAGATTTTTCGAAAACTAAAAGGGCCAAGATTGAAGAGTTGCTGTCAAATTCGAATTTCATCATGCATGGGGTTTTTTTGAATGGACCACCGTGGTCCTAATGCCTCTTAATACATGTCTAGATGTTGCATTGGGAGCCTGGAGTCGAGCCAACCACCTGAATATACAAAAACAAGCAAAACCGTGAAGGCACAATAGGAACCGAAAATCTGCATGTTTAATTTTTTCTGAAAATTGTTGGTATATTTCGGTTTTATGCATGAAAGTGACGATCATGAAATGTAAAAATAATGATAATAGGACTTGATTGAAGAGTCAAGGAAGAATATATGCATGCCTGGTTTCGTTTGAAAGAAAAACGAAAAGAAGAGACGATCCGGCGCGGAGGAGGTGAAGCGCTTTCTATTCTACCTTTCTTGCTCTCGATTTTTCTCTCTAGTTTCCTACTGAAATCCCACGGTTTTCTACTCTGAAATGGCTGTTATTTCGTTCATGGGTGAGGGGAGGTGATGGTTAGGAGAGTGAGGGAGATCCACTAATAAAGGAATTCAAATGGTATGACCAAGTCTCCTCTCTTTTTGAAATTTGAATTGGTTGATATCAAATGGCTTCTTGGATGGATCTAGAATGAGTGGCCGATTCTCTCATGCAAATCTAGACTAGGATAAAGCTTAATAATTAATTAATTAAGGTTGATTAATAATTAAAAGGTTAGCATGCTAAAATAACAAAGAATGGGTCAAAGGGTGAGTTGGCATATCAATGCTTAATCAATTAAGGGTGGCCGAATTTACACAATAAAAATGAAGGGGAAATGTTGTTTAGTTGATAAATTTTAATACCTTAAGAGCCTTACATATCCCTTAATTAATTTAGTGAACTAATCCCTTAATTAAGGAACTTAAATAAATTTATTTTCTACTCACCTCAAGTAATTAAATTAAATCCTCAAACCTTCTTTTTAACTTAAATGAACTTATTTGCTAGCTAAAATAAATTCTGGAAATGATTTCTAAATCTTAAATTTTATCTCTAAACTCCAACTACAGTCCGGCCTCACTGAAATAACTGAAAGAATAAAATTAAAACTATTGAAATGAAATAATTAACTTTAAAGAAAGGCACTTTAAATACTCATGCAACAAAAATCATTTTAATTTAAATACTAGAATTATGCATGGTTTATACGTAGTCTAAGTTACGGGTTCTACAATCCTTCCCCCCTTAGAAGAAATTTCGTCCTCGAAATTAAAACTCACCGAATAACTCGGGGTAACGATCTCTCATCTTCGACTCGGACTCCCATGTAGCTTCCTCCTCTGAATTGTTGAGCCATCTGACTTTGACTCGCTTAACCAGCTTGTTTCGAAGCTTCTTCTCCTGCCTGTCTAGGATCTGCACTGGCCTCTCCTCATAAGATAGGTTCGGAGTAAGCTGCAACGGCTCAAAGTTCAGGACATGCGAAGGGTTCTCCATGTACTTCCTCAGCATGGAGACGTGGAACACATTGTGTACTTCGGCCAGATTCGGCGGAAGAGCCACACGATAAGCTAGCGTCCCAACTCTGTCGAGGATCTCAAATAGTCCAATGAATCTCGGACTGAGCTTCCCTTTCTTGCCAAATCGCATGACACCCTTCATAGGTGCCACCTTCACAAAGACATGGTCGCCGACAGCGAACTCTAAATCTCTCCTCCGCTGATCGGCATAACTCTTCTGTCGACTCAGAGCAGTCCTCATTCTATCACGGATCCGAGCTACTACATCGACAATCTGCTAAATAATATGTGGACCCAACTCTGCTCTCTCTCCTACTTCATCCCAATGAACAGGAGATCTACACTTGCGGCCATATAGTGCTTCATACGGAGCCATACCAATGGAAGACTGGAAGCTGTTGTTGTAGGTGAACTCAACCAATGGCAAGTTCGACTCCCAACTCCCTGAGAAATCAATGACGCAAGCACGGAGAAGATCCTCTAAAATCTGAATGACTCGCTCTGACTGCCCATCTGTCCGCGGATGGAAAGCTGTGCTAAACAGCAACTTCGTACCCATAGTCGAATGCAAACTCTTCCAAAATGAGGAAGTGAATCTGGGATCTCTGTCAGATACAATAGAAACTGGAATACCATGGAGTCGGACTATCTCTCGGATATACAGCTCTGCATACTGAATCATGGTGAACGTCGTCTTAATAGGCAAGAAGTGCGCTGATTTGGTAAGACGATCTACAATCACCCAGATGGCATTCGATCCTCTGGCTGACCTCGGCAATCCGGTCACAAAGTCCATGGTAACATTCTCCCACTTCCACTCGGGAATGGGAAGAGGCTTGAGCAAACCTGCTGGTCTCTGATGCTCGGCCTTCACTAACTAACAAGTCAGACACTCGGACACAAATCGCCTGATATCCTTCTTCATCCCTGGCCACCAATACAATAGCTGCAGATCCTTGTACATCTTCGTACTCCCTGGATGAATAGAGTACGGCGACGTATGGGCTTCTGATAAGATATCTGCTCGGATAGAATCACTGCTAGGAACCCATATCCTGTCTCGGTATCTCACAATACCATCACTGATTGAATACAAGACACTGCCCTTGGCCTCATCCCTCAGCTTCCACTTTGCTAACTGCTCATCTGATGACTGACCACTGCGAATACGGTCCAAAAGGGAAGACTGAATGGTCAAGGTAGATAGACGGAGAACTCTACCTTGAGGATAAGTCTCAAGATCAAACCTCTGCATCTCAATCTAAAGAGGTCTCGACACTGTCAAATGAGCCATCACTGCGACTTTTCTGATCAATGCATCCGCAACTACATTAGCTTTACCCGGGTTGTAGCTAATGTCACAGTCATAATCCTTCACAAGCTCCAACCAACACCTCTGACGCATGTTCAGCTCCTTCTGCGTAAAGAAATACTTGAGGCTCTTGTGGTCGGTAAAGATCTGGCACTTCTCTCCATACAGATAATGCCTCCAAATCTTCAAGGCAAAAACTACTGCGGCCAACTCTAGATCATGGGTAGGGTAGTTCTTCTCATGAGTCTTCAACTGTCTAGAAGCATAAGCTATCACCTTCCCATGCTGTATCAATACTGCGCCAAGACCGAGCTTCGAAGCATCGATATACAGAACAAACTCACCGGACCCTGACGGAACGGCCAAAACTGGTGCTGAGATAAGAGCTTGCTTCAAAGTATCGAAGCTCTTCTGACACTCCTCGCTCCAAACAAATTTCACATTCTTCTTTGTCAGTGCTGTGAGTGGAACTGCAATCGAAGAGAATCCCTTAATGAACTTCCGATAATATCCTGCTAAGCCAAGAAAACTGCGGATCTCTGATGCATTTTGCGGCACAACCCAATCTCTGACTGCTGCAACTTTCGCCGGGTCTACCTCAATACCACTGCTGGATACAATGTGGCCTAAGAACGCCACCTACTCTAACCAGAATTCGCATTTACTGAACTTTGCGAATAATTTGTGCTTTTGCAATGTCTGCAACACTGTGGCCAGATGCATGCTGTGATCCTCCCGATTCTTGGAGTAGACAAGAATGTCATCTATGAACACTATCACATACTGGTCGAGGTATGGCTGAAATACGCGATTCATGAGATCCATGAAGATTGCTGGCGCATTCGTCAAACCGAACGGCATCACAAGAAACTCATAGTGACCATAACGAGTCCTGAAAGCTGTCTTTGAAACATCAGCATCTCTCACCTTCAACTGGTGATAACCGGAACGCAGATCTATCTTAGAGAAAATCGAAGCTCCCTGCAACTGGTCAAACAGATCCTCAATCCTCGGAAGTGGGTATTTATTCTTTACTGTAACCCTGTTCAACTCCCGATAGTCAATACAAAGCCTCATCGTGCCATCTTTCTTCTTAACAAACAAGACTGGCGCGCCCCAAGGTGAGAAACTAGGGCGAATGAACTCCTTGTCAAGAAGTTCCTGAATCTGCTTCTTAAGCTCTGCCATCTCTGTCGGTGCAAGTCGGTACGGTGCTTTTGAGATCGGAGCCATACCTGGCATAAGCTCTATGGAAAACTCCACCTCTCTCTCAGGTGGCAGACCAGAGACGTCCTCAGGAAAAACGTCTAAGAAGTCTCTAACAATCGAAACATCTGAGGCTAACTGGCTGGGTGCCTCGGGGACAGATACAAAGGTTGCTAGAAACGCCCGACACCCTCTATGCATGAGCTTCCTAGCCTGAACATATGGAATAATACGTGGTAGAGGAAAGTACCTGTCTGGCTCAAATAAGAACTGCGTCATTCCAGGCGGTCGGATTAGAACAGATCTCCGCTGGAAGTCAATCAAAACTCTGTTCCGCAGTAGCCAATCCATCCCTAGTATAATGTCAAACTCTGGCATCGACAGTACGATTAGATCCGCATAAACAAGGTTGCCATGGAGCTCAAGATCTATGTCTCAGATCACATTGGTGGCTGCCATCTCCTCGCCAGACAGCAGTACTGTGGAATAGGCTATATCTAGCCCAATGGTCTTAACTTGAAGGAAATTAGCAAAGACCTATGAAATGAATGAGTGAGTGGCCCCTGAATCTATCAAGGCCTTCGTAGCGACACCGGATATAAAAATTCTCGCTGAAAGATCGGAACTCTAAGTTGAACCCAATAGTTACAAAGGCTAAACTTATAGACATGCAAAGGTTGAAGTTCTTCTAACTTAAATTTCCAAAATATTACAAAGTAGAGCATGCAATCCTAACGCAATTCTATGTTCAAAATATTAACCCAAAATATTAAGTTCCAAATGCAGACTCAAAGCTTAAGGTACCTGTCATCAGCATAGTATCGGGGTTCGTCTCCGTCGCATGGAGAGCAAACACTATGCCCTGGGTAGGCAGGTTCCTTTGAGGGCACTGCAGAAATAAGTGGTCTGGACTACCACACCTATAACACTTTCCTGAGCCGTACAAACATGCTCCAGGATGGCGACGTGAACACTTAGGACAGACTGGGCGCTCTGGAGCCCTCGGGGCTGGGCGTCCCCGCTGCTGCTGCTGGCCTCTGCTTCTAGGCGGTCCGTGAAAAGGCCTCTTGTTCTGCTGCTGATGCTGCTGAGGAGGAGGGCGGTGCGGTACCTGGGCTGGTCGCTTTCCCAAGCGATCTCTCTCGATATCACGCTGATCCTGCTCTGCGGCTAGGGCTTTGGAGACAGCGAACTCATAAGAAATAGGGTCAGACACCCTAACATCACGGCGCAAGATCGGCCGTAGACCCACCAGAAAATGCATCATCTTGGCTCTAGCATCGTTTGCGATCAGGGGTACAAAATGACAACCCCTCTCGAACTTACGGATGAACTCCGTAACAGTCATATCTCCTTGCCTCAAGCTCATAAATTCAGTGGTCAACCTGGTGCGCACTTCCTCAGCAAAGTATTTGGAGTAGAGCACCTCCGTGAAACGTGCCCAAGTCAGGGTAGCCAAGTCAAGGGCTACTGAAGCTCCTTCCCACCATAAGCGGGCGTCTCCTCCGAAAAGATAAGAGGCACAACGAACTCGATCCGCATCGCCAAGCTCCATGAAATCAAAAATAACCTCGAGGGACTTGATCCAGCCCTCGGAAATCATGGGGTCAGACGTCCCAGAAAACTCTTTCGGACGCATCTTCATGAATCTTTCGTAGACAGCCTCGGGCCCTGTCGGCCTGGTCGCCACAGCATTGTTCCCCGCAAACTGTGCGAAGAACTGAGTCATCCCAGCTAACATCTGGGCATTCATGTCCGGTGGAGGTGGAGGTGGTAAGTCTCTCTCCTGCCTCGGCTCCTCTCTACCCTCTCGGCGAGGCTCATCCTCAGTAGGGCGCTCAAGGATGCGTCTAGGGGGCATACTGTTCCATACATAACCCATACGTAACTAACATGCATAATTCCATAATTTATTTAAATTTAAATACTGAACAAATAAAATGAATCTGGACATAAAATGCTTCATGAAATCATGCCGTTAAGAAAATAATTCATGCTTTAAAAAAAATGCGTAAATATAAACTTACAGACCGAAGACGTGACTTCGTGAGCTTCTTTTGGTCAGTAGTAGTACAACCCTATACAGAACCACCGCTCTGATACCATCTATAAGGGGGCCTAAAATCCTTACTTGGAAATTTGCGGAAAATTTAAAATTTTTCTTTTTAAATAATTAAAATTGCCTCCTTCATAAATGAACTTATAAATAAAGTTTGATGTTCAATGTGGCAGCGGAATGAATTAACATTTTTGAAATAACACTAAAAAGTTTTTCCAACAATAATTAAAACGTTTGAGCTATCAATTAAAAATAAATGCTGAACTGAGGTCCTCGGGTCCTACTACTGCCGACTCGAGCCTGCTCACTGGTCCCCGCCCTCGGCCCCGGCATCATCAGAACCTACAACAATCAAGCCTAGTGAGTCTAAAGACTCAACATGCATATATCGTAAATAACGAGTAAATACTATAGTAAAATTTCATGGAATAAAAATGTCGTGTCATGAGGCATATCGTAAAAGTGTCGTGTCATGATTAATTATAATACGTGCATAACTGAACTGAAAATATCATGGTAAAAATGTTTGCTCCTTGGAACCCTGTACTGAAAATAGCCTGTAATAATTTTCCTGGTGAGATTATGGTATACGCAAGTGGCCCCTGCACTGAAACTGACCGGTAACTGGCGACCGGATAATAATATGCTCCCATGACCGGTAACTGGCGACCGGATAAAATAGTAAACGTCTGATCAGACTGTAGCCACAGTATACTGGGTGAAACAAACTCAACTGACCGGTAACTGGTGACCGGACCGGTAACTGGCGACCAGATTTAGCAATAATCTCATGATAGTGTAATGGCCACAAGCAATATCGCATAATCTCAAAAATGAACATTTTAAATATTTATGCATGTAATATAATTAAATGGCACAATTAAATATCCTGTAATAATTGACTGCTTGGATTGGATCACTCCCAGGCTCGCTGCAACCTAAATATGTCATGAAAAATATGCAATAGATTTATGGGACCAAACTATGCACTAACATTTTAAAATGTGACAATTACGCCTACCGACTTCGTATTTAATCATGACTCCGAACCAACCCGAACTAACACTGAACCGTCATGTAGTCATGATTAAAATACGCCTAAAAATGATAAAATAATGCTCCTAAAATGGTGAGGGCCGAAATCTAGGTGAATGGAGGCCAAAACAAGAAACGCTCTTTCGAGAGTCAATTTGGCACATCGCACCGTAAATTTTAGTACGACCTCAAAAATGAACCGAATGACAAACGATCGAAAACATGACCTTCCTAACTATATGAGACACTGTCCAGTCCAAGGCCATAGGCTATAAGCCGACCGAGAACTCGAACGAGCCACTGAACCGTCACAGCAAGTTGCTGTCCAAAAATACAGAAGCTGTGCTTGGTTTACTTGCGTCGTTTGCGAGGCTAATGGCCATTGGGGCTTGAACCACCGACCAGAACCTCTTACCAACGTCCCAAGGAATGATTCGAACCATGGCTAAGGGTTTTAAACCAACCACAATTCGGAATATTCCTGCAACAATCGAAAAGATTCACCCAAGAGCACCTTTGAATGCGCGTGTGGTGTTTAGCTTTGCTTGCTGTCTCGTGTCGTTCCAGTGGCCATTTGATTGACCATGGCACGACCTAGACATCTAGGGGCATGGTATGAACCGTGGCTAAGGGCCATAGGCCAACCAAGATCCACACCATCCACAAGAATTCAAACCATACATGCTGTAAAATGAAGAGGGGCGAAAGGGTGCAGGGCTGTTCTTGGAGTTTTATTTAAAAACCGATTAACCATGGACCAAGACACCAAAAGGGTGACTTAGTCACGTCTTAGACATGCTAGGGAAGTGATCTAACCATGGCTATATGCCTTGTGGCAGCCCAGATCAGATCCATCCCCTTGACAGCACACAACAGATTTTTCGAAAACTAAAAGGGCCAAGATTGAAGAGTTGCTGTCAAATTCGAATTTCATCATGCATGGGGTTTGTTTGAATGGACCAACGTGGTCCTAATGCCTCCTAATACATGTCTAGATGTCGCCTTGGGAGCTTGGAGTCGAGCCAACCACCTGAATATACAAAAACAAGCAAAACCGTGAAGGCACAAGAGGGACCGAAAATCTGCATGTTTAACTTTTTCTGAAAATTGTTGGTATATTTCGGTTTTAGCATGAAAGTGACGATCATGAAATGTAAAAATAATGATAATAGGACTTGATTGAAGAGTCAAGGAAGAATATATGCATGCCTGGTTTGGTTTGAAAGAAAAACGAAAAGAAGAGACGATCCGGCGCGGAGGAGGTGGAGCGATTTCTATTCTACCTTTCTTGCTCTCGATTTTTCTCTCTAGTTTCCTACTGAAATCCCACGGTTTTCTACTCTGAAATGGCTCTGATTTCGTTCATGGGTGAGGGGAGGTGATGGTTAGGAGAGTGAGGGAGATCCACTAATAAAGGAATTCAAATGGCATGACCAAGTCTCCTCTCTTTTTGAAATTTGAATTGGTTGATATCAAATGGCTTCTTGGATGGATCTAGAATGAGTGGCCGATTCTCTCATGCAAATCTAGACTAGGATAAAGCTTAATAATTAATTAATTAAGGTTGATTAATAATTAAAAGGTTAGCATGCTAAAATAACAAAGAATGGGTCAAAGGGTGAGTTGGCATATCAATGCTTAATCAATTAAGGGTGGCCGAATTTACACAATAAAAATGAAGGGGAAATGTTGTTTAATTGATAAATTTTAATACCTTAAGAGCCTTACCTATCCCTTAATTAATTTAGTGAACTAACCCCTTAATTAAGGAACTTAAATAAATTTATTTTCTACTCACCTCAAGTAATTAAATTAAATCCTCAAACCTCCTTTTTAACTTAAATGAACTTATTTGCTAGCTAAAATAAATTCTGGAAATGATTTCTAAATCTTAAATTTTATCTCTAAACTTCAACTCTAGTCCGGCCTCACTGAAATAACTGAAAGAATAAAATTAAAACTATTGAAATGAAATAATTAACTTTAAAGAAAGGCACTTTAAATACTCATGCAACAAAAATCATTTTAATTTAAATACTAGAATTATGCATGGTTTATACGTAGTCTAAGTTACGGGTTCTACAGCCCTGGCCCTGTCCTCAGACCCTGCAATCACAGTTCCTGGACTCAGACCAGCTTGCACTTACTCACAGAACTTCTCCACACCAGGCTAGTGGAGTTTGTGCTTTCCTAGGATTGTAGCTCAATTGGTACCAGGGTTGTAGCCAATATACCTATATGCCAGGAGGTTGAGGGGTCGAATCCTGGGAAGGCACAAACTCCACTAGCCTTGTGTGGAGAAGTCCGATGAGTAAGTGCAAGCTGGGTCGAGTCCAGGAATAGTGATTGCAGGGTCTGAGGACAGCCCAGGGCTTTACAACCGTCAAGCCTCAAGTCTGTAAGCTTACATGTTTTAAACGTTTTAAATATTTTTAATGCTATCATCTACATGTTTACATGGTATACGTTTTACAGTACATGTTTAGCTGTCTATTTGCATGTTGCGACATGGAATAAGAAATTTTATGATTTTCATGCATGCTGGCTTTGTGATGGAATTGGACATAATTAAGAATTTAGTTAATGGGAGTTAGGAAAGGTTGAAAATGATTTGACTATAATGGTTTTTGGGTATTAGTACTGATTTTCTACTTTTTGGGTCATAAGTTAGTCATGAAGATTATTAATTCTTTTAGGACATATAGATTTTATAAGAAAATACTGATGGCTCGTGGTTACTAGTTGAATTAATTTTGAGGATTTCAAATAAGGAACAATGATTCGAAGACTACAACAATTTTTAGAAGTATAAAAATGTATAACTTGTGATTTTAAATATTTATGGAAATGTAAGATTGGTTATGGGAATTGATTTTGGATTTAATAAGCTTAAGGTTATTGAACTTTATGATACTGGAAACCTATAAAAATGGAATTAGAAATGCCAAGAACTTATGGGTAATTGTAGAATTTTTGAAATTTAGGACAAAGTGGATTATTTTCGAGGAAATTAAGAATTAATTTGGCTATTGTTAAGAAATTTGAGAACTGGTTTAGCAATAAGTGAGAATTGAATAGTTTAAATGATAGGATTTTTCGATGATTTAGGCTTGAAGTGATATTTAGAACATTGAAATATATCGGTTATAGTGCTATAAGGGATAGTAATCAAGGGCATTGTAGGATGAATTAATATTGGGCTTGAAAATTTAAGCGTTTAGTGAAATATTGCTGTGGGAAATTAAGAATTTAGAGTAATAACAATTTAAGATAAAGTTTATCAATTAGTTAAGATATAAGATTAGACATAGAGTTAACTTATTTTTGGGAACTTAAGGTTTGATGTAGCATAAGTTTTAATCATGATCTTAAGGGTTAGAAATTTATATCTTTGCTAGGGCTAAATTTTTCTAGAAAGTTGGGTATGACTGATGGTTAGGTTATTTTATAGACATATGTAAGGAGTGAGGTGGACACCTGGTCTTGAGGAATTTTTGAAAGTCATTAAGAAACTTAGGATTGAGTGGATATGTGTGTTGGAATTATGTTATCTAAGATTACTTGGGTTGTGTAAGCTTGAATTTCAAGTTTATGAGATAGGTGTTCATACGAAAATTTTGGGTGATATGAGAACAGAGGGGAATTAGTTGTGTTCAACATAAGTTATCAATTAACGAACATTAAGATTTTTATGGAGTAAGAAATCTAAAATCTTGATACGGGGATTCTATAATTCTACGAATTTTAAACGAAGTCGAATTATTAGAGTTATCCCATAATTAACAGGGGAAAACTTATTAAGTTTTTACACGCTACAATTAGTTAAGCATTAAGGATACGTCAGAGTGCGACATTCGTTCCAATGAGGACAGTCCAAGGTCTTAGGCCTCAATTATATCGTAATTGGGAAGAAAATAGTTTAAGAATGTAATTGATGCTAGAAGGGTTTTATTATTGAGGTTGAAGATCGATATTGTATATTTTGGGTTTTATGGATTAACACTACTCGAATTGGTTTTATGGATTAACACTACTCGAATTTAAGATTTGCTACAATTTGATATTTGAGATGTGCTTGTAAATAGTTAAGTTACGTTAGTTTGTGTCGTAAGGTAAAGATTTGATTCAAGGATCTTAGGCTAATATTATTATGGGGTTGAGATAAGGTTTCACTTTTAAGTGTTTTACCCAGGATAGAAGTCGATCGGTAAATTTTGGTGCTAAGATTTTTAAGTTGAACTGCATAAATGTTAATGTAATAGGTTGATGAACATCTTGGGCATAGTATAAGGAAGGTAAGATACGATAAAGTTTGGACCTTAAGGAATTGTGAGAAAATTCGAGATTCAAGGTTATAGTAAATAGAACTAAGTCTCCAAAAGTCGTTCTAAGTTGCGATTCGCAAACAAGGATTTTGAAGGCAAATTTAATTAGGGTTGAGGAAGCATAAGGACAGCCTAACATTCATTTAATCAGAGTGGCGTAGTGGAAGGGAGGATTATTGGGATACTAGTATTAAGAGTCTAAACTTTTGTTTATCGATGATAAGCGAATTCGGGGACGAAATTCAATTTAAGGGGGATAAATTGTAACGTCCCAAAAATTTGAAGGTCCACGTGAACCACATGCATGCAAGTTGTCAAATTTCTTATGTATTTTATTAAATTATTTTAATTCGTTAAATGCATGATTATTGCATGGATATGTGTTTTATTGCATGGTTTATTAAAGTTTCTTACATAAGGGCTTTAAGCAGTGTTCGCTCTCGAACGAGGAACGGAGACCGGGGACAATTGAGGAAAAATTTTTTATTAAATAATTATTTTTTATTATTTAATATATGGTGTATTTAAGTGTGATTTTCGAAAATGGGCCTTGGTAGAGTATTTTTACTCGTCGGGTCATAATTTATACCGATACGCAAATTTTAGCGAGTTGGGGGACTTTTTGAGGACTCGAGCAATATTTTCAAAAACGTACCTAAAAAAAATATTTTTCGAGAGTGTTTTTGGACTTGATGAGATTATTTTATTGCTTAATGGACTTAAAATCCTTCTAATCCCTTTAATTTTAATTAAGGACCCATTAGTGAATAATTATATTAACTTTAACACAATTATCAAACCCTAAACACTCCACCTTTTCACTTGGCCGCCCCCTCCATTTTCAGCAGTAGCTCGTGCCTTAAACATCTATTTTCTTTGGTTTTTCTCAATAAAATCTCATAAGAACTCTTCTTCGTCCCTCCGGTGTCTGTTCTACGCTATTGTATCAAGGTTTTTGAGCGTAATTACGTAAAGACATGCCCTATACCTCATTTTTCTCATCAATCACATCATGATATGTGTTTCGAATGGTTATTTCATGATATTACATAAATCTATCATTGTGCATTGAGTTTACATGATTTTTACACATAAACACGCATATTTTACGCCATGATTCTCACGTTTTTGGCATGGGTGAGGGGCTGTCGGATCTTTGAGGTTTAGGGAGCATTTTACAGCAGGTTTAGAAGATGTTTAAGGGTGATATCAGTTTTGGATCGAAAGGGGTAAGGGCCGATGGTAACATCTTAGTTCTAGGGTTCGAATGGCTAGATTGGGTGAAAGGAAGAGGACAGCCATGCATGGCTCGTTCCAAGAAGTGGTTCAGGCCGTGAGGAGTCTATGTCAGGGCTGGGAATGGTCCATGGTCAGCTGGTAGAAGGGCTAGGCTTGGACCGAAGCTAGGAGACGATTTTGAGAGAAAAATGGTGGCTAGATCGAGTATTCATGGGGAACCGAGGGGTGTGCATGCTTGAGACTAAGGGCTATGGTTAGGTCGGTCAAGGAGGGTCCATAGGTGGGCTAGGAAGAGTTGTTCCAGGTCTGGTCCCCGTTGGTTTGGTCTAGGGTCAAGAATTTCAAAGGCTTAGTGCACTAGGTTTCGGTTCGTTTTGGTGCAAGAAAATCCAGCAACTTTCAGGTGCTGTTAGAGGATCTTAAGTGGGCTGGTCTAGATGGTTTAAAGGCTGGTAGGGTATGATTGAGGCATGATTTAAGTTTAGAAAGTTTATGTTAAGTTTCGGGTTGATTCGGATTAAAACTGGGACCCCGGACCAAGTTTTAAAACGAATCATATAAGTTATGAAACGGGCTCTAGTTTACGTCTAAGAAACAATTATAAATATGTTTTGAGGTATTTTGAGATGTTTGGTTGACTTCGGGTTTAAATTTTGAAGTCCAGGGGTAAAACAGTCAATTAGGGTTTGTACGGGCAAAATTGTCATTTTGCACCCAGGTCAATTTAGCAGTCCTGCTAGCGCCCTGATCATAAATTGACATGTTTTAAATGTATATGTTATCATAAACATGACTTTTTATGTAAATATGAAAAATATGTTGCATGCTTGATTTTAAAGAAATTTACTTATATGCATGATTTTTATAAGTGATGAATATTTTGACATGTTTTGAAAAAAAGGGAGTTGGTTGTGACTAATACGAATACGAATACGATGACATGTAAGGCCAAGGCTTAGTGGATGGGTAATGTTGTCGCTGATGTCCCCGCCGTCGGGTACCACGGTTATACGTAGATGGATCCATCGAATAGAGCTGATAAGAAAGTCACAACGAACGAATGTAATTCAATAAAGCAAACGAACACATATATGATGATATGATGAGACATGTTTTGACACGCTACGCTATCATATGATATGTTTAAGTTCAGGCTTTTAAGACCATGAAAGGTATTTTAATTACTGTACTTTTCATTGCTGATTGATATGTATATGTACTTGTTATAACGGTTCAGGTGTGTTGAGTCTTTAGACTCACTAGGTTTGATTGATGCAGGTGATCTTTCGATTGAGGAAACTGGAGGCGTTGTAGACTGACTAGGCTGAGCTTGGGGTACACGTGGAAACCCGAGGACCTTGCATTACTTCCGCATATTATGTTTAGGAGACATAGGTTTTAGCAATATGTTTTAATGTTTTTGAACCTTGTTATACGTTGTCGATTCATCAGACATTTGTTATCTGATCGAGTTTCTCTTTAAAATCAATAGACTAGGAGATTGATTTCTTTTTAAAAATTAAAGTAATTGCAGTTATTTTTATTCAGAGGTTGGAGGACCCTTTTAAAAGCATGTTTAACTTATTTAAATATTTTTGAGCTTGTGTAATTTCCGCCTTAGCTATAAAAAAATGTTTAAGTAGAATTTTAATGAGATGGTCTCTCGCCGGAGACACGCTGAAAATCTCATTGGAAATGCCTTTAAACTACCGGAACAGCTGCTGGAAAATAGAGACAGACATATACCCATATTCGAAGCCCTTAAACCTCACCAATATACCACGAATCGACCAAAAGCAAAGCCAAGAAACTCACTGATGCCGGAAAGAATTCGCGCACAGAAACAGGTCACGAACAACACCTCCATTTGCGCGATTCAAGTTTTGATTTCTACAATTCAAAGCATAATTGAAAGCTACACATCATGGGCTAGGTGAGGGGTGGTCGACCAACCCATTTCCGGTGGTGAATGATGGTGGCAAGGAAGATTGTGGAAGAAGGAGAAGGAGGAAACGGCTTTGGGGATTTGAGTCTCTTTCTTTTTCCCTCTCTATTAAAGGTAAATGTATGTATATGTGTATATTTGACAACATTTTCTATAAAACGTTGTCTTTTAGCCAAAAAACACACTCATACACAATGCATTTTCAAGCGTTGTCTTTAACTGAAAAAAAACACTCTCATAGACAACGCTTTCCAAAAAACGTTGTTTTTTACAAAAAAAAAAACACGCTCAAAGACAACGCTTTGACAATCAGGAGACCAGAAATGGTTCCGGTATTTCTTCAATTAGTTTATTAACACTACGAATTTCTTCTAATAACTTTCAATAAAAGTCCGATAATAGTTTGCCAAACCGCTTCTGTAACTTACCGTATTTTGAACTATTTTAAAATTTGCGAAAAAATAAAAATTTTCTTAAATGTAAAATAAACCTTCCAATTCCAGTCATAAATCGGATGTTCGTCCAAAATATTTGCAATAAAAAAGATCACCAATAAAGTTTGCCAAAAACAAAACTTGTTTAAACATTGCAATCAAAACGTGAAATCATAGTAGTTGAAACATTGCATAAAAACATCAAAACATGGGCGGTCCTCGGGTTTAGCCTCCCACTCAGTCCAAGCCAGCTCGCTATTCCTCACCTCTCGTCTCCTCAAAATCAACCTCACCTGCATCGATCAAGTCTAGGGAGTGTAAAGACTCAACATGTATAAACTGGAAATAACAAGTAATACGTAATAAAACCACATGCATATTTAAAATAGAGCGTACATACTTGAAACTTAAACATGCATACGAAAGCTTGAACTTACATATATAACATAGACGTGCCATAACGTGAAACTTTTCTGAAACATGCTTGCAACATACAAACTTGAACATACATGAACTTCATTATGTTGCGTAGAGATATGTTTCAAAGCAAGAGACCCATACATAATTACGCATGATCAGACTAAACCACAGTACTGGGCTGGCAGGGAAAGTCCACTACCACATACATGAAATCCGCGTTCATGCTTTAACGGGTGGATTGGTCCCTGGTCATGCTTTACCGTTTTCCAAACCTGATCTAAACCCGTTCATGCTTTAACGGGGTGAATAGGTCCTCGGCCACGTTCACCGACTTCCAAACCCATTCATAATTTGGTCACAAGACCTTTAGCATACCTCAAAAACTTAAAAGTATTTTCTTTTGCACGTCGAACATACTTACTTAGCGTTGAGGGACTCATTGGATCTCGCTTGGGGCCACAGCTGCACATGCTAACATGAATTCAAACACTTATCTTGCATAACTTAGACGTATAGTCATGCTCACACCCAAAAGTGACAAGATGTTCTAAACCTCTCGGGACTTGACCTCGTTTAATCATCGTACTAAATCATAACATCAAACCCCAAAACAATCACTAATAAAAAAGGAAATTTTTTATTTTTTTTAATAAAGGACACGGACCCTTACAAAAGGTCCGTGCCGGGGTCCGTGTAGGTGCTGGATAATCAAATTTTGAAGGAAAAAGTGCACGGACCCCGTGCCAGGGTCCGTCTACAGGTCCGTGTAGGTGCTGGAATCGCGAACCAACGAAGAAACACTACACTTAAGGCTTATTCCTCATAACGCGATCATACGGACCATGAACCAATGCCTCGAGACACATCCTAGGATGCTATGGCACTTATTCAAACTCAAACAAACGTCGCAAAACAACTATGCATCACAAACAACGCAACCCAATCCGTTAACACGACCTTTGACACCAAAACAATTCCTACGACTTCTAATTCAACCAATTGCCTAATGACACGAAACGAAACACCAACAAGCATCCCAACATCATTCTCGATATACCTAAATGCAGCAGCGATCACCCGTCGATCCCCAACAAAGCCTGCAACAATAAAACTTCAAGAACACATCAAGAACGCATTTTCAGAAAAACGTAGTTTGAGCAGTCCCACAAAAGAAATCATAACTAACTCATTTCTTATCTAATATTTCGAATTTTCTGTCAAATCGAAGGTATCAAAAAGTTCTATGTTTTATATGTTAAAGGTTTTACAGAAAAGCGACCGAAAAATTGAAGTATTTAAATTGACAGCAAATTTCGAATTTTAGATCTAAAATTTGTTTCAAAACCGATCCCACCAATTTTCTGCTCAAACTTTGAACATCATACATGGATTTTTACGCATAATAAACACAACACGAATAATATGACAAGATCGATACAAGAATAGTAGAATATACATGCCTTTTGATGTGAAAAACTCACGATACGGTGATACTGAAGCGGAGACGATGCGAGACTTGATCCGAAACAATTAGTGGCTCGTTTTTCTTGCAATAAAGGGCTGCTCTTTCTTTTAGAACCCTAGGTTTTAATCTCAAAATATAAAAATCTGAATTGAAATATATGTGTGTGTGTTGAACTGTTTTGAGTGTGTGAAAAGAGTGTGTGTGTGTGCGTGAGTTTAGATAATATTTAGGGAATAAAAATTTGCTTAATTAATAATTAACAACTAATTAAAAGTACTAACCCTCTACTAAATATAATAAAATCTTTAAATTTAAATAACTTGCACAAGTGTCATATCTTTAAAAGTTTAAAAATCATAAAACCACCTAATAATTAAATTAGGGTTTTAAAATACTAAAGCTTATAAATCATTTAAAATGTCTCAATCCTAACTTAAAAATAAAATATCACATTTAAAAATTACCAAATTCGTCACCGGTCACTTTTTCTTGATCCCGCATCGTCAGAAACATGAAACTCAAAAAATATTTTAACGTGCATCACATAAATATGAATAATTTAAAATAATGCAATTTAAATAGATCATGCATCGCTATAAATCATTTTAAACTTAAATAAATAAATTAAAAATTAAATAAATGCATGGATTTTACGTGTACTGAATTTGGGATCTACAGCTTCTGTACCAACGCCTGCTTCCTCCTCTAAACAAGCAATAGCCAGCTGAAGGAGCCAAGCTCAAAGTATTTCGAAAAAGTGTTGTCTATGAGTGAGTTTTTTTAATCAAAGAAAACGCTTTTGGAAAAGCGTTTTCGTTGATAAAAAAAATCAGATCATTGACAACGCTTTTCTTAAAAAACGTTGTTAAAAATTAAAAGACAACAGTTCTAGAAAAAAATGTTGTCTTTGACCTGTTGTCTTTTTTTATTTTTTGGGTAGTGTTATTAACACCTAACCAACCCTTTTTCAACCCAATTCAAACCAATTAAAACCCTTGGAAAAGCATAGATACTTACTGAAATTTTCTGCACAAAAAACACTAAACCCTAGCTTCCACCAACCCTCATGTTCTTCGACCATAGACCCTAACCAACAACTCCAGACCCTGTGCAACCTTCTTAAAATCAAGATCAAATGCTTAGGACCCTACTGAACCAAGCTTACAGAGCCATGCACACACAGCCCCCAAACCCGTGCCCTACATGACTTACGCGACCCAACCTCACACCTACAGCCCTTCTCCTTGCACCAGCCACCTCTTAACCCCTCTAGGACCATCATACAATCCTCTTAGGACTCCTGGACACAGCCCTAAGTGACGCACGAGCCGCGCCCTTCAAGAAGACAAACCCGAGCCCTATCCACTTAAAGAACCAATTTTCATGCAGCCCTTAGTCAGCCTCATATAGGCCTCCTAAACAGTCTGTTAGGATCGGTTAGGCGTGATAAAGTGTTTAGAAGCGGGGCTGAATAAACACTTGAAAATTTTCACAACTTTTCGATGGATGAATCAGTTTAGTGATAAACTGAATTCACTAATCTTGTTATCAATGTCAATCAGCTAACTAATGAAAGTGCGGAAATAAACTGAATGACATAGAGAATAAAACTGAGAATAAAGCACGCAAGATTTGTGGATGTTCGGAGACTTCAAATGCTCCTACGTCACCCCTTCTATATCGAGGATAGGATATTCACTAAAATGCTTTGATCTATACAATGTTTTGTACAAACCCACTTCAGTTTGCACTTAACACTGTCAAAACTGAAACTCTTAGTATCAATACAATTTATCAGTATTCAACTGATGTAATTTCTAAGCCCAACTAATGTAACTTCTACTAATTTGAAATGCGGAAATTTTTTTTTGTAAAATCTCACATTTTCGAAAATGAACATCTAAATGTTTGGCATGCATGCAGCTCTACAGAAAAATATACCATTTAAAAATAATCGTAAATATTTAACAATTAAAAATAGTGCAGTTTAAAATATCCAAACTCAACCAATAGAAAATGTGTAAACATAACGAGTAAAAATCCTAGTAATCATCATCGTATCAAAACCAATGTATAAAAAGCTCATGTCCTCTCTAATCTTAAAAATCATAATGTGCGGAAGAAATGTGGTCCTCGGGTCGTGCGCGCACATCAGTCCTGCCTACTCAGAGTTAGGCACCTCCTGTCCTCTCATCAACATGTTCACCTGCATCAGCACACCTAGTGAGTCTAAAGACTTAACGCCCCTGTACCGGAATAACAAGTACATATACATAGAACACAGCAGTGAAAAATATACTGTAATCAACATACCTTTCATGAACTTAAAAAGCATGTAAACATGTCATAAGAAATCATAACATGTCGAAACAGCTTATCTTACATCATTTACTTATACATCATCTCTTTTAATGAATTCATTTCATTAGTTGTGACTTTCGTAACATCGTTCATTATTATACGATGTATCCATCTACATAAAACTGTGGTACCCGGCGGCTGTCGGACATCAGCGACAGTATTATCCATCCACTGTGCCTAGGCCTCATCATTGGCATTTACATATACGTCTTAATCATTTACATATACATTAGTAGTCACAACTAATTCTCATCTTTCAAAGCATCATCATTATCATCACTTGACAAAATCATGCATATGCGTAAATTTTCTTAAAATGAAGCACGCAACGTAATTTTCATAATTTCATAAAAATCATATTCATAATGCATAAACATTTAAAAGCATGATAAATTTGTGCTCGGGGCGCTGCCAGGAATAAAAACTCGCCCCCGGGTGCAAAATGACCATTTTGCCCCAGGAAACCCAAAATGACCGTTTTAACCCTGGACCTCTAGATTTCGACCCGAAACTTACCAAACTCCTTAAAACATCTCAAAACATATTAAAAAGTATTTCTTAGATGTAAACTCGAGCCCGTTTCAAAACTTAATAGATTCGTTTTAAAACTTGGACCTGGGTCCCGGTTTTAACCCGAATTTCAACTAAACTTTTCCCAACATGAAATATGACTTAAAACTACATGTCCAGCCTAAAAAAACTTATTCCAGACCACTTATGACCCACGAAACAAGCCCCAAGGTTGCTGGAATTCTCCAGCGTATGCACGCAAATTTTCACAGCTTGAGCGATTTTACGATAAAAATCATATCTCTCTCATTTCTTATCAAAAAATTACGAATTTGCTATCGAATCGAATATAACACAGAGTGCTACAAATCATATGATAAACAGCTTTCCAGAAAACCAAGCTGTAAATCGCAGAATTCGAAATAACGGAGGGTGACGGGTTTTATGACACAGAAATTTCATAGCTTGTGCGGTTTGACGATAAAAATCATATCTCCCTCGTTTCTTATCAGAAAATTACGAATTTGCTATTGTATCAAAGATAGAACATATGTCCAGAAAACCAAGTTATAATCTCAGAATTCGAAATAACAGAGGGTGACAGGTTTTGTGACACAGAAATTTCATAGCTTGTGTGATTATACGATAAAAATCATATCTCCCTCGTTCTTATCAGAAAATTACAAATTTGCTATCCATTCAAAGATAACACAGAGTGCTAAAATCATATGTTGAACATATTTCCAGAAAATCAACCTATAATTTGCAGAGTTCGAAATAACAGAGGGTGACGGGTTTTGTGACACGGAAATTTCACAGCTTATGCGGCTTTCCGATATAAATCATATCTCCCACGTTAAAACCGATCGGCCCTCACCAAAACGTATCTAACTCATGACTCCAGCCCCTTGAAACCGTAACTCCCAACGTATACAGCCCTAACACCTTAAACCGGCAGCCCCTTACACAAGAAATCAAGAAGATGTGAATTGCATCAAATTGTAGGTGTATTTCATGCTAAAACTTTGCAAAAACGATACCATATAATATATCAAAATATTTCTCTTACATAAACAAACAAACCAGCATATTATGATGTGAATGATGAGAAAAACGAGATTTTGGACGTGCCTTTGCATTTATACGGTCGAAAACTAGAAGATCCTTGCGTAGAACGTGCACCGGAGAGGCGGGGAGGAGTTTTTCTTGAAAGCTTTGGGAAAACCAAGGAGAGTGGCTGCTGGAAATTTTGAAAATGGCTGCTGGAGGTTGGGGAGGGTCGGCCAACATGTTTTGGCTAGGAGGATTAGGGTTTGGATGGTAGGTTTTAATATAATAATTAATGTATAATGGGTCTTTAATTAAAATAATGAAGTTAAAAAGGATTTTAGGCTCATTATGCAATAAAATAGTCTCATCAAGCCCAAATATACTCCCGTAAAATATTTCGTTTTGGTACGTTTTTTAAAATATTGCCCGAACCCTAAAAAAATCCTCCGAATCGATAAAATTTGCGTACCGGCTAAAAATATAACTTGGCGGGTAAAAATACACAACCAAGGCCTATTTTTAAAAATCATACTTAAGAACACCGCATGTTAATTAATTAAAAATAATTATTCAATAAAAATATTTTTCCTGAATATCCCCGATCTCTGTTCCTCTTTCGATCGCAAAATGCAACTTAAAATCCTAATGCATAAAATTTTAAATAAATCATGAATTAAAATAAAAATTAATGAAATGAACATGCATTTAATGCTTTAAATAATTTAACAAAATACCAAATAAATTTAATAACTTGCATGTATGTGGTTCACGTGGACCTTCACATTTTTGGGGACATTACAATCTACCCCCCTTAAATTAAATTTCGTCCCCGAAATTTACTTATCCTCGATAAACAAAAATTTTGGACTCTTAATTCTAGTATCCCAATAATTCAAGCTTCCACTGCGGTTCTCTGATAAAATAAATGTTAAAATGTCCTTATGTCTCCTAATTCCTAATTAAATTTGCCTACCAAAATCCTCGTTTGCGAATCGCAACTTAAAACGACTTATGGCGACTAATATTTATTCTACTAAGACCTCGAATTATATCTTTCTCGCAATTCCTCATACTAGCAAGGGATATCCCAACTTATCGCACTTTACTTTCTTATACTATGCCCGTAATGCTCATCGACCTATTACATTAACATTTATGCAGTTCGACTTAAGAAAGCTTAGCACCAAAATTCACTGATCGCTCCTATCCCCGGTAATACACTTAAAAGTCAAACCTTATCTCAACCCCATAATAATATTAGCCTAAGAACCTTAAATTGAATTTTTACCTTATGGCATCAAACTTATGTAACTTAACTATTTGCAAGTACATCCCAAATATAAAATTGTTGCAAATCTTAAAATTCGAGTAGTGTTAATCCATAAAACCCAAAATATACAATATCGATCTTCTACCTAATTAGTAAAACCCTTCTAGCGTCAATTGCATGCTTAAACTATTTGCTGCTCAATTACAATATAGTTGAGGCCTAAGACCCCTTGCACTCTCCTCATTGAAACAAATGTCGCATTCTTACGTATCATTAATGTTTAATTAATACTAGCGTATAAAACTTAATAAGTTATCCTATTGTAGCCTTAGACTAACTCTAATTAGCGACAGTTTAAAACACTTAGTCGCTAAATAAATCGACGACAGGTTTTATAAATCGTTGCTATTAGCGACGATTTTAATTAAACCGTCGCTACTAGCGAAGGTTTAATACAGTCCGTCGCTAAATAAATAAGCGACTGTTTAATTAAAAATGTCGCTAATAGCGACGATTTATATAAAATACCGTCGTAAATTGCCAACAAATACCCGCCTCCTCGGTTTATTCTCCACACCACTTCACATCTTCGTCCATTTTTCTCTCTTGGGCGATTTTAATTTCGGTTTAGAGTATATATTTTAGCTTCAATTTTTAATTTGTAATCATGAATTTAATTTTGTTGCTAGCTTATTTTATTGCAATGTAAAACTGTTTTATAGATTATTTACAAATTTTAAAATATGATATTTAGATGTTTTGAGGATATTATTTAAAAATATGTAGAAATAATTATAAAATTTAAAAACTAATTTTTTTAAAAAATAAAATAATTACAGACGGTTTTATGAAATACCGTCGCTAATTAGTTAGCGACGGTATGTGATAAATCGTCGCTAATTTGCGACGGTCAATCTTTCCGAAACCGTCGCTAATTTAGTTCCATAACACCAAAGTCGTTCGCATTAATTACTTTACAAAAATACAAAACCTGTGAAGTTATACAACACATTTACTTCGTTATTCTATATAAACTATGCAGTTATATATAAGCTATTACTTTTGCACTTTACGAAATCGACGATTAGAAGACAGTTTTTTACTTTGTCATCGGTCTAATTCCGGCCAAAGACTTTGCTAATTTCTTGGATACGACTTCGGTGATAATGCAAAGTAAAATGGTACCCTATTACTTCACGTGCGTCTACTTCGGCAATTATCTACCTGTTACTTCATTTAATATGCGAAGTAAATCAAGAAAATTCTACTAGTGGTTCTAGAATCCCCATATCAAGATTTTAGTTTTCTTACTCGATTAAAACCTTAATATTCGTTCATTGGCAACTTATGTTGAACACAACTAATTTCCTTTTGTTTTTTTATTTCTCCCAAAATTTTCGTATGAACACCTATTTCATAAACTTGTAATTCAAGCTTACACAACCCAAATAGTTTTAGATAACATAATTCCAACACATATCTCAGCTTAATCCCAAGTTTCTTAGTGACTTCAAAAAATTTCTCAAAATAAGGTGTCTACCTCAATTCTTACATGCGTCTACCAAGTAACCTAACTATCAATCATATTCAACTTTTTAGAAAAAAAATTAACTCTAACAAAGGTACAATCTTAAATGTTAAGATCATGACTAAAACTTATGATACATCAAACTTAAGTTCCCAAAAATATGTCAACTTAAGGTCTAATCTTATGATTTAACTAATTGAGCAACTTTATCTTAAATTATTATCACTCTAAATTCTTAATTTGTTATAGCATTATTCTACTAACGCTTAGACCTTCGAGCCCAATATTGATTCATCCTACAATGCCCTTGATTACCATTCCTTATAACATTAACATCCAGATATAACAAGGTTCTAAATATCCCTTCAGGCCTAAATTACCGAAAATTCCTATCATTTAAACCATTAAATTCTCTCTTGTTGTTAAACTAGTCCCCAATTTCATATAAATTGATAAATTACTTCCCAATTTCCTCGAATATTATCCAATTGGTCCTTAATTATGAAAGTTCTTGGCGGTCTCAATTTCATTTTATAGGTTTCTTGTAATATAAAGTTCAATAATTTGAAGCTTATTAAACCCAAAATCATTTCCAATAACCAATCTTACATTTTCATAAATACTTAAAATCCCAAATTATACATTTTATACTTTTTAAGACCGTCGTAGTCTTCGAATCATTATTGCTTATAAGAAATCCTCAAAATTTAACTCACTAGTTACCACAAATCATCATTATTTTCTTTATAAATTTACACGCCCCAAAAACATTCATAATTTTCAAGATAACTTATGACCCATAAGTAGAACATCAGTACTACTAACCAAAAATTAATATAGTCAAATCATTTTCAACCTCTCTTAACGCCCAATATTCAAATTCTTAGACATGTCCAATTCCATCATAAAGCCAGCATGCATGAAAATCATACAATTTCTTATTTCATGTCGTAACATACATAAAAATTTTAAAGTATCTAATCTCAAAACATAACGACAGATAAACATGTACTGCAAATCGCTGTAAATAATAAATCATGCAATCATCCGGGTGATAGCTTTAAAACATTTAAATCAATTAAACTTACAGACTTGAGGCTTAAAGACTGAGCTGCATAAGCTGGCGGTGGCACAACCCTCTACAAGAACCCTTTCTCTGATACCAACTGTAACTTCTACTAATTTGAAATGCGGAAAATTTTCTTTTTTTGTAAAAGCTCACAGCTTCGAAAATGAACATCTAAATGTTTTTCATGCATGCATCTCTACTGAAAAAACATACCATTTAAAAATAATCGCAAATATTTAACAATTTAAAATAGTGCAGTTTAAAATGGCCAAACTCGACCAACAGAAAATGCGTAAACATAACGAGTAAAAATCCTAGTAATCATCATCATATCAAAACCAATGTATAAAAAGCTCATCTCCTCTCTAATCTAAAAAATCATAATGTGCGGAAGAAATGTGGTCTTCATGTCGTGCGCGCACATCCAGTCATGTATACTCAAAGTTCGGCACCTCCAGTCCTCTCATCGACATGCTCACCTACATCATTCACACCTAGTGAGTCTAAAGACTCAACACACTTGTACCAGAATAACAAGTACATATACATAGCACACAGCAATGAAAAATATACTGTAATCAACATACCTTCCATGAACTTAAAAAGCGTAAATGTAAGCGTGTCATAAGAAATCATAACGTGTCAAAACAGCTCATCTTACATCATTTACTTATACTTCATCTCCTTTAATGAATTCAGTTCATTAGTTGTGACTTTCATAACATCGTTCATAATTATACGATGTATCCATCTACATAAAACCATGGTACCCGGCGGCTGTCGAACATCAGCGACAGTATTACCCATCCACTGTGCCTAGGCCTCATCTTTGGCATTTACATATACGTCTTAAGCATTTACATATACATCGTTAGTCACAACTAATTTTCATCCTTCAAAGCATCATCATTATCATCACTTAACAAAATCATGCATATGCGTAAATTTTCTTAAAATCAAGCACGCAACGTAATTTTCGTAATTTCATAAAAATCATATTCATGATGCATAAACATTTAAAATCATGATAAATTTGTGCTTGGGGTGCTTCCAGGATTAAAAACTCACCCCGGGTGCAAAATGACCATTTTGCCCCTAGAAACCCAAAATGACTGTTTTAACCCTGGACATCTAGATTTTCAACCCAAAACTTACCAAACTCCTTAAAACATCCCAAAACATATTAAAAAGTATTTCTTAGACGTAAACTCGAGTCCGTTTCAAAACTTAACCGATTCGTTTTAAAACGTGGATCGAGGTCCCAGTTTTAACCCGAATCAAACTGAATTTCAACAAAACTTTTCCCAACTTGAAATATGACTTAAACCTACATGTCCAGCCTAAAAACCACTTATTCCAGACCACTTATGACCCACGAAACAAGCCCCAAGGTTGCTGGAAATCTCCAGCGTATGCACACAAATTTTCACAGCTTGAGCAATTTTACGATAAAAATCATATCTCTCTCATTTCTTATCAAAAAATTACGAATTTTCTATCAAATCGAAGATAACACAGAGTGATACAATTAATATGCTGAACACATTTTCATAAAACCGACCTATAAGTCGCAGAATTCTAAATAACAGAGGGTGACAGGTTTTATGCCACAGAAATTTCACAGCTTGTGCGGTTTTACGATAAAAATCATATCTCTCTCGTTTCTTATCAGAAAATTATGAATTTCCTATCAAATAAAAGATAACACATAGTGCTACAAATCAAATGTTGATCATATTTCCAGAAAACCAACCTATAATTTGAAATAACAGAGGGTGAAGGGTTTTGTGACACAGAAATTTCACAGCTTGTGCGGTTTTACAATAAAAATCATATCTCCCTTGTTTTTTATTAGAAAATTACGAATTTGCTATCGCATCGAAGATAACATAGAGTGATACAAATCATATGTTGAGCATATTTTCATAAAACCAACCTATAATTCGGATAATTCAAAATAACAGAGGGTGACGGGTTTTGTGACACAGAAATTTCACAGCTTATGCGGCTTTACGATATAAATCATATCTCCCACGTTAAAACCGATCGGCCCTCACCAAAACGTAACTAACTCATGACTCCGGCCCCTTGAAACCTTAACTCCCAACGTATACAGCCCTAACACCTTAAACCGGCAGCCCCTTACACAAGAAGTCAAGAAGATGTGAATTGCAGAAAATTGTTGGTGTATTTCATGCTAAAACTATGCAAAAACAATACCATATAATAGATAAAAAGATTTATCATATATAAATACAAAAATCAGCATATTATGATGTGAATGATGAGAAAAACGAGATTTTTGGCGTGCCTTTTCATTTATACGCTCGAAAACTCGCGTAGAACGTGCACCGAAGAGGCGGGGAGGATTTTTTCTTGAAAGCTTTGGAAAAACCAAGGAGAGTGGCTGCTGGAAATTTTGAAAATGGCTGCTGGAGGTTGGGGAGGGTTGGCCAACATGTTTTGGGTAGGAGGATTAGGGTTTAGATGGTTGGTTTTAATATAATAATTAATGTATAATGGATCCTTAATTAAAATAATGAGGTGAAAAAGGATTTTAGGCCCATTATGCAATAAAATAGTCTTATCAAGCCCAAATACACTCTCGTAAAATATTTCGTTTAGGTACGTTTTTTAAAATATTGCCCGAACCCTCAAAAAGTCCCCCGAATCGATAAAATTTGCGTACCGACTAAAAATATAACCCGGCAGGTAAAAATACCCAACCAAGGCCTATTTTTAAAAATCATACTTAAGAACACCTCATATTAAATAATTAAAAAGAATTATTCAATAAAAATATTTTTCCTGAATATCCACGATCTCCGTTCCTCGTTCGAGCTCGAAATGGAACTAAAAATCCTAATGTATGAAACTTTAAATAAATCATAAATTAAAACAGAAGTTATTGAAATAAATATGCATTTAATGATTTAAAGGAATTTTAATAAAATAACAAAGAAATTTAATAACTTGCATGCATGTGGTTCACGTGGACCTTTATATTTTCGGGATGTTGCGCCTGATCTTACAAAGATCAAATATTACAACAATGAATGTTTGTGCTTAAGCTCAAATATAGCCTGAAAGCTATGAATGTATATAATAAGCACGAGCTTTTATAGCTGATTTACTGAGAAAGAATGACTAGCTTTAAAACTTGTTGTAGCTCAGTAACTTCTAATATTATAACTTGTACTTCGTAACTTGGTAACTGGGTAAAGTTATGTCTGTTCGGTAACTGGTGTAACTCTTTCTCAGCTAATATTCTCGGTTATTTATAGGCTTTGCTTCCAACGGTAACAATCAATGCATTTGAATCTTTATATTCGTTGAATAGACACGTCAACATTCTTCTGCCAATCGTAAACTGTAGCTTTTCTGAAATGTGGCGTTCCCAGTGCTCTTGTACAAACTGTCGGTTGTTGGCTATGCTTTTTAACTGATGACGTATAAAGCTGATTAATCAGTTGACTCTTTATAGCCGATAGGATTAACTGATCTGTCTTAACTGATCGTTGTGTAACTGATCAGTCTTAACTGATCGTCCAATTGTCTGCACAGCTTCAGTTAGCTTGATCAGTTCAATTGCCTTTGATTATTTGCGCATTAATCTTCAGTTCGGGCAACTATCAGTTACTCATTTTCAGTTCAGTTATCTTCAGTTTTGTTGATCAGTTATTCAATCTTTGCACGGTCAATTTGTCAAACTACGAAATTATAATTCCAACAATTTTCCCCTTTTTGGTGTTTGACAAAACTTAGAATTTATGAACTGATCAAACTGAACTTTTGTAGATAAAATAATCTTTTATTGAGAAATATTTCACTGTACAGATTCGTATAAAGAATAAAAGAATCTCTGAATAAAATAATCTTCTGACTGACTAAAAATCTGTCAAAACTCATAACTGAATACATAGACTGTCTTCTAACTGATCTGGACTGTTCTTCATTTCTTGACTCTTTTATCAATTGGTCCTTGATCAGTTGGTTGACTTGGTCTTCTCTTAGATAGATGCTGCTTCTGTTCCTCTTACCCTTTTTTGTCAACACCATTGATGTGACTTTGATTGTTGCACTCCCAAGATCAGGTTGTCCACAAGTAGTATAATTCGGTGAGTCCGATATCGTATCCACAGGGAAGCTAAGTTAATTACAAGTCCACTACAATGTCTTTTTGTTTTGTTTTTGTTTTTTTTCTTTTAATTGTTTCAATCTTTAATTGGTAATTTTTAATTGTTCAAATTTTAATTTAAGTAGTTGAGATTAAAGGATCCACTCTTGGTATTTTAATAAAGTTTACATTAATGAATATTATTGAAATACACTTAATAAAATGGTTCCAATATATTAAATAATCATATTTATATTATGTTATATATTATTATCTTATAAGTATATAATATATACTAAAACAAATAAATGTTGTCAAGTATTTATTGTGCTATATATATATTTTTAAACACTAAATCAAGGTTCCCACTTTAAATAGTTGGTAAAACCAAACTAACATTTAAATGGTACCAAGAATTTAATATTATGATATATTGATATATAATAAATCAAGACATCCACTTTAAATGGTTGGTAAAACAAAACTAACATTTAAATGGTTCCAAGAATTTAATATATATATTCATATATAATAAACAAGGCATCCACTTTAAATGGTTGATAATACCAAACTAACATTTAAATGGTTCCAAGAATTTAGTGTAACATATAGCAACAATAAATCAAAACTCTCACTTATAAGTAGGGTATAATAATTCTTAAAGAAATAAATATAATATAAATAAAAAATAATGATTAAATAACATAAAACATAGATTCTTACCTTTTAATTACCTTATTATCATGCCAAGAATTTCACCTTTTCATCTCATTTTTAGGAAGTTAGCTACTCATTATTCAAAGTGTAAAATTTTGAATATAAAACTAACATGCTAATTATATTTAAATGAAGAAATAAAGGAAAATAAAGAGAAAAATATTATGAACTCAAAGATTTGTTCATAAAATGAGGGATATCTCAATACATTACGATGTATCCCTATTTATAACCAAATTTGGGGTGACAACCACAAATAAAATATTATTTTTTACACATAAGTCTTCATTGGTGTTCCAAGAAATTATATAATAATACACGTCACTTTTAAAAATCTTTCCATCCGAATTTGCTTTTCTACATAAAACAAAACATGTAGATAATAGAGTTGTCTCAATTGTGAAATAATTTTTTTACAATTTCACCAAGTAATTTAAGAGATATAGTCAAAATGCTAGAGCATGGTAAAATTATCACTTCTTTTGTAACTTTATTTGTTGCTTAATTTGATTCCAAATGTGAGAAGATTTTTATCTCATGCTTATCGCCAATATTGTAGATATTATCATAAACTTTCTACAGGTCCAAGAATCATCTTAATCCCATTTGCAACGCCAAGGTTATTCTTGTTTTATCGAACCTGTAAAATAGTAAAAACTTATAATTACACAACTTATTTTTTATACAATTTATTATGAAACATATAATATTTAAACATTTAATAAAACAAAAAATATACATTTATATTATAAAACATTTTATTAATGTACAATTTTTATGTTTATCAGACCCCCCAACCAGCTTAATGCTAGTCCCTAACAATTTAAGCGTTAATAGCAATACAAAACATATTGATTACTTTAAATATAAATGTAATCGGAAATATCCAAGTGTTTAAATTAAATTTGAAAACTGTCAAAGTTTTATCAAGATCATCATAATTATAATTTATGAAATAATCTGAGCTGATCAATTCAAAGCTAATTTTCAGGTAATTAAATGTACATGGCCTTCAGAAATTCCTAGTAAGAGTCTCAACTTCTTATCTTCACAGGTTAATAAATGTTTCAATTCATTGGATCGATTTCTCTCATGAAGTTGGAATACAGATAAATGCTCAAGAAAATGGTTTACAGAATGCAAACAGACAAACGAGCCAAATTAATCAAATGATAGGAAATCCATAAATCTAGTTATTCTTATTATATATATTTTTTCCTAATTTTTTCATAACATCATGAAATCAGATTAAGTTTATGCTTCTTGACCACATGTTTATTTAATTTGTACAATATATTTCTTTCTTTCTATTTTTCTTCTTTTTTTTCTTTTTTTATGAGAGATAAATGGTAGTAGAATATAACTTTAAAATTACATAGATCTTCAACATCTTTCTTTGTTTTTTCTTTTTTTTTCTTTTTCAGGAAATATCATTTTTTTTTAAAAATAAGAACTCAAGATCTAAACAATAGATAGCATCTCTCAGTGATCAATAAAGGTTCGCAAGCTTTTTCCTCAATCCTCTCCACTCACTCACAAAATATGTGTGGGTTTAAAAATTTAAGGCACTCTTATCAGGTATATCTTGGGCCATATACTTTAATAATTGATTTTATCACAATGGTTAATCACTCAAAAAGATTTCATAAATCATATTTTTATAGTGATCAAAATATTAAAATTGACTTTTTTTTTCAAATAAAAATTTAAATATCCTTAGATAGATTAATACATTATCTAATGTAAACCTTTCAAACATGTAATGTACGATAGTTTTGCAAAAATTACTAAGATACAAACAATAAAAATGGTTTTATTTTAAAATAATATATATTTTTAAATACATATATTTTTTAATTTTTTTTAAATGTTTTTTTTTTAAATTTGTTCTACCCCCAATCAGAATATGACATTGTCCCTAATGTCAAAAAAACTATTAATAAAGAGTACATAATGAAATAGATATCACCTGGAATTTTATTGAAGATAACAAACTGAAACAAACGCAAACCAATCCACGACTTTTGAATTAATGATCCAACTTTCTTTTCTTACTGCTTGATTGCGACCAATAGATTTTTGTTATAATCGGATCAGGCTTATGAACAAAAGCTTCCAAATCATCAATTAATTGGTCGGCGGTGGAAGCAGAGATGAGAATCCGTCGTGAATTTTCTGAAATGAATTCGGTTCCACAGCTTTATCAAGAAATGTCAACAAACTGTCACAATAATTATTGATATACAACAAACCCACATGTTTATTATGAATATTAAGTTGTGCCTGTAAGGCCCTGGGCTGTCCTCAGACCCTGCAATCACAGTTCCTGGACTGACCCAGCTTGCACTTACTCATCGAACTTCTCCACACCAGGCTAGTGGAGTTTGTGCCTTCCCAGGATTCGACCCCTCAATTGAGCTAGCAACTCAATTGGTACCAGGATTGTAGCCAATATACCTATATGTCAGGAGGTTGAGGGGTCGAATCCTGGGAAGGCACAAACTCCACTAGCCAGGTGTGGAGAAGTCCGATGAGTAAGTGCAAGCTGGGTCGAGTCCAGGAACTGTGATTGCAGGGTCTGAGGACAGCCTAGGGCCTTACAATAAAAGGCTTTACTGTAAGGCCCTGGCCCTGTCCTCAGACCCTGCAATCACAGTTCCCGGACTCAGACCAGCTTGCACTTACTCACAGAACTTCTCCACACCAGGCTAGTGGAGTTTGTGCCTTCCCAGGATTCGACCCCTCAACCTCTTGGCATATAGGTATATTGGCTACAATCCTGGTACCAATTGAGCTATTGGATGTTAGTGGGGATCCTCGTACATGGTGAATAACCAAATTCCAATTAAAATGAAATCTTTAGGATAAATCAATGCAATTTAGGAGGAATCAATGAAAGGACATCAATTCAAATCCTGGATTTTCTCAATTGGTACAAGGATTGTAGCCAATATACATATATGCCAGGAGGTTGAGGGGTCGAATCCTGGGAAGGCACAAACTCCACTAGCCTGGTGTGGAGAAGTTCTGTGAGTAAGTGCAAGCTGGTCTGAGTCTAGGAGCTGTGATTGCAGGGTCTGAGTTTAGGGCCAGGGCCTTACAATAAAAGACGCCTTTTATTGTAAGGCCCAGGGCTGTCCTGAGATCCTGCAATCACAGTTCCTTGACTCGACCCAGCTTGCACTTACTCACAGAACTTCTCAACACCAGGCTAGTGGAGTTTGTGCCTTCCCAGGATTCGACCCCTCAACCTCCTAGGAAGGCACAAACTCCACTAGCCTGGTGTGGAGAAGTTCTGTGAGTAAGTGCAAGCTGGGTCGAGTCTAGGAACTGTGATTGCAGGGTCTGAGGACAGCCCAGGGCCTTACAGTGCCCAAGAAATAGTGTGAAAAATTTAATCTAATGTACCGAAACCACCTGATAGTGCGATAAAAGCATCAGAATTTTCAATCATTTTGGTGATTTTTTCATACATAGAAGAAACTTTTAATTCCTCCCCAATCGTAACACCTGTAATATTTCCTTCAGATAAGGCTGTAGGAATAATACCCAAAACCTGACTACCTCCAAGATGAGCAGATGTTGAAACAGATCCCAATATTACCTCCCCCATATACCAAGTGAATTTTTCTCTCAGCCAATATCTTTCCAAGATTATTCGCTGCTTCTACAAACACTTCATTTTTTCCAGGACTTGACCCACAAAATACACAAATATTTTTCAATTTTTGTGCAGAGGATCCAGCCATATTTTTTCTTTTTTTTTGGTCTGCGAAAATAGAGGGAAAGATGAGAGATTTTATAGGAAAAATATGTTATCATGACAAAACTATGGGTCACAGCTGTAAGCAGAATAAACAATAAAAACAATAATGACACACATGCATATAAACAGTAGTGTGATTGTGGCTCACAATTTTCCTCTGATTTTACGTCCAGAAACGGCTTCAACGCCTTCGATGAGTCGAGGATATGCTTCCCATCCAAGTTTCTTATAAATTGGCAATCAAGGTCTTTTTTAGTCGGAATCCCAAGACTAATAAGATGACGCTCATCTTGGAATTGTTTCCATAAACGGAGAAGTTCAATATGCACGTGTCCACTAGAATGCGTCTCAAGAGTCAATAAGATGTTTTCTAAATACTCCTTACTCAGCCCATTCTTAATGAAACCAATTTTATCTTCTCTATTGTTGGAAACACATCTCAAATATCTGCATCGTTTTTCACAAGTCCATCTTGCACACTTATGACAAACCCCTAACCTTTTGGCCTTTCTTTTTTTTTTCGCATAAGTGCTTTTTCCTAATCCATACAAATACCGAATGAGCAATGATTGTGGAACTTCAAATATAGAAAGCAAATCGATTGAACGACTTGAAAGTAATCTATGTAACTGAATTTCTAATAATATTCAATGAATAATATGATTAATGAAGTAATCTTGAAAGTCACAAAACTTATTGTGGAATCTTAACTGAATTGATAATCAGTTAACATATATGATAAGATCAGTTGGGTCGAGAACTGAATGATCAGTTGGAAATGAAATCAGTTCAGTTCAAGACTAACTGATAATTATCTTATCAATTAACTAACTATAATTCAATGTTGTCCCTAAATACATGCATTAAATATTGTTAAATGATCTCATCCTCGAAGAATGAACCGTCGATGGTTGACAGAGATCTCTTTATATCCTCCTGTCAATAATGATAATTGCGACCTTTCATATGGTTCGAGTCTATAAATACAAGCAAATTGGTTGGTCACAAAATCACTGGAGAAATTGATTCAGTTGTGTGAAGACAACGAGTAGAAAAAGGAGAACAAAATTTCAGTTGATGTTCAGAAGTTCGATATTATCAAAGATGAAAGCTGGAGAATCAATGAATGAATTTGACGAAAGAGTAAGTTGAATCAGTAAATGAACTGAATGCACTAAGAAAGGTGCATTCAAACAAAGACATTACTCTAAAAGTAATGTGTGGCCTTCCCACAGAATGAGATGTCAAAATCATGGCCATGAGAGAATCTAAAGACCTGAACAGGGTAGAACTACATGATTTGTTTGCAGATTTAAAGGCCTATGAATTTGAGATGCAAACAAGGGAGGGCAAACTAATAGTCCCATCAGTTACAACTGCTCTAAATGCACTGAATCTGGAACCAACAGTTTCAGTGGAGAAGACAACTGAACAATTGAGCAATGGATATTTTCATACACTTACGTTTTTACATGTCAATGATTTGTCAGGATTTTTGCATGCTTCATATTTGAATTATTTTAAATAATCGTGATAGGATCGATTAACGTATCAAGAGTGTTTAGAAGGGTGGGTTGAATAAATAAACACTCACAATTAAGACTGAGCTTTTCGAATTTTGAGTTCAGTTTGGTGACAAACTAATTCTCGGAATCTTGCTGGTCAATGACAATCAGTTAAAAAAAAGTAGTTGCGGAAAATAACTGACTGAAAGATAGAATACGAAACTTAAATAAAATACGCAAGGATTGTTTCTGGATGTTCGGAGATTTCAATTACTCCTACGTCACCCCTTCTATCTCAAGGATAGGATTTCCACTAAAAGACTTTGATCGAATACAAGATTTGTACTGACCCACTTCAGTTTGGACTTAACACTGCCAAAAACTGAAACTCTTAGTATTTCAAAATGTTCTCAGTGCGTAACTGATCTTAGCACTATCGAATTTTAACGATTATTACAGAGTGCTAGTGAGCTCAAATTGTAGCCTTGACTGCTACAAATAAACCAAGTAAGAGTGAGCTAAGATTTTGGCAGAGTGACAGCAAGCTTTGAATAGAGTGATCTTTCCCTTTTTATTCAGCTGTTCTTCTGTCATATTTATAAGCTTCCCTTCCAACGGTAACTTGAGATATATTTGAATCTTTGTATCTGTTGATTGCCACTTCATTATTGGGCATTGTTTAATTCATTTATTGTAATGCGGCGTCTTAACTGCTTTAGCCGAAATGCGTTGTTCTAAGTTGTATTGATTGAGGTGCGGCATTTCATATTCAGTTGCAGTCTGATATGTCTCTTTGTCGGTTGAATGTTCTTTCCCGAGACATGTTCAATTGAAAGATGCTTAGCTTAAAAGCATACGGCTGAATATATCAACTTATCGGTTTCCAACTGATCATTTTTCTTTATAACATTAGATCAGCTGATTTCAGTTGTTAAGTCCAGTTGCTGAATATACTTGCGCGTATCAGTTGGTTCATATTTTGTCAAACGCTGAAACTTAGTTTTCAACCATTTCCCCCTTTATGGTGTTTGACAAACTAAGTAATTAAAAACTGAATAACTCAACTCTTTGTAGATAAAATAAGAGATTGGTCAACTGAATCATATACTTCATGAATATAGGAAAGGCTGCTGCTGAAAAGAGGATTTCTTCTGTTGTTCTAGCATTTCTTTGATCTCTTCCCCCTTTTTGTCAAACAGCTCCATCTTCAAAGATAATTTCCGAACATCAGACGAAAAGAGAGTGACAGAGGTGGATATATTTTCAACAGCAGAGGTCATCGCGACTACTAGCAAATCTATTTTCCTTGAAACAGTTGACTCTAGATGGTCAACTCTTTTGCTAATAGTGTCTTGAGTAGTTGCAAGACTGTTAGCTATCCCTTTGTGCTTCTGAATAGCATCCACTGTGAGAGTGAGAGAAGTGACAGCTTCCTGAATTGTTTTCAGTTTTTCTTTATTGAACAATTCTGAATCTTCCAGCTTCAAAGTATGTGTCAGCTGAGTGTGCTGAATCTTAGTGATGGCTGAGATCATCTTATTCATATTATGCTGTATATTTTGAATTTCTTCAAGGACAAGATCAAAATCTGATGATTGAAGAGGAGGTGACTGATCAGATGTTCCCTGTGCTTGATCTTTAGAAGCTTGATAAGAAATTACTAAAATCCTGTTCTGGACTTCAGTTTCAGCAGTTGTAAGATCAAGGACTTCTGATTCAATGATTTCTTCTGCAGTCTGAGTTGTAACTACAAAAATTTGTGCCTGTTGTTGTTCTTGCACCAAATCTGGGGCTTGCTCTTCAGCTGGAAAATTTTCAATGATTAATTGAGTATCCTCCGATTCAGTTAGTTCTTTTTCTGAAGTTTGGATGGGCACTTCAGTTTGTTTTTCAGTCTCAGCAGATATTTCTTGCTGAATTAATTCTTCATCAACAAGAGGCTGAACTGGTTCTTCAGATGATATCTGAACCTCTTGTTCTGGTTGCTCAGTTGAAGGAGCAACTGATTCAGAATGTATTGCTTCTAGCTGAGCTTCCAGGGCTACTGTCTGAATGATTTCATCAATATTGGCAAAATTTAATTCAGCCTCGGAATACATGTGTTTTTCAGCAGATGATTGTGGCATATCCTAAACAGGTTCTTCAGCAGCCGGTTGTGGAGATGGCTCTTTCTATTGGGAGGAGAATGTATCTTCTTTTGTTTTTGAACTGGAGGGTTTTTCAGGAAGAACCAATTCCTGATCCTGTTCCCAAAATCTGATTTCCATTTGTAGGCCACTAAGATCTGAGTCCAGTTGGGTGAACACAGCTCTATCATGATATGCAGTTGGACCTATGGGATTGTAGTTGGATTTTAGCTTTTCAACCTTTCTAGTCAGCTTTTTGGCTCGAATTTGATCGAAGAAATATTTTTGCCTCTCCAATGCCTGGGCAATAGTAGCAGCTTTGACTATTTTCAAAACAATCGCTTCAAGTTTAATAAATTTTTTCAGATGGGATTTGCGCTTCAGCTCATTGGCAAAAATCTCAGTCCTAAAACTCTTCCAACTATCAAAAGATTTTAGTTTCGATGTGGCAAATGCATTGACCTGTTCCCAAACCAGGTCAATGTGAGTTTGGATGGCCTTGGCTCTTCAACTAGCTTCCCCTTTCCTTTTTCAGTAGTGAGAACGTGAGGAATATCCAAACCAGAGCGAGTGGTGTCCACTGGTTCCCTTAATATAACGCCTTTAGATCTGGCCCGAGGCAAAATGGTAGGGCGATTTACATGAGTCAAGGGAGCTCTTACTTTAGCGGGTGCCTTTTCTTCAGTAACTGAATCATCAGGTGGAACAACCTGCAAAGGGATAGCCTGAATAGGCTGTTGGGCAGCTAATTGAGTCAATCTCTCAGTTGGAATGAATTCCATCGCTGTTATTGGTTTAGTTCTTTGCGTCCTTGGTCTCTTGACAAGCTTAGGAGAAGGAGTTTTCTCCGAATCTGATTCACTGATAATCAGTTTTTGTTTTGCAGTCTTTAGTTGGGACAAAGTTTTGGCCTTCTTGACTGGTGTTGGAGCAGGTGGTTGCGTCCCAACCTCCTTTTTTGTTTTCAAAAACTGTTTGGGAGAAATGTCCAGTTTGGTCTTTGCCGGCAAGATGTTCTTGGCAGTGAATACCTTGAACTTTGATGATTTTTCAGCATTGTCAGCTACCAATCCCTTTAGTTTCAGAAGATAACTGATTGGAATGGCAAAGCCTCTTGACTGTTTGGTAGATTGAAGCATATTCTTCAGAATATTGAAAATAATATGCCTTCAGTTAGCTTTCTTCTCTCCCATGATGATGGTCATCACTTAGAATTTCTCAAGAGTAAGGGCAGCATAAGAGCCAGCCTTAGCCAATATGCCCTTCGCCACAATGTCAGGCTAATAACTGAATTTCTAATTTCAGCTCTTTCTTTGAATCAAAAACTTTGATTTTCCGCCCATCATCAGACAACAAAGATTGCATTTCCTCAATGTCAGATGTTTTGGCTTCAAAGAAGCTGACGTACCCATCATATGGCAAAGAGAAAATTTCTCCGAAGGTCTCTTCAGAAAGGATCAACAGCTGATCATTGACAGTTACAGAGATACTTCCATTAGTAGTGACAAACCCCTTCAGATAGAATTCATTTACTTCCTTGGGGTATATCTCCTGCGAAGATAGTCCCAAAAACATCCTGAGACCTGCAGATTCAATCTTCAGAAAGACGTTCTTAACATCAGCTTCTTGAACTGATAAAACTGAGTCAAAATCAATGGCCATAGCGTTCAACACGTGAGCTGGGATTTGATTTGCCATTTCGGAAGATAAAATGATCTGAAATTCGTAAAAGATAAGCTCTGGAATTAGTATGCTCTTAGGAACTGATTGTATGCGTAAGAAAGAAAACTGAATTGAAGCGGGCATAGTACATTTGTACGTGACTGTTCAAATTCGGGACACGTGTCAGTCCATGAAAAAAAATTTGAATAATGTGTACGTGTGCTGTAAGCGTGTGTGCAAAAAGTGAACGGTTTAAAATATGCCACGTTATGAAACTGTAGTCACGTCATTTGATTTGGAATATAATAAGTTTTTAATTTGTTAACTTATGTGAGAAGATTCGTAAAATATCCAGCTGAACGATCAGTTGGGAAACTGATTCATTTCAGTTGAGAATTCACAAACAATTGTCCTCTCACTTAACCTCTTCAAAACTTATATTCCCCCTTAATCGGTGCGTATAATAATTAAAGTGACGATATAAAATAAATTTAAAGGTCAGAAAGATTATCGTTTGCTGAAACGTTGACGACCCTTCATATTCCATGATTTTCGGCTATAAATAGAAGTAACATGGTTAGTTTCAGTCATATTGGTGAAAATATTCAAGACAAAAAGAATGGCAGATATGAGTAGCTCGAGTGCTTCGTCGTTTGCTCTGGAGACCAGGAAGGCTGTTATAGAAGATGAAGTCTTCTATAAGAGTCTTCACTATTGGGAAAAGTTACAGAAGATTGAGTTACTGTATAATACTGGAGAGGCTACCACTCCCGAACTGGTGGCAGAGTTGAAGAGAGTGCGGGATCACTTGAACATAGCTGTGTGGGTGGACATCTTTAAGGATTGTCATATCTATCAGCTAATGCTTCGAAAGGAACTGAAAATCCTTAAGCGCGTAGCTGTTTCTCATAGCTTTGTCAAGACATCTACTGCACCTTTATCCACTTGGTTGAAAATGTGGATAATTGTTGTAGAGGAAAAATATGATGATGTAATTCGTGCAAATGTTTATGGTTGAATGAAATATTTATATGAGCTTAACTTTGTTTTTCTCTTTCCTGCAAATGATAAATTTCAATCAGTTGTTATATATGAATTGCGAACTTAAACAGATAACTGATGAAAGACTAACTTATATAAGTTGACTATGAACTGAAACTAGTTAAGCATTAAGTAATAAATGACAAACTGATATCAGTTGATAATGAACAACTGATAAATAAGAAGCTTGGGTAAATGAGAAAAACGCTTCGGTTGACTGGAGACTCTTTAGTTTCTTCATCATTTAATGTCATCTGTCTATAAATAAAACGATAGAGATAAAATGTGAGACAATAATAGTTCAATATGTCAGATTCAAGTAATTCTGATGCATACAGCAGTACGATATTCAAGTTACTGAACAATTAAGTCCTTATTTAGAAGAGTTGAAGAAAACGATGGAGGAATATGTCTTGATGAAACTGATGTCAACGTGGTTCAAAATTCATGATTTACAGAGGATAAGTAGTAGTGGTGCTGCTCCTTCTCGTGCTCAAGCAGCAACAGCAAGAAAATACATTGATCGTTTTGAAGTCAGGCATGTTACAGACCTGTTTGATGACAATGTTCTGTTACATGCAATGCTATGGAAGGAATGGCATGTGATTGAGAAGATTTCTACAACTGAATCATTTTCTAGAATCCGAATTTATGAGTTGAATAATTGGATTAAGAATGGCAGGATTCGGTTGGTTCTAAGTTATCTTCTGTAAGATGGAATCGATTTTATTCTTAATAAAGTATCATTTCCAATTTGTTGTTGTGTTCTTATTTTCTGCAAATAGTTTTATTAGTAAAACAACATCATCAATAATTTTAAGACAGGTCAATTAAACCAAGAATATTGCAAAAGTAAGAAAACTTAGTCTCGGGTAATGGTTTGGTGAAGATGTCAGCTGCTTGTTGCTCAGTTGAAATATACTCCAGTCTAATGTCCTTCTTCAAAGCATGATCTTTAATGAAGTGGTGCCTGACATCTATATGCTTGGTCCTTGAGTGAAGAATTGGATTATAGGTGATGGCAATTGTGCTCGTATTGTCACAAAATATGGGCTATTCATTTGTAATTACTCCATAATCTCTCAGTTGTTGCTGGATCCAGATCAGTTGTGCACAACAGCTACCAGCAGCAAGGTATTCTGCTTCAGTTGTTGATGTAGAACCCGTAATTTAGACTACGTACGAGCCATGCATAATTCTAATATTTTGAATTAAATTGACTTCATTGCATGATTATTTAAATGTTTTTCTTTGAAGTTAATTATTTTAGCCAGCAGTTTAATTTTATTTTTTCAGTTATTTCAGTGAGGCCGGACTGAAGTTGGAGCTTTGAGATAGAATTTAAGATTCGATAAATATTTCCAGACTTTATTTTAGCTAGCAAGTAAGTTAATTTAAGTTAATAAGGAAGTTCAAGGAATTATTTAAGTTACTTGAGGTGAGTAGAAAATAAACTCATTTAAGTTTCATAATTAAGGGTTTAAATTCACTAAATTAATTAAAGTATTAGTGAGGCTTTTAAGGGTTATTGATTTACTAGATAATCAACATTTCCCCTCCATTTATTAGTGAATTTTCGGCCAACCCTTTCTAGATCCATCCAAGAAGACTTGATAGCAACTAGAATTCAAAATTCAAATAATGGTAGACTTGGTCACCCCTTTGTATCCCTTTATTATGGGATCTCCCCTCACTCCCCCAACCACTTAATCCCCTCCTCAATCACCGAAAATAGCAGCCATTTCAGATTAAAAATCGTGAACCTCATAGCCTAGAACAAGAGAGAAAAGAAAAGGAAAGAAGCGCTCCACCTCCTCCGCGCCGAGTCGTCGTATTCTTTCGTTTTTCATTCAAACGAAAACCAAGGCATGTCTAGATTTCTTTCAAACCTCAATCAAGTCCTACTATTATTTTAAACATCACTTTTACATGATTTTTATACAAGAAAACCGAAATTTACATCAAGCATTTTCGAAATGCATGTGCAGAATTTTTCGACTTCATGATGCTCTTCACGGTTTTCTCTTGTTTCAGTTGCTACAGGTCATGGTTCTATTCCAGGCTCCCAAGGCGGCTCTTAGACATGTAATAGGATGCATTAGGACCATGTTGGTCCATTCATTCTGTCCCCATGCTTGCTGGAAAACCGAAATCACAGCAAGCTCCCCATAGGTGCAGATTTGTGTTCGAAAATTCAGGTTGCTGTCATAATGGAGATGGATCTGATCATGGCTGCCACAAGGCCCATAGCCATGATTGGATCACTTCCCTAGCATGTCTAAGACGAGACTAAGTCGCCCTTTTGGTGGCTTGGTCCATGGCTCATCGGTTTTCAATTTAAAAACAAGAACAACCCCCTCCCCTCTCGGCCCCCTTCGGTTTTGACAGCATATGAGTTCAGCTTTGGTTGGGTTGGTATGGATCTTGTTTGGCCTATGGCCCTTAGCCATGGTTCATACCATGCCCCTAGATGTCTAGATCGTGCCATGGTCAATCAATGGCCACTGGAACGAGTCGAGACAGCAAGCGAAGCACAACACCACACACGCACGCATGAGGGCCCTCGGTAAGAGCTTTTGGTTGGTTGCTGGAATGGTGAGGATTGTGGCTGGCCTAGGGCCCTTAGCCATGGTTCAAATCATTCCTTAGGATGTTGGTAAGAGTCTCTGGTCGGTGGTTCACGCCCCAATGGCCGGTAGTCTCGAAAACAACACAAGATACGCGATGGTACAGCTGCTGGAAATTTACAGCAAGTTGCTGTGTCGGTTCGGAGGCTCGTTCGAGTTCTCGGTCGGCTTTTAGCCTATGGCCTTGGACTGGACAGTGCCTCATCGAGTTAGGAAGGTCGTGTTTTTTACCGTTTGTGATTCGGATCATTTTTGAGGTCGTACGAGAATTTACGGTGCGATGTGCCAAATTGACTCTCGAAAGAGCGTTTCTTGTTTTGGCCTCCATTTCACCTAGATTTCGACCCTCATCATTTTAGGAGCATTAGTTCATAATTTAAGCGTATTTTAATCATGACTATATGTCGTTTCAGTGTTGGTTCGGGTTGGTTCGGAGTCATGATTAAATACGAAGTCGTTAGACGTAATTGTCGCATTTTCAAACTTAATTGCATAGTTTGGTCAAGTATAAGCTATTGCATATTTTTCATGGCATATTTAGGTTGCAGCGAGCCTGGAAACGATCCAATCCAGTTGGTAAAATATACAGGATATTTTCATTATGCCATTTAATTATATTACGTGCATGAAAATAGAAAATACTTGTTTTTGAGATTTATGCGATATTGCTTGTGGTCAATTCACTATTATGGGAGCATTATTTTATACGGCCGCCAGTGACCGATCAGTTCAGTTTGGTACCACCCGGTCGCCAGTGACCGGTCAGCTCAGTTCAGTTTGATACTCCCCGGTAGCCAGTTACCGATCAGTTCAGTTCAGTGCAGGGGCCACAGACGTAGACCATAATCTCAACAGAAAATTTTTATCAGCTATTTCAGTACAGGGCTCCAAGGAGCAAACATTTTCACTATGATTTTCAGTTCAGTTATGCACGTATTGTAATTGCTCAGTACAAGTTATTTTAAGTATGCCTCATGACATAATATTTTATCCATGCAAATTACATTTTCTCGTTACCTACGATATTTGCATGCTGAGTCTTTAGGCTCACTAGACTTGATTGTTGTAGGTACTGATGAGGCCAGGGCCGAGGGCGGGGACCAGTGAGCTAGCTTGGGTCGGCAGTAGTGGCACCCGAGGACCTCAGTTTCAGCACATGTCATTTTATGCTCAAACATTTTTACCAGTTGTTGGACATTCTTTGAATTGTTATTTTTGGCAAACTTTATTTTCTTCCGCTGCTATATATTTTTTTAAACATTGAACTTGATTCATCAGTTGATTTTATGGATGAGGCACTCCATTTATTTTAAAAGAAAAATTTTTAATTTTCCGCAAATTTTCAAAGCAAGGATTTTCGGGCCTTTACAGTTGAGGTAGCTATGGATGTCTGTTTTTTGCTGAACCAAGAGATCAGTCTGTCTCCTAGAAACTGACAAGATCCACTTGTACTTTTACGATCAAGCTTACATCCTGCATAATCTGCATCTGAATATCCAACAAAATTGAAAGTAGAGTCTTTAGAGTACCATAACCCAACATTTTGTGTACCCTTAAGATATTTCAAAATTCTTTTAGCAGCTGAGAAATGTGATTGCTTAGGATTTGCTTGAAATCTAGCACACATACAGACGGCAAATACAATATCAGGACGATTGGCAGTTAGGTACAACAATGAACCTATTAAACCTCGATATAATGTTGCCTCAACTGATATTCCCCCTTGATCAGTGTCCAATTTTACTGATGAGCTCATGGGAGTATTTGCAGCTGAACATGATTCCATGCCAAATTTCTTCAGCAGCTCCTTTGTATATTTAGTCTGACTGATGAATATACCAGTCTCCAGTTGCTTCACTTGCAATCCAAGAAAGAATGTCAGTTCACCCATCATGCTCATTTCAAACTTATCCTGCATTAGCTTAGCAAACTTTTCGCATAATTTGGGGTTAGTTGACCCAAATATGATATCATCATCATAAATTTGAACTAATAAAATGTGATCATTCTTAGCAAATTTGAACAAGGTCTTATCAACTGATCCAACAGAATAATCATGATCAGTTAGAAATTTTGAGAGAGTTTCGTACCAAGCTCTGGGAGCTTGTTTAAGACCATATAAGGCTTTGTTCAAATGATATACATGATCAGGAAAGTTGTGATTTACAAAACCTGGGGGTTGTTCAACATATACTTCCTCTTGTAGTTGACCGTTCAGGAATGCACTCTTTACATCCATCTGATAGACCTTGAAGTTCTTGTGTGATGCATAAGCAAGAAAAATTCTGATTGCTTCCAGTCTTGCAACTGGAGCATACGTCTCATCATAGTCAATTCCTTCTTCTTGTCTATATCCTTGTGCCACTAATCTTGCTTTGTTGCGTCCAACTGAACCATCCTCGTTCATTTTATTCCTGTATACCCATTTTGTACCTATAATAGTTTTTGAAATTGGTCTTGGAACTAAGTTCCAGACATCATTATGTGTGAACTGATTTAGCTCTTCTTGCATTGCATTTACCCAGTTAGGATCAGCAAGAGATTCATCAATTTTCTTCGGTTCTAGTTGTGAAACAAAAGCTGAATAGATAAATAAATTTAGCATTTGATTCCGAGTTCTTACTGGATCAAATGGGTTTCCTATTACCAGTTCAGTGGATGTGATTTTCTCCATCTGTACTCAGTATTTGTGGTATCAGCAATTTCTTCAGTTGGTAACTGGACACAGTTTTCAGTCTCAGTTGGTGCTTCGTCAACTGGTATTTGAATGTTATCATTATGCTCTATTAACTGATCATCAGCAACGACTTCCTGCACATCTAATTGGTCCAGTACTTCTAGTTCAGGTGTTTGAAATATGTTTTGATTGCCATGACATTCATTTTTGTCATCATCTTCCAAACTGATATCTGTGAATCGATCAACTAGCTCAACTTGATCAGTTGGCTTATCAGTTAGTTCAGTTTCATCGAAATCAACATGAGCAGATTCTTCAACATTTAGGGTTTTCTTGTTGAAGACTCTATAAGCTATACTAACTGATGAGTATCCAAGAAATATTCCCTATGCAGATTTAGCATCAAACGCTTTTAAATAATTTTTATCATTATCAAGAATAAAACATCAGCAGTCGAATATTTTAAAATAAGTAATTATACTTTTTCTTCCATGCCAGATCTCATATGGTGTTTTCATGTGATTCTTATTAATCATTGATCTGTTCTGAGTGTAACACGCAGTGTTTACTGCCTCTGCCCAAAATCTTTGAGAAATACCAGAATCAGCAAGCATTGTTCTAGCAGCTTCTTTAAGAGTCTGATTTCTTCTCTCAGCTACACCATTTTGCTGAGGAGTTCTGGCTGCTGAGAGCTCATGCTTAATTCCAGCATTTTCTATGAAATTTGAAAGAGTTTGATTGATGAATTCAGTTCCTCGATCAGATCTGATTCGATCAGTTCCAACTGATTTTTCATTTAAAAGTCTTTTGAAGAGCTTTATTAGTTGTGAAGCAGTATGGTCTTTAGATTTGAGAAAAATAACCCAAGTAAATCTTGAAAAATCATCTACGACTACCAAGGTGTATTTCATTCCTCCTAAGCTCATGACTGGTATAGGACCAAAGAGATCCATGTGCAACAGTTCTAAGCATCGGGATGAAGATTTACATCCCTTGTTTTTAAAAGAGGATCGTACTTGTTTACCATACTGACATGCTGAGCAAAGTTTTTCTTTTGAAAAGTATATTTTGGGCAAACCAGTTACAAGTTCATCTTTACTCAGATAGGCAATGGATTTAAAGTTTAAATGGTTTAGTCTCTTATGCCACAACCAGTTTTTAGATGATTTGGAAGCAATAAAACGAATTGGTGCATAAGTTTGATCATTCCAACTGACTTTATATGTGTTTCCACAACGTTTGCCAGTTAGTATGATTTCATCAGTTGAAGTTTTGACTGAACATGAGTTTTTGTCAAATTGTACTGAGAATCCACTGTCGCATAACCGACTGATGCTAATCAAGTTATATTTCAGGTTTTCTACTAATAGAACATCTTTAAAATTAAAGTTGCCATGGATAAGCTTACCCTTACCCACATTTCTACCTTTGGAATTTTCCCCGAAACTGATGTTTGGACCACTGTATTTGATCAGTTGAGATAACGTACTTGCATCTCCTGTCATATGTCACGAACATCCACTGTCCAAATACCATATTGAGTTCTTGTTTGCACCTGTTACCTGCAATCACACACATAATATAACTTGGTACCCATATCTATTTGGGTCCTGAGCTGATTAGTCCCTTAGGAACCCACACTTGGATTAGTCTAACAGACTTTCCAGTAGCTGTATTCCAAATGGTTTTTCTCGATTTTTGTGTGCTTGGTGTGTAGTGTACAGTTGATTCAATATGTGTTTTAGCTTTATTCAACTGATTGTTCAGTCTATATCTCTTCTGAACTGGCTTGCAGTTATGGTAATTGGAATAGCCACTCGAATAGTTCTTGTGAAACCTCTTTGATGACTGACTTTGTGAATCAGTTGAGATTTTTTGACTATAACCAATACCATATCTTCTAGCCTTGTTCATATTCTCAGTAGGTTGCTCAATCAGTTTACTGGGCTCAATTTGTTCTTGTACCACTACTGATTTGACAAAGTGAATGTATTTCCCTTTGTCTATTTTTAGCTTTGGTTGAGTATCATTTGGATACATTTCTTCTTGAGTGTTGAACCCTAAACCAGTTTTATCAGAAACTGATTTTTGTGAATTCTGCATCTCATTCAGTGCAGTAGATGACTTGTTTCAAGACTGAATGAGCTCAGTCTGTTTTGAGTTTTCAAGGATCAACTTCTGGATTAATGACTGATTTTTGTTTCTCTCTACTTTTAACTCAGCAATTTCTCTTTTTAGACTCAACCCATCAACTGATTCATCAGTTTTGGTTTTATTGTCTGTGGGATCAGTTTGCTTTGCTTTGATTTTTTCAAATGATGATGCAAGCTTTTGATACTCATTTACCATGTCATGCAGTGTTAGAATGAGTTCTTCTCGTGTGAAATCAGTTGAGCTGAAATCAAATACCTGTTGGCTAGATGATTCTTATTCTGCATCATTAGCCATCAAGCACTTTACTTCCTCATCATCACTAGAACTGCATGAGCTTTCTGGTTCTGACTCCTCACTGTCAGTTTCTGCCCATTTAGATTTGTTTTTTTCAGCTAAGAGTACCTCATGTTTCTTTCTGAAGAACTTCTTATCTTCCTTGGGTCTTCTTTTGTGTTCATATGATTTCTTTCTTCTATCAGTTGAGCCTTGACTGTCCTTCTTGGGTTTAGGACAATCAGCAATAAAGTGACCTGATTTGCCACATTTGTAGCAGGCATTTGATTCATCTTTGGAGTTGTTCCTTTGGTATGGCTTCTGGAAGTTTCCTTGATTCTTTCTCATGAACCTTCCAAATTTTTTGATGAACAATGACATAGCATCACTGCTCAACTAATCAACAGATTTCTCGACTTAACTGATTGGTTATGTTCTGACAGCAGCTAGAGCAGTTGTGGCTGCATGGGTAGATGGTTCTCCTTCTCTGGTCTGCAGCTCAAATTCATAAGCCTTTAAATCAGCAAACAGATCATGAAGTTCAATCTGGTTCAGATCTTTGGACTCCCTCATTGCCATGGTCTTGACATCCTATTCCTTAGGAAGACCTCTCATTACCTTCAGTGCAACCTCTTTGTTGGTATACACTTTTCCAAGTGCATTTAACTTATTGATGATACTGCTTACTCTTTCATCATACTCGTGCATTGATTCTCCTGCTTTCATTTTGATGTTATCAAACTTTTGAACAGCAACAGAAAGTTTATTTTCTTTGGTTTGATCATTTCCTTCACACAGCTGGATCAGCTTTTCCCAAATTTCTTTGGCTGACTTACACATCTTTATTTTGCTGAAGGTTACTTTGTCCAGAGTTTTGTACAGAATGTCTTTAGCCACATTATCAAGATTTTCTTTTCTTTTATCTTCAGTTGTCCATTCATCTCTGGGATTTTCTATTCTTTGTGGTGCCCCTTCTGTTATGGAAACTGCTGTATTTGTTTTTAGAATCTTCATGGGTCCATCAGTTATGACATACCACATGTTATCATCTTGTGCAGCTAAATGAGCCTGCATTCTGATTTTCCAATCATCAAAATCTTCTCTGGAGAACATAGGAATTTTGTTGAATGAAGTCATGCTAGCAAGTTTATAGATCAAAAGTATTCAAGAACAAGATTCAACGGCTCTGATACCACTTGATAGGAACGATTAACGTATCAGAGTGTTTAGAAGGGGGGGTTGAATAAACACTCAAAATTAAAACTGATCTTTTCGAATTTTGAGTTCAGTTTGGTGACAAACTGATTCTCGGAATCTTGCTGGTCAATGAAAATAAGTTAAACTAAAGTAGTTGCGGAAAATAACTGACTGAAAGATAGAATACGAAACTTAAATAAAATACGCAAGGATTGTTTCTGGATGTTCGGTGATTTCAATTACTCCTACGTCACCCCTTCTATCTCAAGGATAGGATTTCCACTAAAAGACTTTGATCGAATACAAGATTTGTACTGACCCACTTCATTTTGGACTTAACACTGCCAAAAGCTGAAACTCTTAGTATTTCAAAATGTTCTCAGTGTGTAACTGATCTTATCACTATCGAATTTTAACGATTATTACAGAGTGCTAGTGAGCTCAAATTGTAGCCTTGACTGCTACGAATAAACCAAGTAAGAGTGAGCTAAGATTTTGGCAGAGTGACAGCAAGCTTCGAATAGAGTGATCTTCCCCTTTTTGTTCAGCTGTTCTTCTGTCATATTTATAAGCTTCCCTTCCAACGGTAACTTGAGATATATTTGAATCTTTGTATCCGTTGATTGCCACTTCATTATTGGGCATTGTTTACTTCATTTATTGTAATGCGGCGTCTTAACTGCTTTAGCCGAAATGCATTGTTCTATGCTGTATTGATTGAGGTGCGGCGTTTCATATTCAGTTGCAGTCTGCTATGTCTCTTTGTCGGTTGAATGTTCTTTCCCGAGACATGTTCAGTTGAAGGATGCTTAGCTTAAAAGCATACGGCTGAATATATCAACTGATCGGTTTTCAACTGATCAGTTTTCTTTATAACATTAGATCAGCTGATTTCAGTTGTTAAGTCCAGTTGCTGAATATACTTGCGCGTATCAGTTGGTTCATATTTTGTCAAACGACGGAACTTAGTTTTCAACAAATCGTCTAGGGTTTGATGATGAGATATTCTTTTTTAACAGCAGTATTCTTACCAGTAGTTGAATATTTTATTTTAAAATGTGTGATTAACAGTTTTCATTGCATGCATGTGTTTGAGTATATTTTTGAAACGAGCTTTTAAAAAAGATTTCTTGTAGTATTTTAAGCAGTAGACGTTTCATATATGTTGAAGGGACCATATTGTACGTTAACCATGACTAAAGGTTCTTGCAAGCACTATCAGTGATACCCAAGTGTTCATGGGGAGATGCTACTCGACTATCTTAGCATGATCCGATGGGTGCAATCAGAAAGAAGTTCTTACATTCTTGATCAAGGAGTTGATGTAAAGAATGAGGTTAACTAGAGTAAACCTGGATAATAATAAATGTTATTCTTAATCACATGGAGATGTGAACCAACGACTAGCTGTATCCCTGAACCATTGAGGGTCACACAAATATCGGATTCAGTGTTACCGTTGAGATAGTCAAATTTCAAATACTTGGAATTTGACGACTATAGTTTGATGGAGATCAAACATGAAGCTTATAAAAGAGTTTATGAGTTGATTCCATAGGATGGAAGAAATGGAAGTTAGCATGAATGCTAACTAAGGAAGGAGAGTGAAACTGCCTGTTTTGTGAAGGAGTTCACTAAAACTGGTAGCTACCCAATATGGTAAGTGAAATTTTTGATATTCGAAATTTTTTATTTTCATTACATGAACAAGACTTGTATCCTTGATAAATCGACGCTCTCGAATCGTCGATCGGGGTTATAAAGAGTTCGGAATCATTTATTTAATAAATTTGTAATTTACTAATTAAATGTTGGTGCTAGTAGTGGTGACTACTAACATGCACAAATTCTCATAAATGTTCTAGAGGAGTCTAAAATTAAATTAACCAAAGAGTTAATTTATAAACTAAATAATGCTTATTTAATTTAATGTACATATAAATGTACATTATATGGTGATATAAAATTTGTGTATGTGGTATTAGTATATCATGTAGTATTAAAAGTTAATAAATACATTATATATTAATTATATGGGAGTTTAAACATAATGAAATTATTAGAGTTCTTGTGGGAGAGGGACTCCTAATTAGATTATAAGTCTCACTCTATATATACACCATTATAGCTCATTATTCGATGATGAAAAGTTGCACACAAAAGCAAACAAAACTCCTTCATTCATTCCATACAAGTCACGACCACTTGCTGAATTTTGGTGGAAAATTTTCGGCCACTTTTTGCTTCCACCAACACCGTGCCGACGCCGCTGCACCGCTTCTGGATTTTGGAAATTTGGAGTACGCAATCTCAACACACAAATCGCTTGCGATTTCTAGTGCAATCCAAGTGAGGAACAAAGCCTCTGATCGTGGACCTAATTAGGCGATCAAATGAGACAAGTTGTTCGTAGGGAGTTACAAGAAGAGCTATCTCCGCGTAACACCGGAATAGTTTGGTGTCCAGCGTTTAATACGCAAAGGTATAATCTTAAACGCCCTATGTATTGATTTAAACAAACGACGCCCAAGAACAAAAATTTTAAACTTCCGCTGCGTCTTGAGTGCGAGAACGCAATGTCTCAACAATATTATGATCTTCTTGTAAATATTTTGTTGATAATGAATGTTGGTAGTGTGTGTGAGTTGGTTAAAGTTCCCCTTCGGCGATTTGATTCAATTCCAATTCAGCGAAACGATTCAATATGGATATGGAATCAAGGAAATCATCAATAAAGATGGCTAAGCTCACAAAACTAGTTGATGCAGAAGATGACGAGGACGAATGTAAAAAATTGATGATAAGTGAAGGGAAATATTATTGCTTAATTTAATTGATTTAATTTCTTAACTTAAAAGATTTCTCTAATATTATCTTTTCCTTGTTGATTTGATTGAATATAATAATTAATATGATTTTGTCTTTCTAAGATAATGAGATAATTATGGAAATATATTCTAGATATGATATCAATGTTTAAATAGAGTTTATTTCTAATTAAACTCTTACTTTCCTTATGAAATAGGTTTCCTTGTGGAGATAAAAGTCTATATATATGAATAAGAGATCAAGGACATCATTGAAGCTCTCTCCCTCAATCTCTCTCTTCTCTGTCTTGTGCACGAGCCTTCTCGATTATTCATACATGCACTTTGGAGAGAGCTCTTGGATTGAGGATTCACGAAAAACTTTTAAGAGAGAGCTTTTTCGATTTATATGGTTTTTACTCTTCACTTGGAGGTTTTCATGAATGCATAACTGATGCACTTTTGCACGTCGAGATTTCAGAGACAAATAATTCTACAAAGACGTTGCTGTTTTGAAGAGTGCTGGTTTACGTGTTGCTCTGAATGTTGCCAACATCTACAGCAACATCCGTAACGATGTTGGATGAAGATCGTATTTAATTGATCGTGCATTTCGGGATCACTTTTTGCTTTATTAATTACGTTTTATTATTGTTGGTTGTTTTAGAAAGCTTTTATTTTCTCAACTTGTTGAGGAAATTGATTTTTGTGAGAATCACTAGTGATAGGTTTTTGTAAACGGTATGTTTTTCTAGTGATTAATTTTTGCCATAAGGCACCGCACAAGTATTTATACTTGTGCATATTTAATCTTGTCCATTTATTTATTTTAAGCGAATTTGTGTTACAAACTTTAATTTTTCCGCTGCATGTTGTCCGAGATGTTGTAACATCTGGCACAACATTTAATTTTGATACAACACAAATTTTCATCTTATATTGATTTGGTTATAGCAGATATATTTTATTATCTGTCGAACAACATAAACTCTTACAAGTGGTATCAGAGACTACGTTTGATTTACTAAGTGTTGATTTTGGTTTTTGTTTTGATTGACAGATATATTCAAATGGACACATCACTTGCCAACGCAGCACTTCGACCACCAGTCCTAGATGGAACCAATTACAGTCTATGGAAGGTCAAAATCAGATACTACATAAAATCCATAGATGAAAGGGCATGGCAGCGTGTCATCAATGGATGGACCTCTCCAATCATGTTAGATCAAGATGGTGACAGCTTGCCCAAACCTGAAACTGACTGGACTGCTGATGAAGTACAAAATTCGAACTACAACTCAAAGGCCTTGAATGCTATCTTTACGTCGGTTGACATGAATATGTTCAGTTTGATCACAAACTGTACTTCTGCTAAAAGTGTATGGGATATCCTCCAAAGACACTGTGAAGGTTCTGAAAGTGTGCGACGAACCAGATTGAGGATGCTCACTTCCAAATTCGAGATGATGAGGATGAAAGAATCTGAAAATATACTAGACTAAGATCGTCGCCTACGGGAAATTGCTAATGAGGCATTCAGTCTTGGAGACCCTATCTCCAATGAACGTTTAGTTAGCAAGGTCCTTCGTTCTTTGCTCGAAAGATTCAACATAAAAATTTGCGCAATAGATGAGGCTAAGGACACTTCTCAAATGGCTTTGGAAGATCTTATTAGTTCACTTCATACCTTTGAAATGAACATAGACATGCAAAAGAAGGACAAGGGGAAGACAATTGCATTCCAAGTCTCAAATGCCTCATACAATGAAATCCTTCAAATATCCCAAGAAGTCAATGATTCTGATCTTTGTGAGGATTCTATCTCCTTTATCACAAAGAAATTTGGGGAATACTTGAAAAGAATCAGAGATAAGAAGAAGGATGCACAACCATCGAAATTTCCAAGTCTTCCACCTCTTGAAAGGCCACAAAGGTTCCCTTCCAAGCAACAATTTCAACCAAGGAATGAAGGCAAGGGACAATCTAATGCAAGGAAGTATGTTTCGGTGGCAGTGTAGAAAGTTCCAAGGCTTCGGTCACTATGCCAATGAATGTGCCAACAGATTACGCAAGAACAAAGGCTACAATGTTTCCCTAAGCGATGAAGAATCTGATGTTGAGGAGAAGTCCACTGATGAAGATAATCAAACCTCCTTGACTGCATTATTGACAGAAAATCACTGGCTGCAAGTGAATCCTTCAGGTGTTGCCCTAGGTGTTGCCACACCTGGCCGCAACATCTGTGAAAAATCAGTCTGCTACAAATCTACAACTTCTGGAAATTCGAATGAAGAGGATATGGAGGCTGATAGTGAAGAACTCACTCTTGAGGGTGTGCAAAAGCTCTATGAAGAGTTGTTTGAAGATTGGACCAAAAGAAACAAGTTGAACTCAAGCCTTATGAAGGAGAACACTGATCTAAAAGCCGTGGTTTCCAAACTTGAAGTAATCTTGAGAAAAAAGGACTTAGAACTTGGCAAGACCAAAGAAGAGCTTCAAAAGACAACCGAAACTTTGTCAAAGTTCAATTCAAGCACATCCAAGCTTGACTCCATACTTTTGATGGGAAGATATGACAAAAAAGGCCTAGGATTCAAAGACAGTATGTTTGAGATTGGTGAATCTTCCAAGTCGGCTATCTTTGTGAAGGGAAATGATGATATACCCACACAACCACAAACCAAACCGCCGATCAAAAGCTCTCCTCCAAAAAGACAACCTGCTGCACCCATTCCTAAATGAAGAAAACGCAGGCATGTATGTCATTACTGCTTTAAGCCTGGTCATATCAGGCCCTAGTGTTTTAAACTCAGGAATGATCGCATAAACCAAAAGTCAAGTCGGATGTTGCCCCGAATGTTGTACAGCATTTCCCGCAACACCTCCTATCATCAACCTACAGTAAGACAAATTTGGGTCCCAAAGGTAAAAACTCACTGTAATGTTGTATATACTTCATTGAAAATAACACTGCAGGTCATTGGTACTTTGATAGTGGAAGCTCACGTCACATGACTGGTTCAAGAGAACATCTCATCGATTATGTTGAACAAAATTGTGGTAGAGTGACCTATGGAGGGGGAGCTAAAGGAAAAATTGTTGGAAAGGGTACATTGAATGTTGAAGTACTACCAAAGCTCCACAATGTGCTTCATGTTGAAGGATTAAATTCAAATTTGATAAGCATAAGCCAATTGTGTGATGACAATTTTCTTGTTAAGTTTGATAAACATATTTGTGAAGTTTTTGATGAAACTAATATGTGTATTATGACAGGTACAAGGTCTTTGGATAATTGATATCAATTAGTTGAAGAACTTTCATGCAAACATGTGCAAATCACCGAACTTGACCTTTGGCATCAAAATCTCGGACATGCAAACTTCAAAACCTTGAAGAACTTGAGTAAGTACGATACAGTACGAGGTATGCCTAATCTTTCATCTGGAATACCATATGTGTGCGGAGATTGTCAAAAAGGAAAACAGACGCATGTGTCGCACCCAGTGTTTCCAACATCTGGGACAACATGCTATCTGGAATTACTGCACGTGGATCTTATGGGTCCTATGGAAGTGGAAAGCTTTGGAGGTAAGAAGTATTCTTTTGTGTGTGTTGATGATTTCTCACGGTTTTCATGGGTTAGTTCCATTAGAGAGAAATCGGACACTTTTGATGTGTTTAAGCAATTGGTTACAAGAATCACAAACTTCCATAATTCAAAGGTGAGAAGGATCAGGACTGATCATGGTAAGGAATTTGAAAACTCTTTGTTCTCATCTTTTTGTGACAAGAAGGGGATTTCACATGAATTTTCATCACCAAAAACCCCACAACAAAATGACATTGTCGAACGTAAGAACAGGACTTTGTAAGAAATGGCAAAGGTGATGCTAGCTTCAAAGAATATCTCAAAGCGTTTTTGGGCAGAAGCCCTTAATATAGCATGCCATATTTCGAATAGGGTCTATTTAAGAAGTGGTTCAACCATGAATTCTTATGAAATCATCATGGAAAAGAAGCCTAATCTTAAATACTTTCATGTTTTTGGTTGTGTTTGTTACACTTTGAATGACAGGGATCAACTTGCAAAGTTTGATTCAAAGAGTGACAAGTGTTTGTTTTTGGGATATGCCACTAATAGTCGAGCTTATCACATGTTTAATTTATGAAATCCATTAATGTTGTTTTTGATGATTGTGCAGATCTCAAAAAGAAAACTGCTGAAGATGACGTTGAAGACCTTCTGGACAATCCAATTTCACTGAAAAATGCAGATGTTGCCCCAGATGTTGCAACATCTGGCACAACACGTGACACTGAAGTCACTGAATCTGAAGAAACGCCTAGTGATGATGATGCAGTAGATGATGGACCGAGTATTCCAAGCAAAATTCAAAAGAACCATCCATCATCTCAAATAATTGGAAATATGCGTGGAGATGTTCAAACTCGAAAGAAAGAAAAGATTGATTACCGAAAAATGGCTAGACTTATTTGCATAAGCTCTACATACTCACAGGTTAGATTTTCATGTTTTATATCCAATATTGAGCCTAAAAATGTTGATGAAGCTTTAAAAAATGAATTTTGGATTAATGCAATGCATGATGAGCTTGAGCAATTTGTTCGAAATGATGTGTGGAACTTGGTTCCACCTCCTGACCATGGTAACATAATTGGTACAAAATGGATTTTCAAGAATAAAACCGAGGAGTCAGGAAACATCATTAGAAACAAAGCAAGATTGGTTGCTCAAGGGTATACACAGGTTGAGGGGGTTGACTTTGATGAGACTTTTGCTCCTGTTGCCCGTATTGAGTCAGTCATATTATTGCTAGCCATTGCATGCTATATGAAAATAAAACTTTTTCAAATGGATGTTAAAAGTGCATTTTTAAATGGTATTTTGAGTGAGGAAGTGTATGTTAGACAACCTAAGGGTTTTGAGGATCAACACCATTTGGATCATGTCTACAAATTGAAAAAGGCACTCTATTTTTTGAAGCAAGCACCACGTGCATGGTATGGAAGATTAACAGAATCTCTACTTGAAATTGGCTTCAAACGAGGTGAGGTAGACAAAACTCTTTTTATTCAAAAGTCCAAAGGTGAGATTCTTATTTGTCAAGTCTATGTTGATGATATAATCTTTGGTTCTTCATCTCAAAAGCATGCTAATGATTTCGTTGAGTGCATGTCATCTACTTTTGAAATGAGCATGGTTGGTGAGTTGAGTTTCTTTCTTGGTTTGCAAATTAAACAAATGCATGATGGCATCTTTTTGTGTCAAAGCAAGTATGCTAAGAATTTGATTAAGAAATTTGCAAATGAAAACACCAAACACATAAGAACTCCTATAGGCTCGAGTGTGAAATTGTGCAAAGATGATGTTGCCGAAAATGTTGACAACATCTTATATCGCAGCATCATAGGTAGCCTCCTGTATTTGACAGCCAGTCGCCTTGACATCATGTTTATTGTAGGCTTATGTGCTAGATATCAATCCAATCCTAAAATCTCCCACTTGAAAGTCGTGAAACGGATCTTATGTTACATAGAAGGTAGCATTGACTTAGGATTATGGTACACTCAAGAAACCAATTCGAATTTGGTAGGATTTTCTGATGCTGATTGGGTTGGTAATTTAGATGATAGGAAGAGTACATCTGGAGGTTGCTTTTATCTTGGCAATAATTTGATCTCATGGCATAGTAGGAAACAAAATTGTGTTACACTTTCAACTGTTGAATCTGAATATGTGGCAGCTGGAAGTTGTTGTTCCTAACTTTTGGGGATAAACCAAATGATAGAAGACTATGATCTTAAGAGTGAAACTTTAGTTGTTTATTGTGATAATTCGAGTGCAATCAATATTTCAAAAAATCCAGTGCAACACTCTCGAACTAAACACATTGACATTAGACATCACTTTATTCGAGATTTAGTAGAAAAAAAAGGTTTGATTCAAATTGAATTTGTTGGTACAAATAACCAACTGGCTGACATATTCACAAAAGCATTAGACTTTGAGAAATTCTCCAACCTTAGGAAATCTCTCAGCATGTGTTCTGCTTGATCATTCATAGATGTTGTCTCAGATGTTACAACATCTCGGACAACACCTTACATGCATGTGCATTGTTAGGATTTAGGCATACTACATTGCATTCATACTGTGATACGTTGTGTTGAAACTGTGTAAGCATAGTTTTCTGATGCACTTACAATTCCTTGTTATCTTTTAAATCTTCGCACCTATACATGTGAACTTAGTCACAAAGAATTTGAAGATTGATCACTTGACTCTAACCAATGTGACAAGTAACCCAAGAAAAAACTGAAAAATAATCATTAAAATTATTGGGTCTGTGATTAGAAGGAAAGATGGAAAAAGCTACTTAAAGTAGCCCAATGAAGGCCGGACTTTAAGTGTGGGAGCTACCCCTTCTAAATATTAGCACCGAAATAGGAGAAAATGGAAAAATCTATCTAGAGGAGTCCAATGAAGACTGTTCTTCTAGTGTGGGAGCTGCCACTCCTATGTTCAGAAAATTGTTAAATCATTGTGTGAAGAAAAATTGAAAATTGTTTTCTGGAATTGTGCGTGTTGTCGGAAGATGTTGCCAACATTTGTGACAACACTTCATCTGTTAACATATCTCATATTTGCTTTCATATTTCTATTTTCTGTTACATTATGTTATTAGGCATAAATAGGTCATGCATATCATTGTGAATATTGTTGTGTCACATGGACATGAGTATGTCAACAAAGTAAAATTCGATGAAAATTCAGACTTAACGAAAATTTCGAATTCATGTGATCTCTGATGTCTAGTGGAGTTAAATTCGATATGGGTTTATTTTATGGAAATTTTGAAAAGATATTGTGCGAAAATTATCTCAGTAATTGTAGGAAGGTGATAACACGGCTAAATCTTTCTGTTCCATTTGTTCCAACTGTTGGATCGAATCGATTGATTTTTTTCGTTGCACTGTGTTTTCATAATTATCACTTTAATTTTTTGCCAGTTAATCTTTTTATCGTTAGAAGAAAATCGGTCGTTTGTAAACCCTGATTTTGTTACCGTGGTGGTGATTGTGCATGCTTATCTCTTAATCCGTATTCTTTTACTTCAAAATTCATGTTATCTGCATTCTTATCTTTTTGACAGTTCTACTGACGAGTTTATTGAACAATATGACATTTCTGAAGAAAGTGAGTTTGCTGAGCAGAATGTTGCTGGAGATGATGCCCACATTGCGGACAACACTGACCTTAGTGACTATGCTTGGGCGCATCCTTCAGTGACAAGTTCTATACTGAAGCGGCTGGTGCTCAGTAGGTCTTCGTATGAAAATAGAGAATTTCTGGAGGAAAAGAACGTTGACTTGAATGCCTTTAATAGGCAAAATCTGGCATGTACTTGAAATTTATGCGAACTCGCCAATTCGCAATTGGACTCCATCCACCAACTCAACGATCGTGACTCGCCACCAAACTTTGGTAGTGTACTCTGTTGGGACTATTGGAGTGTTTGATTGTGGAAAGCTTGTTTTCCAGACGATTCTTCAATATGCCGAGGGTGGACTCAAGGCCTCAAAACTTCTGTTTCTATCTCTGATCTACGGCATTCTGGCTTCTCAAGGATTTTTCTGTGACATTGCTGAGCCTCTTTGTGATACCAGTGAATTATTAAAGATTGCTCCTGCCTTTTTCAAGGGCAATAGGAAAATTGATCTGCCATGGTGCACTGACCGTGTTTCACCAAGTGTTATGACTGGTGTTGCCCCTAAGATTGCACAACATGTTGCGCCTCCGTTCTCCACATCTGATTTTGTTCAGCTTGCTCCTTCCGTCCTTCAAGCTCAAATTGATTTTTCTCTAAAGGAGATTGTACGTGCTAAGGACTTGATCACCCATTATGAAGATCAGTGGCTAATTACCGGATGCTCCTGGATGTTGGTGTCCATTCTGGATAAAAAAGGGGGAGGAGATGAAGCTCAAACAACGAGGAGATGAAGATCAAACAACCACTCAGGGAAGATCACTTGAAACTCTTTATGCTCTAATGTCTCTTTTGATAGTTTTCTCTTGTTAAGGCTCTAACTATTTTTGCTTTGTTAGTATTGCTCTTATAGTCTGTTATGAGTTAGTTTTGTTTCCCTAAAATGTTTTTGTTGCTATGATCTAAGGAACTATTTTTGCTCCTGCATGTGTTGTCTCACGTGTTGCCAACACGCCTAACAACACCCCGTGCTAACTTTTTTTTATTCAGGGGGAGAAAAATTCTCAAATTCAGGGGGAGATGACTTGAGCTAAACAAGGATAAATGTGTTTGATCTCATTTTGTCCAAAAAGGCAAAAAGGGGAAGATTGAAGGGAAATATTATTGCTTAATTTAATTGATTTAATTTCTTAACTTAAAAGATTTCCCTAATATTGATTTGATTGAATATAATATTTAATATGATTTTGCATTTCTAAGATAATAAGATAATTATGAAAATATATTCTAGTTATGATATCAATGTTTAAATAGAGTTTATTTCTAATTAACCTCTTACTTTCCTTATGAAATAGGTTTTCTTGTGGAGATAAAAGTCTATATCTATAAATAAGAGATCAAGGACATCATTGAAGCTCTCTCCCTCACTCTCTCTCTTCTCTGTCTTGTGCACGAGCCTTCTCGATTATTCATACATGCACTTTGGAGAGAGCTCTTGGATTGAGGATTCACGAAAAACTTTTAAGAGAGAGCTTTTTCGATTTATATGGTTTTCACTCTTCGCTTGGAAGTTTTCATGAATGCATAACTGATGCACTTTTGCACGTCGAGATTTCAGAGACAAATAATTCTACAAAGACGTTGCTGTTTTGAAGAGTGCTGGTTTACGTGTTGCTCTGAATGTTGCCAACATCTACAGCAACATCCGTAACAATGTTGGATGAAGATCGTATTTAATTGATCGTGCATTTCGGGATCACTTTTTGCTTTATTAATTACGTTTTATTATTGTTGGTTGTTTTAGAAAGCTTTTATTTTCTCAACTTGTTGAGGAAATTGATTTTTGTGAGAATCACTAGTGATAGGTTTTTGTAAACGGTTTGTTTTTCTAGTGATTAATTTTTGCCATAAGGCACCGCACAAGTATTTATACTTGTGCATATTTAATCTTGTCCATTTATTTATTTTAAGCGAATTTGTGTTACAAACTTTAATTTTTCCGCTGCATGTTGTCCGAGATGTTGTAACATCTGGCACAACATTTAATTCTGATACAACACAAATTTGCACCTTATATTGATTTGGTTATAGCAGATATATTTTTTATCTGTCGAACAACATAAACTCTTACAATAAGGATTGAAAAAGCCGTCCAGCCGAGGTGTTAGTGTTAAAGCCTAAATCTGTGCTCGAAGAGGCAACTTAAAGACCAGTGTATGCCCCCCCTGTTTATTTATTCCTTGTAACTTGGTTTGTCGTAGCTAATAGTTTTAACTAATCTAGTATTATCTTCATTTTCTCGTATTAAGCCAGCTGTAGTTTATTGTAAGATATCAACCAACTTGGCAGCTGTTTCCCAGATATTCGTGAATTAACAGTTCCAGCATGTTTACGAGCAAAATAAACTTAAAAGATCTTTCTTTTTCATCATTCAATTCATAACATTCAAAGATTTGCTTTTCCATGGAGGCGCCACCACACATGTCCCACAGTATTCGATATGTTTGACAAAAACCTGGAACCTGTAGGGCTCATGCATGTACTTAATTTTGATAGATGAATATTGGTAGTGGTGTTTTTGTGTGTGCTAGATTTGACACATGCACGCCCGGACCCGTCACCTAAACCACGAGTTGCAATATGTTTTTTGGCTCCGAGAGATTCTCTCGTTCGTTATTGCCTGATTTGCCTGTCGACTGGATATTTTTAACAGAGTGAACTCAGAACTGGTAACTAACTTAGACCAAAATTGTTCATTTTACCGTTCATTTGGCGAGAGGATACGCCTTAAAAAAGTTCCCACCTGACCTCAATTTTCACGAGATTTCTGAATAGGTTAAAATACAAGTCATAGCTCCAGCCCCATTAAGCAAACTCGCGCAGCTCAACAATCGCTTGTTTCGAATTTGAATTTCGAGTAAATATAGGATTTCTTCTCCGGATCGGTTCATGGAGTACCCGTAACATCTTTTATGTGTTTCATTAGTAATTGTTTAATTTAATCTCAAATCATATTTTATTCAAATACAATCTGATGATTCAGAGTTTGATTTCAAATATAAACATAATCCAAATATATGTAATAACAATTGGACGTACACAAGACTTGAGACTCGAATCAACCATGAAAAGAACAAGACAGAGTGCTACAAAACAAGGTTGAATTATTTGATACAAAATATTGGGCCCCTCCATTAATTAATTGAAGATGACAACGCGCAACCAAGATTTGGAACACATAATGCAAGTCTCCATCATTTATTTACCTATTGTTAGAATCTAGTGAAAGAAAATTTTGAAAAATAATTGTTTGCACCATTTTTAGGAATGTGGATGTGTCTGGGTGCGGTTCCACCAAATTGATTGACAAATATAAAAATCTAACTTATAATGTAACGTACCGTACTTTTTACTACTTAAAATTTGCGGAAAAATTAAAAATTTTCTTAAATAAAATGTTAACATTCAAGATTTGATAAAAAAAATAAACTGTACGTCTCACAAGTTGTTGCAACAAAAGATTTGAAATTTAAAGTTTGACAAAAGTAATAAATGTTTTCATAAAGCTTAAAACATGGCGGTCATCGGGTTTAGCCTCCCGCTTAGTCCAAGCCTGCTCCTTGGTCCCCACCTCCAGCCTCCTCATAAACATCCTCACCTGCATCGATCAAGTCTAGTGAGTCTAAAGACTCAATACGTATAAACTGGAAGTAACAAGTACTACATAATAAAATCACATGCAACTTTAAAATAGAACGTACATACTTAAAACTTGAGCTTGCATATTAGAAACCTGAACATACGTACATACATACTTACACGTGCCATCAACATAAATTTTTCTTAAACATGCTTCCATACTTGAACATACTTGAACATACATAACTTCATCATTTTGCGTAGAGATATGTTTCAAATCAAGTGACCCATAACATATTTCGCCTGATCTGACTAAACCACAGTATTGGGCTGACAAGGAAGATCCACTGCCACATACATGAGATCTCCGTTCATAATTTAACGGGCTGATTGGCCCCCATTCATGATTTAACGCTTTCCAATCTCGATCTAAACTCGTTCATAATTTAACGGGGTGGAGAGGTCCTCGGCCACGATCACCGACTTCCAAACCCATTCATAATTTTGTCACAGGACATTTAGCATACCTCAAAACTTAAATATTTTCTTTGCACGTCAACATACTTACTTGGCGTTGAGGGATTCGTTGGACTTCGATTGGGGCCGCTGCTGCACATACTAACATGAATTTAAATACTTAACTTGCATAACTTAGACGTAGGTAATCATGCTCACTACCAAAGCAATTAAATAGCTTATTATATTCTAAAACACTCGGGACTTGACCGCATTTAATCATCATACTAAACCATGACATGAAACTCCAAAGAAATCAATAACATTTCCCAAAAACTGGAGTACACGGACCCCGTGCCCAGGTCGGCTCCGGGTCCGTGTAGGTACTGTAAAGTGTGTCGTGAATAAAAGGGAAGGCACGGACCCCGTGCCTAGGTCCGTGTAGGGGTCTGTGTATGTGCGCAAAGGAATTACTCGGGAAGAAAAAGGGACACGGACCCCGTGCGAGGGTCCGTGTAGGGTCACAAATTGGACACTTCGGAGAAAACAAAGGCACGGACCCCGTGCCAGGGTCCGTGTTCAGGTCCGTGTACCTGTGCTAATCGGAAACCAACGAGAATTCAATACATGAGGTGCTTATCATTCTAGACTCGATTGAACGAACCATGAACCGACACCCCGAGACCCATCCTAGTATGCCATAACATTGACCCAACTCGTACAAACGCCCCAAAGCAACGACGTTCACCCTACAACACATACGACACAAAAATACGGCAAATGACATCGAATCGTTTCCAACGACTTCTAATTAATTCAAGTGTCTATCGACATGAAACGAAACCTCAAAATACTCCCAACATCATTATCAATATACCTATACGCAGCAACGATCATCCGTCGATCCTCAACGAAACCTGCAACAATAAAACTTCAAGAAGGCATCAATATCATAATTTTCTGAAAACGCAGTTTGAGCAATCCCACGAAAAACTCCATAACTCACTCAATTTTCATCCAAAAATTTCGAATCTTATATCAAATCGAATGTATCAAAAAGCTCTACATTTTTGTGTTGAAAGTTTTCTCAGAATCACGACATAAAAAGCGCAGTTTTAAATATGACAGAAAAACGTAAATTTGTGATCCAAGAACGGTTTCAAAAGTGACCTAAATATGATTGCTCAAACTTCTACACATCACGCATGTATTTTTACGCATAAATAACAACGTAACGCACAATATGACGAGATCGATACAGAAACGAAAGAATATACATGCATTTTGATGATTAAAATAATGAAACGACGATACCGAAACGGAGATAGCGCGAGGATTGATCCGGGACGAACGTGGCTCGATTTTTCTTGAATAAAAGTCACCGAAAACTTGCTGGAAATTCAAAGGAAGGGGGCGGCTGCTCACTCTACCAAGAACCCTAGTTCTCTCCTCTCAAAAATATATAAAAACTGAATGTGTGTGTGTGTTAATTGGTTTCAGTGTGTGTAAAAATGTGTAAATGTGTGTGAGTGTATAAAACGTGTGTGTGAGTGAGTAATTAGGGGAGAATTGCTTAATTAAATAATTAGTCAAGCTATTTAAAATGTTAAACCAATAAACATGCTAATCAAAATGATAGACTATTACCCACACTACTAAAATCTTCTAATTGAAAATAAAATGCACACTTGCTAAACTTTAAAAGTTTTAAAATCCTAAAATTCCTAGATAAATAATTTAGGCTTTAAAATACTGAAACTTATTAAATAAATTAATACACCCCGATCCTTAACTTAAAATAAAATTCCGCATTATAAATTGTCAAAATTCGTCACCGGTCTTTTCCTCGCTCCCGCCTCGAATAATCGCCTGAATCATGAAACTCGAAAAACATTTTAACGTGCATCACATAAACATGAATAATTTAAAATAATGTATTTTCATAAATCATGCACTGCTAAAATCAATTTAAAATTAATTAAATGATTTAATAATTAAATAAATGAATGCGTTATACGTGTACTGAATTTGGGCACTACAGTTCCTCCCCCACTTATAAAAATTTTGTCCTCGAAATTAAATCTTACCGAACAACTCCGGGTAGCGAAGTCTCATATCTGTCTCTGACTCCCAAGTGGCCTCTTCCACTGATTGGTTTAGCCACCGGACTTTGACTAGCTTAGTCACCGTGTTCCGAAGTCTACGCTCCTATCGATCTAGGATTTGGATAGGTATTTCCTCATACGACAGATCTGGAGCAAGCTGCAACGGCTCAAAGCTCAAAATGTGCGAAGGATTCGCAAGGTACTTCCTCAGCATCGAGACGTGGAACACATTGTGTACCCCGGCCAGGTTCGACGGAAGGGCAACACGATAAGCTAGTGTCCCAACTCTGTCAAGAATCTCGAACGATCCAATAAACATCGGACTCAGCTTACCTCTCTTCCAAAATCTCATAACACCCTTCATAGATGTTATCTTGACAAAAACGTGATCACCAACGGCAAACTCTAGATCTCTTCTTCTCTTATCAGCATAGCTCTTTTGACGACTCTGGGCGGTCTTCATTCTGTCTCTAATCTTGACCACCACATCTGCAGTCTGCTGAACTATCTCTGGACCAAGTTCTGCTCTCTCACCAACTTCATCCCAATGAATCGGTGATATGCACTTCCTTCCATACAATGCATCATAGGGAGTCATACCAATAGATGATTGAAAACTGTTGTTGTATGTAAACTCCACTAGAGGTAGCTTAGATTCCCAAGTCCCATGGAAATCTATTATACAAGCTCGCAATAAATACTCTAAAATCTGAATCACTCGCTCAGACTGGCCATCTGTCTGCGGGTGAAAAGCTGTACTGAATAGCAACTTCGTCCCCATGGCTGCATGTAAGCTCTTCCAGAAGGACGATGTAAACCTCGGGTCCCTGTCGGACACAATAGTAGCAGGGATCCCATGCAACCGAACGATCTCCATGATATAAAGCTCCACATACTGCGTCATGGAGAAAGTCATCTTCACTTGCAAGAAGTGCGCTGACTTAGTGAGTCGATCTACTATAACTCATATGGCATTAAATCCTCTGACTGACTTTGGCAACCCAACGACGAAGTCCATAGTGATATTCTCCTATTTCCACTCGGGGATAGGGAGCGGTTTAAGCATTCCCGCGTGCCTCTGATGCTCTGCCTTCACCTGCTGACAAGTGAGGCATTCAGACACAAATCTGCGGATGTCTCTCTTCATCCCTGGCCACCAATACAAAATCTGCAGGTCCTTGTACATCTTGGTACCTCCTGGGTGGATTGAATACGAAGATGCGTGTGCCTCTGTCAGAATATCCTCTCTGATCAAATCAACACTAGGCACCCAAATTCTACCTCTGTACCTCACAACACCATCTGAAACTGTGTAGAGAACACTGCCCTTAGCTTCATCCTTCAGCCTCCATTTCAGTAACTGCTCATCTGAAGACTGTCCTGCACGAATATGGTCTAGCAGAGAAGATTGGACTGTCAGATTAGACAGCCTCGGAGCTCTGCCTTTGCGATATACTTCCAAACCAAATCTCTGGATCTCAGACTGAAGTGGTCTCTACACTGACAACTGTGCTACAACTGCCACTTTCCTGCTCAAGGCGTCTACGACAACATTAGCCTTTCCCGGATGGTAGCTAATTTCGCAGTCGTAGTCTTTCACTAACTCTAACCACCGTCTATGTCTCATATTCAGCTCTTTCTGCGTGAAGAAATACTTGAGACTCTTATGATCAATGAAAATCTGACATTTCTCGCCATACAAGTAGTGTCTCCAAATCTTCAACGCAAAGACAACGGCGGTTAATTCTAGATCATGAGTCGGGTAGTTCTACTCATGCACCTTCAACTGCCTGGAAGCATAAGCTATGACCCGACCCTACTGTATCAACATTGCGCCTAACCCGAGCTTAGATGCATCGGTGTATAGCACAAAATCCCCTTGCCCTGTCGGCAAGGCTAACACTGGCGCTGAAATAAGAGCTTGCTTCAAAGTATCAAAGCTCTTCTGACACTCGCCACTCCACACGAATTTAGCATTCTTCTTGGTTAGTGAAGTGAGTGGCACTGCTATCGAAGAAAACCCCTGAATGAACTTACAGTTGTAACCGGCTAAACCCAGAAAACTGCGTTTTTCCGATGCATTCTTCGGCTCAATCCAATCCTTAACTGCTGCTACCTTGGTTGGATCCACCTCAATCCCACTGCTAGAAATTATATGACCCAAAAACTCTACCTTCTCCAACCAGAATTCAAACTTACTGAACTTCGCAAACAACTTGCGACTCTGCAAAACCTGCAAAACTGTCCTCAAATGCTTGATGTACTCCTCATGGCTCTTCGAGTAAATAAGGATATCGTCAATAAACACTATAACGAACTGATCAAGGTACGACTGAAATACTCGGTTCATGAGGTCCATGAAAATTTCTTGAGCATTCGTCAGTCCAAACGGCATCACTAAGAACTCGTAATGCCCATATTTGGTTCTGAAGGCTGTCTTATGAACATCTGTATCTTTCACCTTCAGCTGGTGATTCCCCGATTGAAAATCTATCTTGGAGAACACTGTAGCTCCCTGCAACTGATCAAACAAGTCTTCGATTCTAGGAAGTGGGTACTTGTTCTTGATCGTTACTTTGTTCAGCTCTCGGTAATCGATACACAGCCTCATACTCCCATCCTTTTTCTTTATGAAGAGTACTGGTGCGCCCCACGGTGAGAAACTAGGGCGAATGAATTCCTTGTCAAGAAGCTCCTGAATCTGCTGCTTGAGCTCTAACATCTCAGCTGGAGCTAGACGATACAGTGCCTTAGAGATTGGCACTGTGCCTGGCATGAGATCAATCGCAAACTCCACCTCTCTCTCTGGTGGAAGACCTGTGATGTCATCAGGAAATACGTCAGGGAAGTCTCTGACTACTGGCACCTCTGATATAGATGGAGTGGGCACGTCAGGTGCTGAGATGATGCTGGCCAAGAACGCCTGACACCCCTTGGAAATGAGTCTCCGTGCCTGCATGCAAGAGATCATGCGCGGGAAACTCCTCCATCTGGCTGGTTCAAACAAAAACTGTTCCATGCCCAATGGTCTAACCAATACTGATCTCTTCTGAAAATCAATCAGCACTCTATTCTTCGTGAGCCAATCCATCCCCAAAATAATGTCGAATTCTGGCATCGGCAAGACGATCAAATCGGCATACACTAGGTGGCCGTGCAATTCCAGGTCAATGTCCCTGACCACGCTAGTAGCTGACAGCTCCTCCCCTGATGGGACTGTTATTGAATAATTCGCATCTAGTCCAATGGTCTTGATATCCAAGTGACTAGCGAACGTCTCTGATATGAAAGAATGGGTGGCTCCTGAGTCAATCAGGGCATGAGTAGCTATTATCTTAATGAAAATATTTCCTGAGAGACGTTAGCACAACACAAAACTTATATCCCCAAAATTCTATCGTTAACCTTAAGCATAGTAGAAATCAATATCCCAAGTCATTCAAAATATTACTAGCACACTAATAATCCCAAATAAAGTTCCAACATGCAAGGCAAAATTTTAATATTGTGTTGAATTAAATAAGTTACCAGTCAACAATGTCGTGTCTGGGTTCACCTCCTGAGCATGCATGGCGAACACTCTGCCCTGAGTTGGCTGCCTCCACTATGGGCACTCTTTCAACATGTGGTCAGTGGCTCCACGTTTAAAGCACTTTCCTGACCCATATAAACATTGCCCCGGGTGCTGGCGGTTGCACTTCGGGCACACTGGGAAGACACCGGGCTTCTGAGGCGCCCCCTGCTGCTGAATCGGACCCTTGCTCCTTGGCGGTCCCTGATATGGCTTCTTCCCTGGCGGCCCCTGGTAAGGCCTCTTAGGCTGGGGTCGCTGATGCTGCTGGTGCTGCGGTGGAGCCTGATAGGGCCTCTTGACCTGCCTATCAAACTCAATGTCTCTCTGATCCTGCTCTGCCGCCAAAGCTCTAGACACGGCAACTGAGTAAGTAGTAGGACCAGCAACTCGGACATCACGGCGCAAGATCGGCCGTAAACCGTCCATGAAATGTCTCAACTTTTCTCGGGCATCATTAGCTATTAGGGGCACAAAATAACACCCCCTTTCAAACTTCCTGACGAAGTCTGCCACGCTGATGTCTCCCTGTCGCAGCGACATGAACTCCCTGGTAAGCCTGGATCGTACTTCCTCAGTGAAGTACTTAGAGTAGAAAACCTCCTTAAACCCATTCCAAGGCAACACCTGCAAGTTGACTGACACTGACGCACTTTCCCACCATAGTCTGGCGTCCCCTGACAGAAGAAATGTGGCACATCTGACTCTATCTGCATCTGTCAGCTCCATGAAGTCAAAGATTACCTCGATGGACTTAATCCATCCTTCAGCTATCATCGGGTCAGTGGTCCCAGAAACTCCTTTGGGTTCATCCTCCTGAACCTCTCATACACCGCCTCAGGTCAGGGCCTCGCCCCTGCATCTACTGCGGCCTGATTCCCGGAAACTGTGCGAAGAACTGTGTCATACCTGCAAGCATCTGCGCCTGTATATCCGGAGGTGGACGAGGAGGAGTGACCCTGTCCTCATCTCGATGCTCCCTGTTTTCCTCTCTTGCTTCCCGGTTAATCATACGTCTAGGAGGCATACTGTTCCAACAATTTACCCAAAACGTAAACCCAATATGCATGAATATAATACGAAAGCATAAGATGCACGTACTTTGAACTTTAAATGTAAACATGCTGAAATCCTGACTCAATGCTTACTACATAACATAATTCAAAACTTTAAAACTTACAGACTTGAGGTGTGACTTCGTGAGCTTTTTGCAACTGGCAGTAGGCATAACCCTTTACAAGAACACGACTCTGATACCAACTGTAACGTACCGTACTTTTTACTACTTAAAATTTGCGGAAAAATTAAAAATTTTCTTAAATAAAATGTTAACATTCAAGATTTGATAAAAGAAATAAACTGTACGTCTCACAAGTTGTTGCAACAAAAGATTTGAAATTTAAAGTTTGACCAAAGTAATAAATGTTTTCATAAAGCTTAAAACATAGCGGTCCTCGGGTTTAGCCTCTCGTTCAGTCCAAGCCTGCTCCTTGGTCCCCACCTCCAACCTCCTCATACACATACTCACCTGCATCGATCAAGTCTAGTGAGTCTAAAGACTCAATACATATAAACTGGAAGTAACAAGTACTACATAATAAAATCACATGCAACTTTAAAATAGAACGTACATACTTAAAACTTGAACTTGCATATAAGAAACCTGAACATACGTACATACATACTTAGACGTGCCATCAACATAAACTTTTCTTAAACATGCTTGCATACTTGAACATACTTGAACATACATAACTTCATCATTTTGCGTAGAGATATGTTTCAAAGCAAGTGACCCATAACATATTTCGCCTGATCTGACTAAACCACAGTACTGGGCTGACAGGGAAGATCCACTGCCACATACATGAGATCCCCGTTTATAATTTAACGGGCTGATTGGTCCCCGTTCATGATTTAACGCTTTCCAATCTCGATCTAAACCCGTTCATAATTTAACGGGGTGTAGAGGTCCTCGGCCATGTTCACCGACTTCCAAACACATTCATAATTTGGTCACAGGACATTTAGCATACCTCAAAACTTAAATATTTTCTTTGCACGTCAACATACTTACTTGGCGTTGAGGGATTCATTGGACTTCGATTGGGACCGCTGCTGCACATACTAACATGAATTTAAATACTTAACTTGCATAACTTAGACGTAGGTAATCATGCTCACCACCAAAGTAATTAAATAGCTTATGACATTCTAAAACACTTGGGACTTGACCTCATTTAATCATCGTACTAAACCATGACATGAAACTCCAAAGAAATCAATAACTTTTCCCAAAACTGGAGTACACGGACCCCGTGCCCAGGTCCGGCTCCGGGTCTGTGTAGGTACTGTAAAGTGTGTCGTGAATAAAAGGGAAGGCACGGACCCCGTGCCTAGGTCCGTGTAGGGGTCTGTGTATGTGCGCAAAGGAATTACTCGGGAAGAAGAAGGGACACGGACCCCGTGCTAAGGTCCGTGTAGGGTCGCAAATTGGACACTTCGGAGAAAACAAAGGCACGGACCCCGTGCCAGGGTCCGTGTTCAGTTTCGTGTACCTGCGCTAATCGGAAACCAACGAGAATTCAATACATGAGGTGCTTATCATTCTAGACTCGATTGAACGAACCATGAACCGACACCCCGAGACCCATCCTAGTATGCCATAACATTGACCCAACTCGTACAAACTGCCCCAAAGCAACGACGTTCACCCTACAACACATACGACACAAAAATACGGCAAATGACATCGAATCGTTTCCTACGATTTCTAATTAATTCAAGTGTCTATCGACATGAAACGAAACCTCAAAATACTCCCAACATCATTACCAATATACATATATGCAGCAACGATCACCCGTTGATCCCCAACGAATCCTACAACAATAAAACTTCAAGAACGCATCAATATCATAATTTTCTGAAAAACGCAGTTTGAACAGTCCCACAAAAAACTCCATAACTCACTCAATTTTCATCCAAAAATTTCTAATCTTATATCAAATCGAAGGTATCGAAAAGCTCTACGTTTTTTGTGTTGAAAGTTTTTTCAGAATCACGACCAAAAACTCGCGGTTTTAAATATGACAGAAAAATGTAAATTTGTGATCCAAAAACGGTTTCAAAAGTGACCTAAATATGATTGCTCAAACTTCTACACATCACGAATATATTTTTACGCATAAATAACAACGCAACGCAAAATATGACGAGATCGATACAGAAACGAAAGAATATACGTGCCTTTTGATGATTAAAATACCGAAACGACGATACCGAAACGGAGATAGCGCGAGGATTGATCCGGGACGAACGTGGCTCGATTTTTCTTGAATAAAAGTCACCGAAAACTTTCTGGAAATTCGAAGGAAGGGGGCGGCTGCTCACTCTACCAAGAACCCTAGTTATCTCATCTCAAAAATATATAAAAACTGAAAATGTGTGTGTGTTAATTGGTTTCAGTGTGTGTAAAAACTTGTAAGTGTGTGTGAGTGTATAAAACGTGTGTGAGTGAGTAATTAGGGGAGAATTGCTTAATTAAATAATTAGTCAAGCTATTTAAAATGTTAAACCAATAAACAAGCTAATCAAAATGATAGACTAATACCCACACTACTAAAATCTTCTAATTGAAAATAAAATGCACACTTGCTAAACTTTAAAAGTTTTAAAATCCTAAAATTCCTAGATAAATAATTTAGGCTTTAAAATACTAAAAATTATTAAATAAATTAATACACCCTGATCCTTAACTTAAAATAAAATACCGCATTATAAATTGCCAAAATTCGTCACCGGTCTTTTCCTCGCTCACGCCTCGAATAATCGTCTGAATCATGAAACTCGAAAAATATTTTAACGTGCATCGCATAAACATTAATAATTTAAAATAATGTATTTTCATAAATCATGCACGGCTAAAAATCAATTAAAATTAATTAAATGATTTAATAATTAAATAAATGCATGAGTTATACGTGTACTGAATTTGGGCACTACATATAAAAACAAAAACGATAATGAATCTCTAATTCCATATTTAGTTATGATCTCCTAAGTTAATATGCACCGAAAACAACGTAGAAAAATAAAAATGAAGCTGGAAATTGCATGAAAATTCCTAGCATGAATATGTACATGCAAAATCAAGGAAAATCCTAATAAACATGAAATATATAATAATTTACTCGAAATCTAAAAGAAAATACTAAAAAAAAAAAAGAAACTATAGCAATGAAATTAAAAAACTAGAGATTAATTTGCCGCTGAAGCATTTTTCTAGTGATGATTGTTGTGTGTCCCTCTTGCCGATTACTGTTCTTCTTATATCTAATTGTGCGGTTATCCTTGCCTTAATTCCCCACTATCTTCATCGTCCAATCGTGTAGCTAACGTCTTCCACTGCTTGAATAATGCCCAATTCAGATTTCAATCACGTAAGTTTATTTATTGGGCATGCTAGCTTTGGATCATTATATTGGGATAAATTTGGCACTTACATCTACTTGTGGTGGATTAATTTGTGATTTGCTAAATCCAATTCTGTCTGGTTGTGCCACGTTTTGATTTTTTGGCTAGTGTATACCCCGTGCTCTTTGAAATCCCTCTTATCTTTGGCCATTGCAAGTGATGATCGTCTTCTCGGAATCGATGCCTGCTTGCCGCGTTTATTTTAACAAGAGATTAAATGTTGTGTATGTTTAGGCAATATTTCTAGCATCCGATTGCAATCCTCGGTGGCTAACGAAACATCTGCCTGCTTTGGCTGATTCAAGAAATGTGCCTCTCGTCTTTATGAAAGATAGTAAGAGAGGATCTTTAAGATTAGGCGAGATGATTAAGATAAAAACAACAATAGCAATTGGCATCAAGGTGAGCAGCCGTATTGCACACTATTAACATATCATTAGTTTTCAGTTGTTTAGTTGTTTGCGTTTCATTTATTTTGCAAATTACTCAGGGTAGAGAAAATTCTATCAACCAACTAATTGAGAACATCCTCCTTGGTGGCAAGATTGATTATATCATTGAGAACTGAGAATTTCATTCTTTTGACAAGTGATTAAAAGCTTCATCACGCCTGCTTCATGGGTATACAGACAAGATTCTTATTTTTAGGTCAAGGAAGCACTTTCTTGTATTCCATCTAGATTTTTGTATTGAGTTGATATATAATTTTGGTCGTGTATATTTGCTCTAATTTGCAATGAACTGAAAGTTTCCCAAGTGGATATGTTGGTGGTTCATTTTGTGATTGGAGGAAGAGTTTGCTACAATTATCTCGAATCCGGTACATCGTCTCAAACTTGAACCTTGGTTTTAGGTGAGCTACAAGCCATCGACGTATATGCCAGTTCTAATAACAGTGTCTTTGTATAGCTTCTGTAATTTTGAAATTTCCATGCGCAAAAAAAATAACCGTATCTTACATTCCTATCAAGCTTTTCCTATTCATGCCATTCCTTATCATCCCACGTGGTTTGCTCCGTCAAAAACTTCCGTTGTTCTACACGATTTCACATTTGTATAAACGAGCTCACGCTTGATCAATCACTTTCTTCGCTCGAGATCGACAGCTTTACATAAAAGTTTTGTAATTCGAAATGCATCGCCCGAAGAATGATTTTACGTCAATATCTAATATTTTGAATTTTTACTTATTTTATAAGTTATTGCAGTAAACTTGTTGATTTAAGATATAGTTTTACTTATTTTATGAGTTAATGCAGTAACCTTGTTAATTTAAGATATATTACTTCCAAGAAAGCATACATTTCAAAATCTGAACCAAGTTCCTTACGAATAATTTTAGAGGGCGTCTGATAACGGATCTTTTGTTTTAGAATACATTTGGGAGAGGCGGGTGCCATCAACACAGTTTTTTATAAGCCCAGAGAAGTTGGACCTTGGCCTATTTGGGTCATATTTGGTAGATACAAGTTTCGAGATTTGTACAATGCAATCTACGACACATAATTCATCCACCCACCCCAATTTCGAGATTTTGTCGGCCATTTTCAGTCTCGTTCAGCGATGGCCACGACCATTAATCTCTTCTCCACCCCTGCAGCTACATTTGTTAAGCAACCACTTTACGCGTTTTCTTCTTCTTTAAATCCGAGCCTCAGATTCTCGCCGCTCAACTTCCGCACTCCGCCCTTGAGAAAACTTACAACTACCAGAAAATTCACCATCACATCCCAATCCAAGGGTAGCAACTCAGCTAATGCGCCTGACCTTTTAATCTCAGCTATCACCTACTTCTACCCTTTCCTTTTCTGAAATGGAAAGCTCTTGAAGATCTTAATAGCGGGAAGAAAGGGCTGGATGATGGTTTGGAATGGAGAGAACTGTGTGATAGACATGTAAGAATTGATTTTGAGAAAAATAAAGTAATGACTTTGAGAATTTACGCAAAATTTTCATGTTAATCATATTATGTGATATTATATGATTTAGCAATGATTTGAATTTTGTGCATAATGATTTAAATGATGTATCAAGCTTTTTGTTTTCTATTAATGTCTATATTATTCTGTGATATTTGTCAATATCATTATTATTTTTTTACCGTTGGTTTTAAAAAATGATGTGAACTGACTTTATCTTTTGACCGCAATGTTCTTAAGAGTAAAAATTTTGAAATTTTTGGAATTAAGATAAGGTCATACATCAATTCAGTCTGTGGATGATCAAAATATCGATTTCAACCCAAATAACTTATCGAACTGAAATAATTTAAAATTTTAATTTTTTTAATTGGAATATTGATTTTATTTTTAAAATCTGGTACAAGCCGTTCTTGCCAAAAAATGATTCAATCACAGTTGAGCACCACTAACGATTTAATGTATTTACAGCTACAATAGATTTTCAAGTTGAAGATTTAAATATAGTATGAGACGGAGCCAGCCCCAGGTAATTTTGAATCCTGGGGCTCCGCCTCTGCTTAACAATATCTCAACATTGAACAGAAAGAAAATTTATCCTCCTCTCAAGCTGTCAGCAACATGCTCCTAAAACAAATAACAAATACAACAAATCCCAAAAATACTTTTACCATATTTTAAAACTCGTCGTTAAGCTAATTTGCTTGAATTCATGATCTTGCACTTCTTGCTAGCCATCTTCCATTTGTGATAACAGTATCACCAACTCATCTATTTGAAATTCGTCATATTTTATCTTTTCAATTCACATTGATTAACTCCTCATTGATACATGGATCCAAACTCTTTTATTCATTTTCACAAAAATACACTACAAAAAAAGGGAAGGAATAGCGACGGTATTGTTAAAATCGTTGCTATTAAAGCGACAGTATTTTTAGAACCGTCGCTGTATAGCGACGGTTTTAATAAAACAATCGCTTCTGAAATTAAGCGAAGGTTAAATAATAAACCGTTGCCGGAACAGATCGGCGACGGTAAATTTAATCCGTCGCAGATGCAAATCGGCGACGTTTTTCTTAGACCGTCGCTATAGTAGCGACGGTTATATAAAACAGTCGCCGATTTAGATTTTGTCAAAACTGTTGCTATTATAGCGACGGTTTATGAATAACCGTCGCTATATAGCGACAGTTTTTAGTACAACCGTCGCTATGATTCTATATATACCGAGTTTCGCGTACATTTTCCTAAACGATTTTTCGTCAATCTCTACCAGTAGTTAAACTCTATCAATTTTTTCGAAATTTCGATTTTTTTATTTTGTACTAACATTTTTTCGTATTTATTTCGTAGATTTGTTCGTCGGTGCGATCTTCCAGCGTTACGTGGAGCTGCATATCTTCGCGCAAATCAGGTTTTAATTTTTTTTTTACCGAAAATTTACTACATAATTATAATTTTTGCGTAGTAGTTTTTTTATGAATTTTATGGTTCAAAACCGTCGCTATATTAATCGGCGTAATTAGAGCCAAGTGAAAATTCTTTATTAAAGTTAAAAGTTTTAAACATTTTATGTATGTTTAATTATTAAAAACATACGAGTGCTAAAACAAATATTTTGATTGTCAAAATAAAATAAAATTTTAAAATTTTCGCTGCGTTTAGGCTCGAAAATACCGAGATCCTACAAAAGGTTCTAGATAATCGAGCCTTTATCTCAGTTATCCGAGCGGAGCTCATAAAATATGACAATAATTGTAGATAAAGGTCTTCTATATATAAATTATGCGGAAAAATATTTTATGATAAAACAAATCTCGAATATAACAAAATACATTCAAAGTTTAAAATTTATCAAATATAAAATAGATCAGTACATGTCTTGCCATAATTTTTTCATACTATATATATCTATATATATATATATATAGATTTCATCAACGCCAACGATGCAGTTAGGGCTTTTACGATTTACAAGAATTGTTTTTCTAAAAAAACAAATTGGGCTGTTGCGGACATGCGAAGTAAGAAGAGAACAGCGGGCGAAGCTGAGTCTTCCACCGCCGAGGCTGTAGAAGATCCGATTGCTCACATTCAGTCCCAGCTGTATGTGAATCACCTTTATTCGCTCGTTCTAATTCATTGCGGTTGCGGGCCTTTATTCGTGTCTGTGAGTTTGTCATTGTTCTTGAATCTGATTGTTGCAAATGTGTGTTCATGCAGTTTCTTTGATGGAGAAAGTCTTGCCACTCTTCTCAAATCATTCCAGAGGTAATATAAGTTGTGATGAATAGTCGATACATTTGTCACCGCTTTTTATGGAAAAGGGATTTAATGAGTTGGTTAGATTTTGTTGTTTTAGAGAAACAACTATTATGCATGAAATTTTGTATTTTTTCAATATGAGGACTGCTTTGATCTGGCTTTTATTGTAATATAAGTTTAATGCTTTTGCTTTTGAATTGGGTGAGATTAAGGGAACTTGGATGGTTCTTTGAGCAGGGAGATAGAATCGGCTAGAGCTCTGGATGCAGCTTTACCTTATAAATTTTGGGTCAAGGTTCTAATTTTGCATTAATGATCTTTATCTCAGTATCCATTCTCTGCTCGCACTCGTTGTGTTTGTACGTTTTCATTCTGTTTTTGTATCAACGATTGAATTTAAAATGTTTGTGATTATCAGCAACAATTTTCAGTCGGGGTGAATGAGGTCACGCGTGTGCTTGAACGGATGCCTCCGAGAAGGGGCATGGCAGGGTCTTCTGAGGAGTCTCCTTCACCCAATCATGATGATAGCAAAGCCCCGAGACTCTACCTTCAGGTCAATTGTTTGTGATAATTCCCCTTTGGCACTTTCATCTACTTGTGGTGGATTAATTTGTGATTTGCTAAATCCAATTCTGTCTGGTTGTGCCACGTTTTGATTTTTTGGCTAGTGTATACCCCGTGCTCTTTGAAATCCCTCTTATCTTTGGCCATTGCAAGTGATGATCGTCTTCTCGGAATCGATGCCTGCTTGCCGCGTTTATTTTAACAAGAGATTAAATGTTGTGTATGTGTAGGCAATATTTCTAGCATCCGATTGCAATCCTCGGTGGCTAACGAAACATCTGCCTGCTTTGGCTGATTCAAGAAATGTGCCTCTCGTCTTTATGAAAGATAGTAAGAGAGGATCTTTAAGATTAGGCGAGCTGATTAAGATAAAAACAACAATAGCAATTGGCATCAAGGTGAGCAGCCGTATTGCACACTATTAACATATCATTAGTTTTCAGCTGTTTAGTTGTTTGCGTTTCATTTATTTTGCAAATTACTCAGGGTAGAGAAAATTCTATCAACCAACTAATTGAGAACATCCTCCTTGGTGGCAAGATTGATTATATCATTGAGAACTGAGAATTTCATTCTTTTGACAAGTGACTAAAAGCTTCATCACGCCTGCTTCATGGGTATACAGACAAGATTCTTATTTTTAGGTCAAGGAAGCACTTTCTTGTATTCCATCTAGATTTTTGTATTGAGTTGATATATAATTTTGGTCGTGTATATTTGCTCTAATTTGCAATGAACTGAAAGTTTCCCAAGTGGATATGTTGGTGGTTCATTTTGTGATTGGAGGAAGAGTTTGCTACAATTATCTCGAATCCGGTACATCGTCTCAAACTTGAACCTTGGTTTTAGGTGAGCTACAAGCCATCGACGTATATGCCAGTTCTAATAACAGTGTCTTTGTATAGCTTCTGTAATTTTGAAATTTCCATGCGCAAAAAAAATAACCGTATCTTACATTCCTATCAAGCTTTTCCTATTCATGCCATTCCTTATCATCCCACGTGGTTTGCTCCGTCAAAAACTTCCGTTGTTCTACACGATTTCACATTTGTATAAACGAGCTCACGCTTGATCAATCACTTTCTTCGCTCGAGATCGACAGCTTTACATAAAAGTTTTGTAATTCGAAATGCATCGCCCGAAGAATGATTTTACGTCAATATCTAATATTTTGAACTTTTACTTATTTTATAAGTTATTGCAGTAAACTTGTTGATTTAAGATATAGTTTTACTTATTTTATGAGTTAATGCAGTAACCTTGTTAATTTAAGATATATTACTTCCAAGAAAGCATACATTTCAAAATCTGAACCAAGTTCCTTACGAATAATTTTAGAGGGCGTCTGATAACGGATCTTTTGTTTTAGAATACATTTGGGAGAGGCGGGTGCCATCAACACAGTTTTTTATAAGCCCAGAGAAGTTGGACCTTGTCCTATTTGGGTCATATTTGGTAGATACAAGTTTCGAGATTTGTACAATGCAATCTACGACACATAATTCATCCACCCACCCCAATTTCGAGATTTTGTCGGCCATTTTCAGTCTCGTTCAGCGATGGCCACGACCATTAATCTCTTCTCCACCCCTGCAGCTACATTTGTTAAGCAACCACTTTACGCGTTTTCTTCTTCTTTAAATCCGAGCCTCAGATTCTCGCCGCTCAACTTCCGCACTCCGCCCTTGAGAAAACTTACAACTACCAGAAAATTCACCATCACATCCCAATCCAAGAGTAGCAACTCAGCTAATGCGCCTGACCTTTTAATCTCAGCTATCACCTACTTCTACCCTTTCCTTTTCTGAAATGGAAAGCTCTTGAAGATCTTAATAGCGGGAAGAAAGGGCTGGATGATGGTTTGGAATGGAGAGAACTGTGTGATAGACATGTAAGAATTGATTTTGAGAAAAATAAAGTAATGACTTTGAGAATTTACGCAAAATTTTCATGTGAATCATATTATGTGATATTATATGATTTAGCAATGATTTGAATTTTGTGCATAATGATTTAAATGATGTATCAAGCTTTTTGTTTTCTATTAATGTCTATATTATTGTGTGATATTTGTCAATATCATTATTATTTTTTTACCGTTGGTTTTAAAAAATGATGTGAACTGACTTTATCTTTTGACCGCAATGATTCTTAAGAGTAAAAATTTTGAAATTTTTGGAATTAAGATAAGGTCATACATCAATTCAGTCTATGGGTGAACAAAATATCGATTTCAACTCAAATAACTTATCGAACTGAATTAATTTAAAATTTTAATTTGTTTAATTGGAATATTGATTTTATTTTTAAAATCTGGTACAAGCCGTTCTTGCCAAAAAATGATTCAATCACAGTTGAGCACCACTATCGATTTAATGTATTTACAGCTACAATAGATTTTCAAGTTGAAGATTTAAATATAGTATGAGACGGAGCCAGCCCCAGGTAATTTTGAATCCTGGCTCCGCCTCTGCTTAGCAATATCTCAACATTGAACAGAAAGAAAATTTATCCTCCTCTCAAGCTGTTAGCAACATGCTCCTAAAAAAAATAACAAATACAACAAATCCCAAAAATACTTTTACCATATTTTAAAACTCGTCGTTAAGCTAATTTGCTTGAATTCATGATCTTGCACTTCTTGCTAGCCATCTTCCATTTGTGATAACAGTATCACCAACTCATCTATTTGAAATTCGTCATCTTTTATCTTTTCAATTCACATTGATTAACTCCTCATTGATACATGGATCCAAACTCTTTTATTCATTTTCACAAAAATACACTACAAAAAACGGAAGAAATAGCGACGGTTTTGTTAAAATCGTTGCTATTATAGCGACGGTTTTCTTTGAACCGTCGCTATATAGCGACGGTTTTAATAAAACCATCGCTTTTTAAATTAGCGACAGTTTTTATAAAACCATCGCTATAATCGCCGATCTAGATCGGCGACCCATTTTTGTCAAAACTGTTGCTATTATAGCGACGGTTTAGGAAGATAGCGACGATTTTTAACATAACCGTCGCTATGATTCTATATATACCGAGTTTCGCGAACATTTTCTTAAACGATTTTTCGTCTATCTCTAGTAGTAGTTAAACTCTATCAATTTTTTCGAAATTTCGATTTTTTATTTTGTACTAACATTTTGTCGTATTTATTTCGTAGATTTGTTCGTCGGTGCGATCTTCCAGCGTTACGTGGAGCTGCATATCTTCGCGCAAATCAGATTTTAATTTTTTTTTACCGAAAATTTACTACATAATTATAATTTTTGCGTAGTAGTTTTTTTTATGAATTTTGTGGTACAAACCGTCGCTATTTAAACGACGATTTTTTAAAAAAACCACCGTTTAATATATCGACGGAACCGTCGCTTAATATAGCGACATTATTCGTCATAAAAAAACCGTCGCTATATTAATCGGCGTAATTGGAGCCAATTGAAATTTGTTTACTAAAGGTAAAAGTTTTAAACATCCTATGTATGTTTAATTATTAAAAACATACGAGTGCTTAAACAAATATTTTGATTGTCAAAATAAAATAAAATTTTAAAATTTTCGCTGCGTTTAGGCTCGAAAATACCGAGATCCTACAAAAGGTTTTAGATAATCGAGCCTTTATCTCGGTTATCCGAGCGGAGCTCACAAAATATGGCAATAATTGTAGATAAAGGTCTTCTATATATAAATTACGCGGAAAATATTTTATGATAAAAAAAATCTCGAATATAACAAAATACATTCAAAGTTTAAAATTTATCAAATATAAAATAGATCAGTACATGTCTTGCCATAATTTTTTCATACTATATATATCTATATATATATATATATATATAGATTTCATCAACGCCAACGATGCATTTAGGGCTTTTACGATTTACAAGAATTGTTTTTCTAAAAAAACAAATTGGGCTGTTGCGGACATGCGAAGTAAGAAGAGAACAGCGGGCGAAGCTGAGTCTTCCACCGCCGAGGCTGTAGAAGATCCGATTGCTCACATTCAGTCCCAGCTGTATGTGAATCACCTTTATTCGCTCGTTCTAATTCATTGCGGTTGCGGGCCTTTATTCGTGTCTGTGAGTTTGTCATTGTTCTTGAATCTGATTGTTGCAAATGTGTGTTCATGCAGTTTCTTTGATGGAGAAAGTCTTGCCACTCTTCTCAAATCATTCCAGAGGTAATATAAGTTGTGATGAATAGTCGATACATTTGTCACCGCTTTTTATGGAAAAGGGATTTAATGAGTTGGTTAGATTTTGTTGTTTTAGAGAAACAACTATTATGCATGAAATTTTGTATTTTTTCAATATGAGGATTGCTTTGATCTGGCTTTTATTGTAATATAAGTTTAATGCTTTTGCTTTGGAATTGGGTGAGATTAAGGGAACTTGGATGGTTCTTTGGGCAGGGAGATAGAATCGGCTAGAGCTCTGGATGCAGCTTTACCTTATAAATTTTGGGTCAAGGTTCTAATTTTGCATTAATGATCTTCATTTCAGTATCCATTCTCTGCTCGCAATCGTTGTGTTTGTACGTTTTCATTCTGTTTTTGTATCAACGATTGAATTTAAAATGTTTGTGATTATCAGCAACAATTTTCAGTCGGGGTGAATGAAGTCACGCGTGTGCTTGAACGGATGCCTCCGAGAAGGGGCATGGCAGGGTCTTCTGAGGAGTCTCCTTCACCCAATCATGATGATAGCAAAGCCCCGAGACTCTACCTTCAGGTCAATTGTTTGTGATAATTCCCCTTTGGCACTTTCATCTACTTGTTTTTCATGCCAATCATAATTAAATGCATGTTAGGGTGTGATTGATGAGAAAAAAAGAATTATGGCGTGCATTTGCGTTATTAACGCACGATTTTACATTGGCGATTGCGAAGAACGGTGGCAAGAAGACGATGGCTTGAACCCTTGCAACTTTTTGAACTTTTTCCTCCAATTTCTTGGTGTGTGCCATGTAAAATTTCTGATGGAGAGAATTGTGATAGTGAGGCGTGAATTATGAGGAGGGTTTGGGGTAATCTTGAGTTTAAATAATAATTAAACAATAACAAAGTTTTAGGCCCATTAGAAAAATTAATTAGGCCCAATAGTGTTTAATTAAAATACTTAAAATTATTTTGTTTAGAAAAGTTTGTGAATTTATTAGCCGGGTTGCCAAAACGTTCGTATTTTTGTTAAAAAATCCAACACCGATAAAAATTACGCTCCGACGTATAAAATCAACTCAAAACCTCATATTTTCACAAATAAGAAAAAGCATTACCCTTAATTTAAATAATTAAAAACAATTATTTAATAAAAATATTTTCTATTTTTCAACTATCGGTCTCCGTTCCTCGATCGCAACTCGAATAAACTTTAAAAATACATTTTAATGCAACCATGTAGAAAAATATAATTTAAACATGTCAAAATGCACCACATAATTAATTTATGCAATTTAAACATATAATTAAAATACAAAGGAATTTAAAAATAGCATGCATGTGGTTTGTGTGGACCTTTAAATTTTGGGGCGTTACAATTGCTCTGATACCAACTGAAACATCTACTATTCGTTTTCTTAAACGTTATAGAAATTTTTTCTTTCTTTCAAACATCACTTAACATTCGGCCGAACCATAAAATATTTTTGACATCATTTTAAAATAAATCAACCAACTATAATTTGAAAACCAAAAGAAATAGCATAAAATCATCCAACATTTTACTAAACCAAATAATAACATTTGAAAAGGATAGCACACACTCTAACCTCTCAAAAATCAGTCATAAATAAATCGTCGTAAAAATATCTTTAACATCACTTAAAATCATAAATCATAACTAGTGCGGAAAACTAGCGTAGGTCCTCGGGTTATGTGCACCTTCAGTCCAGCAAAGTCAACCATCAAGAGCTCCATAAACATTATTATCATAATCACCTGCATCAATCACACCTAGTGAGTCTAAAAACTCAACACATCATAATCTTGATAACAAGTAATACATATATATAAGATACAACTATGAAAATACTTGTACTTAAAATATCGTTTTCATGAAGATGCATAAACTTTAAACATAACCATTTTTATAAACATTTTCATGATGAATAAACTTTAAATAAAAACATTTTCATGATCCTTTTTTCATAAGCATTTTCATAAACATATTCATATTATCTTCAACATATTCATATCCATATTATCATCAACATATACGTATTCTTTTTTCCTTTCGTTGAATTCAGATCGTTAATTGTGACTTTCGTGTTCATCTACGTCTACGTGTTGGGCGATGGATCCATCTACATGTAACCACAGTACTGGGCAGCGAGGACACAAGCAACACTCTCACCGATCAACTGGGCCTTGGTCTTACGTATTAACATATCATCGTATACATATTCGTATTCGTATCCAAGAAAACACGATCGTTGGGCTCCTACTGGGACTATAACCCTCACGATATCTCCAACATATCATCGTATTAGTCACAATTACTTCACTTCCTTTAACGTTTCATATTTTCATCACTTTATAAAATTTAAACATGCATATAACGTTTTTATTTTAAACCAAGCATGCAACATATCTTTTAACGTTTTCGATTTCCCATAAAAATCCATAAACATTTTAAAAGAAACCTTTTAACATATAAAAATCTATAAATATTTTAAATAAATATTTTAAAATATAAAAATCCTGGAACATTTAAAATAACATTTTGGCATATTAAATCATAAACATTAAAAATACATATTTTATCATATAAAAATTCAAAAACATTTGAAATAATCATATTAGCATATAAAACTGCATTCAGGACAATGCCATGACATTTACTAATTTTTTAGATGTAAAAAGACCGTTTTTCCCCTGGACGCATAATTTTTCGTATTTATCCTTAGACCTCGAGACGACGACCCAAATCATTCCAAACTTAACATATAACCTTAAAATACACCCATAAATATTTCTTAGACTTAAACTTATGCCCTAGAATAATTTCCCAAATCGTTTTTAAAACTTAGACATACATCCCGGTTTTGACTCGTATGGACTTGAAACTTAATCCAAACTTTACCAAACTTGAACCAAAGCTTCTTAACACATAACTAAACCTAGTTCTAGTGTGATTCGAACCTAGCCTAGCTTCGCCCCCAACCCCTTAGCCGCACGACCAGACCCTTGGCCACCCTCTTAGGACCATCTTAGGAACAACATGCAGCCCACTTAAGTCTACTATACCCTCCCTAACTGCAGCTAGCAGCTGTGACCCTCAAAGACTTCTAGCCGAAGAGTCCTTTCCCTTAAGGAGTCTATTTTCGTGTTTATTCCTTTTCTATTTTTTCCAACCCTTAAACATACACCTAGGGACCCTTAAACATGTGGAAAAACATCCCTTCAAGTACCCCTACCATGGCAGCCCCTTTGTGCATCATTATGAGGAGTTTTAAAATATGAAAACACTAGTTTTGTGCATGTATAGCCATAAAAACGAAAATATAAAAGTTGTATCATATTTTTCATGCAATCATGTATAAAACACATAATATGGTGTGAAAGATAAGAAACAAGAGATTAAGGTGTGCCTTTGCGTATTTAACGCACGAATTCTCGTTGACGATTGCGAAGAACGGCGACGACAACCTTGGCTTGATTTTCCTTGCAACCTTTGAATTTTCCTTTCAATTATGAAGTGTGTGTGCTGTGTAAAACTTGGGAAAAAAAGTGTTTGATGTGTTTAGGAAAAGTGGGCGTGTGATATCGTGAATTGGGGTGAGGTTAATCATATTATATAGTTTAATTAATTACTAATTAAGCTTAAGCCCATCAAGGATTTTAATTAGGCCCATTAGTCTATAATTAAATATTAAAAATAATTTTGTTAAAATAAGTTTGTCAATTTTGGTTGAAACATAATTTCGGCTGTTTGACAAACTACATATTGGACTAACTGATCAAGAAACCGAGCTACACAATTCAACCGACAATTTGCCTAACTGAAGAGTATCGCGTGAATTATCAAAGGCAACTGAATCCAGCTGAACTGAACTGACGTAGAGAACTGATTGATCAATTGGAAACTGATCAGTTGAGATATTCAGTTACGAGCTTACAGCTGCCACTCATCAGCTGATCTTTCAGTTGTACACGTCTTCAGTAGTTGAAAAGGACATTCAACCGTTCAACCGACAAATAGTACAAAGCAGACTGCAACTCGAATTGGAACGCCGCATATCAGAGTCTATAGTGTACGAATGTCAGAAGAATAGTGACGTGGCAATCAATCGGGTATAAGATTCAAATATTATTAAATGTTACCGTTGAAGAGAAGCCTATAAATAGACGAGAAGAGCAGTCGAGAAAAATAACACATACGAACTATTTTCAAAAAGCTTGTTGTTACTCTGCTGAGATTTATTCACACTCTAAGTTTAAAAAGCTCACGCTTATAAGATTCATTTGTAGCAGTTGAGGCTACCTTTCGAGCTAACTAGCACAAGCTATTCTGTATTACATCGATCTTTAACTAGATCAGTTGTGCTAAGAACAGTCGTAGAACTGTAAGAAATTGTTTAAGCTAAGGGTTTCAGTTTTGGCAGTGTTAAGTCCAAACTGAAGTGGGTCTGTACAAGTGTTTGTATCGATCAAAGTCTTTTAGTGCATATCCTATCCTTGTGATAAAAGGGGTGACGTAGGAGTATTTAATCCTCCGAACATCCATAAATCTCTGTGTGTTATCATTTCAGTTATTTATTCTATCTTTCAGTCAGTTTATTTTCCGCAACTGTTATCAGTTAAACTGATTGTCATTGACCGATAAGATTCTTGTTTCAGTTTGTCACCGAACTGATACTTTATTTCGAAAAGAGTTCATAAACTGCAAGTGTTTATTCAACCCCCCCTTCTAAACACTTCCCATCCTATCAACCGATCCTAACAAGTGGACGAAAAATACCGATGTTTTCCAGGGAAGACTTTGATGAACGAAAAATAAGAATGCAGGCTCATTTAGCTGCACAAGATGACGACATGTGGTACGTCATCACTGATGGTCCCATGAAGATCCTAGAAGCAAATACAGCAGTTGCCATTACTGAAGGGGCACCTCATCGCATAGAAAATCCTAGAGAGGAATGGAAAACTGAGGATAAAAGGAAAGCCAACCTAGACAACGTAGCAAAAGATATCCTTTACAAAACGCTGGATAAAGTCACATTCAGCAAGATCAAGATGTGCAAAACTGGCAAAGAAATTTGGGAGAAGCTGATCCAGCTATGCGAAGGAAATGAACAAACAAAAGAGAACAAGCTATCTGTTGTTGTTCAAAAATATGAAAGCATCAAAATGAAGGCAGGAGAATCCATGCTTGAATATGATGAGAGAATCAGCAGTGTTATCAATGAACTGAATGCACTTGGAAAAGTGTACTCGAACAAAGAAGTGGCACTGAAGGTGATTAGAGGTCTTCCTAAAGAATAGGATGTAAAGACCATGGCTATGATAGAGTAAAAGGATCTTAACAAGATCGAACTTCATGACTTGTTTGCTGATTTAAAGACTTACGAGTTTGAGCTAAGAACCAGAGAGGGTTAACCTTCAACACCAACTACCACAACTGCTTTAACTGCAGTCAGACTGGAACCAACTGGTTCAGCTGACAAATCTGCTGATCAACTGAGCAGTGATGCCATGTCATTGTTTGTTAGGAAATTTGGAAAGTTTATGAGGAAGAATCAAGGAAACTTCCAGAAGCAATACAGATAAACAATTCCAAAGAAGAATCATATGTTTGCTACAACTGTGGCAAATCTGGTCATTTTATAGCAGACTGTCCTAAGCCAAAGAAGGATAGTCGATGATCAACTGAAAAGGCAAATAAGCCTTATGAGCACAGAAGAAGGACCAGAGATGACAAGAAATCATCCAAAAAGATGCATGAAGTGCTTTTGGCTGAAGAGAGCAAAATCCAAGTGGGCTGAAACTGACAGTGATGAGTCAGAACCAGAAAGCCCAAGCAGTTCAAGTGAAGAGGAATAGGAAGTCAAATGCTTGATGGCTGACAATGAAGAACTGGAGTCAGCAAGTGAACAAATATTTGATTTCAGCTCTACTGATTTTACACGTGAGGAACTCATTACCACTCTGCATGACATGGTAGATGAGTATCACAAACTTGCTAGATCATTTCAGAAGGATAAAACTGATCAAAATGATCCCCATGACAACAAAACAGAAACTGATAAGTCAGTTGAACTGTTGAGTCTAAAGAGGGAAATTGCACAGCAAAAAGCCGAACTGAGTGAGAACCAATCCTTGATATGTCAGTTAAAAACTAAAATTTCCAAAAATACCGAACTAATTCAAGCTTGGAACAAGTCGTCAGTTAAGTTAACTGAAATGCAGAATGCTCAAAAATCAGTTGCTGACAAAACTGGTTTAGGTTTTAACGATCATGTTGAAAACTCTACAAATGATACTCAGCCAAAGTTGAATAATAACAAAGGAATTTATATTACCTTTGTTGGAAACTAAGTTCCGGCGTTTGACAAAATATGAACCAACTGATACGCGCAGCAACTGGACTTAACAACTGATATCATCTGATATAATATTATAAAGAAAACTGATCAGTTGGAAACCGATCAGTTGATATATTCAGCCGTATGCTTTTAAGCTAAGCATCCTTCAACTGAACATGTCTCGGGAAAGAACATTCAACCGACAAAAAGACATAGCAGACTACAACTGAATATGAAACGCCGCACCTCAATCAATACAGCTGAGAACAACGCATTTCGGCTAAAGCAGTTAAGACGCCGCATTACAATAAATGAAGTAAACAATGCCCAATAATGAAGTGGCAATCAACGGATACAAAGATTCAAATATATCTCAAGTTACCGTTGGAAGGGAAGCTTATAAATATGACAGAAGAACAGCTGAATAAAAAAAAAGAAGATCACTCTATTCAAAGCTTGTTGTCACTCTGTCAAAATCTTAGCTCACTCTTACTTGGTTTATTCGTAGCAGTCAAGGCTACAATTTGAGCTCACTAGCACTCTGTAATAATCGTTAAAATTCGATAGTGCTAAGATTAGTTACGCTCTGAGAACATTTTGAAATACTAAGAGTTTCAGTTTTTGGCAGTGTTAAGTCCAAACTGAAGTGGATCAGTACAAATCTTGTATTCGATCAAAGTCTTTTAGTGAAAATCCTATCCTTGAGATAGAAAGGGTGACGTCGGAGTAATTGAAATCTCCGAACATCCAGAAACAATCCTTGCGTACTTTATTTCAGTTTCGTATTCTATCTTTCAGTCAGTTATTTTCCGCAACTACTTTAGTTTAACTGATTGTCATTGACCAGCAAGATTCCGAGAATCAGTTTGTCACAAAACTGAATTCAAAATTCGAAAAGATCAGTTTTAATTGAGAGTGTTTATTCAACCCCCCCTTCTAAACACTCTTGATACGTTAATCGATCCTATCAACCTTTGTAAAATCAACTATGGTAAATGAATTTTTAGAACCAAGTAAACCGGTTGTTCAATTGAATGAGAGTAAGAACAAGGGCAAACGGCATGTAATTGGATATAGCCCTGAGAGTTCAACTGATACAAGAAACTGGTCACCTAAAGTGTTCAGTCAGAAAAATCAGTACTCAAGGAATGGCTATTACAATTACCACAACAGTATGTCAGTTCAGAAAAGATATAAAAAAAATAGACAGTTGAAGAAGGATACAAAGCATACTGTTTCATCCTCACATCACACACACATTGCCAAAAACTCGAGAAAAACCATTTGGAACACAGCAACTGGGAAGTCAGTTAGACTGATCCAAGTCTGGGTTCCTAAAGGACTAATCAGTTTAGGACCCAAATGAATATGGGTACCAAAATTATATACTGTGTGTGATTGCAGATAACAGGTACAAACAAAGAATCAACTTGGTACCTAGACAGTGGCTGTTCGCGGCATATGACATGAGATACAAATTTGTTATCTCAACTGATTAGTTATACTGGACCAAACATCAGTTTTGGAGACAACTCCAAAGGTAAAACTTTTGGTAAGGGTAAGCTTATTCATGGTAACTTTACAATTAAAGATGTGCTGTTAGTTGAGAATTTGAAGTATAACTTGATAAGCATCAGTCAGTTATGCGAAAATAATTTCTATGTTCAGTTTGACAAACATACTTGTACAGTTAGAAACTCAATTGATGAGGTCATTCTAACTGGCATTCGTTGTGGAAACACCTACAAAGTCAGTTGGATTGAACAACCTTATGCACCAGTTTGTTTCATTGCTTCCAAATCTTCTATCAACTGGTTGTGGCATAAGAAGTTGAACCACTTAAACTTTAAATCTATCGCCTATCTGAGTAAGCATGATCTTGTAACTGGACTGCCCAAAATAGATTTTACAAAAGAAAAAGTTTGTTCAGCATGTCAGTTTGGTAAACAAGTAAGATCTCCATTCAAAAACAAAGGTTGTAAATCATCTTCCCGATGCTTAGAACTATTGCATATGGATCTCTTTGGTCCAATACTAGTCATGAGTTTAGGGGGAATGAAATACACCTTAGTGGTTGTGGATGATTTTTCAAGATTTACTTAAGTCATTTTTCTCAAATTTAAAGACGAAACTGATACACAACTGATTAAGCTCTTCAAAAGACTTTTAAATGAAAAATCAGTTGGGATTGATCGAATAAGGTCTGACAGAGGAACTAAATTCATCAATCAAAATCTTTCAACTTTTTTAGAAAATACTTGAATCAAGTATGAGCTCTCAGCAGCTAGAACACCTCAGCAAAATGGTGTAGCTGAGAGAAGAAATCAGACCCTTAAAGAAGCTGCTAGAACAATGCTTCCTGATTCTTGTATTTCTCAAAGGTTTTGGGCTGAAGCAGTAAACACTGCATGTTATACTCAGAACAGATCAATGATTAACAAGAATCATATGAAAACACCTTATGAGATCTGGCATGGAAGAAAAAGTGTGGTTTTCTATTTCGAAATATTTGGCCGCAGATGTTTTATCCATGATAATGGTAAAATTATTTTAAAAACCTTTGATGCTAAATATGCAGAGGGAATATTTCTTGGATATTCTTCGGTTAGCAAAGCTTATAGAGTCTTTAATAAAAGCTCTTTGAATGTTGAAGAATCTATCCATGTTGTTTTTGACGAAACTGTGCTAACTGATAAGCCAACTGATTCAGTTGAGCTAGTTTATCGTCTTACAGAGATCAGTTTGGAGGATGATAATGAAGAAGAAAATCATATCAATAGAAATATCCTTCAAACACCTGAACCAGAAATACTAGATCAATCAGTTGAACAGGAACCTGCTCCTTATAATCAGTTAGTGGAGCAAACAGATAACATTCAGTTACCAACTGATACAGCTCCAACTGAAACTGAAAACGTTCAGTTGCCAACAGAAGCAGTTGCGGATATGGAAGAAACAAATAAAGAGCTCATATGGAAGAAGTCACATCCTCCGGAATTGGTAATAGGTAAACCATCTGACCCGGTAAGAGCAAGAAATCAAATGCTCAATTTGTTCATTCATTCTGCTTTTGTCTCACAACTAGAACCAAAGAAAACCTGACGAAGCACTTGCTGATCCTAACTGGATAAATGCAATGCAAGAGGAGCTAAATCAGTTTACCCATAACAATGTCTGGAACCTAGTTCCAAGACCAGTTTGCAAAACAATTATAGGTACAAAGTAGGTATTCAGAAATAAACTGAACGAAGATGGGTCAGTTGCACGCAACAAATCTAGACTTGTAGCACAAGGATATAGGCATGAAGAAGAAATTGACTACGATGAAACATATGCACCAGTTGCAAGACTGGAAGCTATCAGAATGTTCCTGGCCTATGCATCCTACAAGAACTTTAAAGTCTATCAAATGGATGTCAAAAGTGCATTTCTGAATGGTAAATTGCATGAAGAAGTCTATGTTGAACAACCTCCAGATTTTTTCAATCACTCTTCTCCTGATCATGTATATCATTTGAACAAAGCCTTATATGGTCTTAAACAGGCTCCAAGAGCTTGGTATGAGACACTTTCAATGTAACGTCCCAGATTCGACGACTGTCCTCACTGTATCAAGACGGGTCTTTCCAGCGTGCTTATGTCCTCACTCACACGCACCCTGAGAAACTTCCCAGGAGGTCACCCATCCCAAAATTGCCCCAAGTCAAGCACGCTTAACTTTGGAGTTCTTATGTGATGAGCTACCGAAAAGAAGATGCACCTTCGTGATATGAGTAGTACACAAATCAAATCTTTTTAAGCCCTCTTCAACTGTACAGTCCATTACATTGAACAGTCTCGGAATCCCTCTCATTCCGGTGTGAGATCGGTTCATTCATGTTCCCTACACCTAGAAGCCTGCCAGGAGCCGCTCATTGTCCGTGCAACGGATGGCACCGGCGATCACCCCCCCGCCCTCTTCGGCCCCGGGACTCACATGCCCACCAGCTTCCGCTTGGTTCGTCCCCGAACCACACCGTACTAAGAGAGGTCGGCTCTGATACCAATTGTGACGCCCCAGATTCGACGACTGTCCTCACTGTATCAAGACGGGTCTTTTCAGCGTGCTTATGTCCTCACTCACACGCACCCTGGGAAACTTCCCAGGAGGTCACCCATCCCAAAATTGCCCCAAGTCAAGCATGCTTAACTTTGGAGTTCTTATGTGATGAGCTACCGAAAAGAAGATGCAACTTCGTGATATGAGTAGTACAAATCAAATCTTTTTAAGCCCTCTTCAACTGTACAGTCCATTATATTGAACAGTCTCGGAATCCCTCTCATTCCGGTGTGGGATCGGTTCATTCATGTTCCCTCCACCTAGAAGCCTGCCAGGAGCCGCTCATTGTCCGTGCAACTGATGGCACCGGCGATCACCCCCCCGCCCTCTTCGGCCCCGGGCCTCACATTCAAAATTCTTAACTGATCATAATCTTACTGTTGGATCAATTGACAAGGCATTGTTCAAATTTACTAAGAATGATCACATTTTACTTGTGCAAATATATGTTGATGATATTATTTTTGGGTCAACTAACCCCAAATTATTTGAGAAATTTTCCAAGTTCATGCAGGACAAATTCGAGATGAGTATGATGGGTGAACTGACATTCTTTCTCGGTTTGCAAGTAAAACAACTGGAGACTGGTATTTTCATAAGTCAAACTAAATACACGAAAGAGTTGCTAAAGAAATTTGGCATGGAAACATGCTCAGCTGCAAGCACACCCATTAGTTCATCAGTCAAACTGGACAATGATCAAGGGGGAATATCAGTTGAGACGACAATCTACAGAGGTTTAATAGGTTCTTTATTGTACCTAACTGCTAGTCGTCCTGATATTGTATTTGCTGTTTGCATGTGTGATAGATTTCAAGCAAATCCTAAGCAATCGAATTTTACAGTTGCCAAAAGAATTTTAAAATATTTAAAAGGCACTCAAAATGTAGGATTATGGTACGCTAAAGACTCTTCTTTCAATTTAGTTGGATATTCAGATGCAGACTATGCAGGATGTAAGCTAGATCGTAAAAGCACCAGTGGATCTTTTCAGTTTCTAAGAGACCGACTGATCTCATGGTTCAGCAAGAAGCAAACATCCATAGCTACTTCCACAACTGAAGCAAAATACCTTGCTGCTGGAAGCTGCTGTGCCCAAGTGCTCTGGATTCAGCAACAACTGAAAGATTATGGAGTTGATGCTCAATAATCTCCTATATTTTGTGACAATACAAGTGCAATTTCGATTACATACAATCCAGTTCTTCACTCAAGGACCAAGCACATAGATGTCAGACATCACTTCATCAGAGATCATGCCTTGAAGAAAGCCATCAGACTGGAGTATGTGTCAACTGAACAACAAGCAGCTGACATTTTCACCAAACCATTGCCAGAGACTAAGTTTTCTCACTTTCGCAATATACTTGGTTTAATTGATTTATCTTAATCAGTTTTATTGTTGCTTTGTCAACTGTTGTTCATTCAGTTCGTCATTTATCAGTTTGAGTTTATCAACTGATATCAGTTGAACATTTATCAGTTACAATATTCAGTTCATTAACCGTTTCTCAACTGATGTCAGTTAGTCTTTAATCTTTTACTGTATTCAGTTTGTTATATATTTATTAACTGATGATAGCTTGTTTGCAAAAAGTAAAAAGACAACAATAAACTAGATAAACATTTTATTTATTATAAATGGAGCGTACATTGATGATTTCATTCTTAACAGCAGACCTCCACGAGGTCAACCAACCAGATATAACCACTGTGAAAGCCTTCAAGAAGCCCTCTGAAATTGCAATGCGTTTCAGAGTCCTCCTCTCTTTTTCAAGCATCAGTAGGTAGACACCTTCATCTGTGAAGATGTACACCTCATCAGCAACGCGCAAGCGCCGCCGATATTTCTTCATATTTGTCACCCGTTTGGGGGTGACAACTGCACCTCCCTGCTGAAGGGACTGGAGATCTTGAAGCTTTTGCCAAAATTGGAGAATCTTGTGGAAGACTTCATCTTCCATAGCAATCTTCCTTGCCTCTAGTGCTGCATCCATGAACTCATCGGCCATATCTGGAACCTTCGAGCTGCTTGAACCTGCCATTATATCTCTTGAAATATTTATGCTAATGTGTTAAGACTAACTGTATTACTCTTATTTATAACGCAGGTTCAAAGTAACTGAAAAGACGTAATCATTACTCTCGCTGTTTCATCTTCCGAAGCTTACGTCATTCTATTAGTTGCTCAGTTTTTTGAAATTCAAATATGCATTTATTGAGGGAGAATGTCGACTTTAAAAGTTAACTGAGAAGACAATAGTCAGTGGTCTTCAACTGAACTGACTATGTTGTCAACTTGTCACTCAGTTGCTGATCGAACTGATCTTCTCCGATACGTTAACTGATAAATCGAATAAAATTCTATATTAAATGATGTGACTGGTTATCGAAGCATTAATTGATGTCTTTCAAATACATAGTATATTGAGACGTGGACCTACATAATCCATGTATTTCCTACACACGTTTCTACCACACGTACACTCATTTTTAAATCAAATTTTCTTGGACTGATTCCTAATATTTGAACAGTCACATACATATGTACTGTAAACCGCCTCATTTCAGTTTTTCTTCTTACGCGCACATTTGAGCATCCAGAGCAAATTTCTACTCTAAGCATATTTTCTCGCAGAATTTCAAGCTACTCTAATGGCCAACAAAATTCTTGCTAACGTCATGAACGCAACGGCTATTGATTTCGATTCCATTCGCACTGTGAAAGACGAAGAAGTCAAGAATGTCTTTCTGAAACTGGAAGCAGCAGGATTAAAATCATTCTTGGGACTATCTTCCCAAGAAATTTATCCCAAAGAGATGCAGGATCTCTATAAAAATTGGATCGTTGATCAGAACGGAAACATCAAGACCACTGTGATGGTCAGTTGCTGGTCATCGAGGAAGAATTCTTCTGCAATCTTTTTCAGCTGCCTACTGATGGGCTAGCTAATCTCACTGAAGTCAAATCATCTGATATTGAGGAAATGCAAACCCTACTCTCTTCTGATAGTCGTAAAATCAAGGTTTCCGATCCCAAAAAGGAACTGAAGAGTGAGGTACAACTTCTGGCTGATATTGTAGCCAAAGGGCTATTGGCAAAGGCTGGATCCTTTGCTGCACTAACTTTGAAAAAGTTTCAGGCCATAACTGTTATTATGGCTAGCCGAAGGTTGAACTGGAAGCACCTTATTTTCAATATTTTAAGAAATATGTTTCAATCAACCAAGCAGTCCAAAGGTTTTGCAGTGTAGCTGAGTTATTTGATGAAAGTCAAAGGGCTGGTAGCTGATGATTCGGAGAAATCATCAAAACTGAAAATATTCAACGCCAAAACTGTTCAGCCACCAAAGCCGGAGTTGGAAATGTCTCTTGAACAATTCCTGAAGATTAAGAAGGAGATTGGGACTCAAGAAGCTCCCAAATCAGTTCAAAAGAAGAAAACTGTCCAGAAAAAGACAATCAAACGAAATTTAATTGTAACTGAATCTGATTTCGAGAAGACTCCGTCTCCCAAAGTCGTCAAAAAGCCAAGGACTTTGAAGACCAAACCTGCTGCTACAGTTGGAGCCATACCAGCTGAAAGATTGATGGAATCAGAAGCTCAACAGCCTATCAAGGCTGTTCCTCTTAAAGCAATTCCAACTGAACCCTCAATTGAGGATCAGTTACCTCTATCTACTATTCTACCGAAGAAGAAAGTCACTGAATCTGGTGAAAAGAAGAAGCTTGTTGGAGTTAAGGCTCCACTGATCACAGTCTCCAGCTATAACCCTCTACCTTTTGCAAGACCAAAAGGGGTAGTGATCAGAGAAGGTATTGATGCAACTACTTCAGTGCTGAGCATTCCTAATGCCCTGACTGATACAAAAGGAAAGGGAAAAATGAAAGAAGAGCCTAGACCAACAAATGCTATTCAAACGTACATTGATCTTATTTGGCAAGAGATCAATGAATTTTCAGAAGAGAAGCTCAATGTAGAACCCGATAAATCAGACTACGTATAAGTCATGCATAATTACTATTATTTAAATTAAAATGATTTTTTATGCATGAGGGTAAAATTCATTTTTTTAAAAAATTTGTTGAGTTATGATTATTTATTTTACGCAGAAGTTTAGTTTTTACCTTTTCGGATAAATAAGCGAGACCGGACTGGAGTTGGAGTATTGAGATAAAAATTAATAATAAGAAAATATTCCTAAATTTAATTTAAGCCAAATAATAATTTATTTTTAATGTAAAAAAATGTTTAAGGATTTATTTAATTAATTGGAGTTAAGTAGTAAATAAGTTCTTTTATGTCCAATAATTAATTAAAAGCATAGATTAAAATGTGTAACCAATTGGGATAGATTAATCTAGGCCTATTTTATTTAAGAAATTGTAACTTAACATGTTAGTAATTTATTTTAAGACTTAGCCATGCATGCAAGAAAATTGCTATCCTAGATTAATTTATTATTTCACTAAAATACATAATAAGTGTTTAAAACTTTAAGGAGTTAAAATTCAATAATTAAGCAATATTTTACCTCCATTTATTAAGCATATTTCGGCCACCCCTTAAAAGATTTAATTATGTTTGGCAACTCTCCATTTTTGCCACCTTTCCTTATCCTTTCTTGGTATGATAATTCCTTCATTTTTAATCACCAATAATTAATAATTTAAGCAATACTCTTGCCTTGTTTTGATAACAAATTTTCGGCCAACTCACTCCCTAATTCCCTAGATCAATCCAACCATATCATATCATTTCCATATCTCTCAAACTCAAGGATAGAAAGATTTGTCTTGCCATTCAAATCCCCCTTTTTAATTAGTAAACTTCCCCTTCATTTCCTAGCCATTCTCTTCACCCATCCCTTCGAAAATTCAGAAGCAAACCAGCAGCAAAAATCGTGAACCATCAACAAGAAAACAAGAGAGAAAAGAAACTCCGTCTCCGTCGCGCCGTGTTCGTCGTAATTTATTTGTTTCTTTCAAAAACAAATTTCAGGCATGTACATATTGTTTATTTTCTCTTCAATCAAGTCCTATATATATTTTTAAACCATTATATGTCCTTGATTTATGAAACAACCGAATTTGACAGCAACTTAACAGAAAAAAAACTGCACAGCCCCTTCTCGGCCGTTCCCTTCATGCTTCACGGGTTGTGTTGTGTTTGTGATTTCAGGGATTGGCTTAGTTCCAGGCGCTCAAGGATGCATCTAGACATGTTCTAGAGCGTGTTAGAGTCATGTTAGTCCATTGGTTCCAGTCCATGCACGCAAGGAGGAGACTTGACAACAACTTCTTCCATGGTTGCGAGTTTGAGGTCTCGATTTGATTCTTGCTTGTCTAAGGCGAGGGTTCGAATCTTGTTTGGTCTAAGGCCTGTAACCATGGTTAGAACCCTTCCTTAGCATGTCTAGGACGTGACCAAGATTGCCTTTCAAGGCTTGGTTCATGGTCCCATCGAAATTTTAAACAAACAAGACAAGTGTCCCTCGGTTTTTAATTTTATGTGTGAGTGAGTTTCGGTTTTTGAGGGTGTTGGGTGGATCTTAGTTGGCTTCTAGCCCCTTAGCCATGGTTCACACAATACCTCATGATGTCTAGATCAAGCCATGGTTGATCATATGGCCATTGTAATGAAAATGACAGCAAGATACAACAACACACCCCACGCGCGCAGTATGGTTCTCGGGTGGGAGCGTTGTGTTGTCTTGGGTGTTTGCTTGGATTGTGGTTGGCCTAGGGCCCTTAGCCATGGTTCAAGCAACACCTTAGGATGTTGGGAAGAGGCTCTGGTCAGTGGTTCAAGCCCCAATGGCCATTAGCCTTGTAAACGAAGCGACACAAGCACAACTGCTGCCACTGAAATTTGACAGCAGCATGGTTGCGGTTCAGGAGGCTTGTGCGAGTTCTTGGTTGGCTTTTAACCTATGGCCTTGGACTGGAAAGTACCTCAATGAGTTAGAAAGGTCATGTTTTTGGCCGTCGGTGATTTGGTTAAGTTTAGAGGTCGTACGAGAATTTACGGTGCAATGTGCCAAAGTGACTCTCGAAAGAGCGTTTCAAGATTTTGGCCTCCATTCACCAAAATTTCGTGAATTTCAATTCTTAGGAGCATTATTTCATCATGTTAGGAGTATTTTGACCATGACTAAACGATGATTCGATGTTTGTTCGGGTTGGTACGGAGTCATGGTTAGAAATTAAGTTGCTGGTCTAGTTGGCCCCGTTTTTGGGTTCGATTATGAAGTTGTTTTCACGATAAAAAAATATTTGCATGTTTCTCACGTTAGAATTAGGTCGCAGCAAACCTGGGAACGATCTAACTCATTTGGTAAAAACAGGATTATAATTATATTACGTGCATAAAATATAAAATGTTTATTTTTTAGATATATGCAATATGTCTTGTGGCCACCTTACGCTTATGGGATTGCTTCACCCGGTGACTTACGACCGGTTTACGATTATGTATGGGTACGGATATCCAGTCCAAGGGCTGTGATGATCTCTACCGCCCAGTATACTGTGGTTTAGTATGATCAGACGTTCATGTTATGTCACGAGCCACTTGCGTAGAACATTATCTCTACCAGAAAAATTACGATATGACAATTTATGACAGGGCACTATCGAGCAAATCTTTCACGTACGATTTACAGTCATGCGCGTATTTATAATTACTCATAACACGATTTTTCACGTTACGCTTTACGATATGATATTTTTACATTGCATGCGAATTTATGATATATTTACTTGTTATTCATGATATATGCATGCTGAGTCTTTAGACTCACTAGACTTGATTGTTTTAGGTACTGATGAGGTCGGGACTGAGGGCGGAGACTAGTGAGCTAGCTTGGGTCAGCAGTAGTAAGAACCTGATGACCTCACTTTTTCAGCATTTACTATTTTTGTTCGAACTCAGTTTTACGTTGATGAAATATTTTTAAGTTGTGGTTTTGAAAACAATGTTTACTTCCGTTGTTACTTCAACATTAAATATTTTTATCAGTTTATTTTATGAATGAGGCAAGTTATCTATTTAAAGAGAAAAATTTTAAATAATTCCACAAATTTACAAATACGAAATACGGGCCTCTACAGTTGGTATCAGAGCCTATGTTCCTGTAAAGGGTTGTACTACTACTGATCTCGAGAAGCTCATGAAGTCACGTCTTCGGTCTGTAAGTTTTACGTTTACGCATTTCGTTTAAAGCATGAAATATTTTAACAACATGTTTTCATGAAATATTTTATGTTCAGATTATGATTATGTAGTATTTATTTAAATTTAGAGAAATAATGGAATTATGCATGTTGGTTACGTATGGGTTATATGTATGTAACAGTATGCCTCCTAGACGCATTCTTGAGCGCACGAGAGATGACGAGCGTCGTCATGAGGACGGTGAGGATCTGAGGCAGGAGAGAAATGTACCCCCACCCCCTCCACCGGATATGAACGCCCAGATGTTAGCTGGGATGACTCGGTTCTTCGCACAGTTTGCGGGGGACAACGTTGTGGCAACCAGGCCGACGGGGCCCGAGGCTATTTGTGAGAGATTTATGAAGATGAGGCCAAAGGAGTTCTCAGGGACGACAGATCCTATGATTGCCGAGGGCTGGATTAAGTCCCTTGAGGTTATCTTCGAGTTCATGGGGCTTGGAGATGAGGGAAGAGTTCGTTGTGCGACCTATTTGTTTGGAGGAGACGCCCGCCTATTGTGGGAAGGAGCATATGTAGCCTTGAATGTGGCTACTCTGAGCTGGATGTGCTTTACAGAGGTATTCTGCTCTAAATATTTTACTGACGAGGTGCGTTCCAGTTGACCAGGGAATTTATGACCTTGAGGCAAGGAGACACGACTGTTACGGAGTTTATCCGTAAGTTTGAGAGGGGTTGTCATTTTGTGCCCTTGATTGCCAATGATGTTGGTGCCAAGATGAGACATTTTATGGATGGTCTGCGGCCGATCTTGCGACGTGATGTTAGGGTGGCTGGCCCTACTACCTATGATGTCGCTGTCTCCAGAGCTCTAGGTTCAGAACAGGACCAGAACGATATTGAGAGAGATCGCAAGGGCAAGCGACCAGTCCAAGTGCCGCACCGCCCTCCTCAGCAGCAGCATCAAAGTAAGAGGCTTTTCCACGGTCCATCCAGGAACAGAGGAGAGCAGCAGCAGGGACGGGCAGTCCCGAGGACCGTAGAGTATCCAGTCTGTGCTAAGTGCACACGCCGTCATGCTGTAGCTTGTATGTATGGCTCCGGGAAGTGCTACAAGTGTGGTAGACCTGACCACTTACTGAAGAATTGCCCTCAGGGGAGTCTGCCTACCCAAGACAGAGTTTTTGCACTCCATGCAGCGGAGGCAAACTCGGAGACGATGCTCTTGACAGGTATCTTAAAGCTTTAAGTTTGTATTTGAAATTCAGTGTTTGAGAGTCTGGATTGGGATTTCAAACTTAGAATTTGTGATAGGATTGCATGCTCTAATCAGTGTTATTTTCTAGAATTTGGGTTAGAAGAACTTTGACCTTCGCATGTCTATAAGTTAGTTCTTGTAACTATTGGGTTCAGCATGGTGTTCCAAACTTTCAGGAGAATTTTTATAGCTGGTTCAGCTACGAATGCCTTGATAGATTCAGGGGCTTCTCATTCGTTAATTTCGGAGATCTTTGCGAATTTCCTCCTGATCAAGACCATTGGGCTAGATGTAGCGTATTCAGTAGTATTGTCTTCGGGAGAGGAACTGGCAGCTACTAATGTGATCCGAGACATAGATCTCGAACTTCATGGTAATCTTGTTTATGCGGATCTGATCATTTTGCCGATGCCGAAATTTGACATCATTTTGGGTATGGACTGGCTATTAAGGAACATAGTTTTGATTGACTTCCAGCGGAGATCTGTGCTAGTCCTACCGCCGGGGAGAGAGCAGTTCTTATTCGAACCAGACATGTACTTTCCTTTACGCGCATTATACTTTGTGTACAGGCTAGGAAGCTCATGCGTAGAGGGTGTCGGGCGTTTTTAACGACTTTGATATCCGTTCCCGAGGCACCCAGTCAGTCAGCCTCCGATGTCCCAATTGTTAGGGACTTTCTAGACGTTTTTTCTGAGGACGTCTCTGGTATGCCACTCGCGCGAGAGGTGGAGTTTTATATTGAGCTTATGCCAGGTACGACACCGATCTCAAAAGCACCGTACCGATTAGCACTGACAGAGATGGCAGAACTCAAGAAGCAGATTCAGGAACTCCTCGACAAGGAGTTCATCCGCCCGAGTTTTTCACCATGGGGCGCGCCAGTCTTGTTTGTGAAGAAGAAGGATGGTTCGATGAGGCTCTGCATTGATTACCGGGAATTGAACAGGGTTACAGTGAAAAAAAAATACACACTCCCGCGGATTGAAGATTTATTTGATCATTTGCAGGGAGCTTCAATATTTTCAAAGATTGATCTGCGTTTTGGTTATCACCAGTTGAGGGTGAAAGACGCCGACGTTCTCAAGATTGCTTTTAGGACTCATTATGGCCACTTCGAGTTCCTTGTGATGCCGTTCGGTTTGACGAATGCGCCAGCGATCTTCATGGATCTCATGAATCGCGCATTTCAGCCGTATCTTGATCAGTTCGTGATAGTATTCATAGACGACATTCTCGTCTACTTAAAGAATCATGAGGAGCACAGCAAACATCTGACCGTAGTTTTGCAGACCTTGCAAAAGCATAAGCTATTCGCGAAGTTCAGTAAATGCGAATTCTGGTTAGAGAAGGTGGCGTTCTTAGGCCACATCGTTTCTAGCAGCGGTATTGAGGTATACCCAGCGAAAGTTGCAGCAGTCAGGGATTGGGTTGTGCCGCAAAATGCATCAGAGATCCGTAGTTTCCTTGGTCTAGAAGGATATTATCGGAAGTTTATTCAGGGATTCTCTTTTATTGCAGTTCCACTCACGTCGTTGACAAAGAAGAATGCTAAATTCGTGTGGAGCGATGAGTGTCAGAAGAGCTTCGATACCTTGAAGCAAGCTCTTATCTCAGCGCGGGCCACTACACTCAAGATCTTTGATGAATGGGTCAAATTCAGGACTCATCTATTTGCCAAAGAGCTTCAGAAAAAGTCTAAACTAAAAAGGTTTTTGACTTAGAAAAAGTGGTTATGAAGGCAGTTAAGGCATCAACGATTACTCAAGTGTTGGAGCGGAAGAAATATTTCTTCGATCTTGTGAGAGAAAAGAAGCTACAACAGACAGTTGCTGAACTGCGACTAAATTTTGATCTAATCAGTCCAACGGCATTCAATGATAAAGCGGTGTATGCCCAACTGGAAACGGATCTTATCATATTACAAACGGAAATCAAATATTGGGAAATGGATCAATAGCTGATCATCCCAGCAGCTTCCCAAGAGTTCTCAACTGAAGATCCAACTGATAAATCAGTTACAGAACCTTCTAAGGACGTTGCTGCTACTTCTTCTCAACAGGCAACTGCCCCTTCAACCTCAGTTGCTCAAACTTCACCAATTTCAGCACCTCTTACTGATGATCCAAAGTTATATTCTGAAGCTGAATTGTCATTTTCAAATCTGGATGAAGTCATCAAGTCAGTCACGAATGACATTCAGCTAGATACATTCAAATCTGTCGAGGATGCTGTGTTGACTGAGAAACCAGCCGATCCACTTATTGCTACTGAGGCATCAGTAGAAACTGTTTTTGTTGAAGAATCAGTTGTTCAAGCTGAAGTTACTAAAGAACCGGCAGTAATGGCTATTTTTTAAGAAACTGATGTGCCAATTCAGTCAGACTCCATGACTGAACAATCAATTTTTGAACAAACTGAAGAGGCACAACTACAGTCTGTTACAGTTGAAGAAGTGACGACTGAACAAGCAGTTTCTCAACCAACTGAAGAAACAATAATTCAACCAACTGAAGAACCAGTTGCTCATCAGACTGAAGAACCATCTTCTACCTTGGATCTTCTTTTTGTCTCTTTTTCTTCCCAGATTCAACAAGAGCGAACAACTGAAACTATTTCAGCAATACCGGAGCATACAACTGAAGGCACCATGGTCGTGTTTACTCAACAAGGAAGGGTGCACAGTCCAGAATCTTCAAGAGTAATGTCTCCTCGTATTTCTGATACAGATGCTCTGTTTGAAGAAATTCAGACAGTTCAGAACAATCTCAATAGCATGATGCATGCCATTTCTGAAATTCAGTCGACTCAAATTGCTCATTCGTTAAAGCTTAATTCAAATTATGAGTTCACTTCAAACAGACTTGATCAACTCACTCATCATGTCAACTACCTCTACTACCAGATGGAAAAAATAAAGAAAGATCGACTGTCGACTGAATCGCACTTTCAAACCCAAAAGTTAGTCAGCAGAAGATTTGATTTTCTGGAAAGCACAGTCTCAAAGAAGATATATTTATTGCAAGATGTTGTGCTAACAGCTGTCAAAGATATTGCAGCTGATGTTCGCATCTTATCTCGACGAGTTGAGGTGCTTGACAAAAAGGGGGAAGCAGATAGACTAATGAAAATTAGTCAAAAAGAAGACAAGGGAAGAAGATGAATTGGAGATCAACTGAATTCAGATTGCTAGTTGAAGATTATTCTTTTATTCTTTGTACGAATCTGTACTTAGATTAGTTCTTGATTTTCTTTCTTTGTACGAATCTGTACATTAGAAAATTTATTTTATCTACAATGAATTTGAAGATCTTTTATTCAGTTCAGTTGATCAGTTTTACTTTACAAATTTTGTCAAACACCAAAAAGGGATAAATTGTTGGAAACATAATTTCGGCTGTTTGACAAACTACATATTGGACTAACTGATCAAGAAACCGAGCTACACAATTCAACTGACAATTTGCCTAACTGAAGAGTATCGCGTGAATTATCAAAGGCAACCGAATACAGCTGAACTGAACTGACGTAGAGAACTGATTGATCAGTTGGAAACTGATCAGTTGAGATATTCAGTTACGAGCTTACAGCTGCCACTCATCAGCTGATCTTTCAGCTGTACACGTTTTCAGTAGTTGAAAAGGACATTCAACCGTTCAACCGACAAATAATACAAAGCAGCCTGCAACTCGAAGTGGAACGCCGCATATCAGAGTCTACAGTGTACGAATGTCAGAAGAATAGTGACGTGGCAATCAACGGGTATAAGATTCAAATATTATTAAATGTTACCGTTGAAGAGAAGCCTATAAATAGACGAGAAAAGCAGTCGAGAAAAATAACACATACGAACTATTTTCAAAAGGCTTGTTGTTACTCTGCTGAGATTTATTCACACTCTAAGTTTAAAAAGCTCACGCTTATAAGATTCATTTGTAGCAGTTGAGGCTACCTTTCGAGCTAACTAGCACAAGCTATTCTATATTACATCGATCTTTAACTAGATCAGTTGTGCTAAGAACAATCGTAGAACTGTAAGAAATTGTTTAAGCTAAGAGTTTCAGTTTTGGCAGTTTTAAGTCCAAACTGAAGTGGGTCTGTACAGGTGTTTATATCGATCAAAGTCTTTTAGTGCATATCATATCCTTGTGATAGAATGGGTGACGTAGGAGTATTTAATCCTCCGAACATCCATAAATCTTTGTGTGTTATCATTTCAGTTATTTATTCTATCTTTCAGTCAGTTTATTTTACGCAACTGTTATCAGTTAAACTGATTGTCATTGACCGACAAGATTCTTGTTTCAGTTTGTCACCGAACTGATACTTTATTTCGGAAAAATTTCATAAACTGCAAGTGTTTATTCAACCCCCCTTCTAAACACTTCCCATCCTATCAACCGATTCTAACAAATTTATTAGCCGGGTTGCCAAAACATTTACATTTTTGTTGAAAAACCATCACCGATAAAATTTGCGTCCCGTCGTATAAAATCACCTCAAAACACCTTATTTTCAAAAATACTAAAAAGGCATCATCCATATTTTAAATAATTAAAAACAATTAACAAATAAAAATATTTTCTATTTTTCAGCCCTCGGTCTCCGTTCCTCGATCGCAACTCGAATATCCTTTAAAAATATATTTTTATGCAACCATGCAGAAAAGTATAATTTAAACATGCACAACATAATTAATTAATGTAATTAAAATATTTAATTAAAATACAAAAGAATTTAATAACTCAAATGCATGTGATTCGCGTTACAAAAAGTGTAATTTGTTTGATTAGGGCAGATTATATGCTTTTTAGTTGCTTATAAAGTAAGGTTCCGTTTGGTTTGCTATATTATTTATTCACATTTTTATCCAATCTAATCTTATGTTTGTTGCACCATATTATTTATCCATCTACCAATTATTTATCTTATATCAATCAAATCATTGAATTGAAATTACAATATTACCCTTAACAAATAATATTATAAATATTTTCAATAAAACAAAACGGTAATATCACATTATATCAAATTTAATCAATCAAATAAAAAATTATATTAACTATCATATTTATATAATTTATTATTAAAAATATTGCTTATCTATGTATTATTTATCTTATACCACGAACCAAAATGTACCTAAGAATACTAAAGCCATTTACCGGAGTAGTTTTTTCACTTGAAAGGTTATTTCTTAGAATATCAAACATCTATGAAGGTGTATCCTATTAGTTTGGTGCCATAAACTTTTAATTCAAAGTAATTTCGTAGTTTTGTGATAGAATCTACTGCTCATGAATGGTGTTTTGGTTGCAATTATAGCTTCTTCTTGTTTATGAAATAAGTTTTATATTATGTTAGTAGCATTATAAAATTTAAAAGATGTAATCTTATCCTATTGAAATATTGAGGTATTATGTGGAGTAAATGATAAGACATCTATTAATTACTCTTAACTTGCACACTAAAAACCATAAAATTTAATTACACTAGATAAAAAAATTAATGCAATAATAAAATCATATTAATTTTTTTTATCATTCATATTGCACATTCACATCATCACATGTTCTATATGTTCAAATTTTATTCTTGTTTCCAGTGATTTTTTCACTATGATTATATTATAATAGATGTCTTGTGAGATAATTTTATGAATCTTTATCTGTAAGACGGATTGAATCGGTTCATATTTGGGGTGAACAATAATACTTTTATATGAATTGAGTTTGATTAAAAACTTGATTAAAAACTCGTCTCATAAAATTCATATATGAGGCGATCTCACATAAATTCTGTGGTAATTATATTATTTACCCTTTTCGATTATCTTGAATGACATCTCGTTTTTTGAATTTATTAAGTTCAGAACTGATTTAAGATCCACACACATGATTCTAAAATTATTTTTTATAAGAAAGTGCAGAGAAATAATTAAACTACTAGCCAACTATGACATCGGACGCAAATTAATGGTGAAAGCGGCCTAGAGTGAGGGTCATAAAATGATCTTTTATCTATAAAAATGTTTTTTTTTGTCTTTTTAGTTGAAAATGTATTGCATAATCAGACACAATATAAAATCATCAGAATCGTCAAATAATTTCCATGAAATAATAAGATTTTTAAATTCTTCTATATGCAACAAAAAATTGTCATATCAATTAATCAATTTAATTTGAATACTTATATAAGATGATATGTCAATTACATCAATCTTTGTATTATATTCATGATTAAATATGTTTATATACGTCGAGTTCAGTGAAACTTCGAATTTTTTTGAAATTCACTATCAATTATATTATTTTTTTGTTGAAATCAAGTATTTCTTAAGCTAGTTTTATAAAATATAGTCTATACAATCAAAAATCTGAAATTATGTGCTGAATAATGTCTCAATCTAATCGCACATTAAGAAAAGATTGGATAAATTTGTAATATAAAAAAATTACATGTGAAAATAAAGATTATTAATTTTTATGTAATTAAAACTTATAGGGTTTGGAAAGAGGCAATTTATAGAGGACCACGTGCCAGATGCGAAACCGACGGATAAGATATTTCCACTGAGAAACAATCGTAGGGCTAATAAGCTTTTCGAGAGAAAGCTAAGTTATCAGCATGAAACGGTCCAAAATCGTCCACGTGTACCTTTCGATAGCGTTATTATACCCAATGATCCAACGGACCGCACATTCTCCAACTTCTCACCCTTTCCGATCCCTAGCACCGTATCTCCGCCGCCGGTGCACACGTCCGCCGTCGATTACGATTCTTGTTTCTTCTCTGTAAATGTTCCCTTCGTCTTTTTTTCGAATTTCTTGTTCCTTTCTCTTCTCTCTTTAATTTTGTTAATCTACTTATCAAAACTTTAATTTTGCGGATGATTTTAGAATTTTGTTGCGAGGTTTGAAGTTTCGTGCCATCGATAATTTGAGTTTCGCTTCTCTTCCGACCAATTTTCCAAATTTCTGCTGGGGCCAGTGTGAAACCAGAGTAGCTTCACGTTTTTCATCCGATTTCTTCTTTGTTTTTTCCCTCGAATTTCTTTTCAAAGACTTTCATATTCTCTGGTTCCCGCTCAAAATTGTAGTCCGAGTTTTCTATCGATTTTATTTTGAACTTCAGTTGAAAACTTCCGTATCCACTTCTCCATCTCGAAACTGAGACTATATCCCTGATAATATTGAAAGAATGGCAGATTCGGATAATGAATCTGGGGGGCACAAGGATCACAACGAAATCTCCCAAAAAGAGCAAGACAGGTTCCTCCCGATCGCAAACGTCAGCAGAATCATGAAGAAAGCTTTGCCCGCTAATGCAAAAATATCCAAAGACGCGAAAGAAACGGTGCAAGAATGCGTCTCTGAATTCATCAGCTTCATCACCGGTGAGGCATCTGACAAGTGTCAGAGAGAGAAGAGAAAGACGATCAACGGAGACGATTTACTGTGGGCGATGACCACTCTAGGATTCGAGGATTACGTCGAGCCACTTAAGATTTACTTGCAGAGGTTTAGGGATATGGAGGGGGAGAAAAGCGCCTTGGCCGGAAGAGGAGAGAAGGAGAGCGGTGTCAGCTCCGGCGACCGCGGCGGAGGAGGAAATGGTGGTGCAGGGAACCTAGGGAATAGTGGTGGTGGATACGAAGGAATGTATGCTATGAATATAATGGGCCATCAAGGAGGAGCCCCCGTTTACGGGTACGGGCAGATGGCGGGCGGATCCGGGAAGGTCGGATCGGGCTATCATCTAGGACTCGGGTCGGGTGGCTCCCGTGGGCGGGCAAGGTAGTGATTAGTTTATATTGATCGGTGGTTATAGTCCTGGTCATGGGTAATAAATTTCTCTCTATATATAATAATAATAATAAATTAACATATATATATATATATATATATATAACAGTTTTGTTGTGTTGTTCATCAATCGTTTTCATCTCTGTTGTCACAAAAGAGGCGACTCTCAGTTATTGAATATGATGAAGTATATCAAAATTGTATATTCAACAAATGAGTGACATCTCATTGATAGATAGAGATATTAACTCGTTATATGAAAAACATAACAAAATTATATATATATATATAATTTGACTATATTACATAGGCAATAAATTTTATGTATATGTGTTTTGTTTGGTTTGGTTTAGTTTAGTTTGGTGACTACATTTTTTTTTTTTTTGTTGGCTGGTTCTAAAAGTGATTATTATTGGTTTTCGGAAAACTTGGTCTTGTTTAAAACTGTTTTAATTGTGATACTGGTTAAGTTTGGGGTGAATTATAGCGAGATTTGATTACGCTGTAGACTTTGAATTTTTAATTTTGTCAATGATATTTCGGCTTAAGTCGATATTAAACTTGCCTTTTATGTTTGTTTTTTTTTGCTTTTGGTTTGACTGTTTGAGAACTTCACCACTCGCTTGTTTTGAATGACAAATAAAAGATTATCCAAGCATAACTACAAGAAAGGGTTTTTTTTAAAATAATATAATTTTTAAAATCAATTTCAATAATAATTTTTAAAAAAAAGTGTTTGCAAAAGTAACCCAATCCGCACTTACGAAGTGCGGACGCTGCTGACGTCTTCGTAAGCGCGGATGCTGCAAACGTGGAGCAGTGTCCGCTTGTTGTGCTGGCCAAACAAACCAAAGTCAGACATCCCTGACTCGCTGAAAAAACCAGGTTGAATAATAGAGGTTTCAGAAAAAATTTATTTCGTGATGAATTTTTGTCTGTTTTTTTCAATGTCTTCACTACAACAAAAATGGTTTTTCGCAGCGCGCAAATTCTTTTTCGCAGCGCACATTGCATGCTGCAAAGATGCAAGCCGTTGAAAGTTAAAAATTATCCACGGCGTACATGCATATGCTGTTAATAGCAAAATTTCGGCATAGCGATGGTTTTTTCGTCGCTAAATTTAGCGACGGTTTTATGCTAATTCAATTGTAGCGACAGTATGTTAAAACAGTCGCTGATTCAATTTTAGCTACGGTGTATATAAAACCGTCGCTAATTCAATTGTAGCGACGGTATGTTAAAACAGTCGCTGATTCAATTTTAGCAACGGTGTTTATATATTCCGTCGCGGACCGTCGCTAAATTCCGTCCCAAACACCTTCCGCTCCTACAACGCGCGGACGCTGCTCACGTATCTGTGTCACCAACCAATTTTAGTTCTTTATTTGCAGTCAATTTTTTAATATTATACCTAATTTTATCCTACACTGCATTTGAATATTTTTATCACATCATTGAGACGAGTTAACTCGTTCTATGTTTAAAATAAAAAGTAATATTTTTGATATAACAAATAATATTTTTTCACGAACCGTGTCGGGTTGTAGATCTGTCTTATAAAATTAACATGTGAGACGGTCTTATAAAATTTTTTATGACGGATGAGATGATGAAGATAAATAATGCATGAGTCAAATATATATATATATATATATATATATGTTTGAATGAAATAAATTATAAAATGAACTCTCCCGTAAGGATTGATGAATTTAATCAAAATAAGTTAATGTTTAAATTCAGGATGAAAGGAATGGTATATAATCCTCAAAACTAATTCCCATTTAGAAAGCAGATGTTTGATCTAATTAATATTATTCAATAATGTGATTTTGTGACATTAATTAATTTTTATACAAATATTTTATTTATTTAGATAATTAATATTTTTCATGTAATTTTCTTATAATTACATTATTTAATCAATTTTCAATATTTATAAATTACATATTTAATATAATTGTATTATCGTTATCTAAATAATAATTAAAAAATATAACAAATTTTACTAATCAAATCGATCTATTAATAATTATAGTTGTCATTATTTTATATACAACGCGTGGTTCGTTCACTAATAATAATAAACACTACATCATCATTATCATCATGAATGCTGCTTGTATTTCCTACACTAGACGTCATTTAGCTCAGCCCAACCTCTCCCGGTGTAATGCCTGAGATTTTAAATCGCTGTTATCAGAAATTAATTGATTTGATTTCGAAGAGCCGGATTTCCGCGAATAAATATTGAAATGCATGAGTTGAAGTGTGAGGGCAGTAGCCTCGCGCACATGCGCGAGAATAGGCGCGCATATGCGCGAGAGGGCAACCGCGGAGGCAGAAAGCCTCGCGCATATGCGCGGCGGAGGTGCGCGCATATGCGCGAGGGGGGCGCACATGCACGACAAGGAGCGCGCACATGCACGGAGGAGGCCAGTAGCCAAGAGTTCGGAACAAAACATTTGGCGCATATGCGCGACGAGATAACGCGCATATGCGCGCGAAGATGAATTGGCCATGCGTTGAGGCAGTAGGTCTCGCGCATATGCGCGGGACTTGGGCGCGCATATGCGCGAGAGGTTTTTAGCGAAAATTCAGAACGAAGCACGTGTGATGGCCATGCAATATATATATATATATATTGTTCATCTTCTTTCTTTCTCCTTCAAAGACAGCCGAGAGCTTGAGGGAATTACAAAGATTTTTTAGAATCTTCAAATCGTGATTTTGTACTATCTGTATATCAGAATTTGAATCCGGACACAGTACCGTACTCCTCTCATCGACAGCTACAACTGGACGTAAGTTTTACTATGTTTTGATATGATTTAAAAATATGATGTTGGTAGAATCAGATACGATTCATATATGTTGTTCTTGACATCGTAGACATCGTATAATCGAAACTGGATCGAAGAACAGATTGATTATGGAATTGTTATGATTTTCTGATTATACCGATTGAAAACTGAATAGATTTGGATTATTGATTGATTACAGATTGTAATGGATATGAGTTATGATTTGTAATTGATATCTGGTGATATTGTATTGACGGGGATATCGGGATTGTGCCGTTATGCCGTTGAGTTTGAATTAAATTCAGATTGATCAGATTCAGTGTTGATATGAGATTGTATATTGATATTGTGCCTATTCGATATGTCATTCAGATTGAGTATTGACAACTTGGAATTCCAGACTTGAACATCATCATAACTGCGATAAAAGAAAGGTATAAGTCAATGTGGTACCGGGAGAACGACTCGAGTATGATATACTTGAGTTTCCCTAAATCATATACTTATTGTTATTGTATGCATTTCTTTGAGTTATTATGCTTGTTCTATTGATTTATAGAAAGCATGTATTAGACGAGTATTAGATGAGTAATCTTGTGACAGTAGTGTCTGATAGTGATGGAATCCTCACTGGCACATTGCACATTGTCACAGGATATTGTATTGGTGAAAATGCCAAAGTTTGTGACGGATAGGTCAGGACACCGGATGTTTGGTTATATCGAAATGAATAGAATTGGAGTTTCTTCTATTACTGATATTCGATATGGAATGCCAACGTCTGGAAACCGGGATCCCTAGACTAGGATTGAGTCTAGTCTGAGCCATGGAGTCACGAGTCTGATTGACAGTCTGATATTAAATTATGTTCTCCGATTTTGATACATATTACTGATATTTGTTTCATGCTTGATATTGATTATATGATTGCATGTTCATTTATACTGGGATCTATTCTCACCGGAGTTATCCGGCTGTTGTCGTGTTTGTATGTGTGCATGATAACAGGTGGGACATGATCATGGTCGAGGAGATGAGGAGAGATCGTGACTAGAGTGGAGACTACGGACTTTGATGTAGATAGGGTTTGAACACTTGATACGTAGTCGTTAAACCTTAGTTTTGTTTGAATGTATGTTGTACAAGATTTGTACTGTTATACTGATATGTATATAAGATTGATTCTATTACGTTCCGCAATTTAAAAAAAAAAAGAAAAAAATTTAGACCCTGTTTATATTAATTGATCTAATTAGTCCCAAAGAATGATTAAGAAAATGATTAGCGTCCGGGTCCCCACAACAGGTGGTATCAGAGCGATAGATCCTTTAGATTGAGCTAGTGAGCGGGGTAAAATGAATTTTCTTTCCTTGCTTCTGATTGCTAGCATGATTTACTGTTTTAATACATGTTTGCCTGATTATCTGATTTTGATATGGTAATGTGTATTATTGCGAATGGATCAGAACCGATTCTTGATCAGAGGTAAGATGATCAGAAAGGGGACTGAGACAGATTTGTCAGATTAATTTGTCAGATTTATTGCTAACCCTTTTGATAATCAGATATGCCTCCTCGACGAATCCCAGAACAGGGAAGTACTTCGAATCCTCCAATGGATATGACAGCAACCCCGATGGAAACCTTGCTGAAAAGATTTCAGTCATTTCATTCGCCGACTCTGAAGGGTACTGAGACTTCAGTTGATTGCGAGAGTTGGTTAGATGACATTGAGATGCTGTTTGACTCATTGGATTATACAGATGAGCGGAGAGTGAAACTGATTGGACACCAATTGCATGACGTTGCAAAGAACTGGTGGATCACGACAAAGAAAGCATTGGAGCATCGAGGTACGAATATTACCTGGAATGTGTTTAAGACTGAGTTTTATCAGAGATTTTTCCCAGTGTCATATAGGAAGGACAAGTGTGCAGAGTTTTCAAATTTGAGACAGGGTCAGTTGAACATTAAAGAGTATGTGGCCAAGTTCTCTACATTGCTGAGATTTGCTCCACATGTTGCTGAGAATGAAGAAGCTATTGCTGATCAGTTCATTAATGGCCTGAATCCTGAGATATTTATATCGGTGAACACCGGGCGACCGAACAACTTCTCTGATGCTTTGAACAGAGCAAAGGGAGCCGAAGCTGGTCTGATTAGACAGAAAGGAGCTTCGTATGTCGCACCAGCACCGAGACCACAGCAACCCTCCTCAGCTCAGTTTCCACAGCCTCCTTCCAGATTTGAGTGTGGCAGTTGCAGTGGAAGGAAAGATCAGTTGAAAGCTAGAGAAGCAGTTCATCCAGTTCTAGTGGCTCGAGACAGACTGCCCAGAGCCAGAGTTATTCAGGAGCTTATTGCAGCACTTGTGGAGGGAGACATTCCACAGAGCAGTGCAGAGGAGTGTTTGGCAGTTGCCGTATTTGTAGACAGCATGGACATTTTGCTAGAGTATGTCCACAGAGAGGTTCCCAGGGATCCCAGGGAGCAGAGTCATCGGGATCAGTGGCTCAGACAGGGAGACGAACATCTGCAGTTCACTCCTTTCAGCTAGCACCATCTACCCAGTCACAGCAGAGGCCAGGAGGAAGCCAGACAGTTAGCCAGCCTCCTAGACAGTAGGCCAGAGTTTTTGCATTGATTGAGGAGCAGGCACAGGACGCACCTGATGATGTTGTTGCAGGTAACTGTTCTATTTCTGGTTACCCTGTATATGTATTGATAGATACTGGTGCATCGCATACATTTATTTCTGAGAGATTTGCATTGATGCATTCTTTGTCTGTTGAGTCATTATCTGCTGTATTATCTGTCTCTTCTCCTTTGGGGACATGTTTGATTTCAGTGATATCTGTTAGAAATTGTATACTGAGGTATGACGGGCATGCATGAGATTGAGTTAGACTGCATTGTACTTGGATTGTCTGATTTTGATTGTATTATCGGTATCGATATGCTGACCAAGTACAGAGCTACTGTTGATTGTTTCCACAAGATTGTGAGATTCAGACCTGACATGGCTGAAGAGTAGAAATTTTACGGTAAGGGTTCTAGAGCTAAAATTCCTTTGATATCCGTATTGTCAATGACTCGACTATTGCAGAAAGGAGCAGAGGGATTCCTTGTCTATTCAGTTGATTTACTGAAATCGAGCCAATCATTGGCTGATTTGCCAGTGGTGTGTGAGTTTGCTTATGTCTTTCCGGATGAGATTCCTGGATTGCCTCCGATTCGAGAGATATATTTCAGCATTGAGCTGGTACCAAGTACAGTTCCGATTTCTAGAGCTCCGTACCGAATGGCACCGATTGAATTGAAAGAGTTGAAGGAGCAGTTAGAGGATCTACTGGCCAAGGGATACATCAGACCGAGTGTTTCTCCTTGGGGTACTCCAGTGTTGTTTGTGAGGAAGAAAGACGGTTCAATGAGACTCTGCATTAACTACAGGCAACTGAACAAAGCAACGGTAAAGAAAAAATATCCCTTGCCTCGTATTGATGATTTATTTGATCAGTTGCAGGGTTCTTCGGTATATTCTAAGATCGATCTGAGATCTGGATATCATCAGCTGAGAGTCAGAGATTCTGATATTTCGAAGACAGCGTTCAGAACCAGGTATGGACATTATGAGTTTATTGTCATGCCGTTTGGTTTGACCAACGCTCCAGCTGTTTTTATGGGTCTGATGAACCGTGTGTTTCAGAGATATCTCGACGATTTCGTGATTATTTTTATCGATGATATTTTGATATATTCAAAGAATATGATTGAACATGCTGAACATCTGAGAACTATTTTGAGAATACTGAGGGTTGAGAAATTATATGCCAAACTGTCGAAATGTGAATTCTGGTTGAGACATGTTGTATTTTTGGGTCATATCATATCCGGAGATGGTATATCAGTTGATCCCAGCAAGGTTGAGGCCGTAATTTCTTGGCCGAGACCGACATCAGTGCCAGAGATTCGTAGTTTTATGGGCTTGGCAGGATATTACCGTCGATTTATCAAAGACTTCTCCAGTATTGCTAAACCGATTATGCAGCTGACTCAGAAGAATGCACCATTTGTTTGGTCAGAAGACTGTGAGTCCAGTTTTCTGGAGTTGAAGAAGAGATTGACCAGTGCGCCTATATTGACTATCCCGTCAGGTACTGGTGGATTTGTTGTATATTGTGATGCTTCTCACAGAGATTTGGGTTGTGTTCTGATGCAGCGAGACCATTGTTAGAGTAGGTGCCCGTCGAACCAAGTGTTGGCCGAGTGTTCACAATGAAACTCTATGTATAAGCAATCTTTATTTTAATAATATTTGAAATTATTGTTTTGGCAAATCTTTATCTATATACCCATGCTATTTGCATAGATAAAGCCCTTGAATATACATATAGTAGAAAGAATATGAGATGCTCATATGATGAGTATAATGAAACTCATATTTGGAATACTGTATATTCTAAACAGTTCCTAGTCGATTCAGCCGCCGCTAAGAAGGATATAGGCCGCTAGAGTTCGAGACTAGTATCTGCGATGGGCGTACCATGTTTCATTGGTAGGGGACATTGTGATGTCCGAGCATGCAGATAGGTGCTCCTGGTAGAGTGCACTGAACAACCCTCCAAAAAGGACTTTCCAAGTGGTTCTCACTTATCGAGTGGAAAAGTCCTGGTTTATGGTTGTACATCATTAGTCCTTATGACCCGGGACAACATTGAGACTCTATGTGCTAGAATTACACTTTGACTTGTTTACCGACTCTCATGGGGTCATCAGGTGGCAAGGTTGGGTGTTCTGTCGAAACATATAGGAGTCGATGCATTGTAGTCGGGGATTCACCGCTTACCTTCGGGTATGGATATCCTATGTGTTATCATGTGTATGTAGGTTGAAATCTCTGATCAGAGTATGGTGGTAATTATGAAAGGGGTTTCATAGATTACACCATCGATGCAACTACGACATGACACATAGTATTGATTCATTGACAACTCTCGATAAACCAATGGTTGTTGAATCGATCGTGATATATGAGTTGAAGGGACCGTACTGTACGCTAACCATAATTGAATGGTTCTTGCAGGCACTATCATTTGATACCTAGGGAATCATGTAAGCGATGCTGCTAGGCGTTTAACATGATTGGTTGGGTACTATCAGACTTGAGTTCTGACGTTCTTGTTATCAAGGAGTTGATAAGTAAGAATGGAGCAATTGGGGTATGCTCATATAAGGACATGTTTAGTCCGAATCACATGGAGATGTGAACCCACGGCTAGTTGTATCAATGAACCATTGAGGGCCACACAAGTACTAGCTTTCTGGATCCCGTTGAGAAGTAAAAATAGTTCAATGTGTTGAACGGCTTATAAATGAGTTTATAAGCGTAAAGAAAAATAGAAGTATGACTTCTATGAGAGAAATGTAACTTTTAATTTATGAATGTGTTCGTAAATTAAAAATAGGCCAAGTAAATAATGTATTTGAAAATTGTGATTTTCATAAACATTATTATGGATTAAATTAAATTAATTCAAGTGTTGAATTAATAAAACGCTAGTGGGCCTAGTAGAGTCCAAATAATTAAATTAATTCAAGTGTTGAATTAATTAAATAACATTGGGCCTTGTAGAGCCCAATTGGAAATAATTATTTAAATAGTGGGCTTGAGTAAAATCAAGTAAAGTCTAACTGGGATCAAATATGTTTGAGACAATTTAAATAGTCCATGGGCCTTGTAATAGTTACAAGCCCAAGTTACATTGCATGCTTGGGAGTTGAAGAGTTGGGGAATACTTTTGATTAAAATAATGCATGGCATGCAACTTTTTGGATCAACTTTTTGCACTACCAAGACAACTCTTCCCTCCCTCATTCTACACTATGTTGGCCGAATTTTTTAAGGGATTTCTCTCCAAGTTTTTCTCTTCTTTTCTTCTTCAAGTGTTGAGGAAGAAATATTATTCTCCTTGAAAAATCCTCTTAATTTTCTAGTGCAAATTAAGAGGGGATTTACCTAGCAAGTGGTGGGCCTAATTTTGAAGGAAGGAGAGCTTGTAGATTGTCTTGCCTTGAAGAGCTTTGTTGTTTGACAACAAAGTTGGAGCCATTACATCAATCCATGAGATTGATAGGTAAACTTCTCAACACCCTATGTATGATTTTTGGTGTTTTATTGTATTTGCTACACAATATCATGAGGTGGCCGAAAATTCCAAGCAAAATTTCGATTTTTAAACTTCTGTTGCGCTTCCGGTCACCGTAACCGATCCTCTTTCAAGTGGTATCCGAGCTATGGTTACGATTTTGTGTAGCATTTACAAGATATTATGTTGAGATCGATTTCTACTGCATGAGAACAAAATTTTGCATCGAATCAAGGCCGGTTTCGGGCATTTCGGGCAGCAAGTTGCTGCCCATTTCGGGCAGCTTGGGCTGCCCGAGGGGCTGCCCGAAACGGGCAGCTGGGGCAGCCCAAGGGGCTGCCCGAACAGCCCCTACATTTTATAAAAAAAAAAAATTTTTGCATGTTGGCCGGAATCCGGCGACGGAGCTCCGGCGACGGCGATGACGACTAGGGTTTCCAAAAGTGTTTTGGATTATCAAAGTGTCATGGGCCTTGAGTTGTTGGGCCATTGGATGGCTAACATATTTGTGAATTTTGAATGGGCCAAAATGTTTTTGGTGAAAAATAAGTTTTTGGGCCCTTAAGTTTAAAATTACAAAAGTTGCAAATATTTTCTCATGAAATAAATATTTTAAGTTGGACTTTAAATATTTATAGTAAATGGTGATTTACAAGAAATTCGGTTATAAATAAATTAATTTGAAAGTAGACAAAGGTGTTTGTATACTTTGTTAATTTAGTTTATAATCGTGGCGGTTAGTGATTGGATCAAGATATATAACATTGGATCAATTAATTATTGTGATAATTAATTGATAGTGTATGATATGTGATATTGTGCATGAAGGATGATCAAAAGCCCAAGCCCAATTTGCTAGGTGTATGCTAGGATATTTTGTGTTGAATGATTGTAATAATTATCAAATTTAAAGTGGGCTTGGTTTATGTGTTAGAGTAGGTGCCCGTCGAGCCAAGTGTTGGCCGAGGGTTCATGATTAAACTCTATGTATAAACAGTCTTTATTTTAATAATATTTGAATTTATCGTTTTGGCACTTCTTTATCTGTATACCCATGCTAGTTGCATAGATAAAGCCCTTGAATATACAACTAGTAGAAAGAATATGAGATGCTCATATGATGAGTATCATGAAACTCATATTTGTAATACTGTATATTCTAAACAGTTCCTAGTCGATTCAGCCGCCACTAAGAAGAATATAGGCCGCTCGAGTTCGAGACTAGTATCTGCGATGTGAGTACCATGTTTCATTGGTAGGGGACATTGTGATGTCCGAACATGCAGATATGTGCTCCTTGTAGAGTGCACTGAACAACCCTCCATAAAAGGACTTTCCAAGTGGTTCTCACTTATCGAGTGGAAAAGTCCTAGTTTATGGTTGTACATCATTAGTCCTTATGACCCGGGACAACATTGAGACTCTATGTGCTAGAATTAAACTTTGACTTGTTTACCGACCCTCATGGGGTCATCAGGTGGCAAGGTTGGGTGTTCTGTCGAAATATATAGGAGTCGATGCATTGTAGTCGGGGATTCATCGCTTACCTTCGGGTATGGATATCCTATGTGTTCTCATGTGTATGTAGGTTGAAATCTCTGATCAGAGTATGGTGGTAATTATGAAAGGGGTTTCATAGGTTACACCATCGATGCAACTACGACATAACACATAGTATCGATTCATTGACAACTCCCGATAAACCAATGGTTGTCGAATCGATCGTGATATATGAGTTGAAGGGACCGTACTGTACGTTAACCATAATTGAATGGTTCTTGCAGGCACTATCATTTGATACCTAGGGAATCATGTAAGCGATGCTGCTAGGCGTTTAACATGATTGGTTGGGTACTATCAGACTTGAGTTCTGACGTTCTTGTTATCAAGGAGTTGATAAGTAAGAATGGAGCAATTGGGGTATGCTCGTATAAGGACATGCTTAGTCCGAATCACATGGAGATGTGAACCCACGGCTAGTTGTATCAATGAACCATTGAGGGCCACACAAGTACTAGCTTTCTAGATCCCGTTGAGAAGTAAAATAGTTCAATGTGTTGAACGGCTTATAAATGAGTTTATAAGCGTAAAGAAAAAATAGAAGTATGACTTCTATGAGAGAAATGTAACTTTTAATTTACGAATGTATTCCTAAAATTAAAAGTTGGCCAAGTAAATAATGTATTTGAAAATTGTGATTTTCATAAACATTATTATGGACTAAATTAAATTAATTTAACACTAGTGGACCTAGTAGAGTCCAAATAATTAAATTAATTCAAGTGTTGAATTAATTAAATTACATTGGGCCTTGTAGAGTTCAATTAGAAATAATTATTAAACTAGTGGGCTTGGGTAAAATCAAGTAAACTTTAAATGGGTTCAAATATGTTTGGGACATTTAAATAAAAGTCCATGGGCCTTGTAATTGTTACAAGCCCAAATGAGAATGCATGCTTGGGAGGTGAAAGGTTGTGGATTACTTTTGATTAAAAAATTGCATGGCATGCTAAAGTTGGTCTCTACTTTTTCACACACCAAGACAACTCATTCACTCCTTCACTCTCCCCTCACTTGGCCGAAAAATTGACACTCATTTCTCTCCATTTTTCTCTTCATCTTGGTTGAGGAATTCTTGCACTTCTCTTTGAAAAATCCTCATATTTTTCTAGTGCAAAATATGAGGGGATCTACCTAGTTAGTGGTGGGCCTAATTTTGAGCAAGGTGTGCTCAAGGAGGAAGCTTGTAGATCTTCTTGCCATTCAAGAGCTTTGTTGTTTAACAACAAAGTTGTAGCCAACATCAACCTCAAGAGGTTGATAGGTATAATTTTCTCAACACCCTATGTATGTTTTTGGTGTTTGTTGTATTTGCTACACAAAATAATATGAAGTGGCCGAAATTCTTGATGAAAAAATCAAAATTTTAACTTCCGTTGCGCTTCCGGTCACCGTAACCGATCCCCTTTCAAGTGGTATCCGAGCTATGGTTACGATTTTGTGTTGCAATTACAAGATATTATGTTGAGATCGATTTCTAACCGCATGAGTGTACTTTTGCAACCAAAACCGAGGCTTATTGTGGGGAACTTCGGGCAGCTCGGGCTGCCCATTTCGGGCAGCTAGGGCAGCCCCTCGGGCTGCCCGAACAGCCCCATTAAAAATAAAAAAAAAAAAATTTTTTTGTTGCCGGAATCCGGCGACGGAGCTCCGGCGACGGCGATGACGACTAGGGTTTCCAAAAGTGTTTTGGATAATCAAAGTGTCATGGGCCTTGATGTTGTTGGGCCATTAGATGGTTAACATATTTGTGAATTTTAAATGGGCCAAGATGTTTTTGGTGAAAAATAAGTTTTTGGGCCCTTAAGTTTAAAATTACAAAATTTGCAAATATTTTCTCATGAAATAAATATTTTAAGTTGGACTTTAAATATTTATAGTAAATGGTGATTTACAAGAAATTCGGTTATAAATAAATTAATTTGAAAGTAGACAAAGGTGTTTGTATACTTTGTTAATTTAGTTTATAATCGTGGCGGTTAGTGATTGGATCAAGATATATAATATTGGATCAATTAATTATTGTGATAATTAATTGATGGTGTATGATATGTGATATTATGCATGAAGGATGATCAAAAGCCAAGCCCAATTTGCTAGGTGTATGTTAGGATATTTTGTGTTGAATGATTGTAATAATTATCAATTTATAAAGTGGGCTTGGTTTATGGCCCGTTCTCACCCCCCATGAGATGTATCCCTATTTGCCATGGATATTTATTTGTAAATATTAGTATAGTGGATGATCAAGATTGGAAGATGGTGGCCATGATGATTATGAAGATCGAAGACATGTAAATATTGGAAGCTAATGTAATAGTTGTATTTGCATCCCTTGCATTTTGCCTAGGATTGGACCTAGGCCCGTGTTTAGCTCACACGGGCCATTAGTATAGGGGCGATTGATCATCCTTGTTTGTTTACTGTTTATAATATATGCATAATATGTTATAAATAATGAGTATGTGCGTTATTATTATGATAATAACAAAGTTGCATGAATCCGGCAAACATACGATCAAACATGGCGAGCTTTTAAATAAAATTAATGATGAGACCTTTCAAAATTAAAAACCCTCATTTTGAAAAATATTCAAAATTAATATCAAGCCCGAAAAGGGGAATTATAAATTTGTTTATAATTTCCTTGTCTTCCATCGACAATGGGTGCATGATGAACGCTACCCGTACTCGGGGCTCGGCTCATATTATTGGGGGAGCTCTGGGTGCCGGAAAGCTGTGATATCCATTGACATGGTGATGTGAACTACGTGGAACTCCCATGATTTCGGCTCATATTATTGAGGGAACTCATGGCGACCGTCCATTAAGGTTCAACATCGATGGGTAAGGCTTGACATGTAAAGATGAACGACGTCATATTATTGGGTCCTAATCAAACGTGAGACAAAAGTTTACGTAGAGGGTTGCATTGTGATGCAATTGGAAACTACCTTTTAGGAATTATCATTGGCTGATATTATTTGGGATCATGATTCGCTAATTGGACCTTTTACCTACTGAGGAAAGGAGTTTCCCGTTTTCACTAGAGGGTAATGAAAATGTCAAAACAGTGGGAGCGAAAATTTATAAAGTTAAAGTCCAAACTTTATATCTTATAAAATATTTTAAAATAGTCATTAACATTTATCTGTTTTACTTTTCAGTACAAAAATTTGACAATGTCTTCAATTCGCAATCCGCTTTCTGCCATACTCGAAAAACATGTGTTAACCGGACCTAACTATCTCACTTGGCTAAGAAATCTGAAAATCGTCCTAACCTCGGAAAAGATTGCGTATACACTGACTGAGTCGCCCCCTGCTGAGGCTCCGACTAGCTGCACTCCCGAGGAATTGCAGACCTACAAGGATTGGTGTGACCATGACTTGAAGGCTAGGTGTTATATGCAGGCTTCTATGAACGATGAGCAGCAGAGGCGTTTTGAGGATGCAAAGAATGCTGCTGACATTCATTTGCACCTCAAGGAGCTCTTTGGTGAGCAGACTCGGCCTCTTAGGCATGCTACCGTCAAGGAGCTGATCACTATGCGCATGCGAGATGGGGCCTCGGTCCATGAGCATGGCTTGAAGATGATTGGGCTCGTGGACAAACTCGTTGGCATGGATCTGATTTTGCCTTCGGAGTTGACCACCGACGTGTTGCTCTTATCGCTGCCTAGCTCATTTGATCCTTTTGTGGTGAACTTCAATATGAACAAAATGGAGCCGACCCTTGAGGAGTTGGTAAACATGCTTGTGACTTTTGAGTCCACCATCAAGAAAGAGAAGCCGGTTCTTTTTGTGGGCTCTTCATCTGGTACGAAGACCGGTCCACCTGGGAAGGGAAAGAAACGTTCTTTCCAACGTCCCAAGAAGAACGCGCCCTTGAAGAGGCAGACTCCGGGTCCCGTAGTGGCAGCCACACCAGTGAAGGCTGACAAGACTGTTGACATCTGTCATCACTTCAAGAAGCCTGGACATTGGAGGCGCAATTGCAGGGAATATCTGGCCCAGAAGAGTTCTGGAAACGTTATGTTCTATATCGAAGTAAACATTTCAATTAACTCTACTTCTTGGGTATTGGATACCGGCTGTGGCTCACATCTCTGTAATGATTTACAGGTGATGGGAAGAAGTAGGAGGCTCAGGGAAGGTGAGACCTTCTTGAGGATAGGCAATGGGGCAAGGGTTGCTGCCAAAGCTGTTGGAGATGTTACTTTACTTTTGAACAATGATTTTAAGTTAATGTTAAGAGACGTTTTATTTGTATCTGAGTTGGTGAAAAACATTATTTCCATTTCTATGTTAGATAAAGATGGATTTTCTTGTTTATTTAGCTAAGGTGTTTGCAATATTTACAAGAATGAATGTTTAATTGGTACTGGAGAACTTGAAAACGATCTCTACACCTTAAAATTGAAAGATATTCCACTTAACAATGTCCAAGCTATAACAACAACAAACAAGCGCAAACAAGATACTCTTAATATTGCACAATTATGGCATGCTCGATTAGGACATATTTCCCTAAGAAGGATGAACAAGTTAGTGGGAGTAGGCATGTTTGATATGTCTGATATTAATGCTCTCACGACTTGTGAATCCTGTCTGAAAGGAAAGATGACCAAAATTCCCTTTAAGGGCCATGTGGAGCGAGCCAAAGGGTTATTGGATTTGATCCATACCGATGTGTGCGGTCCGCTTAGCATCACTACTAAGCATGGACATGCCTACTTCATCACCTTTACCGATGACTTTTCTAGTTATGGGTATGTGTATTTGATGAAATACAAGTCTGAAGCCTTTGAAAGGTTCAAAGAATTCAGAAGTGAAGTAGAAAAGCAATTGGGACGAAGCATCAAGACACTTCGATCGGATCGAGGTGGTGAGTACTTGAGTGCCGAGTTCCAAGAGTATCTTAGGGAGAATGGGATTCTCTCGCAGTGGACTCCGCCCGCTACACCACAATTGAATGGTGTTTCGGAGCGTCGTAACCGGACTTTGATGGACATGGTTCGGTCTATGATGGGGTTCACGGAGTTGCCGCCATCCTTTTGGGGATATGCGCTTGAGACAGCGGCAATGTTATTGAACAATGTCCATACAAAGGCAGTTGATAAGACACCATATGAGATATGGATGGGTAAGCCACCCAAATATTCTTATCTTAGAATATGGGGGTGCCCTGCTTATGTGAAGCAGGTAGTGAGAGATAAATTGGATAGTCGATCCATTTTATGTTACTTTGTGGGATATCCAAAGAATTCGGTTGGATACTACTTCTATCATCCCCAAGAAACAAAGGTGTTTGTTTCTAGGAATGCAACCTTTTTGGAAAAGGAATTTCTATTAGATAGAAAGGACGAGATGATAGAACTCGAAGAGGTTCGAGAGACACCCACAATTGTAGAACCCACACCCGAAGAGCCAAGAGAGGAGATACAAGCTCCTAGAAGATCCGAGAGAGTCTCGAGACCTCCTATGAGGTATGGTCTGCTTCTTGAAGAGGGCCATGATGAGCCTAACCATGGATGTGATCCAAGGACCTTCAAGGAAGCATTATCTGATGCCGAATCATCCAAGTGGCTTGAAGCGATGGAATCTGAGATGAATTCCATGCATTCGAACCAAGTGTGGAATCTCGTGGATCCACCTGAGGGAATTGTTCCCATAGGATGTAAATGGATTTACAAGAGGAAACTTGGGGTGGATGGGAAGGTATTGACCTTCAAGGCGCGATTGGTGGCAAAAGGATATACTCAAAGACAAGGAGTTGACTTTGAGGAAACCTTTTCTCCAGTTGCAATGTTCAAGTCCATAAGGATTTTGCTAGCCATAGCTGCATGGTATGACTATGAGATATGGCAGATGGATGTTAAGACAGCCTTTCTTAATGGGGATATTAAGGAAGAGATTTACATGTCTCAACCCGAAGGGTTTACATCTATCGGAAGTGAGCATATGGTATGCAAACTTCAAAGATCTATTTATGGTCTAAAGCAGACATCTAGGAGTTGGAACCTCAGATTCGATAGTACAATCAAAGAGTTTGGTTTTGCTAAGTATCCTGAGGAACCCTGTGTGTATAAGAAGGTCAGTGGGAGTGCTGTGACATTCCTGGTGTTGTATGTTGATGACATTCTACTCATTGGGAATGATGTAGGAATGTTGCAATCAACGAAGATATGGTTAGCGAGTAAGTTCTCGATGCAGGACTTGGGTGAAACATCTTTTGTATTGGGAATACAGATCTATAGAGATAGATCAAAAAAATTGCTTGGTCTCACCCAGTCCACATACATTGATACCATCGTGAAGCGGTTCTCGATGGATGAGTCCAAGTGAGGACATCTACCAATGTGTCATGGCGTGTCCCTATCCAAGTCTGTCTCCCAAGACTAATGCAGAGATAGCGGCGATGACAAGCATTCCTTATGCATCTATGATTGGTAGCATCATGTATGGGATGATATCTACACGTCCTGACGTGGCTTTCGCACTAAGTGTAGTGAGTAGATATCAATCGAACCCTGGTCTTCCACAATGGAAAGTTGTTAAAGACATCCTCAAGTAGTTGAGAAGGACCAATAAATTGTTCTTGGTCTATGGGGTGGAGAACTGAAATTGGAAGGCTATACCGACTCTAGCTTCCAAAGCGATATCGATGACTCGAAGTCAACCTCTAGGTTTGTATTCATGCTCAATGGTGTTGCTGTCTCTTGGAAGAGTTCCAAGCAATACAATACTGCGGATTCCAGCACAGAGGCCGAATACATTGCTGCATCAGATGCAGCAAGGGAGGCTGTTTTGATAAAGAATTTCGTCTAAGAGTTGGACGTCATTCCTAATGGAGTTGCTCCTCACTCGGTGTTGTGTGACAACACGGGAGCTTTAGCTCAAGCAAAAGGAGCCAAGGTCTGATCAGAAGTCCAAACATGTATTGAGAAAGTACCACATCCTCAAAGAGATTGTGGAAAGAGGAAGAAGTGTCTTTTGACATAGTCGGCTCCGCAGATAATGTTGCTGATCCACTAGCTAAGCCTTTACCTGGACCATTATTCGAGATGCATCGCGAATCAATGGGTTTGAAGCATATGGGTAGTTGGCTCTAGTGCAAGTGGGAAATTGTTAGAGTAGGTGCCCGTCGAGCCAAGTGTTGGCCGAGTGTTCACAATGAAACTCTATGTATAAGCAATCTTTATTTTAATAATATTTAAAATTATTGTTTTGGCAAATCTTTATCTGGAATAGTGTATATTCTAAACAGTTCCTAGTCGATTCAGCCGCCGCTAAGAAGGATATAGGCCGCTAGAGTTCGAGACTAGTATCTGCGATGTGAGTACCATGTTTCATTGGTAGGGGACATTGTGATATTCGAGCATGCAGATAGGTGCTCCTGGTAGAGTGCACTGAACAACCCTCCATAAAGGACTTTCCAAGTGGTTCTCACTTATCGAGTGGAAAAGTCCTGGTTTATGGTTGTACACCATTAGTCCTTATTACCCGGGACAACATTGAGACTCTATGTGCTAGAATTACACTTTGACTTGTTTACCGACTTATGGGGTTATCAGGTGGCAAGGTTGGGTAGTTCTGTCGAAACATATAGGAGTCGATGCATTGTAGTCGGGGATTCACCGCTTACCTTCGGGTATGGATATCCTATGTGTTCTCATGTGTATGTAGGTTGAAATCTCTGATCAGAGTATGGTGGTAATTATGAAAGGGGTTTCATAGGTTACACCATCGATGCAACTACGACATGACACATAGTATTGATTCATTGACAACTCTCGATAAACCAATGGTTGTTGAATCGATCGTGATATATGAGTTGAAGGGACCGTACTGTACGCTAACCATAATTGAATGGTTCTTGCAGGCACTATCATTTGATACCTAGGGAATCATGTAAACGATGCTGCTAGGCGTTTAACATGATTGGTTGGGTACTATCAGACTTGAGTTCTGACGTTCTTGTTATCAAGGAGTTGATAAGTAAGAATGGAGCAATTGGGGTATGCTCATATAAGGACATGTTTAGTCCGAATCACATGGAGATGTGAACCCACGGCTAGTTGTATCAATGAACCATTGAGGGCCACACAAGTACTAGCTTTCTGGATCCCGTTGAGAAGTAAAAATAGTTCAATGTGTTGAACGGCTTATAAATGAGTTTATAAGCGTAAAGAAAAATAGAAGTATGACTTCTATGAGAGAAATGTAACTTTTAATTTATGAATGTGTTCGTAAATTAAAAATAGGCCAAGTAAATAATGTATTTGAAAATTGTGATTTTCATAAACATTATTATGGACTAAATTAAATTAATTCAAGTGTTGAATTAATAAAACGCTAGTGGGCCTAGTAGAGTCCAAATAATTAAATTAATTCAAGTGTTGCATTAATTAAATAACATTGGGCCTTGTAGAGCCCAATTGGAAATAATTATTTAACTAGTGGGCTTGAGTAAAATCAAGTAAAGTCTAACTGGGATCAAATATGTTTGAGACAATTTAAATAGTCCATGGGCCTTGTAATAGTTACAAGCCCAAGTTACATTGCATGCTTGGGAGGTGAAGAGTTGGGGAATACTTTTGATTAAAATAATGCATGGTATGCATGCCTTTTTGGATCAACTTTTTGCACTACCAAGACAACTCTTCCCTCCCTCATTCTACACTATGTTGGCCGAAATTTTTAAGGGATTTCTCTCCGAAGTTTTTCTCTTCTTTTCTTCTTCAAGTGTTGAGGAAGACATATTATTCTCCTTGAAAAATCCTCTTAATTTTCTAGTGCAAATTAAGAGGGGATTTACCTAGCAAGTGGTGGGCCTAATTTTGAAGGAAGGAGAGCTTGTAGATTGTCTTGCCTTGAAGAGCTTTGTTGTTTGACAACAAAGTTGGAGCCATTACATCAATCCTTGAGATTGATAGGTAAACTTCTCAACACCCTATGTATGATTTTTGGTGTTTTATTGTATTTGCTACACAATATCATGAGGTGGCCGAAAATTCCAAGCAAAATTTCAATTTTTAAACTTCCGTTGCGTTTCCGGTCACCGTAATCGATCCCCTTTAAGCCATGTCATTGCTTATGCTTCGAGACAGTTAAAGCCGCATGAATCTCGCTATCCAATTCATGATCTTGAATTGGTGGCTATTATATTTGCTTTGAAGATTTGGCGACACTACCTTTACGGTGAGAAATTTGAAATTTATTCTGATCACAAAAGCTTGAAATATATGTTTTCACAATCAGAGTTGAATATGAGGCAGCGAAGATGGCTTGACTTGCTTAAGGATTTCGATTGTGAAATCAAATACTACCCAGGAAAGTCCAATGCAGCAGTTGATGCACTGAGTCGAAAGGTATGCTCTTTATCCTTATCGACGATTGGTGTTTGAAATTTGATTGAAGATTGTTGTTTGTCTGGATTAGCATTTGAGACAGATAGTAGACCTTTGAGATTATATGCTGTTCAAGTCGAACCAGAGCTAATTTTGAGAATTAAAGCGGCTAAGAAAGTTGATCAGAATGTGCAGAAATCGATTGAGATGGTCAGATCAGGTCATCGATCAGAGTATCAGGTACGTGATGATGTACTGTATGTGAATAATCGTCTAGTTGTGCCAAATGTTTCATAGTTGAGACAACAGATATTAACAGAAGTGCACAACAGTCGATTTAGCATTCATCCTGGTGGCAGGAAGATGTACAATGATTTGAAGACACAATTTTGGTGGAAACAGATGAAGACTGATATTGCAGAGTTTGTTTCCAAGTGTCTGAATTGCCAATAGGTGAAAGCTGAAAGAAAGAAACCAGGAGGTCTACTGCACAGTTTGTCGATTCCTGAATGGAAATGGGATCACATTTCCATGGATTTTGTGACGCAGTTACCGAGATCCTCCAGAGGTTGTGATGCGATTTGGGTTGTGATTGACAGATTGACCAAATCAGCATGCTTTATTCCGTATCAGATGACGTACAGATATGACCAAATGGCAGAAATCTATGTCAGAGAAGTGGTCAGATTGCACGGAGTGCCGAAGTCGATTGTATCAGACCGTGATCCTCGGTTTACTTCGCACTTTTGGTAGAGTTTGCAGCAGGCTCTAGGTAAGAAGTTACATCTGAGTACCACATATCATCCACAGACTAACGGACAGTCAGAGCGGACTATTCAAACATTGGAGGATATGCTGAGAGCTGTGGTGCTTGATTTTAGCACTGGTTGGCAAGATGTATTGCCACTTTGTGAGTTTTCGTAACACAACAGCTATCAGACGAGTATTGAGATGGCTCCTTTTGAAGCGTTGTACGGAAAAAATTGCAGATCTCCTCTTTATTGGGATGATATCTCTGAGGTACCTGAGTTTGGACCTGATATGATCAGAGATATGACTGAAAAAGTGAAGCTGATTCAGAAGAGAATGAAGACAGCTCAAGACAGACAAGCCAAATATGCCAATGTTCGACATAGACCGTTGGTATTTGAGGCATGCGATCGAGTATTCTTGAAGATTTCACCTTTCAGAGGAGTTGTCATATTTGGCAAGAAAGGGAAGCTGTCTCCACTCTTTATTGGGCCGTATGAGATTCTCGAGAAGATAGGAGATCGTGCCTATCGACTCGCATTACCGCCTTCTTTATCTGGAATACATGATGTTTTTCATGTATCTACGCTGCGGAAGTATCTCCCTAACGATTCTCACATTATTCTACCAGACGAGGCCGAGCTTGATGAGAAATTGAGTTATATCGAGAAACCGATCCAGATTATTGATCGTAAAGAAAAACAACTCAGAACGAAGACTATTCCTCTTGTGAAGGTTCAATGGACTCGTCATTGCATTGAAGAAGCTACCTGGGAGACTGAATCAGACATGAGACAGGAGTTCCCAGAACTATTCCGATGATGTGAGTCTTTTATTTCAGTTGCTACTATTCTGTTTGTTATTGTATTTGATTTCATTGCATTTGATATGATTGCTTGAGATTTCGGGGACGAAATCGTGTCTTAGAGGGGAGAAATGTAATGCCTGAGATTTTAAATCGCTGTTATCAGAAATTAATTGACCGATTAATTGATTTGATTTCGAAGAGCCGGATTTCTGCGAATAAGTATTGAAATGCATGAGTTGAAGTGTGAGGGCAGTAGCCTCGCGCACATGCGCGAGAATAGGCGCGCATATGCGCGAGAGGGCAACCGCGGAGGCAGAAAGCCTCGCGCATATGCGCGGCGGAGGTGCGCGCATATGCGCGAGGGGGGCGCACATGCGCGGAGGAGGCCAGTAGCCAAGAGTTCGGAACAGAACATTTGGTGCATATGCGCGACGAGATAACGCGCATATGCGCGCGAAGATGAATTGGCCCTGCGTCGAGGCAGTAGGTCTCGCGCATATGCGCGGGACTTGGGCGCGCATATGCGCGAGAGGTTTTTAGCGAAAATTCAGAACGAAGCACGTGTGATGGCCATGCAATATATATATTGTTCATCTTCTTTCTTTCTCCTTGAGAGACAGCCGAGAGCTCTAGGGAATTACAAAGATTTTTTAGAATCTTCAAACCGTGATTTTGTGCTATCCGTATATCAGAATTTGAATTCGGACACAGTACCGTACTCCTCTCATCGACAGCTACAACTGGACGTAAGTTTTACTACGTTTTGATATGATTTGAAAATATGATGTTGATAGAATCAGATATGATTCATATATGTTGTTCTTGACATCGTAGAAATCGTATAATCGAAACCGGATTGAAGAACAGATTGATTATGGAATTATTATGATTTTCTGATTATACCGATTGAAAACTGAATAGATTTGGATTATTGATTGATTACAGATTGTAATGGATATGAGTTATGATTTGTAATTGATATCTGGTGATATTGTATTGACGGGGATATCGGGATTGTGCCGTTATGCCGTTGAGTTTGAATTAAATTCAGATTGATCAGATTCAGTGTTGATATGAGATTGTATATTGATATTGTTCCTATTCGATATGTCATTCAGATTGAGTATTGACAAATTTGGAATTCCAGACTTGAACGTCATCAGAACTGCGACAAAAGAAAGGTATAAGTCAATGTGGTACCGGGAGAACGACTCGAGTATGATATACTTGAGTTTCCCTAAATCACATACTTATTGTTATTGTATGCATTTCTTTGAGTTATTATGCTTGTTCGATTGATTTATAGAAAGCATGTATTAGACGAGTATTAGATGAGTAATCTTGTGACAGTAGTGCCTGATAGTGATGGAATCGTCACTGGCACATTGCACATTGTCACAGGATAGTGTATTGGTGAAAATGCCAAAGTCTGTGACGGATAGGTCAGGACACCGGATGTTTGGTTATATCGAAATGAATAGAATTGGAGTTTCTTCTATTACTGATATTCGATATGGAATGCCAACGTCTGGAAACCGGGATCCTTAGACTAGGATTGAGTCTAGTCTGAGCCGTGGAGTCACGAGTCTGATTGACAGTCTAATATTAAATTATGTTCTCCGATTTTGATACATATTACTGATATTTGTTTCATGCTTGATATTGATTATATGATTGCATGTTCGTTGATTTATACTGGGATGTATTCTCACCGGAGTTATCCGGTTGTTGTCGTGTTTGTATGTGTGCATGACAACAGGTGGGACAGGATCAGGTTCGAGGAGATGAGGAGAGATCGTGACTAGAGTGGAGACTACGTACTTTGATGTAGATAGGGTTTGAACACTTGATACGTAGTCGTTAAACCTTAGTTTTGTTTGAATGTATGTTGTACAAGATTTGTACTGTTATACTGATATGTATATAAGATTGATTCTATTACGTTCCGCAATTTAAAAAAAAAAAGAAAAAAATTTAGACCCTATTTATATTAATTGATCTAATTAGTCCCAAAGAATGATTAAGAAAATGATTAGCGTCCGGATCCCCACAACAGGTGGTATCAGAGCGATAGATCCTTTAGATTGAGCTAGTGAGCGGGTTAGAATGAATTTTCTTTCCTTGCTTTTGATTGCTAGCATGATTTACTGCTTTAATACATGTTTGCCTGATTATCTGATTTTGATATGGTAATGTGTATTATTGCGAATGGATCAGAACCGATTCTTGATCAGAGGTAAGATGATCAGAAAGGGGACTGAGAAAGATTTGTCAGATTTTATTGCTAACCTTTTTGATAATCAGATATGCCTCCTCGACGAATCCCAGAACAGGGAAGTACTTCGAATCCTCCAATGGATGTGACAGCAACCCCGATGGAAACCTTGCTGAAAAGATTTCAGTCATTTCATCCGCCGACTCTGAAGGGTACTGAGACTTCAGTTGATTGCGAGAGTTGGTTAGATGACATTGAGATGCTATTTGACTCATTGGATTATACAGATGAGCGGAGAGTGAAACTGATTGGACACCAATTGCATGACGTTGCAAAGAACTGGTGGATCACGACAAAGAATGCATTGGAGCATCGAGGTACGAATATTACCTGGAATGTGTTTAAGACTGAGTTTCATCAGAGATTTTTCCCAGTGTCATATAGGAAGGACAAGTGTGCAGAGTTTGCAAATTTGAGACAGGGTCAGTTGAACATTGAAGAGTATGTGGCCAAGTTCTCTACATTGCTGAGATTTGCTCCACATGTTGCTGAGAATGAAGAAGCTATTGCTGATCAGTTCATTAATGGCCTGAATCCTGAGATATTTATACTGGTGAACACCGGGCGACCGAACAACTTTGCTGATGCTTTGAACAGAGGAAAGGGAGCCGAAGCTGGTCTGATTAGACATAAAGGAGCTTCGTATGTCGCACCAGCACCGAGACCACAGCAACCCTCCTCAGCTCAGTTTCCACAGCCTTCCTTCCAGATTTGAGTGTGGCAGTTGCAGTGGAATGAAAGATCAGTTGAAAGCTAGAGGGAAACAATTTAAGAGATCTGGAAGCAGTTCATCCAGTTCTAGTGGCTCGAGACAGACTTCCCAGAGCCAGAGTTATTCAGGAGCTTATTGCAGCACTTGTGGAGGTAGACATTCCACAGAGCAGTGCAGAGGAGTGTTTGGCAGTTGCCGTATTTGTAGACAGCAGGGACATTTTGCTAGAGTATGTCCACAGAGAGGTTCCCAGGGATCCCAGGGAGCAGAGTCATCGGGATCAGTGGCTCAGACAAGGAAGCAAACATCTGCAGTTCACTCCTTTCAGCCAGCACCATCTACCCAGTCACAGCAGAGGCCAGGAGGAAGCCAGACAGTTAGCCAGCCTCCTAGACAGCAGGCCAGAGTTTATGCATTGACTGAGGAGCAGGCACATGACGCACCTGATGATGTTGTTGCAGGTAACTGTTCTATTTCTGGTTACCCTGCATATGTATTGATAGATACTGGTGCATCACATACATTTATTTCTGAGAGATTTGCATTGATGCATTCTTTGCCTGTTGAGTCATTATCTGCTGTATTATCTGTCTCTTCTCCTTTGGGGACATGTTTGATTTCAGTGACATCTGTTAGAAATTGTAGACTGGGGTATGACGGGCATGCATGAGATTGAGTTAGACTGCATTGTACTTGGATTGTCTGATTTTGATTGTATTATCGGTATCGATATGCTGACCAAGTACAGAGCTACTGTTGATTGTTTCCACAAGATTGTGAGATTCAGACCTGACATGGCTGAAGAGTGGAAATTTTACGGTAAGGGTTCTAGAGCTAAAATTCTTTTGATATCCGTATTGTCAATGACTCGACTATTGCAGAAAGGAGCAGAGGGATTCCTTGTCTATTAAGTTGATTTACTGAAATCGAGCCAATCATTGGCTGATTTGCCAGTGGTGTGTGAGTTTTCTTATGTCTTTCCGGATGAGATTCCAGGATTGTCTCCGATTCGAGAGATAGATTTCAGCATTGAGCTGGTACCAGGTACAGTTCCGATTTCTAGAGCTCCGTACCGAATGGCACAGATTGAATTGAAAGAGTTGAAGGAGCAGTTAGAGGATCTACTGGCCAAGGGATACATCAGACCGAGAGTTTCTCCTTGGGGTACTCCAGTGTTGTTTGTGAGGAAGAAAGATGGTTCAATGAGACTCTGCATTGACTACAGGCAACTGAACAAAGCAACGGTAAAGAACAAATATCCCTTGCCTCGTATTGATAATTTATTTGATCAGTTGCAGGGTTCTTCGGTATATTCCAAGATCGATCTGAGATCTGGATATCATCAGTTGAGAGTCAGAGATTCTGATATCTCGAAGACAGCGTTCAGAACCAGGTATGGACATTATGAGTTTATTGTCATGCCGTTTGGTTTGACCAACGCTCCAGCTGTTTTTATGGGTCTGATGAACCGTGTGTTTCAGAGATATCTCGACGATTTCGTGATTATTTTTATCGATGATATTTTGATATATTCAAAGAATATGATTGAACATGCTGAACATCTGAGAACTGTTTTGGGAATACTGAGGGCTGAGAAATTATATGCCAAACTTGTCGAAATGTGAATTATGGTTGAGACATGTTGTATTTTTGGGTCATATCATATCCGGAGATGGTATATCAGTTGATCCCAGCAAGGTTGAGGCCGTAATTTCTTGGCCGAGACCGACATCAGTGCCAGAGATTCGCAGTTTTATGGGCTTGGCAGGATATTAACGTCGATTTATCAAAGAATTCTCCAGTATTGCTAAACCGATTATGCAGCTGACTAAGAAAAATGCACCATTTGTTTGGTCAGAAGACTGTGAGTCCAGTTTTCTGGAGTTGAAGAAGAGATTGACCAGTGCGCCTATATTGACTATCCCGTCAGGTACTGGTGGATTTGTTGTATATTGTGATGCTTCTCACAGAGGTTTGAGTTGTGTTCTGATGCAGCGAGGCCATGTCATTGCTTATGCTTCGAGACAGTTAAAGCCGCATGAATCTCGCTATCCAATTCATGATCTTGAATTGGCGGCTATTATATTTGCTTTGAAGATTTGGCGACACTACCTTTACGGTGAGAAATTTGAAATTTATTCTGATCACAAAAGCTTGAAATATATGTTTTCACAATCAGAGTTGAATATGAGGCAGCGAAGATGGCTTGACTTGCTTAAGGATTTCGATTGTGAAATCAAATACTACCCAGGAAAGTCCAATGCAGCAGCTGATGCACTGAGTCGAAAGGTATGCTCTTTATCCTTATCGACGATTGGTGTTTGAAATTTGATTGAAGATTGTTGTTTGTCTGGATTAGAATTTGAGACAGATAGTAGACCTTTGAGATTATATGCTGTTCAAGTCGAACCAGAGCTAATTTTGAGAATTAAAGCGGCTCAGAAAGTTGATCAGAATGTGCAGAAATCGATTGAGATGGTCAGATCAGGTCATCGATCAGAGTATCAGGTACGTGATGATGTACTGTATGTGAATAATCGTCTAGTTGTGCCAAATGTTTCATAGTTGAGACAACAGATATTAACAGAAGTGCACAACAGTCGATTTAGCATTCATCCTGGTGGCAGGAAGATGTACAATGATTTGAAGACACAATTTTGGTGGAAACAGATGAAGACTGATATTGCAGAGTTTGTTCCCAAGTGTCTGAATTGCCAACAGGTGAAAGCTGAAAGAAAGAAACCAGGAGGTCTACTGCACAGTTTGTCGATTCCTGAATGGAAATGGGATCACATTTCCATGGATTTTGTGACGCAGTTACCGAGATCCTCCAGAGGTTGTGATGCGATTTGGGTTGTGATTGACAGATTGACCAAATCAGCATGCTTTATTCCGTATCAGATGACGTACAGATATGACCAAATGGCAGAAATCTATGTCAGAGAAGTGGTCAGATTGAACGGAGTGCCGAAGTCGATTGTATCAGACCGTGATCCTCGGTTTACTTCGCACTTTTGGCAGAGTTTGCAGCAGGCTCTAGGTACGAAGTTACATCTGAGTACCGCATATCATCCACAGACTGACGGACAGTCAGAGCGGACTATTCAGACATTGGAGGATATGCTTAGAGCTGTGGTGCTTGATTTTAGCACTGATTGGCAAGATGCATTGCCACTTTGTGAGTTTTCGTACAACAACAGCTATCAGACGAGTATTGAGATGGCTCCTTTTGAAGCGTTGTACAGAAAGAAGTGCAGATCTTTTCTTTATTGGGATGATATCTCTGAGGTACCTGAGTTTGGACCTGATATGATCAGAGATATGACTGAAAAAGTGAAGCTGATTCAGAAGAGAATGAAGACAGCTCAAGACAGACAAGCCATATATGCCAATGTTCGACATAGACCGTTGGTATTTGAGGCAGGAGACCAAGTATTCTTGAAGATTTCACCTTTCAGAGGAGTTGTCATATTTGGAAAGAAAGGGAAGCTGTCTCCACGCTTTATTGGGCCGTATGAGATTCTCGAAATGATAGGAGATCGTGCCTATCGACTCGCATTACCGCCTTCTTTATCTGGAATACATGATGTTTTTCATGTATCTACGCTGCGAAAGTATCTCCTTGACGATTCTCACATTATGCTGCCAGACAAGGCCGAGCTTGATGAGAAATTGAGTTATATCGAGAAACCGATCCAGACTATTGATCGTAAAGAAAAACAACTCAGAACGAAGACTATTTCTCTTGTGAAGGTTCAATGGACTCGTCATTGCATTGAAGAAGCTACCTGGGAGACTGAATCAGACATGAGACAGGAGTTCCCACTCCGATGATGTGAGTCTTTTATTTCAGTTGCTACTATTCTGTTTGTTATTGTATTTAATTTCACTGCATTTGATATGATTGCTTGAGATTTCGGGGACGAAATCGTGTCTTAGAGGGGAGAAATATAATGCCTGAGATTTTAAATCGCTGTTATCAGAAATTAATTGACCGATTAATTGATTTGATTTCGAAGAGCCGGATTTCTGCGAATAAGTATTGAAATGCATGAGTTGAAGTGTGAGGGCAGTAGCCTCGCGCACATGGGCGAGAATAGGCGCGCATATGCGCGAGAGGGCAACCGCGGAGGCAGAAAGCCTCGCGCATATGCGCGGCGGAGGTGCGCGCATATGCGCGAGGGGGGCGCACATGCGCGACAAGGAGCGCGCACATGCGCGGAGGAGGCCAGTAGCCAAGAGTTCGGAACAGAACATTTGGTGCATATGCGCGACGAGATAACGCGCATATGCGCGCGAAGATGAATTGGCCCTGCGTCGAGGCAGTAGGTCTTACGCATATGCGCGGGACTTGGGCGCGCATATGCGCGAGAGGTTTTTAGCGAAAATTCCGAACGAAGCACGTGTGATGGCCATGCAATATATATATATATATTGTTCATCTTCTTTTTTTCTTCTTCAGAGACAGCCGAGAGCTCAAGGGAATTACAAAGATTTTTTAGAATCTTCAAACCATGATTTTGTACTATTTGTATATCAGAATTTGAATCCGGACACAGTACCGTACTCCTCTCATCGAAAGCTACAGCTGGACGTAAGTTTTACTACGTTTTGATATGATTTGAAAATATGATGTTGGTAGAATCAGATATGATTCATATATGTTGTTCTTGACATCGTAGAAATCGTATAATCGAAACCGGATCGAAGAACAGATTGATTATGGAATTGTTATGATTTTCTGATTATACCGATTGAAAACTGAATATATTTGGATTATTGATTGATTACAGATTGTAATGGATATGAGTTATGATTTGTAATTGATATCTGGTGATATTGTATTGACGGGGATATCGGGATTGTGCCGTTATGCCGTTGAGTTTGAATTAAATTCAGATTGATCAGATTCAGTGTTGATATGAGATTGTATATTGATATTGTGCCTATTCGATATGTCATTCAGATTGAGTATTGACAAACTTGGAATTCCAGACTTGAACGTCATCAGAACTGCGACAAAAGAAAGGTATAAGTCAATGTGGTATCGGGAGAACGACTCGAGTATGATATACTTGAGTTTCCCTAAATCACATACTTATTGTTATTGTATGCATTTCTTTGAGTTATTATGCTTGTTCTATTGATTTATAGAAAGCATGTATTAGACGAGTATTAGATGAGTAATCTTGTGATAGTAGTGCCTGATAGTGATGGAATCGTCACTGGCACATTGCACATTGTCACAGGATAGTGTATTGGTGAAAATGCCAAAGTTTGTGACGGATAGGTCAGGACACCGGATGTTTGGTTATATCAAAATGAATAGAATTAGAGTTTCTTCTATTACTGATATCCGATATGGAATGCCAACGTCTGGAAACCGGAATCCCTAGACTAGGATTGAGTCTAGTCAGAGCCGTGGAGTCACGAGTCTGATTGACAGTCTGATATTCAATTATGTTCTCCGATTTTGATACATATTACTGATATTTGTTTCATGCTTGATATTGATTATATGATTGCATGGTTGATTTATACTGGGATGTATTCTCACCGGAGTTATCCGGCTGTTGTCGTGTTTGTATGTGTGCATGACAACAGGTGAGACAGGATCAGGGTCGAGGAGATAAGAAGAGATCGTGATTAGAGTGGAGACTACGGGCTTTGATGTAGATAGGGTTTGAACACTTGATACGTAGTCGTTAAACCTTAGTTTTGTTTGAATGTATGTTGTACAAGATTTGTACTGTTATACTGATATGTATATTTGATTGATTCCATTACGTTCCGCAATGTAAAAAAAATAAAAAAATTTAGACTCTGTTTATATTAATTGATCTAATTAGTCCCAAAGAATGATTAAGAAAATGATTAGCGTCCGGGTCCCACACCCATTTAGTAAAATCGTGTTGAATAAGTCGCAACAAAACAAGATTATTTATTTCATTTCATTAATAATCTCAGTTCAATATATACCTGGTAACCAAACAAGGCTTTTTAATTCATTAATCAAATTGAATAATTGAATGGATTCAATCACGCGTATTTGTCAACTACACACTTTGTTTATTAAGTGAGTGCCTCACCCTGACTCAATACATAGCAATAGCATTGACAATTGGTCCAACGCTGTCCCACATTTAGTACCCCACATATATTTGACGTTTACGTCGCGTTTGGCACCTCGCCTGATTGGGTTGTCATATTTCAGTTCAGGTTTGTGTATTACATCAATTCACTCTAAACTCAAGCCCAATGCAATAAAATAGGAGGATGAAGATAGAAAGCTCAATAAATAAACATTAATTATCTGAAAGTTTGTGATTGAAATCTGAATCGGGCATTATTCAAGCACAAGGAGAAGTTAGCAACACGATTTGAAGATGAAGATAGTGGGTAATTAAGGCAAGGGTTAACCGCACAATCGGATATAAGAAGAAGAACAATAATCGGCGGAGGGGCCCACAACAATTATCACGGGAAAAATGCTCTAACAGAAAATCTCTATTATTTCAATTTCATTGCTCTAATTTCTTTATTTTACAGTATTTTACTTTAGATTCTGATGATACCAAATTTTCCCTAGGTCCGGTCTGGTGATCTTAGTCTTCGAATCGGTAATTTTAGAACCGGAGTAGACGTAACGTTCGGATCTTGGTTTTTTAGAGAAAAAAGGAAGATATAATATGTAGAGGGGTGCTCCTGAAAACTAATGTCTGAATGCCCTGAAAATGAAATATACCCGGGTATTTATAGTAGTTGAGATGACTACTTACCCTACTGTGCCAAAGTCTATTTTAGGTAAGTTTTTCTATAAAATAAAACTCTTCTCCAATCCTTGCAAATTCGGGCCAGACTTTCTGGCACATCTAATTATGCGGCGAGATTCTATCATGTTTAAAGATCATTCACGCCTTTGATATTTAACAAGATTCTTAAGACAGAACCCGGAGTTCGGACAAGTTCAAAGGCTCGGTCGAGCTCTGCCCCAAGGTTCGGTCGAGCACTCGGGCTCGACCGAGCTCTGCCCCAGGGGCCGAGTTCTGCCCAAGGAGCTCGGCCAACCAGGGCTCGGCCGAGCTCCCCACCGAGCTCAAAAAGTCCAGCCGAGCTCGTTTAGAGATGATACCAAGTACAAGGGTTTGGATGAGATGTGCTTGAAGGGTTGCCTATTAGGTCCTCAAGAAGAAGTAGTACCCAAACACGGTTAAATATTGGGGGCATCAGTAGTACCCTCCTCTTTTGTCTAAAAGAAGTATTGAATTTTAGATCAATGGGTCGGTCTGATTGAGCCTTAAGTTCTCGGGTTCAACATTAGTTGCGAGAAGATCCAGACCGATCAAGTTTTTGATAAGATTTTGGTCGGCTAAGATCAAACGGTGGTACGTGTAGAACCCGTAAATTAGACTACGTATAAGCCATGCATAATTGCTAGCATTTTAAATTAAAATGATTTTTATTATTATTATTTGCAATTTTTTTCTTTAAATTATTTATTTTATTCAGTAGTTTAAGTGCTATCTTTTCAGTTATTTAAATGAGGCCGGACTGGAGTTGGAATAAAGAGATAGATTTAAGATTTAGAAAACATTCCAAAAAATTTATTTAAGATAAATAATAAGTTGAATTAATGTAAAAGAATTTTTAAGGAATTATTTAAATAATTTGAGATAAGAAGTAGATAAAGTTCAATAATTAATTTCTTAATTCCCTAAAATATTTAATGGGTAGATAAAATACTAAAGATTTAAAACACAATATTTAAGAAATAGTTCCCTCCTTTTTATTAATAAAATCGGCCACTACTCTTGAAGGATTTAAATTAATTTACAACTCACTATATAATTGATTCCTTTCCAGATCCATTTCTTGGTAGATAATTCCCTCAATTTAAATCCTCATTTAATTATTAATTAAGCAATTCCCTACCCTCATTTTTTGGTTTAAAATTTCGGCCCTCTCCCTATTTAATTTAAAAATATTTGGCCATCCTTCACTTGATCTTTTCCTTATCCATTTTTGGGAGATAAATCCCTCACCTTATAATTCCCTAATAATTGTTTATTTAAACAATTTCCTACCCTCCCTTGATTGATAAAATCGATCACCCCTCCTTTAATTTTAAAAGATTTTATTAGTTGGGCAATTTATTTTCTAATTATCTTTCCTTAACATTTCTAGGTAGATATCTTCCCCACCTTTTTAAATCACTATCAAATAATTAATTAAACAATTTTTCCTTTGCACCTAGACTTGAATTCGACCTAGTACACTCTATTATCCCTCAAAAAAATCTTTGATATCATTCTTGTTTCCTATCTAACAAATAAACTAGGATAGAAAGAATATTTCCTTTCCATTTATCTTGTATCTTCCCCTCATTTCTCCCAACCATTCTCCCCTCCCTTTCACCGAAATTGAGAGAAAATTCCAGAGCAATTTCAGTGCAAAAACCGTGAGAAAAATAGGAGAGAAAATCGAGAGAAACAAGATAGAAAAGAGCACTCCTCTTCCTCCTCCGCGCCGCGTCGTCGTTCATTTTTTTTCCTTTCGAAACAAAAATATACAGACATGTATATGTTCTTATTTGCTCTTCAATCAAGTCGTATTATGATTTTTAAACTCTACATGATCATGATTTTCAACCAAAACCGAAATATGGACAGCATGTTCATTAAAAATTCTGCACAGATTTTGCGGGTGCTCTCCATGCTTCACGTTTTCTGTTGTTTTTGATGGCTCAGGATTTGGCTCGACCCTAGGCTCCCAAGGCTGCATCTAGACATGTATTAGGACATGTTAGGACCATATTGGTCCGTTCGTTCAGCCCCATACTCGCTGGAAATTTAGTATTGACAGCAACTCATCCTTAGTGCCATAGTGTGCTTCGATTTTTGTTGCTTGCTGTCAAGGGAGAGTTTCTGATCTTGGCTGCCCTAGGGGCCTATAGCCATGGTTATAACACCTCCCTATCATGTCTAAGACGTGACCAAGTCATCATTTCGAGGCTTGGTCCATGGTGAAATCGGTTTTCAAATAAAAGAAACAAGAACAGATTTTCGGCCCCCTCCATTTTATTTCCAGCAAGTGTAGTTTCGATTTGTGTGGTGTGGTGTGAATCTTGGTTGGCCTCTGGCCCATAGCCACGGTTCATACCATACCTCTTGACGTCTAGATCATGCCATAGTCGACCAAATGACCACTGGAATGATCCAAGACAGCAAATGACAGCAAAGTCTCACGCGTGCAGATTGTTGCGCTCGGTTGGGCGTGTTGTCGCATTTCGGGTGTGGTGCGAATTGTGGCTGGCCTAGGGCCCTTAGCCATGGTTCAAACCCTACCCTAGGATGTTGGTAAGAGCCTCTGGTCAGTGGTTCAAGCCCCAATGGCCAGTAGTCTTGAAAACGACGCAAGAAAACGAAAGCACGGCTGCTGTATTTTGTGGACAGCAAGTGGTGCGTCGGTTCAGAGGCTCGTTTGAGTTCTTGATTGGCTTTTAGGTTATGGAATTGGACTGGACAGTGCCTCATCAAGTTGGGAAGGCCACGTTTTTGGCCGTTTGTGATTCAGGTAAGTTTAGAGGTCGTACGAGAATTTACGGTGCAATGTGCCAAAGTGACTCTCGAAAGAGCGTTTCATGTTTTTGGCCTCCATCTGCCAAAATTAGAAATAATGTAATTTTAGGAGCATTAGTTCATCATTTTAAGCGTATTTTAATCATGACTAAATGATGGTTCTGTGTTGGTTCGGGTTGGTACGGAGTCATGATTAAATACGAAGTCGTTGGGCGTAATTGTCTCGTTTTTTGGATTCAATTACAAAGTTTGGTCAATATAAATCGTTTGCATATTTTTCGTGTTTGATTTAAGTCGCAGCGAGCCTGGGAGCGTTCCAACCCAATTGGTAAAATTATTAGAGGATATTTAATGATGTTATTTAATTATATTACGTGCAAAATATTCATTTTTGAGATTTATGCGATATTGGTTGTGGTCACTTCACTATCATGGGATTATTACTTCACCCGGTGGTCACTTACCGGTCAGTTCAGTTCTCTACCACCCAGTATACTGTGGCATTAGTCTGATCAGACGATTATTATTTCACCCGGTGGTCACTTACCGGTCAGTTCAGTTCAGGGGCCACTTGCGTAGACCATAATCTCACCAGAAAATTATTACATGCTATTTCATTACAGGACTCTATTGAGCAAGCATTTCACTTATGATTTTCAGTTCAGTTATGCACGTATTATAATTACTCATGATATTTTACGTTACACCTCATGACAAGATATTTTCACTTGCATGCGATTTTATTATTTATTTACTTGTTATTTACGATATATGCATGCTGAGTCTTTAGACTCACTAGACTTGATTGTTGTAGGTACTGATGATGTCGAGATCGAGGGCGGGGACCAGTGAGCTAGCTTGGGTCGGCAGTAGTGGAACCCGAGGACCTCATTTTCAGCATTTTCGATTTTTAGGCTCAAACATTTTATCTCTCGTTGAAGTATTTTAAATTGTTACTTTGCAAACATTAAATTCTTCCGCTGCTATTTTGAACATTAAACTTTATTTATCTGTTTATCTTATGAATGAGACATTTTAATTATTTAAAAAGAAAATTTTTAATTTTTCCGCAATTTTTTTTAATACGAATTTAGAGGCCTTTACAGTACGGATCCCGAGGTATTTAACAGGCACGATCCCAGTCGTTCATTCTTGACTGATCCGACGGTTCTCCTCTGCCAGGCCCTCACAATTCTCTCAATTTCTCTCCCAAAGTACGAAGTGCTCCCGCATTCTCGACGTCCTCGGCTCGACCAACCGTCCTGATTTTGGTAATTTCTCGTTCCCAACTCTATCCTTCTTGATTGTTTTGTTTAGTTTTTCTTCTTGTGCTAGTTGCAATAGTTTGGTTAAGGAATGGATGAAGCTATATGCATTTCTTCCCCCTCCCCTTCGACAAGGCTTACCTGGTATGAGGTTAAGGCTTCGGTCCTAGGATATGACGATGTCTCTAAGATTATAGAGTTATCGGGATTGTCTTCGGAGATTGATATTCGTATCCCTGAGATTACAGATAGGGCTCATATCCCACCGGATGGATATTGCACCTTTTACTTGGACCAACTAGAAATGGGTCTTCGGTTTCCCATCCCCAAAATAATTCAGTCCCTTTCCGAGCACTATCTTATATGCCCTAGCCAACTAGCTCCTAATTCCTTCAGCACACTTCTGGCCTTAGGGGTCTTACTCAGGTATTTCGATATACCCCTCTCAGTAGCCCTATTAGATCGTTTTGTGCAAATCAAGAGAAATGAAATAGGTCGATTTTACTTATCACCTCGACCTGAGTGTGACTTTCTGGGCGGGAACCCTTCTTCTCACAAAGGTTGGATGAACCGCTATTTTTATGTAGAGTCTGAGCAGCTTCCGTGGCACTACGACATGACTTGGCCCGACCAGTTATGTAAGGTTCAAAATTAAGACGACGTAATCCAACTGCATGCAAATCTAAGAAATAAGAAAAATGAGTAATTAATTGATTTTAATTGCTAATCAGTTATGTGACATACATGCTTATAGGCTAAATAAGATTTTATTATCATCATGCATAAAATTGTATTTTTAAGGAATATTCAAGTTGCGATCGAGGAACGGAGACCGATGGCTGAAAAACGTAAAATGTTTTTATTAAATTATTATTTTTAATTGTTTAAAATATTGTTGATGTTTTTTCATATTTTTGAAAATAAAAGGTTTTGAGGTGATTTTATACGCCGGAACGTAGATTTTATTGGTGTTGATTTTTCAATAAAAATGCGAGTTTTCTGGCAACCCGGCTAATAAATTCACAAATTTATTTAAACAAAAACCTTGTTGATATTTTATTAAATCCTAATTAAAACTAATGGGCTTAATTTATTGGCTTAATAGGCCTACGCCTAGTAAATAGTTTAATTAGTATTTAAAAATGTAAAATCCTATACCTAGCAACACAAACTCACGTCTCCCACTCTTAAATTCAGAAAACTCTCCCCTAAAAGCACACAACACACACGGCACACACACACACCACAAAGGGAAGGGTTTTTCGAAGGGTTCAAGGAGGAACAAGCCAAAGGTTTCACTCCGTTCTTCGACGTCAACGGTTTTTAGTGCGTATATAACGCAAAGGCACACCATAATTCTTCCTTCTCTCGTCTTTCACACCATAGTAAATATTTAAAATCGTTTTGCATGAATAAACATGGAGCACTTGTTTATAATTCGTTTTTCATGCATGGGTGATGTTAAAACATTATTTTTGTTTCAAATAACTTGTATATTATTTGGTTAAGGGGCTGCCATGATATAAGTAAGATCAAGAGAGGTTCACTCCTGTTTTAGAGCCACACACTCATGCCTAAACCATAGAACCGAAGGTTATAAACTTGCTGGAAACAGTTTGCTGTCATGGGGCTTAGGGGATCGGGTTTCATGACTAAGGGGGAGGGCTGGAAACAAGGACTCCTACCCGAGAGCAAGCTTCAGTTTTTGCGCAGGGTTCGCGCAGCTTGGTAGGAGGGAAGGGCTCGGTCCAGGGCTCAGGGGCTGGGCTAGGGCGAGTCCTTATGGTCTTAGGTAGGTGTCCTAGAGGGTGGTTTGGGTGCTGGAGCGATGGCTTGGTCCATAGGTTCACAAACTTAGAGTCCTTGCTCATTGAAACTCTCCGCCAGCTTATGGGTGAGGGAGAGGCTTTCGTTTTTGGTTTTGGGAGGGGTTTCTAAGTGGTCTAAGGGTTCAGTAGGGTACTCTAGGGTGTTGGTCAGGTTTTGGATCAACATGGTTTGGGGGTGACTCGAGAAAATCGAAAGTTGGCTCGGGGTCGAAGTTTAGGTGTCATATTAGGGTCTCTAACTAATAAAAAAAATTGAAAAATGGCTCACGGGCGTCGAGACGTGGTTCATAAGTGCTAAAATGATATAAAAAGACTAAATTTTGAATTTAAGAATTTTATATTAAAGTTTGTGATTTTTCGGGTTTAAAACACCGTCAAAACAATTAATTATAGATAAATGAAAAAGTTTAATATTTAAGCTAAATAAAATTATGAGAAAATAAATTTAGGCTTAAATAATTATTTGGGACAAGTTAGAGTCAATAAATTCAAGAAAAACTCAAATTCGAGGAATTTTACGTCTAGGGATAAAACAGTCTTTTTACACCTAAAAATTAGTAAAAGTCATGGCAATGCCCTAAATGCTGTTTTTATGATATTATGATTATTTTTAAATGTTTATGAAATGTTCATGATTAAATTATTATTTTTAAATGTCTGTTGGATTTTTTTATGATTTAAGGAAGACATTTAAAAGACATGTTGCATGCTTGGTTTCAAAACAAATGTTATGTTATGCATGATTTTATAAAGTGATGAGAATGTTAAACGTTGAAGGAAGTGAAGTAATTGTGGCTATTGAGATAACGGTATGAGGTGACGGTATGAGGTAATAGTAAGAATGGGAATATCGTGAGGGGAAAAGGCCAGAGGGAGCCCATTTATGGGAAAAGGCCCCCCGAGGGAACTCCGACGATCGTATTTCTATTCGAAAGAGGATAGGCCAGGGTCCAGTTCACCGGTGAGAGTGTTGCTGGTGTCCCCCGCCGCCCAGTACTGCGGTTTCATGTAGATGGATCCTTCGACTTTTGAGGTTTGAGAAAATTCACAATTAACGATCTGAATTCAACAAATGAAAAGGAAAAGGAAAATTTTATGATCATGTTAAAGGTTTTTATGTCATGTTGAGGAAAAAGGAAAATGTTAAAGTTTATGTTTGCATGTCATGAAAATGTTATTTTTACGTAAAAGTATTTTCACTGTTGCATGCGATTTTATACGTATTATTTGTTATAAAGATTATAGTGTGTTGAGTATTTAGACTCACTAGGTATGATGGATGCATGTGAGTTTGAGTGAGGACTTGATGGTTTATTTTGCTGGATTGTCGGTGCACACAACCCGAGGACCAGCGCTTCTACTTTTCCGCATTTACGATTTATGATTCATGATTTACGTTAAAGATTTTTAGACTATTTATTTATGTTTTTGAGAGATTTTGAGAGGTTTAGTATGAGCTATACTTTTCAAATTATTTCTTTTTAGGTTTGGTAAAACATTTGACGATTTCATTTTTATGATTATTTCACTTGATTTTTAAAATGCTAGTTGGTTGATGTTTTATTTTAAAGGGTAAAATATTTCATATGGCCGAAAAATTGAGTGTTTAAAAAAAAAATTCTAGCACTTTTAAAGGTATAAAAAGGGCAGACGTTTCAGTTGGTATCATAGCAAAGGTCCTGTAAAGGGTTGTGCCACCATCAACGCCGGGAAGATCAGTCGTCAAACCTTAAAGTTGTAAGTTTTACATGCTTTATATGATTCAGTATGTTGTTACCTGCATGACGTTATGAATATTATGTTTACGTTTCATGTCTACTAGCTTTTTGAGTATTTATGCTTTGCATGCTTAAATTGCTAAAAAGGGGTAGGATATGTCACATGATTAGAGGACTTAGATTTAAATGCATGTTGGTTATGTTAGAATTTGGAAAACGTTCAGATAAAATTCCTCCTAGACGTGCCCCCGTTATTGAGAATCAGGAAGAAAACAGTGTGAATCATCAAGGGAATAATCAAGGGAATGCACCACCACCACCACCAGATGTTGCTACTCATGCTTTAAAGGGGATGGCTCGTCTCTTCGAGCAGCAGATACAACAGCAACAGTTACAGCAGAAACAGTTGCAACAACAGTTACAACAGATGCAACAACAGCAGTTGCAACACGCACCTAGGCCACATCACGACATTTATGATCAGTTCCGGAGGCTAGGGCCGAAGGAATTTTCTGGCACCACCGATCCCTTTGCTGCTGAGAGTTGGATCCGTTCACTTGAGATACATTTTCGTTATCTGGATATGGAGGATGCGGATCGAGTGAGGTGTACTACTTATTTATTCAGAGATGACGCTTCTTTATGGTGGGAGGGAGCCGAGCACAGTGTTGATCTTGCTATCACTTGGGCTCGTTTCAAGGAAATATTCTACGAAAAATACTTTACTGCCGATGTTAGAGGGCGACTGATGAGGGAGTTTGTGACCTTCCGCCAAGGAGACTCAACTGTTGCAGATTTTGTGAAGAAGTTTGACAAGGGTTGTCATTTTGTACCCCTTATTGCCGGGGATCCTACAATGAAGTTTAAGCATTTCATGGATGGCTTACGACCTACCCTTCGAAACAATGTTATGATGATGCGTCCATTGGATTATGCTACTGCTACTGCTTATGCTTTCCAGTCTGAGCAGTCTTTGAGGGACATTGATTTTGAGATTTAGCGCAAGAGGCATCACTTTCAGAATAATAATCAGCCGAATAAAAAGCCTTATACAGGTCCTCATAGACCTCAAGGGCCTCAAAAGCCCCAAGGTCCAGTGAAGAAGCCAGTCCCACCAAAGCCACAAAATCCTGGAGCACCAAAGCCTGCTGAGAGGCAACCATGCAAGGAGTGCAATCGCCTACATCTTGGCAAATGTGAATGGGGATCATTTAAATGTTTCTACTGCAAGGAGGCTGGACACAAAGCTATCGATTTCCCAAAGAAGAAAGCAGCTACTACGGCACGAGCTTATGTTATGAATGCCGAGGAAGCTGAAGAAGAGGCAGACACTACACTCATCACGGGTAACCTAGTCATTTAACATTTTTATATTGCTTATTATTGCATGAAATTTTAAATTGGTTATTAGAATTGATTTGAGAACAAGATTTAACCTGGTGGAAATTAGGTTGCATGTTCTACTTATTTGGATTTAAGTTATGATTCTAGAAACCATAGAAAATGATGTTAATTTTGTGTCATATTTTATGGATGATTTGATTCCAAATAAAAATTTGAGGGCCAAAATTTAAAGAAAATCATAACTAAGGGGTTTTTATAAGAGTATCGAAATTATTGGGGTTAAATGTTCAATTTTCGAGAATTTGAGGGCTAAAAAGTAATTAACCATAAGATAAGGGACCAAAATGCAATTACCGAATTCTTAACGACCATGATTGTAATTTTCAAAAACTTCAAGGACTAAAATGAGAAATTTTGAAAATATAAGGGCCATAATGCAAATATCCGAAATTTAGGGGACTAAAGTTCAAATTTCGAAAAAATTGGAGGGCTAAAACGCAATTTTTCAAGAAATGCTTAAGTTCAACACGCAAACTACATATAATTTTGGGAATTAACGGTAGTAAATCCTTAAGCTTCAACACGAAAAGATTTAAAAGACATTTTTCGTCGCAGGGAGGATCATCATTCTAGGTGTAGCCACCTATGCTTTGCTAGATTCAGGAGCTACACATTCTTTCATATCTGAAACCTTCATCAAAAGACTGAATATTACTCCACAAGATATGAGTTTGGTTTTCAAGGTTTCTATTCCTTCTGGTGATCAAATGCTCACGTCTAAGATTGTCAAGAATCTGGAGCTTCGTTTATTCAAGGATGTTGTGCGGGCAGATCTTATTGTGCTTCCTATGCCCGAATTCGATATTATACTCGACATGAATTGGTTATCAGCGAATGGAGCTTCGATTGATTTTCGTCAGCGAACAGTGTCTATTCAATCGCCTAGTGGTAAGCCTTTTGTCTTTGAGGTGGCGAGAAACAAACAAATGCCGCACATTATCTCTTGTCTATGTGCGAGGAAGCTTATTAAGCTTGGATGCCAAGCTTATCTAGCATGTGTCAACATTCAGAAGTTAGAAGATGTTGATATTGTGAGAGAATTTCCTAGCGTCTTTCCCGAGGACGTTTCTAGCATTCCGCTCGATCGTGAAGTGGAATTCTCTATTGATCTAATGCCGGGCACAATTCCTATATCAAAAACGCCTTATCGTCTAGCACCTGCAGAAATGAAAGAGCTAAAAGATCAAATCCAAGAATTTCTAGACAAGGGTTTCATTCGACCTAGTTACTCTCCATGGGGCGCTCCGGTATTATTTGTGAAGAAGAAAGATGGTAGTATGCATCTTTGCATTGATTATAGAGATCTTAATAGGGTCACTATCAAAAAAAAGTATCCATTGCCAAGAATTGAAGATTTATTTGATCAATTGCAAGGAGCATCGATATTTTCTAAGATTTATCTGCGATCTGGATACCATCAATTGAAAGTAAAAGAGTCAGATGTTCATAAGACAACATTTCGCACAAGATATGGGCACTATGAGTTTATGGTCATGCCATTTGGGTTGACCAATGCGCCAGCGATCTTCATGGATCTCATGAATCGCGTATTTCAGCCGTATCTGGATCAGTTTATTATTGTCTTCATTGATGACATATTGATCTATTCCAAGAGCAGATAGGAGCATAGCAGTCATTTGAGTATTGCACTGCACGTACTGCAAGACAGAAAGCTTTATGCAAAGTTCAGCAAGTGCGAGTTTTGGCTTGATAGAGTGGCATTCTTAGGCCACATCATTTCTAGTAGTGGAGTGGAAATTGAACCTAGTAAGGTTGAGGCAGTGAAAGAGTGGCAAATACCGAAGAGTGTTACCGAGATTCGCAGTTTCTTGGGATTAGCTGGCTATTATCGCAAGTTTATTCAGGGGTTTTCATCTATAGCGGTACCTATGACCGCCTTGACAAAGAAAAATGCAAAGTTTGTTTGGGGACCCGAGTGTCAAGACAGTTTTGACAAGTTGAAGCAAGCCTTGATATCTGCACCAGTGTTATCTATGCCATCAGGGCAAGGGGAGTATATTCTTTATACTGACGCTTCTAAACTTGGTTCGGGCGCAGTTATGATGCAAAACGACCGAGTTATCGCCTATGCGTCAAGACAGTTGAAAATTCACGAAAAGAACTACCCTACTCATGATCTTGAGCTTGCAGCAGTAGTCTTTGCACTAAAAATTTGGAGACACTGCCTTTATGAGGAGAAGTGCAAGATATTCACCGATCATAAAAGTTTGAAATACTTCTACACCCAAAAGGAGTTGAATATGAGACAACGCAGATGGTTTGAGTTAGTTAAGGACTATGATTGTGACATTAGCTACCATCCGGGAAAAGCTAATGTAGTGGCAGATGCATTGAGTAGAAAAGCAGCAGTTATCACTCAATTATCACTCCAAAGACCGTTGTAGTCCGAGATACAGCGGTTTGAGCTTACAGTATATGCTAGGGCCGAGGCCCCAAATCTTGCCACATTATCAGTACAGTCGACCTTGAGAGATAGAATTCGGGATGGACAGTCCACTAATGAGCAGTTGCAAAAGTGGAGAGCTAGAGATGTAGCCAAGGGCCGGAATTTATATTCAGTGGTGGATGGTTTAGTTCGTTATCGAGATTGCCTATGGGTTCCTAGTGACGAATCTTTGAGAAATCTTATTATGAAGGAAGCTCATGACTCACCATACTCCATTCATCCGGGAAGTACGAAGATGTTCAAGGATTTGCAGTTGTTGTATTGGTGGCCAGGCATGAAGAGGGACATTCTGAGATTTTTATCCGAGTGTTTGATTTGCCAGCAAGTTAAAGCAGAGCATCAAAGACCAGCGGCGAAATTGAAGCCACTCCCTATTCCTAAGTGGAAATGGGAAAATATCGCTATGGACTTTGTTGTAGGATTGCCAAAGAGTGTTAAGGGATTGAATGCCATTTGGGTGATAGTTGATCGTCTTATGAAATCAGCGCATTTTCTACCCATTAAGACGACATTCACCATGGTTCAGTATGCAGAGTTATATATTCGGGATATAGTTCGTCTGCATGAGATTCCAGTGTCTATTGTTTCTGACAGAGACCCGAGATTTACGTCATCTTTTTGGAAATGTCTGCATGCAACGATGGGGACCAAGTTATTGTTCAGTACAACGTTCCATCCTCAAACCGATGGTCAGTCAGAAAGAGTTATACAGATTTTGGAAGATCTACTGCGAGCATGTGTTATTGACTTCCAAGGCAGTTGGGAACCAAAATTACCTCTAGTGGAGTTCACCTACAATAATAATTTCCAATCATCAATCGGGATGGCTCCTTTTGAGGCACTTTATGGAAGGAAATGTAGATCTCCCATTCATTGGGACGAGGTTGGGGAAAGAACAGATATTGGTCCGGATGTGATTGAAGAGACTGCCGAGCTTGTAGTCAAAATTCGTGAGAGAATGAAGACTGCACAAAGCCGACAAAAGAGTTATGCGGACAAAAGACGAAAGGACTTAGAGTTTGCAGTGGGCGACCATGCGTTTGTGAAAATAGCACCCATGAAGGGTGTTATGCGCTTTGGCAAGAAAGGCAAGCTTAGTCCAAGATTTATAGGTCCGTTTGAGATTTTGGAGAGGATTGGGACACTAACTTATAGAGTGGCATTGCCACCAACACTTTCTGGAGTTCATAATGTGTTCCATATTTCGATGCTGCGGAAGTACATGTCGAACCCCTCACATGTACTAAATTATGAGCAACTTCAACTAACTCCAAATATGACATATGAAGAAAGATCTGTCCAGGTCTTAGCAAGGCAAGAAAGACGATTGCGAAACAAAGTCATTCCAATGGTCAAGGTTAAGTGGCTGAATCACTCGGAAGAGTAAGCTACTTGGGAAACCGAGAGGGACTCGAAGAGTCGCTATCTAGATCTATTCGGTAAGTTCTAATTTCGAGGACGAAATTTTATTTAAGGGGGGGAGGAATTGTAAGGTCCAAAATTAAGACGACGTAATCCAACTGCATGCAAATATAGAAAATAAGAAAAATGAGTAATTAATTGATTTTAAATGCTAATCAGTTATGTGACATACATGCTTATAGGCTAAATAGGATTTTATTATCATCATGCATAAAATTGTATTTTTAAGGAATATTCAAGTTGCGATCGAGGAACGGAGACCGAGGGCTGAAAAACGTAAAATGTTTTTATTAAATAATTATTTTTAATTGTTTAAAATATTGTTGATGTTTTTTCATATTTTTGAAAATAAAGGGTTTTGAGGTGATTTTATACGCCGGGACGTAGATTTTATCGGTGTTGGTTTTTCAATAAAAATGCGAGCTTTTTGGCAACCCGGCTAATAAATTCACAAATTTATTTAAACAAAAACCTTGTTAATATTTTATTAAATCCTAATTAAAACTAATGGGATTAATTTATTGGCTTAATAGGCCTAAGCTTAGTTTATAGTATAATTAGTATTTAAAAAAGTAAAACCCTATACCTAGCAACACAAACTCACGCCTCCCACTCTTAAATTCAGAAAACTCTCCCCTAAAAGCACACAACACACACGGCACACACACACACCACAAAGAGAAGGGTTTTTCGAAGGGTTCAAGGAGGAACAAGCCAAAGGTTTCACTCCATTCTTCGACGTCAACCGTTTTTAGTGCGTATATAATGCAAAGACACGCCATAATTCTTCCTTCTCTCGTCTTTCAAACCATAGTAAATATTTAAAATCGTTTTGCATGAATAAACATGGAGCACTTGTTTATAATTCGTTTTTCATTCATGGGTGATGTTAAAACATGATTTTTGTTTCAAATAACTTGTATATTATTTGGTTAAGGGGCTGCCATGATATAAGTAAGATCAAGAGAGGTCTACTCCTGTTTTAGAGCCACACACTCACGCCTAAACCACAGAACCGAAGGTTATAAACTTGCTGGAAACAGTTTGCTGTCATGGGGCTTAGTGGATCGGGTTTCATGACTAAGGGGGAGGGCTGGCCTTGGCTTGGGTTCAGGGCTGGCTAGGGGCTTGGTTGAGTCTAGAGTGGAGTCCTAGCCATGCTAGGACTCAGGCTAGAGGGCTGGGAGGAGTCCTTGTAAACAAGGACTCCTATCCGAGAGCAAGCTTCAGTTTTTGCGCAGGGTTCGCGCAGCTTGCTGGGTGGGAAGGACTCGGTCCATGGCTGGGCTAGGGCAAGTCCTTAGGGTCCTAGGTAGGTGTCCTAGAGGGTGGTTTGGGTGCTGGAGTGATGGCTTGGTCCATAGGTTCACAAACTTAGAGTCCTTGCTCATTGAAACTCTCGGCCAGCTTATGGGTGAGGGAGGGGCTTTCGTTTTTTGTTTTGGGAGGGGTTTCTAAGTTGTCTAAGGGTTCAGTAGGGTACTCTAGGGTGTTGGTGAGGTTTTGGATCAACCTGGTTCCGGGGTGACTCGAGAAAATCGAAAGTTGGCTCGGGGTCAAAGTTTAGGTGTCATATTAGGGTGTCTAAATAATAAAAAAATTTGAAAAACGGCTCATGGGGGTTGAGTCTTTGTTCATAAGGGCTAAAATAATATAAAAGGACTAAATTTTTAATTTAGGAATTTTATATTAAAGTTTGGGATTGTTCGGGTTTAAAACACCGTCAAAACAATTAATTATAGATAAATGAAAAAATTTAATATTTAAGCTAAATAAAATTATGGAAAAATAAATTTAGGCTTAAATAATTATTTGGGACATGTTAGAGTCAATAAATTCAAGAAAAAGTCAAATTCGAGTAATTTTACGTCTAGGGGTAAAACGGTCTTTTTACACCTAAAAATTAGTAAACGTCATGGCAGTGCCCTAAATGCTGTTTTTATGATATTATGATTATTTTTAAATGTTTATTAATTTTACTTGATTAAATTATGATTTCTAAATTTCTTTGGGATTTTTATGATTTAAGGAAGACATTTAAAAGAAATGTTGCATGCTTGGTTTCAAAACAAAAATGTTATGTTATGCATGATTTTATAAAGTGATGAGAATGTTAAACGTTGAAGAAAGTGAAGTAATTGTGGTTATTGAGGTAACGGTAAGAATGAGAATATCGTGAGGGAAAAAGGCCACAGAGGGAGCCCATTTATGGGAAAAGGCCCCCCGAGGGAACCTCGACGGTCGTATTTCTATTCGAAAGAGGATAGGCCAGGGCCCAGTTGACCGGTGAAAGTGTTGCTGGTGTCCTCCGCCGTCCAGTACTGCGGTTTCATGTAGATGGATCCATCGACTTTTGAGGTTTGAGGAAAGTCACAATTAACAATTTGAATTCAACAAAGGAAAAGAAAAAGGAAAATTTTTATGATCATGTTAAAGGTTTTTATGTCATGTTGAGGAAAAAAGAAAAGGTTAAAGTTTATGTTTGCATGTGGGGACCCGGACGCTAATTCATTTTTTAATCATTCTTTTGGGAATAATTGGATCAATTAAATAAACTGGGTCTAATTTTTTTTTTTTAAAATACAATGCGAAACATAAGGTAATCACTCTGATATACACATCAAAAGTAAAGTACAAGTCTTGTACTACAGTATGTTAAAACAACTACTGTTCAACAACTATACATCAAGTGCTGAAACCAATCTAAATCATAGTCCGGAATCTCCACTCTAATCACGATATCTCATCCTCTTCTCGACCATGATCCTGTCCCACCTGTTGCCATGCACACATGCAAACACGACAACAGCTGGATAACTCCGGTGAGAAATACATCCCAGTATAAATCAACGAAACATGCAATCATATAAACGATATAAAAGCATGCAATAGATATCAATAACATGTATCATAATCTGAAAACATGAATCAATATAAAACTGTAAATAAACTCGTGACTCAACATATCAGACTCTACTCATCTCTAATCTTGGGATCTCGGTTCCTGAATCTTGGCACAATATACCGAATCTCCGCAATAGAAGCTGATCCGCTCCTACGTAACATCGATATAAACCAACATCCAGTGTCTTGGCATATCCGTCAAAGACTTGGCACCTCCGCCATTGACTCATTCTCGTAATCTATCTTCTATTCTATGCTTTTTTATCAATCAATAGGATAAGCATACTCATTCAAATAATACAAAGGTATTAAAACAATAACATATAAGTATGTGGTTTAGAGAAACTCGAGTTAAGTCCAACTCAAGTCGCATCTCCCAATTAACATTGATTTATACCTTTCTTTTGTCGCTTTCTAACGAAGTAGAAGTTCTGAATTCAAGGTCTGTCAATACTCAATCTGGCAATAACAATATCGAGGAGTACAATATCAATATACAACTCAACCAATACTGGATAGAATCAAAAGTCAATCTAATTCTGTTTTGACGGCATAACAGTACAATCTCGATATATCCAACCAGTCAACAATCAGAGATACTATCTGTAACTCATAATAAATCACAATATCATCATAGTTCTAATCCATAATTCAAATCTCATCAATCTCTATTGATATAGTTTGAAAAATCATAACAATTTAACGGTATCTGTTTTTCAATCTGATTTCGATTATACGATGTCTAATATCACAAGAACACCATATACGAATCATATCCGATTCCTTCAATATCATAATTTCAAACCATAATATAAATCAATAAACCTTACGTCCTTGTGTAGTTCTCAACAAAAGGAGCACGGTACTGTGTACGGATTTAAAATCTGATAGACAGATATCTCAAAATCGCCAATCTAAAAGATGAAGAAAACTTTGAATCTTTTCAAGGGAATTCTCTCGGTTCTTGTTACTGAGTCTGAGGGAGAATGAATTATATATATATATATATCTCACGCACAACACGAACAAGTGGCTCTTTTTCGTTTTGCATGCCGCGCGAATATGCGCGCCCAAGGCCCACGCATATGCGCAGGAAGTTCTGTCCGGACGCCTTGCTTCACAGCAGCTCGCGCATGTGCGCGACTTCACCCCGCGCATGTGCGCCTAAATCTCTGTCTTGGCAATAGTACATCTCATCACCTCGCGCTTATGCGCACCCGATCACCGCGCATATGCGCGCAAAGTTCTGCCCGCGCACTAAGCTTCTCACACAGCTCGCGCAGATGCGCGCCTACTCCTCGCGCATATGCGCGAGACCTTCTGTCCTTGCACCAACTCAAACTCATGCAATCCTTTTCCAGATCTTTTCTACTCCTTCGATAATTACATCAATTTATCAGTTGATTAGTGTCCGATTGCAATACTAATATTTTCAGGCCTTACAATTCTCCCCCTGTAAGACATGATTTCGTCCCCGAAATCTCAGGCAATCATATCACAAGCAATTAAATCAAATGCAATAAACAGGCAGAAATAATAGAAGCTGAAATAAATACTCACATCAGAGAAATAGTTCTGGAAACTCCTGTCTCATGTCAGATTCAGTCTCCCAGGTAGCTTCTTCAATGCCATGACGGCTCCATTGGAATTTCACGAGCGGAATAGTCTTCGTTCTGATCTGTTTTTCTTTATAATCAAGAATTTGGATCGGTTTCTCGACATAACTCAATGTCTCATCAAGCTCGGCCTCGTCTGGCTGAATAATATGGGAATTATCAGGGAGATACTTCCTCAACAAAGATACATGAAAGACATCATGTATTCCAGATAAAGAAGGTGTAAGGACAAGTCGGTAGGCACGATCACCTATCTTCTCAAAAATCTCATAAGGAACAATATATCGTGGAGACAGCTTCCCTCGTTTGCCAAATCTGACAATGACTTTGAAAGGAGAAATCTTCAAGAATACTCGGTCTCCTGTCTCAAATACCAACGGTCGACGACGAACATTGGCATATTTGGCCTGTCTGTCTTGAGCTGTCTTCATTCTTTTCTGAATCAGCTTCACTTTCTCTGTCATCTCTCGAATCATATCAGGTCCAATCTCAGGTACCTCAGATATATCGTCCCAATACAGAGGGGATCTGCACTTCTTGCCGTACAATTCTTCAAATGGTGCCATCTCAATACTCATCTGATAGCTGTTGTTGTACGAAAACTCACAAAGTGGCAAAGAATCTTGCCAGTTGGTGACAAAATCTAGCACTACAGCTCTCATCATATCCTCCAGTGTCTGGATAGTTCGCTCTGACTGTCCGTCAGTCTGAGGATGATATGCGATACTCAAATGTAACATCGTACCTAGAGTCTGCTCAAACTGTGCCAAAAGTGCGAAGTAAACCGAGGATCACGGTCTGATACAATCGACTTCGGCACTCCGTGCAATCTGACCACTTCTCTGACATAAATCTCTGCCATCTGGTCATGTCTGTACATCATCTTGTACGGAATAAAGCATGCTGGTTTGGTCAATCTGTCAATCACAACCCAAATAGCACCACAACCTCTGGAGGATCGCGGTAACTGTGTCACGAAGTCCATGGAAATGTGATCCCATTTCCATTCAGGAATAGACAAACTCTGTAACAATCCTCCTGGTTTCTTTCTCTCCGCTTTTACCTGTTGGCAATTCAGACATTTGGATTCTAATTCAGCAATATCAGCTTTCATCTATTTCCACCAAAATTATCTTTTCAGATCATTGTACATTTTTCTGCCGCCAGGATGAATTCTGAATCGACTACTGTGCGCTTCTGAAAATATCTGCCGTCTCAAATCTGAAATAACTGGAACAACTAGACGATTATTCACATATAAAACATTGTCACGAACCTGATATTCTGATCGATGCCCTGCTCTAACCATCGATATCGAGTTCTGCACATTCTGATCAACTTTCTGAGCTGCTTTAATCCTCAAAATAAACTCTGGTTCGACTTGAACAGCACAAAGTCTCAATGGTTTGCAATCTGTTTCAAATACTAATCTAGACAAACATCAATCTTCTATCAAATGTGAAACACCAATCGTCGATAAGGACAAAGAACGTACCTTTCGACTCAGTGCATCAGCTGCTGCATTTGACTTTCCAGGATAGTACTTGATTTCACAATCAAAATCTTTTAGCAAATCAATCCATCTTCTTTGTCTCATATTCAGTTCTAATTGTGAAAACAGATATTTCAAGCTCTTATGATTAGAATAAATCTCAAATTTCTCACCGTATAGGTAATGTCGCCAAATCTTCAGTGCAAACACAATAGCAGCCAATTCAAGATCATGAATCGGATAACGAGACTCATGTGGCTTAAACTTTCTTGAGGCATAAGCAATGACATGGCCTCGCTGCATCAAAACACAACCTAATCCTCTGTGAGAAGCATCACAATAAACTACAAAATCACCAATACCTGACGGGATAGTCAACACCGGAGCACTGGTCAATCTCTTCTTCAGCTCCAAGAAATTGGACTCACACTCTTCTGACCAAACAAATGGAGCATTCTTCTGAGTCAGCTGCGTAATAGGTTTAGCAATACTGGAGAAATCTTTGATGAATCGTTGATAACATCCTGCCAAACCCATAAAGCTGCGTATCTCTGGTACGGATGTCGGTCTCGGCCAACTGATCACGGCCTCGACTTTGCTAGGATCAACAGAAATCCTATCTCCAGATATAATGTGACCCAGAAATACAACCTGTCTCACCAGAATTCACGTTTGGACAGTTTGCATATAATTTCTCAGCCCTCAGTATTCTCAAAACAGTTCTCAAATATTCAGCATGGTCAATCATATTCTTCGAATATATCAGAATATCATCAAATGAAAATGTTCACAAACTCATTAAGGTATTTCTGAAACACACGGTTCATCAATCCCATAAAAACCGCTGGAGCATTTGTAAGACCAAACGGCATGACAATAAACTCATAATGTCCATACCTGGTTCTGAAAGTTGTCTTCGAGATATCAGAATCTCTGACTCTCAACTGATGATGTCCAGATCTCAGATCGATCTTGGGATAAACAGAAGAACCCTGTAACTGATCAAACAAATCATCAATGCGAGGCAATGGATATTTGTTCTTTACCGTAGCCTTGTTCAGTTGCCGGTAGTCAATGCAGAGTCTCATTGACCCGTCTTTCTTCCTAACAAACAGTACTGGAGCACCCCAAGGAGAAACACTCGGTCTGATGTAACCCTTGGCCAATAATTCCTCAAGCTGATCTTTCAACTCTTTCAATTCTATCGGTGCCATTCTGTACGAGGCTCTTGAAATAGGAATTGTACCTGGTACCAATTCAATGATGAAGTCTATCTCTCTTAATGGAGGCAATCCTGGAATCTCATCCGGAAAGACATCAGCAAACTCACATATCACTGGCAAATCAGCCAATGATGGGCTCGATTTCAGTACGTCTACTGAATATACAAGGAAACCCTCTGCTCCCTTCTGCAATAATCGAGTCATAGATAACACATATATCAAAGGAATCCTAGCTCTAGAACCCTTACCGTAGAATTTCCATTCATCAGCCATCTCAGGTCTGAATCTCACAATCTTATGGAAACAATCAACGGTGGCTCTGTACTTGGTCAGCATATCAATACCAATAATGCAATCAAAATCAGATAACCCAAGAACAATGCAATCTATCTCAATCTCATGCCCATCATACCGTAGTATACAAGATCTAACAGAAGTCACTGAAATCAAACATCTCCCCAAAGGTGAAGAGACAAATACTACAGTAGATAATGACTCAACAGGCAAAGAATGCATCAATGCAAATCTCTCAGATATGAATGTATGAGATGTACCAGTATCTATCAATACATAAGCAGAATAACCAGAAATAAAACAGTTACCTGCAACAACATCATCAGGTGTGTCCTGGGCCTGTTCCTCAGTCAAAGCAAAAACTCTGGCCTGCTGTCTAGGAGGCTGGCTAACAGTCTGGTTTCCTCCTGGCCTCGGCTGTGACTGGGTAGATGGTGCTGGTGGCTGGAAGGAGTGAACAGCAGATGGTCGTCTACAAGTCTGAGCTACTGATCCAGATGATTCCGCTCCCTGGGTTCCCTGGGAACCTCTATGTGGACATACTCTAGCAAAATGTCCCTGCTGTCTGCATATGCGGCAACTACCAAGTACTCCTTGGCACTGCTCTGTGGGATGTCTCCCTCCACAAGTTTTGCAATAAACTCCTGAATAACTCTGGCTCCGGGCAGTCTGTCGTGAGCCGCTAGAACTGGATGAAAAGCTTCCAGATCTCTTAAACTGTTTCCCTCTAGCTTTCAGCTGATCTCTCTTTCCACTTCCGCTACTGCCACTCTCAAATCTGGGAGGTGGTTGGGAAAACTGGGTTGTGGTTGGTTGCTGTGGTCTCGGTGCTGGTGTGACGTACGAAGCTCCTTTCTGTCTAATCAGACCGGATTCGGCTCCCTTTGCTCTGTTCAAGGCATCCGCAAAGTAATTCGGTCTCCCAGTGTTCACCAATGTAAAAATCTCAGGATTCAGGCCATCAATGAACTGATCAGCAACAGTTTCGTCATTCTCCGCCACGTGTGGAGCAAATCATAATAAAGTAGATAACTTGGCCACATATTCTTCAATATTCATTTGACCCTGTCTCAAGTTTGCAAACTTGGCACCTTGTCCTTTCTGTACGACACTGGGAAAAATCTTTGATAAAACTCAGTCTTAAAGATATTCCAAGTGATAACCGTACCTCGATGCTCCAACGCTTTCTTTGTTGTAATCCACCAATTCTTCGCAACCTCATGCAACTGGTGCCTAATCAGTTTAACTCTGCGCTCATCGGTATAATCCAAGGAATCAAACAGCATCTCATTGTCGTCTAACCAATTCTCACAATCAACTGAAGTCTCAGTGCCCTTCAGCGTCGGTGGATGGAACAACTGAAATCTCTTCAGCAATGTTTCGATCGGTGTTGCTGTCACATCCATCAGATTTGCAGAGGTACTGCCCTGTTCTGGGATTCTTCGAGAAGGCATATCTGATTATCAAAAGGGTTAGCAATCAAATCTGACAAATCTGTCTCAGTCCCTTTATGATCATCTTACCTCTGATCAAGAATCGGTTCTGATTCATTCTCAATAATACAAGTTACCATATCAAATCAGATAATCAGGTAAACATGTAATATAAAGCAATAAAACATGCTAGCAATTCAAAAGCAGGAAAGAAAACTCAATCAACCCTGCTCACTAGCTTCTATCTCATTCTAAAGGATCTATCGCTCTGATACCACCTGTTGTGGGGACCCGAACACTAATTCATTTCTTAATCATTCTTTGGGAATAATTGGATCAATTAAATAAACTGGGTCTAAATTTTTTTTTTTAAATACAATGCGAAACATAATGTAATCACTCTGATATACACATCAAAAGTAAAGTACAAGTCTTGTACTACAGTATGTTAAAACAACTACTGTTCAACAACTATACATCAAGTGCTGAAACCAATCTAAATCAAAGCCCGGAATCTCCACTCTAATCACGATCTCTCATCCTCTTCTCGACCCTGATCATGTCCCACCTGTTGCCATGCACACATAAAAACACGACAACAGCCGGATAACTCCGGTGAGAAATACATCCCAGTATAAATAAACGAAACATGCAATCATATAAACGATATAAAAGCATGCAATAGATATCAATAACATGTATCATAATCTGAAAACATGAATCGATATAAAATTGTAAATAAACTCGTGACTCAACATCTCAGACTCTACTCATATCTAATCTAGGGATCCCGGTTCCTGAATCTTGGCACAATATACTGAACCTCCTCAATAGAAGCTGATCCGCTCCTACGCAACATCGATATAATCCAACATCCAGTGTCTTGGCATATCCGCAAAAGACTTGGAACCTTCGCCATTGACTCATTCTCGTAATCTATCTTCTATTCTATGCTTTTCTATCAATCAATAGGATAAGCATACTCATTCAAATAATACAAAGGTATTAAAACAATAACATATAAGTATGTGGTTTAGGGAAACTCGAGTTAAGTCCAACTCAAGTCGCATCTCCCGGTTAACATTGATTTAAACCTTTCTTTTGTCGCTTTCTAACGAAGTAGAAGTTCTGAATTCAAGGTCTGTCAATACTCAATCTGGCAATAACAATATCGAGGAGTACAATATCAATATACAACTCAACCAATACTGGATAGAATCAAAAGTCAATCTAATTCTGTTTTGACGGCATAACAGTACAATCTCGATATATCCAACCAGTCAACAATCAGAGATACTATCTGTAACTCATAATAAATCACAATATCATCATAGTTCTAATCCATAATTCAAATCTCATCAATCTCTATCGATATAGTCTGAAAAATCATAACAATTTCATACGGTATCTATTTTTCAATCCGATTTTGATTATACGATGTCTAATATCACAAGAACACCATATATGAATCATATCTGATTCCTTCAATATCATAATTTCAAACCATAATAGAAATCAATAAAACTTACGTCCTTGTGTAATTCTCAACAAAAGGAGCATGGTACTATGTACGAATTTAAAATCTGATAGACGGATATTTCAAAATCACCAATCTAAAGGATGAAGAAAACTTTGAAGCTTTTCCAGGAATTCTCTCGGTTCTTGTTACTGAGTATGAGGGAGAATGAATTATATATATATATATATATATCTCACGCACAACACGAACAAGTGGCTCTTTTTCGTTTTGCGTGCCACGCGCATATGCGCGCCCAAGGCCCGTGCATATGCGCCGGAAGTTCTGTCCAGACGCCTTGCTTCACAGCAGCTCGCGCATGTGCGCGACTTCACCCTGCGCATGTGCGCCTAAATCTTTGTCTTGGCAATAGTACATCTCATCACCTCGCGCATATGCGTACTTGATCACCGCGCATATGCGCGCAAATTTTTGTCCGCGCACTAAGCTTCTCACACAGCTCACGCATATGCGCGAGACCTTCTGTCCTTGCACCAACTCAAACTCATGCAATCCTTTTCCAGATCTTTTCTACTCCTTCGATAATCACATCAATTTATCAGTTGATTAGTGTCCGATTACAATACTAATATTTTCAGGCCTTACATTGCATGTCATGAAAATGTTGTTTTTACGTAAAAGTATTTTCACTGTTGCATGCGATTTTATACGTATTATTTGTTATAAAGATTATGGTGTGTTGAGTCTTTAGACTCACTAGTTGTGATGGATGCAGGTGAGTTTGAGGGAGGACTTGCTGGTTGATTTTGCTGGACAGTCGGTGCACACAACCCGAGGACCAGCGCTTCTACTTTTCCGCATTTACAATTTATGATTCATGATTTACGTTAAAGATTTTTAGACTATTTATTTATGTTTTTGAGAGATTTTGAGAGGTTTAGTATGGGCTATACTTTTCAAATTATTGCTTTTTAGGTTTGGTAAAGCATTTGACGATTTCATTTTTATGACTATTTCACTTTATTTTTAAAATGCTAGTTGGTTGATTTTTTATTTTAAAGGGTAAAATATTTCATATGGCCGAAAAATTGAGTTTTCTTTTTTTTTAAAAAAAAAATTTCTAGTACTTTTAAAGCAATAAAAAGGGAAGACGTTTCAAGTTAACCCTTAGAAATCCACCTGCACCTAGACGTGTCATCGATCTAACCCACTTCTTTGCTAGTACCTCGGAAAAATGTTTTGACGTCAAGAGCTTGATCCATGATGATCTTCTCTGTAAATTTAGGTTCTGCAAAAAAGGAGTCGAAGTGGAGGGGGATATATGTATATTTTTCTCCAACCTTTCCACTTCTACACTGAAAATCAATATTACGATAACTGTATATTTCTTTTGCTTCTTCTCTCTTCCCTTCCCCTCCATTTTTTTTTCTAGAAGAAAGAATTATGAAGTCTGAAATGCTCCAGAACATGAAGAGGAGGAAAGCTGAGATCGGAGGCTCTTCGAAATCCTCTACTGCTGAGGCAAAAGGGAAGCAGAAGAAAGTATCCGTGGAGTCTAATGGGCAGTCTATGAAGAAAACTCTTAAGGTTACTGGTTCGTTGCCGACCCCCAGGGCTCCGGGAAGGGGACTGATAGTCCTTCCATCGTTCCTGACAACCACAATTTCGAATAGGTCGAGCCGGAGGCACTCCTTGACCATGGGACCTCTTTCATAGCCCATCATTCCGTACCGGAAGCTCTAAATTTTATTCGGCACTTGGTATCCTTTGAGGATCTTGCCATTGTGAAGGCCGCCCCCGAACTTCAGGCCATAGATGCTATTTCCCTTAATTTCATGCAGGTAACTAGTTTTTGTCTTTTTTGCATCAACAATTTCTTTTTAATGAACATATGCATTCGCTTCGCAGGATCTTGTTTGGGGAGGCGAGGTCACTTATCGAATATGCGGAGCTCAGAAAATGGCTAGTTCTTCCCAAAAAATCCATGAATGACATCCTCAGCCGAAATGGGAAACTCATGAAGCGAATGGAGGATATCCATACTAAAAGTGAGGCATAGAAAATGGCTTTCATAGCCGAATGCCCTCTGTTCAGCCCAAGCGGCCTTGTCCTCGAAGACTTGTGCCTGAGCTCAGGCACAAGTCTTCGAGGACAAGGCCGCTTGGGCTGAACAGAGGGCACTTCAGCTTGAGGAACAACTGCACAAGAAGGACTATGAAGCCGAGGCCAAGTGGCTTCAGAAGAAAGATGAGTTCATCCACTCTTGAGAATTTGATTCGCTGTGCTCAGACAAAGCCACTTCCTACTTTGAGCATGGGTTTAACAGGTGCATTGCTCAAGTACGGGCCAATGGGTATTCCGAAGCTGAACACCCTTTTTCCTTCCTTGATGTGATTAAGGCCCTAGAAGACATGCCAGAGGATGAAGAGATGGGTGATAGAGAATGAAGGCCTGGACACTCGAGAGAAAGTAAGGGGGCCTGGACACTCCTCGCCTTTTACTTCTTAAGCTCTTCTTGCTCAATGTACTTGTACTCCTCATGTTTCTGTTCTTAGTGTTCTTTTCATCATGTTTTCTAGGGGTGTCAAAATACGACATGACCCGTCAACCCGACACGACCCAACACGAAAAAAATCAGGTTCAGGTTGGGGTTTTTTGGGTTCGGGTTGGGTTGATTCGGGTTAGTGCCATGTTAGGCGGGTTTCGGGTTGGGGTTTTTTGGGTTCGGGTTGGGTTGATTCGTGTTGGTGCCATGTTAGGCGGGTTTCGGGTTGGGTCGCGGGTTGACCCGCGAACTCTTTTTTGAAAATAGTAACTATATTTTTATATATTGTATACTTGAACAAAATTTATTGTATATTTATATGATAAATTTTCATCATTTAATATTTATTTTGCATATATTTATTTTTTTAACAATTTTTTATTTGATTTAGTAAATATACTTTTAATTTTCTACGATTAAATTTTCAAATTTAAATCGAAATTTTGTTATTATGTGTTTAAATTAAAATATTATTATTATTTTTTATTTTTTTGAATTTTTTTCATTAATCTTTTTAAAAAAATTTTAAAAAAAATAAAATAAAATTCGGGTTAAGCGGGTTGAGTCGGGTTATACGGGTTCGTGTTCGGGTTGGGGGTTTTCGGGTTACTTCGGGTTCGGGTTGGGTTCGGGTTCAAAAAAAAAATAAAAAAAATTTCGCGGGTTGACCCGAAACCCGACCTAACCCACCCGATTGACACCCCTAATGTTTTCCTTTCCCTTATCATTGACCATTGTTTTGAAACTATGTCTTTAATTTTTATCTAAGTTATTGGAATGTGACTAAGCGAGTGGTTCGCTCGAAAGATAGAATGTCTGACCTTCGAATTGGTGCTTCTTCCGAATTATAAATTAAGTATCACTGGAAGGTTGATATAAAACATCAGGTTCAGCACAAATCTGACCACTTATACTGGGAGATCAGATCTTTTGTTCTTATTGGTTTCTTTTATATTTCCTTGTCGAGTGCGGGGCCGGATTTTTCTTTTGTTTTCGTGCGCAGAGTTGGTCTTTAAATTGTGCCGAGTGCGAGATCGGACTTTGCTTTTATTCCCCAGCACGAGGTCGGACTTTGCTTTTATTTCCGAGCATGATGTTGGACGTTTAACCATGCCGAGCGCAAGGTCAGACTCTTAATCATGCCGATTCGATGTCGGACTTTGTTTTTATTGCCAAGCACGAGGTCAAGCTTTTAACCGTGTCGAGCGTGAGGCCGGACTTTGTTTTTATTGCGGAGCGCGGGGTCGGGCTTTAACCGTGACGAGCGCGAGGTCGAACTTTTAATTGTGCCGAGCGCGAGGTCGGACTTTGTTTTTTCTGCCGAACGTGAGGTCGGACTTTTAATCGCGCCGAGCACCAGTCGGACTTTGCTTTTATTGCCGAACGCGAGGTCAGAATTTTAATCGTGCCGAGCGCGAGGTCGGACTTTGTTTTTATTGCCGAACGCGAGGTCGGACTTTTAATCATGCCGAGCGCTTGGTCGAACTTCGTTTTTATTGCCGAACGTGAGGTCGGGCGTTTATTTTGATCGAGAAAGATGATATATCAATGCCAAGTCTTATTCATCATGGTTTTGAAAAAAAATAAAGGTAAAACTGACTGGATGGGTTGAAACTACGGTTAAGCGTAATATCTCTTCAAGTGTTGGACGTTCCACGGGCGTTTGGTCATCTTTCCCTCAGCATCCTCTAAATAGTAGGCTGCAATTCCTGCATTCCTAATAACTTTTTAGGGTCCCTCGTATTTTGGGTCTAACTTCCCTCCTTCTCCTCGAAACTGGATTTTCTTCATGACCAGATCCCCAATTTCGAACGACCGGGGCCGCACCCTCTTGTTATATGCTCGAGCCATCCTCTTCTGATAGGCAGCCATCCGAACAGTTGCTCGATTTCTCTTTTCCTCTACTAGGTCCAAATCCATGGCCCTCAATTCATCGTTACTTGGTCCATACCCTATCACCCGAGCACTTCTTGTCCGATTTCTGCTAGCAAGATAGCCTCAGTACCATATACTAGGTTATACGGTGTTTCGCCAATTCTGGTTCGAGCTGTGGTTTGGTAAGCCCACAATACACTAGGCAATTCATCAACCCATTTCCCTCTAGCAGAGCCCATGCGTGCTTTAAGAGAGTTCACAATGGATCTATTAGTGACCTCGATCTGTCCATTGCTTTAGGGATAAGCCACGGATGTAAATATCTGCTCTATCTTCATCTCCTTACACCATTCTCGAATTTTAGAGCCGCAAAACTGTCTTCCATTGTCAGATATAAGCCTCCTTGTTATCCCAAACCGATACACCAGGTTCTTCCATAAAAATTTTAAGACCTCTTCTTCAGTGATTTTGGCCAACAGTTCATCTTCCGCCCACTTAGAGAAATAGTCAACTGCTACCAATAAGAAATTCCTTTGACCGGTGCTTATGGGAAATGTTCCTATAATATCTATGCCACATTGATCGAAAGGACAAGGGGAAACGACTGACCTCATAAGTTCGGCTGGTTTCCATTGTATATTAGCATGTTTCTGAAAATTATAACAGGACCTCACTACCACTAGCGCATCTTTTTTCATGGTTGGCCAAAAGAAACCTGCCGTCAAAGCCTTCCGAGCCAAAGCCACACTTCCCAAGTGGTTACCACAACATCCTTCATGGACTTCTCGAATGACATAATCAGCTTCTTTTGGACCTAAGCACTTCAAGAGAGACCTGGAAAAAGACCTCTTATACAGTATTCCATCTAAGAGCGTAAAGCGGAGTGCCCTCCTTTTGACTTCTCGAGCTCTTTTTGGTTCAGCCAAAACTTTCCCATGACATAAGTATTGATGAACCTCATATCTCCAATCCTCTTCCAACATCTTTACTTCCTTAGCCTGAAGATGATCAATTTGTGAGACAAGCTCTTTTCCAACTAGTTCTGGCCCCGTGGGTTGAGTAAGAGAACTGGCCATCTTGGCCAACCTATCCGCCTTTTCGTTTTTCGTTCGAGAGATTTTCTTCATGATTAACTCCGAGAAGTCCTCATTAGCTTTTTCAATAGCTTGAGCGTATCTGACCATTTTCTCATTTTTCACTTTGAACTTACCCTTACTATGTTGTATTACTAATTGAGAATCAGAATAGAGGACGGCCCGGGTAACACCCATGCTTCGAGTAGCCCTTAACCCGACCAGAAGTGCTTCTTACTCGGCTTCGTTATTGGAGGCACGAAAGTTCAGTCTTACCGCCATTTTAGTCTCTTCTCCCCAAGGAGATATCATCACAATACCGACCCCACTTCCTGTTCGACAAGAAGAACCATCTACGAAGATCTTCCATTGTTCTTTCTCCGATACTTGAACCGTTTCCGCAAGAAATTTGGCTAAAGCTTGGGCTTTAATACTTTTCCTGAGTAGTGTAATTGAGCTCCGCTCCTTTAAAAGCGTGACTCACAAAATAGACATGCTGATGAACTGCATCCTCTCTTCTGACCAAAACCGAACTTGCAGCCTGGGGAGTGACTGCTAAGTGCACAAAGAGTTCCTCTCCAGGGACAAGTTCGTTCAAGATAGGGAGTTCCCTAAGATAAGTTTTCAGCTCCTGCAGCGCTTTCTCACTCTGATCATTCCATTCAAAATTTTTAGCTTTCCGAAATATCTTAAAGAACGGGAAACTTCGATCTTCGGATCGGGATATGAATCGGGCTAGAGCGGCGATCCACCTTGTCAGTCGTTGTGCTTCTTGAATATTTCGAGGAGGACCTATAGAAGATAGGGCTTGCACCTTTTCTAGATTAGCCTCGAAGCCTCTGCGAGTCACCATGTACCCCAAAAACTTCTCCGTCTGAACTCCGAACACACACTTGCTAGGGTTCAGCTTCAACTTGTATTCCTGTAGAGTCTGAAAAGTTTCATCCAGATCCGTCAAAAACTGATCGACTGCCTTGGACTTGATCAATATATCATCCACATAGACATCAATGTTCTTCCCAATCTTTTCTTGAAGACCTTATCCATAAGCCTTTGATAGGTAGCTCCAGCATTCTTTAATCTGAAAGGCATTAATACATAACAAAAATGTTCCTTCAGACATGATAAAAATAACCTTGCTTCTGTCTTCTTCCGCCAAGGGAATTTGGTGATATCCTTGATATGCGTCAAGAAAACAAAGGAGCTCACGTCCTGCCGTGGAGTCGACCAATTGATCTATCCTCAGGAGAGGATAACAATCTTTGGGGCACGCTCGGTTCAAGTCGCGAAAGTCCACACACATCTGCCATTTTCCAGACGACTTAGAACCAAGACCACGTTAGATAACCATGTCGGGAAATAGATTTCTTGAATGTGTCCTTCCCTTAATAAATCTTACACTTGCTCTTTGATAATAGCGTCCTTTTCAGGGCCAAAGTGCCTCTTATTCTGAATCACAGGTCGGCATTCATTTAAGACATTCAACTTATGTTCCATTACTTCCCTCCTAACCCCTTGGAGCTCAGACGGACCCCAAGCGAACACATCTTTATTCTTCTCCAAACACTGGATCAACCGTTCCTTCAAAGGCTCTTCCAAGGTTCGGGCTATCCTCACGATTCCGGATGGGGGATTTAGGATAAATTCCTCACATACGTCTTCCGAAGTAACCTTTGTTGCTTCTTTGATTAGATGTAGCTGCATATCCTCGGGTCCAAAAGAAATCATTGGTCCCGAGCGTGTTTTAGTGCTACTAATATCCATGTTCTCCAATCTTCTACTGTTGTCTTTCCTGGCCCGGTTGGAGTCTCCGTCTGTAGGCCCACCCGATATCATATTAATTACCCCTCGAGGGGGTGGTTGCTCGTGAGGTTCTGCCCTTCGCATATTCAGGTTAGCATTTTGAAAATTTTCTCTTTGGTTTGCAGCCCTTCTCCCCTCAGAATCACCTTCTTCCCGAGCTCTCTTACTGGGTCGGTATCCGCCCCCTTGGCCGGCTAGAATTGCCTTCATTTCTGGATCTATTTGAATGATCCGTTCTATCTCTTGATCCAATTGATGACATTCGTTGGTAGTATGACCTTAATCCTTGTGAAATTCGCAATACTTCTCTAACATGGGGTTACGAGTTCCTCTATCACTGCTTCGAGGCCTTTGGATGAGTCGTCGTTCATCACATAGTTCCAATGCTCGGGATTTGTTAACTTTCAAAGGTGTGTAAGCGGCAAACTTTCCAAGCAATGTATGTGGTTCGAAACGCCTGACCCTTGGCGCAAGGTTGGTGGGTCGAACATCTAGCGCAGCCTTGGCCGAGACCTTTGGTTCACCTTTCTTAGCCATTTGTACTTCTTCCACGTTCAGGTACTCCTCCGCCCTAGCCAATAGTTCTTCAAAAGTAGCAGGGGGCTTTTTTACCAAGGATTTGAAAAAATCACCACCTCTTAGCCCTTGGGTAAAGGCACATATCAATATATCAGGAGTAGCCGAGGGAACATCGATGACCATCTTGTTGAACCTCTTAACAAAATCCCGTAAGTTCTCCTGTTCTTGTTGTTTAACATTGACTAGACTCAGAGCTGTCAATGGATGTTTCTTACTGCTTGCAAATCGGTGGAGAAAAGCTCTCCCAAAGTTTTGAAAAGTTCTGATGGTCCCCGCCCTAAGCAAATTGAACCACTGCTGGGACAACCTGACTAAAGTGGTTAGGAAGACCCTACACTTGATTGGATCTGAATATTGGTGCAGTAATGCCGAATTCACAAACCGAGATAGATGTTCTTCGGGATCCCCCGAGCCATCGTATTCTCCGACATTATGAAATCTGAAATTTTGAGGCAATTCGGCAGCCAGTATCTCGGCCGAGAAAGAAATCCCTCGAGCTAGAAGGGGTGGAGGAGGGGTGCATTCCTCTCTTCTCTAAGACGTTCAATCTCTTCCCTTGATCTATGTATCTCCTGTATCTGGGCATCATGATCCTCTCCGGGAGGAGGGTTGTTGTCTGGTCTTTGTGCCAAGGCTTTTTCCACTGTCATAGTGATCAGCCAGACGAGCTCGGCCATGTTGGAGATTGGAGGATTTTTTTCTCCCAATCGACTCCGGGTACTCAACATCTTATCTCTTTTTTCAAGTTTCCCACAGATGGCACCAATTGATGATACAAAATTTTCCTTGGGTCTGGTCTGGTGAGCTTTGTCTTCGAATCGGTAATTTTAGAACCGGAGTAGACGGAACGTTCGGATATTGGTTTTTTAGAGAAAAAATGAAGATGTAATATGTAGAGGGGTGCTCCTGAAAACTAATGTCTGAATGCCCTGAAAATGAAATATACACGGGTATTTATAGTGGTTGAGAGGACTACTTACCCTACTGTGACAAAGTCTATTTTAGGTAAGTTTTCCTATAAAATAAAACTCTTCTCCATTCCCTGCAAATCCGGGCCAGACTTTCTGGCACATCTAATCATGCGGCGAGATTATATCATATTTAAAGATCATTCATGCCTTTGATATTTAACAATATTCTTAAGACAGAACCTGGAGCTCAGACAAGTTCCAAGGCTCGGCCGAGCTCTGCCCAAAGGTTCAGTCGAGGGGCTCGGCCGAGCACCATGGCTCGGCCGAGCTCTGCCCCAGGGGCTGAGTTCTGCCCAAGGGGCTCGGCCAACCAGGGCTCGGCCGAGCTCCCCACCTAGCTCAAAAAGTCCAGCAGAGCTCGTTTAGAGATGATACCGAGTACAAGGGTTTGGATGAGACGTGCTCGACAGGTTGCCTCTAAGGTCCTCAGGAAGAAGTAGGACCCAAGCACGGTTAAATATTGGGTGCATCAGTAGTACCCTCCTCTTTGGTCTAAAAGAAGTATTGAATTTTAGACCAGTGGGTTGGTCAGATTGAGCCTTAAGTCCTTAGGTTCAACATTAGTTGCGTGAAGATCCAGACCGATCAAGTTGTTGAAAAGATTTTGGTCGGCTAAGATCAAACGGTGGTATGGATCCCTAGGTATTTAACAGGCACGATCCCAGTCGTTCATTTTTTACTGATCTGACGGTTCTCCTCTGCCAGGCCCTTCTATAAATATGGCCTTCCATTTCATTCTCAAACCTCACAATTCTCTCAATTTTTCTCCCAAAGTACGAAGTGTCTCCCGCCTTCTCGACATCCTCGGCACGACCAACCGTCCTGAGTTCGGTAACTTCTCGTTCCCAACTCTGTCCTTCTTGATTGTTTTGGTAAGTTCTTTTTCATTCGCTAGTTGCAATAGTTTGGTTAAGGAATGGATGAAGCTATAGACAGTACTTCTTCCCCTCCCCTTTGACAAGGCTTCCATGGTATGAGGTTAAGGCTTCGGTCCTAGGGTATGACGATGTCTCTAAGATTAGAGAGTTATCGGGATTGTCTTTGGAGATTGATATTCGTATCCCTGAGATTACAGATAAGGCTCATATCCCACCGGATGGATATTGCACCTTTTACTTGGACCAACTAGAAATGGGTCTTCGGTTTCTCATCCCCAAAATAATTCAATGCATTTCCGAGCACTATCTTATATTCCTTAGCCAATTAGCTCCTAATTCTTTCAGTACACTTCTGGCCTTAGGGGTCTTACTCAGGTATTTTGATATACCCCTCTCAGTAGCCCTATCGTTTTTTGCAAATCAAGAGAAAAGAAATAGATCGATTTTACTTATCACCTCGGCCTGAGTGTGACTTTCTGGGCGGGAACCCTTCCTCTCACAAAGGTTGGATGAACTGCTTTTTTTATGTAGAGTCCGAGTCGCTTCCCTGGCACTGCGACATGACTTGGGCCGACCAGTTAACCCATAGAAATCCACCTGTACCTAGAGGTGTCATCGATCTGACGCACTTCTTTGCTAGTACCTTCGAAAAATGTTTTGACCTCAAGAGCTTGATCCATGATGATCTTCTCTGTAAATTTAGGTTCTGCAAGAAAGGGGTCGAAGTGGAGGGGGACATAGGTATATTTTTCTCCAACCTTTCCACTTCTACATTGAAAATCAATATTACGCTGACTGTATTTCTTTTGCTTCTTCTGTTAGAGAAAAAAGGAAGATGTAATATGTAGAGGGGTGCTCCTGAAAACTAATGTCTGAATGCCCTGAAAATGAAATATACCCGGGTATTTATAGTGGTTGAGAGGACTACTTACCCCACTTTGCCAAAGTCTATTTTAGGCAAGTTTCCCTATAAAATAAAACTCTTCTCCAATCCCTTCAAATCCGGGTCAGACTTTCTGGCACATCTAATCATGCGGCGAGATTCTATCATATTTAAAGATCATTCACGCCTTTGATTTTTAACAAGATTCTTAAGACCAAACCCGGAGCTCGGACAAGTTCCAAGGCTCGGCCGAGCTCTGACCAAAGGTTCGGTCGAACACTCGAGCGCTGCCGAGCTCCGCCCAGGGGCTCGGCTGAGCTCTGCTCTACCCTAGGTGCTCGGCCGAGCACCCCGGGCTCAGCCGAGCTCTGCCCCAAGGGCCGAGTTCTGCCCAAGGGGACGAGTTCTGCCCAAGGGGCTCGGCCAACCAGGGCTCGGCCGAGCTCCCCACCGAGCTCAAAAAGTCCAGCCGAGCTCGTTTAGAGATGATACCGAATACAAGAGTTTTGATGAGACGTGCTCCACGGGTTGCCTCTAAGGTCCTCAAGAAGAAGTAGGACCCAAACACGGTTAAATATCGGGGGCATCAGATTCCAAGTAATTTTTTTAGGATTCAAACAACTACTTTTCGTTTTTTCAGCAAAGTTTGTTATAAATTCTATGTCTATTAGTATCTTATTTGATTTTGTATCAACATAAATCATGTTATATATTTTCATGCAATTTTTAGCTTCATTTTCATCTTTTACGTTGTTTTTGGTACATATTAGCTTAGAAGATAATAACTTACGATAAAACTATGGATTAACAATAGTTTTTGTTTTTAGAATTTATATTTTTCCATTTGTCAATGAATTTGGTGCAATCGTACATTACACGCTCGCATTCCAGAAAATTGTACAAACAAAATTGGCGGTCGATGGTATCCTCGCGTATGTGAGGGTATTGGTGAGTAAAATAATCAGATCTGTGAGGGTAAGTCATGGCAGTAACCAATCCAAGTAAATAGAAGAAAATTCAAGGAGTTCCAAAGCAGGTGACATTCTCCGCCCAATCTCAATATTCTCTGTCGTGATAAATAGTACACACCATCACAGAGAATAGAAAATTTTTTGGCGAGAGGAATCAATCAAGTGTATGTTCAAATTGAAATGAAGAGCAACAAGTAAATCCTGTTTTTGTGACTGATTATATCCATCAACCTGAGTCATACAAGGATGTAGCTGATATTGAATTTCTGGGAGTGAATACTAAAATAGATGCTCGTGGGGCACAAACCTCCAAAAGAGGAGACGAAAGGAAAAAGTTACTGTAAGTATCATAATTTGTTTAATCATGTCACTAAATTTTTTAGCACTTTGAAGACTATTTTGTGGGAGAAAATCAACAAGAGAATACTTAAATGCCCCAAAAAGAAAGAGTTCATGGGCGTTGGTAACCATGGTTCGTCGGAACAGTCGCGGCGCGGTCGGAACGCTCGAGCTTTGACAAAATTTATAATTTGTAAATTTCATTCTTGAATTTGGTAATTTATAAATCAATAAATTTAAACTTAAAAAATAACCTCTCTGTGGATCGATCTCGTACTCAAGAAATATATTACTTGCAGACAACCTACACTTGGGTGAATTATAATTTAAGTAGTAGCAAGTTTTTGGCGTCGCTGTCGGGGAGGTATAAATTAAGTTTATATTTGTTAATTATGTTTTATTTATAAGTATTGTATTGTTTTTACTTGTATGAGTATTTGGAGTCGTAAAAAAAGTGATAGACTTATTCGAGTATCTGAAAATAATTTAAACATGGATGATAATTCAAATAATCAAGATAATGATAATAATAATAATAATTATAATAATAATAATCAAGAACATGATCAATTAAAAACACTTAGGTACCATATGAACCCTATTAGAACTAGTGCACCATCTTGTTTAGTTTTTCCTCCTGATGCATCTAATTTCAACTTTAAACCTCAAATTATTCAACTTTTACCAAATTTTCATGGCTTAGATTCTGAAATTCCATATTTACATTCTAAGAGAATTTGAGGATGTTTGTAACACTTATAATGATCAAAATTGTAGCATGGATATAGTTCGATTAAAGTTTTCCTTTTATCTTTAAAAGATAAAGCTAAAACATGGCTACAAAATTTAAGATCAAGTTCAATAAGGAGAAATGCAACAACAATTTCTTAAAAAAATTTCCCTTCCCATAGAACAAACTCTTTTAAAAGACAAATTACTACTTTTTCTCAAAAACAAGGAGAAACATTTTATCAATGTTGGGATAGATATAAAGAATTACTTAATACATGCCCACACCATGGTTTTGAAACATGGAGAATAGTTTATCACTTTTATGAAGGTCTAATACTTAAAGATAGGCAAATGATAGAATTCATGGGCAATGGAACTTTTGAAGATAAAAACCCAAATGAAGCTATGGAGTATTTGGATTCATTAGCAGAAAATGCTCAAAATTGGGATAATATAGGTACAATAGAACCACCAACAACTAAAATCAATAATTCAACAAATGAGGGTGGTATCTATAATCTTAAAGATGATACAGGTATTCAAGCTAAACTTGCATCTTTAGCAAGAAAAATTGAGTCATTAGAAATCAAAATGAGTGGTCAATTAAAAAGTATTCAAGAAGTTGTTTGTCATATATGTGATACACATGATCATTCTACAAAAGATTGTCCAACATTACCTTCATTTAAAGAATGTCTCGATGAACAAGCAAATTATATTAACAATTATAAAAAACCAATATTAGATCCTTATTCACAATCATATAATCTTGGATGGAAAAATCATCCTAATTTTAGTTGGAGGAATGATAATAATGCACAACCTTCACAACAACATTTTCAAAATAACCAAAATCACCAAGGTTATATCCCATATGTTACACCTCCAAGAAAAAACTTTGAAAACGTAATTCATGCATTTATCCAAAAGCAAGAGTCTATCAATATTTAAAACAGTCAATCTATGAGTGATTTGAAAGAAACTCTTGCAAAATTTGCATCTGCACTTAATATTCATGAAAAAGGAAAATTTCCATCTCAACCTCAACCTAATCCTAAAAATCAAAATCAAGAATTAAAAAATGAAAAAAAAATGATCAAATAAAATCTGTTATTACCTTTAGAAGTGGTAAAATAGTTAATGATCCATATAGTAATGAAAACAAGGATCATTTAAAATCAAAGAGTAAGGATGATAATCCTGATACTTTTGATAATGATGATACCTTAAATTCTAAGAATAATATGGTGAATGATAAATCATCTGAAATAGTAAATGAGTCAAATAAACATCCACCATTTCCTCATGCATTAACAAATCATAAAAAACAAAAAATGATTCTGATATCCATGAAGTTTTTAAATAAGTAAAGATAAATATTTCATTATTAGATACTATTAAACAAGTACCTTCCTATGCAAAATTTTTAAAAGACTTATGTACTTTGAAGAGAAAATTGCATGTGAAGAAGAAAACATTCTTGGCTGAACAAGTAAGTTCTATTCTTCAAAAAAATTCTAGTTTAAAATATAAAGATCCTGGTTGTCCAACAATTTCATGTATTATTGGAGAAAATAAAATTAAAAAAGCTTTGTTAGATTTGGGAGCAAGTGTGAATTTATTCAGTTTATGAAAAACTTAATTTAGGAGAATTAACCCACTTCTGTTACTCTCTTACTGGCGGATAGGTCAATCAAAATACCTAGAGGTATTGTAGAAGATGTGTTGGTTCAAGTTGATAAATTCATATATCCTTTAGATTTTATTGTTTTAGATACACAACCAATAGAAGTACATAATGAAATTCCAGTAATATTGGGATGACCATTTCTAGCAACTTCAAATGCTGTAATTAATTGTCGAAATGGAATAATGAAATTGTCTTTTGGAAATATGACTCTAGAACTTAATGTGTTCAATTTATGTAAACAACCAAGTATTAATAAAAATGAATATGATAATGAAATTGAAACAATTGTGGAAGAAAATATACAAGAAGAAAACTCAAATCAAGAATCTGAAGTTTTTTTAATAGAAATTTTTGACTCTGAAAATAATTTTAAAGAAGATGATAATACAAAACCTGAATTAAAAGCTTTACCATTAGAATTGAAATATGTATTTCTTGGTCAAAATAAAACATTTCCTGTTGTAATTTCTTCCACTCTTCTACCAAATCAAGAAGAAGATTTAATTCAATTACTTAAAAAATATAAAAATACAATTGGATGGACTTTGAAAGATATAAAAGGTATGAATCCTTTAATTTGTACACATAAAATACACTTGGAAGAAAATGCTGAAACATATCAACAACCACAAAGAAGTTTAAATTCACATATGAAGGAAGTTGTTAAGAATGAAGTATTAAAATTATTAGATGCTGGAATTATCTATCCAATCTCAGATAGTAAATGGGTAAGTCCAACACAAGTAGTACCTAAAAAGTCAGGCATCACTGTTATAAAAAATTAAAAGGGAGAGTTATTACAAGCTAGAATTCCATCTAGTTGGCGTATGTGTATTGGTTATAGAAAATTAAATGATGCAACTAGAAAAGATCGTTTCTCATTACCCTTTTTAGATCAAATTCTAGAAAAAATAGCAGGTAATTCTTATTACTGTTTTCTTGATGGGTATTCGGGGTATTATCAAATACCTATATCATTAGAAGATCAAGAAAAAACTACTTTTACTTGCCCTTTTGGAACTTTTGCATTTACAAGAATGTCATTTGGTTTATGTAATGCTCCGGCTACTTTTGCAAATATGCATGTTAAATATTTTCAGTGATATGATTGAAGAATTTGTAGAAGCTTTTATGGATGATATAACTGCTTTTGGAAACTCATTTGAAAATTGTCTTAAAAACCTAGAAGAAGTAATAAAAAGATGTGAAGAAAAAAATCTTGTTTTAAATTGGGAAACATGTCATTATATGGTTAAATCTGGGATTGTTTTAGGACATGTGATATCTGAAGAAGGAATTGAAGTTGATAAAGTCAAAGTTGATGTTATTGCTAATTTAACATCACAAAAAACAGTCAAAGAAGTTCGATCATTCTTGTGTCATGCAGGATTTTATAGAAGGTTTATAAAAAATTTCAGCATAATATCTAAACCAATTTCACATCTTTTAACAAAAGATACACAATTTGAATGGACTCAGAAATGTGAAAATGCTTTTAAAAAAATTATTAATCTTTTAATTACATCACCTATTTTACAACTCCAGATTGGTCTTTACCATTTGAATTAATGTGTGATGCAAATGATTATGCTATAGGAGCTGTGTTAGGACAAAGAAAAGAAGGAAAACCTTATGCAATATATTATGCTAGTAGAACCTTAAATAGTGCCCAAATAAATTATTCAACTACTGAAAAAGAATTACTTTCAGTAGTATTTGCATTAGATAAGTTTTGATCTTATTTAATTGGTTCTACTACTATTGTTTACACTGATCATTCTGCCATAAAATATTTATCAAATAAACAAGATTCTAAACCCAGATTAATACGGTGGATTTTATTGTTACAAAAATTTGATATTATAATTAAAGATAAAAAAGGAAAAGAAAATGTTGTAGCCGATCATTTATCTAAAATAATGACTGAATCATCTCATAATGAAATACCAATAAATGAAAATTTTCCAGATGATCAGTTGTTTTATGCTACTATTATGCCATGTTTTGCTAACATTGTAAATTTTCTTGTGAAAAATAAAATGCCTTCTCATTGGAATTCACAGGATAAGAATAAATTCTTGATATAAGCAAAAAAAATTTATTGGGATGATCCTTACTTGTTTAAGTATTGTCCTGACCAAATTTTTCGACGATGCATACCCGATAATGAAGTAAGTAATGTTATTAAATTTTGTCATTCAGAAGCATGTGGAGGTCATTTTTCATCCAATAAAACAGCTACAAAAATCTTAAAATGTGGATTTTATTGGCCGTCTTTATTCAAAGATACGCATTTATTTTGCAAATCTTGTGAAAACTATCAGAAGATGGGATCAATTTCAAAACGAAACATGATGCCTTTAAATCCAATCATAATTATTGAAATATTTGATAGTTGGGGGATAGATTTTATGGGTCAATTTCCATTATCTTTTGTATATACGTACATTTTAGTCGTTGTTGATTATGTTTCAAAATGGATTGAAGCAATTGCCTGTAGAACTAATGATCATAAAGTTGTTATTAAATTTTTAAAAGAAAATATTTTTAGCCGATTTGGAATACCTAGAGCAATAATTAGTGATGGGGGAAGTCATTTTATAAATAAATCATTTTCTTCTTTGTTAAGAAAATATGACATTACACATTAAGTTTCTACTCCATATCATCCTCAAAGTAATGGTCAAGTTGAACTTGCAAATAGAGAAATAAAACAAATTTTAGAAAAGACAGTTAATCCAAATCGAAAGGATTGGTCTTTAAGATTAACTGATGCATTATGAGCATATAGAACTGCATTTAAAACATCATTAGGGATGTCACCATATAGGTTAATTTTTGGTAAGCATTGTCATTTACCAGTTGAACTTGAACATAAAGCTTATTGGGCAGTTAAAGCATTTAATATTAATTTAGATGATGCATCTAAATTAAGAAAATTGCAATTAAATGAATTTGAAGAATTAAGAAATGATGCATATGAAAATTCAAAGATTTATAAAGATAAAACTAAAGTCTTTCATGATAAAAATATTATGAGAAAGTCATTTGAAATTGGACAAAGAGTTTTACTTTATAATTCTCGTTTGCATTTATTTCCAGGAAAACTAAGATCGAGATGGTCAGGACCATTTATAGTTAAATTTGTTTATCCTCAAGGTGCTGTTGATATTGAAAATCCTAAAAATAATGACGTGTTTAAAGTTAATGGACAAAGATTTAAGCCTTTTATAGAAAATGAAATTCTTAACGATGAGTTTATGCCTTTATATGATCCACAATAGTTGTTTGATATTTTCATTCTGTTTTTGCAGATTCTAATTCATTTCCCGGTTAAGTGGCGGATAACGGTACTCCGTGACTGTCTAAGTCGGTTTCTTCAGTTTTCCCAAAATAATTGAAATATATATAATAATATATATAATAATAATAATATGGATGCATGTATTATGAATCTTCGTAAATATTTTGCTTGTTTACCTGATAATGCGTTGAAAAAATTTATAAAGCTAGATGTGAGCGACTAAGGTTGATGATGTTATATGGCATACAAAATGATGTCCGTTTGATAATTGAAGCAAAAGTCCGATTGGTTGGGGAAGCAAGTGAAATAATAATAAGACATATGCCAGGATTTGGTAAAAGCACATATGCCAAAAAGCGAAGAGCTAAATGTATAGGTGGATGTCATAAATGTGCAAGGTGGACTTGTAAAGGGAAATGCAAAAATGTTGGAATGACATCAATGAATAGAGAAGATAAAATTTTATTCATTAAGAATGGTCTGAGTAAAGAGCCTTTGGATAATTTTCTAGAAGTTCTTGATACGCATTCTAGTGGGTACGTGCAAAATGAACTTCTTAAACTATGGTGGCAATTTCAACATGAGGAATATCAATATGGACGGTGGAATCAACCTTATAAAGATCCTACTGTTGTAACACATATCTATTTTGATAAGTAATATATATATATACAATTTCGTCTTTGGAATCTGACGTTAAAAGACCATGTTTGCCAATTTATAAGAAAATTGGATGGGAAGCATATTCTCGACTCATAGAAGGCGTTGAAGCCGTTACAGAACATAATATCAGAGGAAGATGTGAGCTACAATCACAACTACGCTGTATATATGTGTTTTAATTTTATGTCATTTTTATTTTCTTTTATTAATAATAATTTCCTGTTCAAATATTGACTTTTGGCATGTTACACCTATAAATTCATATGCTGTGATCTAACAATTACAGAAAACATATTTCTAAACATGTCAACATCCACGGTAAGTAAAATAAAAAAATATTTGTGTATTTTGTGGATCTAGTGCAAGAAAAGATTCAATTTATGAAGTAGTAGAAAATCTTGGAATAACACTTGCTAAAAAAAGATTCATTTGGTATATGGTGGTGGTGAAGTTGGTCTCATGGGAAAAGTTGCAAAAGCTGCGCATGCAGATGGAAGTGAAGTCTTAGGCATTATTCCGATTACTTTAGCCAATCTTACTGGACCGACAATAGGAGAAGAAATGAAAGTGTACAACATGTATGAACGAATTACTCAAATGATTGAACATTCAGATGCTTTCATTGCTTTTCCAGGAGGTTTCGGTACTTTGGAAGAAATATTTCAAACTGTTTGCTGGGCACAATTAAATATCCACAATAAGCCAATTGGTTTGTTAAATGTTAACAATTATTATGATAAACTGTTATCGTTTCTTGATGATGTTGTGGAACATGGATTTCTTTCATTAGCTTCACGAAGGATGTTAGTTTCTGTTACAAGTGAAGATGAACTTATTGATTTAGTGCAAGGATTTAGTCATGAACCAGATTCATTCTTATCTCAACTTAATTGGCAAACATCCAAGAGTAAAAAAAAATTCATGTGATGCTAATTGTGATTCAACGGTATGTTTTTAATATTTTTTTTAAGGTATGAATAATCTCTTCTTATTCTTCTCTTAGTTTTTTTTATTATTATATGAAAATAAAAATATATATAGTAATAATAATAATAATAATAATAATAATAATAATAATTTTTAGTTCAATGTCGAGTAAGGTGTCAGTAAAATGCACATGACACGCATTAGTTAATAATTATTGGAAAATCACAATACGCTAGATTTTAATATTCATTATATTCAAATTACAAATTACAAGAAAAATTAGTTTTTCATATGTACCAATTTATATATATATTTTTGATCAATTAATATAAAATGTATAATAGATGTGTTTATTTATTTATATAAATATATAATTGTGTGTGTTTTCAAATAAAATAATTTCTAAAATTTTTATGAGAATATAGTTAAAAGATATGGTTTGTATGGTTGTTAACATGTATAATTGAAATAATTTTTTTTGTAAAAGTATAATATATACTCACACATCTTTTGTGAGTAAGTGGTGAGAAATGAGAAAACAATTAATAAACTTTTATTGATTATTAAAAAATGGTTAATTACAAGAATTTAATTCCTCTAAAAAATATTAATTGAAAAAAAGTAAATAGATAACGGACTGCAAAATATTTTATTCATTGTAATTTTTTTTCTAGATTTGATTGATGTACTATCAATGTGTTCTTTAAAAAAAAACAAACAAACAAAAAGATTTGTTTCTGCTAGATAAGTTTCAAAGGTAGTCGGATGTATCCGTTATATAAAATGTTTATATATATATATATATATAGATATTCATGGTAGAATGTTTGGATAAAAAATTTTATGTTCTTGTAAAATTTTGCAGTCACGTTATTTAAAAAAATAGAAAAAAAAGAGAAAAAAAAAGAAAAGAAAAAAGAAAGGGGATTTTATTCTTTGTTAATTTTCCTATTTTGTTTTCAATATTAGTTTATTTAACTGTCTGCTTTAATACTTAGCCTTTTTCAATGAGAGTTAATGTCCTTTCCAACTCCATGAGTGAAAACTAGCTATTCATTAAATATTTTGACCTGAAGGAATATATGGAGTTGAGGCTTTTACAATAATATTCTTGATATTATATATGTTATGGTGGGTCGTGTGAATTATCATTTTTACTATATTACCATAAAAAATTTAGAAATTTTTTAAATATATATATATATATATATATATATATATATTTTACTTTATATATTATGTTAAAATAAAAATAATAATAAAAACACATCTAATTATATATTATTATATTAAATGAAAATATATATATATATATATATATATATATATAAATCGGTATATATGACTTTGTTTTTAAAATGAATATGTTTGTATATTTGAATATATAAAAGGAATAAAGAATCTAGGTTGTGATTTTCCGATAAATTTTATTACTAAGGGACTAGTAATAAGATAGTGTGGTGGTGTGATTAAACTTAAAATTAATAATTTATTATATTTTAAAATTTAAGTTTAATTAAAATTATAAAATTATGTTATTTTAGTATTGTTTGTTCATATTTAATTGTCTTTCTAAATATGTTTTATTTTCAGGTTTTTTACGTGTTGGTAAAATAATGATAACTCAAGCTACAAAATTCAAATGGAGATGATTCAAACATGTTTGGAATTTTTGAGAAATTATCTACAACTTTGCAGAAGACATGATTGCCTAAAAAGTTCATTAAAATGATCAAATTGTGCAAATATCAAAAGGAGTACGAATTTACTTTTACTATGACCAGTATATAATAAAAAAATCATAATTATTTCATATTTAACCAAATGAGGTGAACCAAATGGCCAAAGTCATCTACAGACAATTGCCCACATGTTTGCTGTTTTGAGCAGAGTCAAATTCGGTGATTAAAATCATGGAACATAGCATTGAAAGAAGGGCCAATGAATTGAACTTGGAGGAGATAAAAACTACTATTGCAACTACATGGCATTATAAAATTTTTGACAATTTCTCTCATTTGGCCTATAAATAGAGGCCTTGTGCTAGCTTGAGAATCATTCTATCTCATTGTAAAATATAGTGTGAGTGTGTATCAAAGTTCTAAGTTCCAATATATTTTTCATTTTCCCAAATATGAGTGTTGATCAAAAGTAAGCTCATGGAAAGCTAAATCTATTATGTCAAGGTGAAGAGGATGAATTCTTGGTGAAGTAAAATTGTTTATATTTGTAAATTCTTTCTTTATTTCTTTTCATTTAGCTAACTTCTTTTTATTGTAGGTATAATAATGAATTATTTTTTGTTATCAATTTACACCAAATGCTTGATACCATTGAAATGGTTATCTTGATTTGTTGTTTAATTTTGATACAATAAATATTTCATCAATTATTATTATTATTATATTATATATATATGTATATATATATTTATATAATTATATCATATATTTCATTTATACGATAGCGTGGATCTGCCGGTTGTTCTAAATGCAATATTATGATACTAACATCTAACAATCTAACATTTACTTTATCGCAACTAACTTTTATTTTTCGCATCTAACTTTTACTTTCCCGCAACTAACTTTTATTTTTCCGCAACTAACTTTTACTTTACCGCAACTAACTTATTAAATCAATATATTTCATTTAGACAATAGCGTGGCTCTGCCGGTTGTTCTAAATTAAATATAATGATTTAATTTAACATTTACTTTATGCAATTATATATTTATATAGTTATATATATAATCATAGGTACCATATATAAAATATCGGTTAATTCGGTATTTTCTATAATAGGAACTATATTATATTATGTGTGTGTTTAAATATTTAATTTTCTTGGAACCATTATTTATGGTGGATTCCTTTGTTTTACTTTTAGTTAACAATATTACATAAACCAAGAATAAATTCTCGAGCATTGACAAAATTTATAATTTGTAAACTTCACGCCCGAGCCACCTTGAGCCAAAACCTAGCCAACCCATCTAGGGACCCTACTGACCAAGCCTAGCCCAAAGAACAAGAATCTAACCCACGCACAAACCTCCTGGAAACCAACCCAATTGCATGTCCTATGTGTGCGTGAATTCCCTTCCCCTCACCAAGACTCCTAGCCACCTTAGGACTCTACCAGCCCTTAACCATTGAGCACCCATGACCCTTACTGACCCTAGACCAGTCCCAGACCTGAGCCACCCCCAGCCCGAGCCCCTGAACCAAGCAGCAAGGTGCTGTACCTGGACAGCACCTGCGCGTCCCCTTATGTGCGAGAGTCCTACTTGCGTGGGACTCTTTGCAACTAGCCACCAACGAGCCTTAGCCTCCCTGACCTACTTTGGAACACCTGAGCCATCACCTGGACCACCTTAGCCATCGCCTGAACCACCCTAGCCAAGCCCCTAACCCCTCGAAAATTGCAGCTCTCGGCTGCACCAAAATCATGCGATGGAAGAGTCCATGTGATCATGGGCTCTTCCTAACCGCCTAGCTACGGGTCCTAGCCCTGCTAGGACCCTACCAGACCCTAGACTGAGACTACCCTGACCGTGACCCTGACCCATCCCTGGCCGAGCCCCCACCAGCCCATGCACAGAGCCGAGCCTACATGACACTTACTTGCCAACACACCTTCGGTTCCTTCTTTTGATGCCTATGTTTTTTTTCCAGCTTTGTTATTCACGTTTGCAGCTTATTAGTGCATTCTAGGACCCTTTAAAATCATATAAAACATGCCCCTAACAAGTCCTAATCATGGCAGCCCCTTCAAGCACATAAAAATCATGTTTTTGGAACAAAGATCAAGCTTTAAAAATCACCTTGGATGCACAAACGAAAATATAAGATGGTGCTCTTGTTTTTCATGCAATTTCAAACATAAATATATAATATGGTGTGATGATGAGTAAAGAAAGAATATGGCGTGTCTTTGCGTAATTAACGCACGATAAAAACGTTGACGACGAAGAATGACGGCGAGGAGACGACGGCTAGAAAACCTTAGCAAAACTTGAAGCTTTTTCCTTCCCAAAATTTTGTGTGTGCCGTGTGATGTTTTTGCTAGGGAGAGTTTTATTTGTAAAGGGGTGTGGGGCGTGTGAGTATGTAGGGTTAAGGGTGGGGTTTAACATATTTTTATACTAATTAACTTACTAACTAGGCTTAGGCCTATTAAGCCAAACAAATTTGGGACCATTAGTCTTAATTAGGATTTAGTTAAATCATAAAAATAGTTTTGATAAAATAAGTTTGTGAATTTAATAGTCGGGTTAAAAAAAGTTCTTATTTTCGTTGAAAAAACCACACCGATAAAATTTACGTCCCGGCGTATAAAATCACTTCAAAACCCCATATTTTCAAAAATAAGAAAAGCATCACCCTTAATTTGAATAATAAAAAAACATTAACCAATAAAAACATTTTCTATTTTTCAGCTCTTGGTCTCCGTTCCTCGATCGCAACTCGAATAACCTTTAAAAATACATTTTAATGCAACCATGTATAAAAGTATATTTTAAATATGCGAATGCACAACATAATTAATTCATGCAATTAAAATATTTAATTAAAATACAAGAGGATTTAATAATTGCATGCATGTGGTTCGCGTAAGCCTTTAAATTTTCGGTGCGTTACAATCCCCCCCCTTAAATTGAATTTCGTCCTCAAAATTTGCTTATCCTTAATAACCCAAAAACAATATAGTTCAATTCCACCACGAAGCCAACATGCATTGAAATCCAATAATTTCTTATTTCATATCGTATCACGTATAAAAATTCTAAAACATATAAATGAAATATGATCATAAAGCTATTAAACATGTGACGTGAACTTATAATTCATGTACTTATGGAGGTAACATCATAAAATCATATAAAGCATGTAAACTTACAAGTTTGAGGCTTGACGACTGAGCTTCCGGGCACTGATGGTGGCACAACCCTTTACAGAACCATTGCTCTGATACCAACTGAAATGTCTGCTATTCGTTTTGCTTAAAACATGCTAGAAAATTTTTTTTAAAACCTCACTTAGCATCGGCCAAACCATAAAATATTTTTGACATCCTTTTAAAATACTACAACCAACTAACATTTGAAAATCCAAAGAAAATAGTATAAAATCATCTAACATTTTTCTAAACCTAGAAAATAACATTTGAAAAGTATAGCCCATAATATAACCTCTCAAAATCACTCATAAATAAATAAAAGTCATAAAAATATCTTTAACATAACTTAAAATCATAAATCATAACTAGTGCGGAAAACTAGCGTCTGTCCTCGGGTTATGTGCACCTTCAGTCAAGTCAGATCAACCATCAAGGACCCCCATAAACATAATCATAATCACCTGCATCAATCACACCTAGTAAGTCTAAAGACTCAACATGTCTATTCTTGATAACAAGTAATACTTATAAAATCACATGCAACAGTGAAAAATACTTGTACTTAAAATATCGTTTTAATTAAAATGCATAAACTTTAAATAATAACATTTTCGTAAACATTTTCGTGTTGCATAAACTTTAAATAAAAAACATTTCATAATGATGCATGACCCTTAAACATTAACATAAATATATTCAGATTCATATTCATATCAACATATTCGTATCATCATATTCATATTCATATTCGTGTTCATGTTTGTTGAATTCAGATCGTGATTGTGACTCATATTCTTAAACGTATTGGGCGATGGATCCATCTACATGTAACCACAGTACTGGGCGGCGGGGACACCAGCGACACTCTCACCCGTCAACTGGGTCTTGGCCAACGTATTAACATATTCGTATTCGTATCACGTATTCATATTTGTATTCGTATCCATATCCAAGGAAACACGATCGTCGGGCTCCCACTAGGACCATAACCCTCACGATATTTCCAACATATTTAGTCACAATCTCTTCACATCATTCAACATGTCATATTTCCATCACTTAACAAAAACATGCATACAATATCGTTTTTCTTTTAAAACCAAGCATGCAACATATCTTTTAAATGTTCAATTTAAATCATAAAAGTCATAGACATTTAAAAATCATAACTTAACATATTAAAAATCATAAATATCTATGAATATTTTAAAATAAACATTTTAACATCATAAACGTTTAAAATAAACATTTAAATCATAAACATTTAAAATAAATGTTTTAGCATATTAAATCATAAAACATTAAACATATTAACGTCTTAGAAATCCATAAACATTTAAAATTGACATATTAACATATAAACATCCATAATAATTGAAAATAATCATATTAGCATATAAAACAGCATTCAGGACACTGCCATGAGGTCTACTAATTTCTAGGTGTAAAAAGATCGTTTTATCCCTGGACGTAAAATTTCCCGTTTTTGAATTTTTCTTAATTTCATTGACACTAACATGTCTCAAATAATTATTTAATCCTACATGAATTTTTCCATATTTTTATTTGGCATAAATCGATGACTTTTAATTTATTCTTTAAATAAGCCGTATTGTTGCGTTTTAATCCCGAATTAAACCAAACCTTAATATAAAATTCACAAATTAAAAATTAGACTATAATAATTATTTAAGCTTAAACCTAATTTTTCATAATTTTAATAAGCTTAAAAATGGCGTTTCAATTAACTTGTTAATTAGCGTTTCGTGCGACGATTAAATCCCGAATAAATCCAAAACTCATTATTTGATCCCAAATTATAAACATAGCATTTTAATATTTATTCTACCCTTCCAAGTCATGAGCCACCCCAGTGGACCCTTGGATTCAATTTTTGTTCTTTAATTTTCGTTTTTGACACATCGACGAACACGCGAGCCATCTCCCGATTTACTCGAGCCACGCCCGAGCCACCTTGAGCCAAAACCTAGCCAACCCATCTAGACACCCTACTGACCCAATCCCAGCCCAAAGAACATGACTCTAACCCACGCACAAACTTCCTGGAAACCAACCCAATTGCATGTGCTGTGTGTGCGTTAATCCCCTTCCCCCTCACCAAGACTCCCTAGCCACCTTAGGACTCTACCAGCCCTTAACCATTGAGCACCCATGACCCTTACTGACCCTAGACCAGTCCCAGACCTGAGCCACCCCAGCCCAAGCCCTTGAACCAAGCAGCAAGGTGGTGTACCTGGACAGCACCTGCGCGTCCGCTTGTGTGCGAGAGTCCTAATTGCGTGGGACTCTTTGCAGCAGCCATCAACGAGCCCTAGCCTCCCTGACCTACTTTGGACCACCCTGAGCCATCACCTGGACCACCCTAGCCATCGCCTGAACAACCTAGCCAAGCCCCTAACCCCTCGAAAATTGCAGCTCTCGGCTGCACCAAAATCATGCGAGGGAAGAGTCCATGTGATCATGGGCTCTTCCTAACCGCCTAGCCACGGGTCCTAGCCCTGATAGGACCCTACCAGACCCTAGACTGAGACTACCCTGACCCTGACCCAGCCCTGGCCGAGCCCCCACCAGCCCATGCACAGAGCCGAGCCTACATGACACTACTTGCCAACACACCTTCGGTTCCTTCTTTTGATGCCTATGTTTTTTTTTCCAGCTTTGTTATTCACGTTTGCAGCTTATTATTGCATTCTAGGACCCCTTTAAAATCATATAAAACATGCCCCTAACAAGTCCTAACCATGGCAGCCCCTTCAAGCACATAAAAATCATGTTTTTGGAACAAAGATCAAGCTTTAAAAATCATCTTGGATGCACAAACGAAAATATAACATGGTGCTCTTGTTTTTCATGCAATTTCAAACATAAATATATAATATGGTGTGATGATGAGTAAAGGAAGAATAAGTCGTGCCTTTGCGTATTAACGCACGATAAAAACGTTGACGACGAAGAACGACGGCTAGAAAACCTTAGCAAAACTTGAAGCTTTTTCCTTCCCAAAATTTTGTGTGTGCCGTGTGATAGGGGTGTCAATTGGGTGGGTTGGGTCGAGTTTCGGTCAACCCGCGAAATTTTTTTTATTTTTTTTTCAACCCGAACCCGAAGCAACCCGAAAACCCCCAACCCGAACACGAACCCGTATAACCCGTCTAACCAGCCTAACCCGAATTTTATTTATTTTTTTTAAATTCTTTTAAAAAAATTAATGAAAAAAATTCAAAAAAATAAAAAATAATAATAATATTTTAATTTAAACACATAATAACAAAATTTCCGATTCAAATTTGAAAGTTTAATCGTAGAAAATTAAAAGTATATTTACTAAATCAAATAAAAAATTGTTAAAAAAATAAAAATATGCAAAATAAATATTAAATGATTGAAAATTTATCATATAAATATACAATAAATTTTGTTCAAACATACAATATATAAAAATATAAGTAATATTTTCAAAAAAAAAGTTCGCGGGTCAACCCGCGACCCAACCCGAAACCCGCCTAATATGGCACCAACCCGAACCCACCCAACCCAGACCCAACCCGAACCCCAAAAACCCCAACTTGAACCTGATTTTTTTCGCGTTGGGTCGTGTCGGGTTGACGGGTCGTGTCGCATTTTGACACCCCTACCGTGTGATGTTTTTGCTAGGGAGAGTTTTATTTGTAAAGGGGTGGGGGCGTGTGAGTATGTAGGGTTAAGTGAAACGTCCTGTTCTTTTTATTGCTTTAAAAGTACTAGAAATTTTTTTTTTTAAAAAACCTCCCTAGCATTGGCCGAACCACCAAAAATTACATAAAATATTTTGGACATCATTTTAAAATAAAACAACAACTATATATTGGAGAAATACAGCCCATACTATAATCTCTCAAAACCTCTCAAAACATAATAAAAAAAGTCATAAAATATCTCTAACATTACTTAAAAATCATAAATCATAACTAGTGCGGAAAACTAAGCGTCGGTCCTCGGGTTATGTGCAACCTTCAATCCAGTCAAGTCAACCTCAAGACCTCCTAAACATATTCGTAATCACCCTGCATCATCACAGCCTAGTGAGTCTAAAGACTCAACACGTCATATTCTTGATATCGAGTATACGTTAATACAGTTAACATATAACAGTGAAAAATACTTGTACTTAAAAATATCGTTTTCATGAAGATGCCTAAACATAAATATTTTCGTAAACATTTTCATGATGCATAAAACCTTTAATAACAAACATTTTCATAATCTTATGCGTAAACATTTTCATATAAACATAAACATATTCATATTCGTATCCATATTCATATCACCATAGTTCATATCATATATTCATATTCATGTTCATATTCGTGTTTGTTGAATTCAGATCGTGATTGTGACTCGTATTCTTAAACGTATTGGGCGATGGATCATCTAAAAAAACCACAGTACTGGGCGGCGGGGACACCAGCAACACTCTCACCGGTCAACTGGGCCTTGGCCTACGTATTAACATATTCGTATTCGTACTCACGTATTCGTATTCGTATCCGTATCCAAGGAAACACGATCGTCGGGCTCCCACTGGGACCATAACCACTCACGATATTTCCAACATATAGTAGGTCACAATCCCTTCAAATCCTTCAAACATATCGTATTTCCATCACTTATAAAATATGCATATAATATCATTTTATTTTGAAACCAAGCATGCAACATATCTTTTACATGTCCAATTTAATCTTTAATAATTCAATGAACATTTCAAAATCATATTTACACATATAAAAATCCTAAACATACATAACATTGAAAATAATCATTTTATAACATAAAACAGTATTCAGGACACTGCCATGACGTTTACTAATTTCTAGGTGTAAAAAGACCGTTTTACCCCTGAACGTATAATTTCTAGTTTTTGATATTTTCTTGAATTCATTGACTCTAACATGTCCCAAATAATATTTAAGTCTAAATTAATTTTCTCATATTTTTATTTGGCATAAATCGATGACTTTTAATTTATCTTTAAATGTGACGTATATAATGCGTTTTAAATCCCGAATTAAACCAAACCTTAATATAAAATTCCAAAATTAAAAACTTAGACTTCTAATAATTATTAAACTTAAATATAATTTTTCATATTTTATTAGCTTAAATCTAGGCGTTTTTTCTATTCGTTTTTAAACTTAGACGTACTTCCTAGTTTTGACTCGTATGGACTCGAAACTTAACCAACTTTACCAAACTTGAACCAAAGCTTAATAACACCCTAACTAACCATATCCGACCAAATTCCAGCCCATTAAGTCCTTTGAATATGCCTAGAAAGCTACTGAATTTTTCTGCACAAGAGTCCTAGTCCTATATGATTCGACCTAGGCTAGCTTCGCCTCTAGCCCTTAACCTACCATTTCCATCCTCTACACATCCCTCCTATGCAGCCCAATAAGTCTAGTGGACCCTCCCTAACCGCATCTAGCGGCCGTAACCTCAAACACTTCTAGTCGAAGAGTCCTTTCCTTAAGGAGTCTATTTTCGTTTTTATTCTTTCTCTATTTTTTTCAGTCTTTAAACATACACCTAGGGACCCTTAAACATGTGGAAAAACATCCCTTCAGTACCCCCTACTGATGCAGGCCCCTTTGTGCATCATTATGAAGAGTTTTAAAAAGAAAAACTCTTGTTTTGTGCATGTCTAACCATAAAAACGAAAATATACAAGTTGTATCATGTTTTTCATGCAATCATGTATCAACACATAATATGGTGTGAAAGATGAGTAAAAGGAGAATATGGCGTGCCTTTGCGTTTTAACGCCCGATTATCCGTTGACGATTGCGAAGAACGGCGCCGAACGACCTTGGCTTGAACTCCCTTAAAGCTTTTGAATTTTTCTATCAACCTTGAGGTGTGTGTCATGTAGAGTATGAGAGATTTTTGGTGAGAATTCAGATTGTAGGCGTGGGGATTATGGTGATAATGGGGAGGGTTAACATATTTATAGTTAATTAATCACTAATTAGGCTTAGGCCCATTAAGTAGGAAATTTAGGCCCATTAGTGGTTAATTAGAATTTTAAAAATAGTTTTGTTTTAAATAATTTTTGGTGAGTTTATTAGCCGGGTTGCCCATAAATTCGTATTTTTGTTGAAAATCCAACACCGATAAAAATTACGTCCCGGCGTATAAAATCACCTCAAAAACCCCATATTTTTAAAAATAAGAAAAAGCATCCCCTCAATTTAATAATTAAAAATAATTATTTAATAAAAGCATTTTCTATTTTCAGCCATCGGTCTCCGTTCCTCGATCGCAACTCGAATAACCTTTAAAAATATATTTTAATGCAACAATGTACAACATATATTTAAACATGTAAATATGCACAACATAATTAATTAATGTAATTAAAACATTTAATTAAAATACAAGAGAATTTAATAACTTGCGTGCATGTGGTTCGCGTGGACTTTTTAAATGTTCGGAGGCGTTACATCTTCCCCCCTTAAATTGAATTTCGTCCTCGAAATTCGCGCATCCTTAATAACCCAAAGTTTAGACTTTGTTCTAGTATCCCAAAAATCCACGGTTCCGCCGGGCTACTCTAATAAAACTTAAAATTCTAGAAGGTCCTTACGTCTCCTTGATCCCATTAAATTTACCTTCTAAATCTTTATTTTCAAATCGCAACTTAAAAGGACCTAAATGACTTAGTGTTGTTACTATTATAACCTCGAATTCAATTTTTCTTACAATTTCCAATATTAAAAGATGGATGACCATACTTATCGTATATTACTTTTCTTAGTTTATACCCAAAATGTTCGTCGACTTATCATATTTCAATCTTAAAATCTCAAACGCATCTGCTAACGCTTAGATTTTTCAAGCCTAATATCGATTCATCCTTAAAAATCCTTGATTAAAATTTGTTATAATACTAAAACCAAGATATCCCAAGATTCTGAATATTATTAAAATCTAAATCATCAAAATTCTTACTATTTACCCATTCAATTTGTTCTTATTGCTAACTAGTCCCCAAATTCCTTAGCAATTGCAAAATAATTCTTAAGTTCCTCAGAAATTATCTTAATTGGTCCTTAATTTCGAAAATCCTACAATTGACCCATAAGTTTTTATCATTCTTAATTTCCTTCTACGAGTTTCCCATACATAATTTCGATAAATTTAAACTTATTTACCCAAAAATCAATTCCTATAACTAATATTACATTTCATCAAAACTTAAAATACCAATTTATACATTTTCTTATTCCCAAAAGTCGTTGTAAATCCTCGAATCATTATTCCTTACGTCTAATTCCCAAAAATTAATTCGTCTAGTAACCATGAATCATAATAATTTCTTAGAAAATCTACATGTCCCAAAGCATTCATAAAATCCACGATTAACTTATAGCCCAAAAAATAAAAGGTCATACTAAAACCAAAAAATCACATAGTCCAATTTCACCACAAACCAACATGCGTTAAAATCAAATAATTTTTTCATTCGTATCGTATCACGTATAAAATGCTAAAGCATAAAAATCATATATTATCATAAAGCTATTAAACATGTGACGTAAACATATGATTCATATAATTATGCAGGTAACACATCATAAAATCATATAAAACATGTAAAACTTACAACTTTGAGGCTTGACGACTGATCTTCCCGGTGCTGATGGGGCACAACCCTTTACAGGACCTTTGCTCTGATACCAACTGAAACGTCCTGTCCTTTTTATTGCTTTAAAAGTACTAGAAATTTTTTTTTAAAACCTCCCTAGCATTGGCCGAACCACCAAAAATTACATAAAATATTTGGACATCATTTTAAAATAAAACAACCAACTATATATTTGAGAAATACAGCCCATACTATAATCTCTCAAAAACCTCTCAAAACATAAATAAAAAAGTCATAAATATCTCTAACATTACTTAAAATCATAAATCATAACTAGTGCGGAAAACTAGCGTCGGTCCTCGGGTTATGTGCACCTTCAGTCCAGTCAAGTCAACCATCAAGACCTCCATAAACATATTCGTAATCACCTGCATCAATCACACCTAGTGAGTCTAAAGACTCAACACGTCATATTCTTGATATCGAGTAATACGTAATACAGTTAACATATAACAGTGAAAAATACTTGTACTTAAAATATCGTTTTCATGAAGATGCATAAACATAATATTTTCGTAAACATTTTCATGATGCATAAAACCTTTAAATAAAACATTTTCATAATCTTATGCGTGAACATATTCATATAAACATAAACATATTCATATTCGTATCCATATTCATATCAACATATTCATATCATCATATTCTATTCATGTTCATATTCGTGTTTGTTGAATTCAGATCGTGATTGTAACTCGTATTCTTAACGTATTGGGCGATGATCCATCTAAAAAAAACCACAGTACTGGGCGGCGGGGACACAAGCAACACTCTCACCGGTCAACTGGGCCTTGGCCTATGTATTAACATATTGTATTCGTATCACGTATTCGTATTCGTATCCGTATCCAAGGAAACACGATCGTCGGGCTCCCACTGGGACCATAACCCTCACGATATTTCCAACATATAGTAGTCACAATCCCTTCCAATCCTTCAACATATCGTATTTCCATCACTAATAAAAATATGCATATAATATCATTTTATTTTGAAACCAAGCATGCAACATATCTTTTACATTTCAATTTAATCTTTAATAATTCATGAACATTTCAAAATCATATTTACACATATAAAATTCATAAACATACATAACCATTGAAAATAATCATTTTATCACATAAAACAGTATTAAAGGACACTGCCATGACGTTTACTAATTTCTAGGTGTAAAAAGACCGTTTTTACCCAAGAACGTATATTTCTAGTTTTTGATATTTTCTTGAATTCATTGACTCTAACATGTCCCAAATAATTATTTAAGTCTAAATTAATTTTCTCATATTTTTATTGGCATAAATCGATGACTTTTAATTTAATCTTTAAATGTGACGTATTAATGCGTTTTAATCCCGAATTAAACCAAACTTAATATAAAATTCCCAAATTAAAAACTTAGACTTCTAATAATTATTAAACTTAAATATAATTTTTCATAATTTTATTAAGCTTAAATCTAGGCGTTTTTCTATTCGTTTTTAAACTTAGACGTACTTCCTAGTTTTGACTCGTATGGACTCGAAACTTAACCAAACTTTACCAAACTTGAACAAAGCTTAATAACACCTAATTAACCCATATCCGACCAAATTCCAGCCCATTAAGTCCTTTGAATATGCCTAGAAAGCTACTGAATTTTTCTGCACAAGAGTCCTAGTCCTAATATGATTCGAACCTAGGCTAGCTTCGCCTCTAGCCCTTAACCACCATTTCCATCCTCTACCCATCCCTCTTATGCAGCCCAATTAAGTCTAGTGAACCCTCCCTAAACGCATCTAGCGCCGTGACCCTCAAACACTTCTAGTCGAAGAGTCCTTTTCCTTAAGGAGTCTATTTTCGTTTTTATTCTTCTCTATTTTTTTCAGTCTTTAAACATACACCTAGGGACCCTTAAACATGTGGAAAAACATCCCTTCAAGTACCCCTACGATGGCAGCCCCTTTGTGCATCATTATGAAGAGTTTTAAAAAAGAAAAAACTCTTGTTTTTGTGCATGTATAACCATAAAAACGAAAATATAAAAGTTGTATCATGTTTTTCATGCAATCATGTATCAAACACATAATATGGTGTGAAAGATGAGTAAAAGGAGAATATGGCGTGCCTTTGCGTTTTAAACGCACGATTATCCGGTGACGATTGCGAAGAACGGCCCGAACGACCTTGGCTTGAACTCCCTTAAAGCTTTTGAATTTTTCTATCAACCTTGAGGTGTGTGTCATGTAGAGTATGAGAGATTTTTGGTGAGAATTCAGATTGTAGGCGTGGGGATTATGGTGATAATGGGGAGGGTTTAACATATTTTATAGTTAATTAATCACTAATTAGGCTTAGGCCCATTAAGTAGGAATTTAGGCCCATTAGTGGTTAATTAGAATTTTAAAAATAGTTTTGTTTAAATAATTTTGTGAGTTTATTAGCCGGGTTGCCCATAAATTCGTATTTTTGTTGAAAATCCAACACCGATAAAAATTACGTCCCGGCGTATAAATCACCTCAAAAACCCATATGTTTAAAATAAGAAAAGCATCCCCTCAATTTAAATAATTAAAATAATTATTTAATAAAAGCATTTTTCTATTTTCAGCCATCGGTCTCCGGTTCCTCGATCGCAACTCGAATAACCTTTAAAAATATATTTTAATGCAACAATGTACAACAATATATTTTAAACATGTAAATATGCACAACATAATTAATTAATGTAATTAAAACATTTAATTAAAATACAAGAGAATTTAATAACTTGCGTGCATGTGGTTCGCGTGGACTTTTAAATGTTCGGGGCGTTACAATCTTCCCCCCTTAAATTGAATTTCGTCCTCGAAATTCGCGCATCCTTAATAACCCAAAGTTTAGACTTAGTTCTAGTATCCCAAAAATCCACGGTTCCGCTGGGGCTACTCTAATAAAACTTAAATTCTAGAAGGTCCTTACGTCTCCTTGATCCCAATTAAATTTACCTTCTAAATCTTTATTTTCAAATCGCAACTTAAAAGGACCTAAATGACTTAGTGTTGTTACTATTATAACCTCGAATTTCAATTTTTCTTACAATTCCCAATATTAAAAGATGGATGACCATACTTATCGTATATTACTTTTCTTAATTTATACCCAAAATGTTCGTCGACTTATCATATTTCAATCTTAAAATCTCAACGCATCTGCTAACGCTTAGATTTTTCAAGCCTAATATCGATTCATCCTTAAAAATCCTTGATTAAAATTTTTTATAATACTAAAACCAAGATATCCCAAGATTCTGAATATTATTAAAAATCTAAATCATCAAAATTCTTACTATTTAACCCATTCAATTTGTTCTTATTGCTAACTAGTCCCCAAATTCCTTAGCAATTGCAAAAATAAATTCTTAAGTTCCTCAGAAATTATCTTAATTGGTCCTTAATTTCGAAAATCCTACAATTAACCCATAAGTTTTTATCATTCTTAATTTCCTTCTACGGGTTTCCCATAACATAATTTCGATAAATTTAAACTTATTTACCCAAAAATAAATTCCTAAAACCAATATTACATTTCATCAAAACTTAAAATCCCAATTTATACATTTTCTTATTCCCAAAGTCGTTGTAAATCCTCGAATCATTATTCCTTACGTCTAATTCCCAAAAATTAATTCGTCTAGTAACCATGAATCATAATAATTTCTTAGAAAATCTACATGTCCCAAAGCATTCATAAAATCCACGATTAACTTATAGCCCAAAAATTAAAAGGTCAATACTAAAACCCAAATATCACATAGTCCAATTCCACCACAAACCAACATGCGTTAAAATCAATAATTTTTCATTTCGTATCGTATCACGTATAAAAATGCTAAAGCATAAAAATCATATATTATCATAAAGCTATTAAACATGTGACGTAAACATATGATTCATATAATTATGCAGGTAACATCATAAAATCATATAAAACATGTAAAAACTTACAACTTTGAGGCTTGACGACTGATCTTCCCGGTGCTGATGGTGGCACAACCCTTTACAGGACCTTCGCTCTGATACCAACTGAAACGGTCCTGTCCTTTTTATTGCTTTAAAAAGTACTAGAAATTGTTTTTTTTAAAACCTCCCTAGCAGTGGCCGAACCACAAAAAATTACATAAAATATTTTGGACATCATTTTAAAATAAAACAACCAACTATATATTTGAGAAATACAGCCCATACTATAATCTCTCAAAAACCTCTCAAAACATAAATAAAAAAGTCATAAAATATCTCTAACATTACTTAAAATCATAAATCATAACTAGTGCGGAAAACTAGCGTCGGTCCTCGGGTTATGTGCACCTTCAGTCCAGTCAAGTCAACCATCAAGACCTCCATAAACATATTCGTAATCACCTGCATCATCACACCTAGTGAGTCTAAAGACTCAACACGTCATATTCTTGATATCGAGTAATACGTAATACATTTAACATATAACAGTGAAAAATACTTGTACTTAAAATATCGTTTTCATGAAGATGCATAAACATAAATATTTTCGTAAACATTTTCATGATGCATAAAACCTTTAAATAAAAACATTTTCATAATCTTATGCGTAAACATTTTCATATAAACATAAACATATTCATATTCGTATCCATATTCATATCAACATATTCATATCATCATATTCATATTCATGTTCATATTCGTGTTTGTTGAATTCAGATCGTGATTGTGACTCGTATTCTTAAACGTATTGGGCGATGGATCCATCTAAAAAAAACCACAGTACTGGGCGGCGGGGACACCAGCAACACTCTCACCGGTCAACTGGGCATTGGCCTACGTATTAACATATTCGTATTCGTATCACGTATTCGTATTCGTATCCGTATCCAAGGAAACACGATCGTCGGGCTCCTACTGGGACCATAACCCTCACGATATTTCCAACATATAGTAGTCACAATCCCTTCAAATCCTTCAACATATCGTATTTCCATCACTTATAAAAATATGCATATAATATCATTTTATTTTGAAACCAAGCATGCAACATATCTTTTACATGTCCAATTTAATCTTTAATAATTCATGAACATTTCAAAATCATATTTACACATATAAAAATTCATAAACATACATAACCATTGAAAATAATAATTTTATCACATAAACAGTATTAAGGACACTGCCATGACGTTTACTAATTTCTAGGTGTAAAAAGACCGTTTTACCCCTGAACGTATAATTTCTAGTTTTTGATATTTTCTTGAATTAATTGACTCTAACATGTCCCAAATAATTATTTAAGTCTAAATTAATTTTCTCATATTTTTATTTGGCATAAATCGATGACTTTTAATTTAATCTTTAAATGTGACGTATTAATGCGTTTTAAATCCCGAATTAACCAAACCTTAATATAAAATTCTCAAATTAAAAACTTAGACTTCTAATAATTATTAAACTTAAATATAATTTTTCATAATTTATTAGCTTAAATCTAGGCGTTTTACTATTCGTTTTTAAACTTAGACGTACTTCCTAGTTTTGACTCGTATGGACTCGAAACTTAACCAAACTTTACCAAACTTGAACCAAAGCTTAATAACACCTAACTAACCCATATCCAACCAAATTCCAGCCCATTAAGGTCCTTTGAATATGCCTAGAAAGCTACTGAATTTTTCTGCACAAGAGTCCTAATCCTAATATGATTCGAACCTAGGCTAGCTTCGTCTCTAGCCCTTAAACACCATGTCCAGCCTCTACCCATCCCTCCTATGCAGCCCAATAAAGTCTAGTGGAACCCTCCCTAAACCGCATCTAGCGGCCGTGACCCTCAAACACTTCTAGTCGAAGAGTCCTTTTCCTTAAGGAGTCTATTTTCGTTTTTATTCTTTCTCTATTTTTTCAGTCTTTAAACATACACCTAGGGACCCTTAAACATGTGAAAAAAATATCCCTTCAAGTACCCCTACAATGGCAGCCCCTTTGTGCATCATTAGGAAGAGTTTTAAGCTTTTGAATTTTTCTATCAACCTTGAGGTGTGTGTCGTGTAGAGTATGAGAGATTTTTGGTGAGAATTCAGATTGTAGGCGTGGGGATTATGGTGATAATGGGGGAGGGTTTAACATATTTTATAGTTAATTAATCAATAATTAGGCTTAGGCCCATTAAGTAGGCAATTTAGGCCCATTAGTGGTTAATTAGAATTTTAAAAATAGTTTTGTTTAAATAATTTTGTGAGTTTATTAGCCTGGTTGCCCATAAATTCGTATTTTTGTTGAAAATCCAACACCGATAAAAATTACGTCCCGGCGTATAAAATCACCTCAAAAGCCCATATTTTAAAAATAAGAAAAAGCATCCCCTCAATTTAAATAATTAAAAATAATTATTTAATAAAAGCATTTTTCTATTTTCAGCCATCGGTCTCCGTTCCTCGATCGCAACTCGAATAACCTTTAAAAATATATTTTAATGCAACTATGTACAACAATATATTTAAACATGTAAATATGCACAACATAATTAATTAATGTAATTAAAAAATTTAATTAAAATACAAGAGAATTTAATAACTTGCGTGCAGGTGGTTCGCAGTGGACTTTTAAATTTTCGAGGCGTTACATTAAGGGTGGGGTTTAACATATTTTATACTAATTAACTTACTAACTAGGCTTAGGCCTATTAAGTCAAACAAATTAGGCCCATTAGTCTTAATTAGTATTTAATTAAATCACAAAAATAGTTTTGATAAAATAAGTTTGTGAATTTAATAGCCGTGTTACAAAAAGTTCAGTATTTTCGTTGAAAAACCAACACCGATAAAATTTACGTCCCGGCGTATAAAATCACCTCAAAACCCCATATTTTCAAAAATAAGAAAAAACATCACCCTTAATTTGAATAATAAAAAAACAATTATCTAATAAAAACATTTTCTATTTTTCAGCTCTCGGTCTCCGTTCCTCGATCGCAACTCGAATAACCTTTAAAAATACATTTTAATGCAACATGTAGAAAATTATATTTTAAACATGCGAATATGCACAACATAATTAATTCATGAAATTAGAATAGTTAATTAAAATAAAAGAAGATTTAATAATTGCATGCATGTGGTTCGCGTTGTCCTTTAAATTTTTGAGGCATTACAAATTAAATAGTCCCAATTATTATATTATGGTAATTAGGTCATGGATATTTTATATAAGTAGGAGACTTAACCCTAGCCACCATAAGAGACCATATTTTCGAAAATCCTCCTCCCAAATCCTCTCAATTTTTGGCCACTTCTTTTGAAAGAAAAGGTTGAGCCGTCTCTCGATTTTGATCTCCAACGTTAAAATATCTTCTAGTTTTTCTAGAGCAAATTAGAAAATGATCAAACCATCTAGTCATGGACCTAATTAGAAGAAAGGAGTCCTTGAAGAAAGTTCGTAGGGATTTCATCAAGAGCTATCTCCGCTAAACCCGGAATAGTTGGAGCCGTGTGATTAATTCACCAAAGGTATAAAATTTATAACGCTTTATGAATGTTTATTTAATTTAAACCATACGAGTGCTCAGACAAATATTTTGATTGTCAAAATAAAATTAAAATTTTAAAACTTCCGCTGCGTTTGGGCGCGTAGAAAACCGAGATCCAACATTGGTATCAGAGCCAGGTTTTTTCTAAATCGTATGGTTTTGATATTGAATAATTTTTTCTAACCACACAAGAAAATTTATCCACCATCAAATTATTTTTTTTCCAGAAAAAAATATTAAATTTTTAGGATCTGCCCGAAACTATTTCGGGCAGACCGGCGGCTGCTCGGGATCGTCTCGGGAAGCATGCTGGATGATGGGCCTATGGTGAAATTTTTTGATTTTTCAAATTTTTGGGCAAAATTGATATTTTTGAAAATTAGTTCAATTTTTCTTTTGGAAAATTAATTTTTGAGAAATTAATAATTTTCTTGTAAAATAAATAATTGGAATATGATTTTAATTATTTATAGAAAAATTGAGTTTAACAAGAAATCAATTATTATTGATTTAATTGGAAATTAAATAAACACCGAAATTAAATAAAGGTGTTTATTTAATTTATTAAATTCTTTAATAATTATGGTGGTTAGAGATAAATTATTAGATATATGATTTATCAATTAATTAAATTGTTTAATTAAATTGATGTTAATATTTGATATTAAATGCATAAAGGATGATCGAAAGTCTTGACCAATGTGTTAGGTGTATGTTAGGATATTTTACTGTTTTATTCGTTTTGTTAATATTTGATATTATTAAAGTGGGCCTGGTTTATGGCCCGTTCCCACCCCAATGAGATGTATCTCTTATGTGCCATGGCTATTTAAATGTAATTATTACAAATAGTGGGAGATCAAGATTGGAAGATGGTGGGACCGATAAACGAGATGAAGACATGTAAAATATTGGAAGATCTTGTAATAGTTGCATTTGCATCACTGCATTCACCTAGGTTTTGGACTTGGATCCATGTTTGGCTCACATTGATCTAATAGTGTTGGCAATCGATCATCCTTATTTATTGTTGAATATCATATTATGATATATGCGATATATAGTAGTATGCATGTATGTATATTATTAAATAATATAGTTGCATGAATCCGACTAACATACAAATATGGCACGCGGTTTTTAAAATTAAAATGATGAGACAATTTTAAAATTAAAATCCCTCATTTTGAATATGATTCAAAATTTAGATCAAACCGTAAAAGTGTTTAATTTTTCCTTGCCTTCCATCAACCGTGGTTGCATGTTGATCGCTACCCCGCAGACAGTGTCTGGCTCATATTATTGGGGAGGCCTGGACGCCGGAAAGCTGTGACTTCCACCGGAAAGCTGTGACTTCCATCAACCGTGGTTGCATGTTGAACTCCCATGACTTCGGCTCATATTATTGGGGGAACTTGTGGCGACCGTCTACTACAATTCAACATTGATGGGTCGGTTTGACAGCGAAAATAACGGCGTCATATTATTGGGTCCTTATTAAACGCGAGGCAAAACACGCAGAGGTTGCATAGGGATGCAATTGGATTCTACGTTTTAGAAATTATAATTGGCTGATATTATTCGGGATTATAATTGGCTAATTGGACTCTACGTGCCACTAAGGAAATACGATTTCCCTTTTTCATCAGAGGGTGGTGAAAATGTCAAAATATTGGGAGTGAATTTATAAAATAAAAATCCATATTTTATATCTTAAAATTATTTAAAATAATCAGCAACCATTATTCTGTTTCCATATCAGTATATTTTCGATTTCGTTACATAATCCATTTTGTTATTAACAAGCTAACTGAATCTAATTTTCAAGACTGGTTGGAAAAATTGTTCTGAATTAAGAGAAAATGGCATACACACTAATGTCATTTCTGCTGAACTGACAAAGCATGCAAGATGGTAGGACCATATTATGCAACCTAAAGTGTAGCATGCTCGCTTCTATGTCAAAAGAATTGTAGGGACAGTTTGAGGAAATGTTGAATGCTGCTGACATTCGAATACACATGCAAGAGTTGCATGGTGCATGAAACTCGTACAGTGATGCACACCACTTTTAAAAGCTCATGACTACACGCATGCAAGATGGGTCTCTGGCCCATAAGCGTGGTGTACATATGATTGGGCTTATTGAGAATGTGGTGGGCTTGGAATATGTAATTCTAACGAGTTACTTGATGACATCAATTTGTTGTCTTTCTCTTCCTAATTTGACGGGGTTAGGGTGAACTTCAATTTGATTAAAATAGATGATAGCCTTGAAGAGATAGTCAAAATGCTTATTTCTTATGAAGCCACCATAAAATAGGAAAATGTTGTTTCCTAGTTGGGCTCCTTGTCAGGAACAAAAAATAGCCCACAAGGTATGTGAAAGAAATGTTCTGCCCCTCACAAAGAAAAAATAAACCCAATAAGAGGCAAACTTCGAAGGACACTTAAAGGGCCCACAAAGCTCGATAAGTCAGAACATATTTGTTTCACTGCAAGAAGAATGGACATAAAAAATTATCTGGGCCAGAAATGTTTTGGAAATGGTAAGTGAATCTGCAAAGTAAACAGGATTACAACAACAAACAAAAGGAAAATAGAAGATCCAAACCCCGCACAAATATGGCACGCTAGACTAGGTCATATTTCTCAAAGAATGATTCACAAACTAGTGAGAGAAGGCATGTTTGACTTGTCAACATAAATTCTCTACCTACTTGTGATTCCTGTCTAAAAAGAAAATTGATTAAAACTCCATTCGATGGAAACGTGGAACGTGCGCATGGTCTACTGGATTTGATCCACACAGACGTTTGTGACCCGCTAACTGTTAGCACAGAATTTGGGCAATCCTACTTCATTATCTTTACTGATGACCTTTCGAGGTATGGGTACGTTTATTTGATGAAACACAAATATGAAGCGTTTGAAAAGTTCAAAAGAATTCAGATCTAAAGTAGAAAAGCAGCTAGAAAGAAGTATTAAGGCACTTCGATCTGATCGAGGTGGAGAATACTTAAGTGCTGAATTTTTGGGTTATCTAAAAGAGATAACAAGATTCTCTCACAGTGGACTTCACCAGCAACACCACAATTGAATGGTGTTTTTGAACATCATAATCGAACCTTGATTGAATAATGTCCATATTAAAGCAGTGGATAAAACACCATATGAGATATGGATGGGAAAACCTCCCAAATATTCTTACTTGAGAATATGGGGATGTCCTGCTTACGTGAAGCAGACAGTGGGAGACAAATTGGATAGTAGATCCACTTTGTGCTACTTTGTAGGATATCCAAAGAATTCCGTTGGATATTATTTCTATCATCTCAATGAAGCAAAAGTGTTTGTTTCAAGAAATGTCACCTTTTTGGAAAGGGAGTTTCTATTAGATAGAAAAGGCAAGATGATAGAACTTGAAGAAATTCAAGATACTCCCTCAACTATAGTAGTTGAACCTAATCCCCAAGAACCAATAGTTGAAATAAAAGCTCCTAAAAGGTCTGATAGGGATATTAGACCACCTGCAAGATATACGCTTCTTCATGAACAAGGCCATGATGAGTCTTGTGTTGGATATGATCCAATGAATTTCAAATAAGCAATATCTGATACTGATTCAACCAAATGGCTTAAAGCCATGCAGTCAGAAATGGACTCTAAGTATTCAAACCAAGTCTGGACATTAGTGGATGATTAAACTTAAAATTAATAATTTATTATATGTTAAAATCTTTATTTTAAAATTTAAGTTTAATTAATATTATAAAATTATGTTATTTTAGTATTGTTTGTTTATATTTAATTGTCTTACTAAATATGTTTTATTTTCAGGTTTTTTACGTATTGGTAAAATAATGATAAATCAAGCTACAAAATTCAAATGGAGATGATTCAAACAAGTTTGGAATCTTTGAGAAATTATCTACAACTTTGCAGAAGACATGATTGCCTAAAAGTTCATTAAGATGATCAAATTGTGCAAATATCAAAACGAGGACAGATTTACTTTTACTATGACCAGCATATAGTAAAAAAATCATAACTATTTCAATATTTAACCAAATGAGGTGAACCAAATGGCCAAAGTCATCTACAGACAATTTCCCACATGTTTGCTGTTTTGAACAGAGTCAAATTCGGTGATTAAAGTCGTGGAACATAGCATTGAAAGAAGGGCCAATGAATTGAACTTGGAGGAGACAAATTCGGTGATTATATTTTGTATATTCTTTCTTTATTTCTTTCATTTAGATAACTTCTTTTATTGTAGGTATAATAATGAATTATTTGTTGTTATCAATTTACACCAAATGCTTGATACCATTGAAGTGGTTATCTTGATTTGTTGTTTAATTTTGATACAATAAATATTTCATCAATTATTATTATTATTATATTATATATATGTATATATAAATTTATATAATTATATCATATATTTCATTTAGACGATAGCGTGGATCTGCCGGTTGTTCTAAATGCAATATTATGATACTAACATCTAACAATCTAACATTTACTTTATCGCAACTAACTTTTATTTTTCGCATCTAACTTTTACTTTCCCGCAACTAACTTTTATTTTTCCGCAACTAACTTTTACTTTACATCAACTAACTTATTAAATCAATATATTTCATTTAGGCAATAGCGTGGCTCTGCCGATTGTTCTAAATTAAATATAATGATTTAATTTAACATTTACTTTATGCAATTATATATTTATATAGTTATATATATAGTCATAGGTACCATATATAAAATATCGGTTAATTCGGTATTTTCTATAGTGGGAACTATATTATATTATGTGTGTGTTTAAATATTTAATTTTCTTGGAACCATTATTTATGGTAGATTCCTTTGTTTTACTTTTAGTTAAACAATATTACATAAACCAGGAATAAATCCTCGAGCCTTCACAAAATTTATAATTTGTAAAATTCATTCTTGAATTTGGTAATTTATAAATTAATAAATTTAAATTTAAAAAAATAACCTCTCTGTGGATCGATCTCGTATTCAAGAAATATATTACTTGCAGACAACCTACACTTGGGTGAATTATAATTTAAGTAGTAGCAAGTTTTTGGCGCCGCTGCCGGGGAGGTATAAATTAAGTTTATATTTGTTAATTATGTTTTATTTATAAGTATTGTATTGTTTTTACTTGTATGAGTATTTGGAGTCGTAAAAAAAGTGGTAGACTTATTCGAGTATTTGAAAATAATTTAAACATGGATGATAATTCAAATAATCAAGATAATGATAATAATAATAATAATAATAATAATAATAATAATAATAATAATCAAGAACATGATCAATTAAAAACACTTAGGCACCATATGAACCCTATTAGAACTAGTGCACCATCTTGTTTCGTTTTTCCTCCTGATGCATCTAATTTCAACTTTAAACCTCAAATTATTCAACTTTTACCAAATTTTCATGGCTTAGATTCTGAAAATCCATATTTACATTCTAAGAGAATTTGAGGATGTTTGTAACACTTATAATGATCAAAATTGTAGCTTGGATATAGTTCGATTAAAGCTTTTCCCTTTTTCTTTAAAAGATAAAGCTAAAACATGGCTACAAAATTTAAGATCAAGTTCAATAAGGAGAAATGCAACAACAATTTCTTAAAAAGTTTTTCCATTCCCATAGAACAAACTCTTTTAAAAGACAAATTACTACTTTTTCTAAAAAATAAGGAGAAACATTTTATCAATGTTGGGATAGATATAAAGAATTACTTAATACATGCCCACACCATGGTTTTGAAACATGGAGAATAGTTTATCACTTTTATGAAGGTCTAATACTTAAAGATAGGCAAATGATAGAATTCATGGGCAATGGAACTTTTGAAGATAAAAACCCAAATGAAGATATGGAGTATTTGGATTCATTAGCAGAAAATGCTCAAAATTGGGATAATATAGGTACAATAGAACCACCAACAACTAAAATCAATAATTCAACAAATGGGGGTGATATCTATAATCTTAAAGATGATACAGATATTCAAGCTAAACTTGCATCTTTAGCAAGAAAAATTGAGTCATTAGAAATGAAAAAGAGTGGTCAATTAAAAAGTATTCAAGAAGTTGTTTGTCATATATGTGATACACATGATCATTCTACAAAAGATTGTCCAACATTATCTTCATTTAAAGAATGTCTCCATGAACAAGCAAATTATATTAACAATTATAAAAAACCAATATTAGATCCTTATTCACAATCATATAATCTTGGATGGAAAAATCATCCTAATTTTAGTTGGAGGAATGATAATAATGCACAACCTTCACAACAACATTTTCAAAATAACCAAAATCACCAAGGTTATATCCCATATGTTACACCTCAAGGAAAAAACTTTGAAGACGTAATTCATGCATTTATCCAAAAGCAAGAGTCTATCAATATTCAAAACAGTCAATCTATGAGTGATTTAAAAGAAATTCTTGCAAAATTTGCATCTGCACTTAATATTCATGAAAAAGGAAAATTTCCATATCAACCTGATACGAATCCTCGTACGAATGAAAGGCAATCACGAATTCGCACCCTCAATTCAATAACAAACAAGGAACGATTATTTTGTCCCGATCTTTTGAAACAAGTAACGATTTTGTGATATTCACCTCTAAGCGATTATAACTTAGCAACAAATATCAACGATGAAACAATTGAATTTCAAACGAACCTTCAAAGAACTTGTTTTGACAATCCGTGCGAAGAACAATCGACAAACGCCACAAAGATGAAAATCTTTGATAAGTTTGATTTGGTTTTCTTCTTGTGAAGAACAAAGCTAAAAGCTTTGAAAATTGAGAGAACTCAATGTATTTGATATCAATCTTCAATAATCTCGTTTTTGGTCATTACAATGCATTATATAATTAATAAAACCCATAAAAAGTAGTGTAGAAAGCATTAAAGAAGATAACTAGCAACTTTGACACAGAAGTTGACAATAGACCGCGGGTGCGCTGCATACTGGACCACGGGTGCGGTGCCACTTCGGCGAAGTTCGGATGCAAAGGACCGCGGGTGCGGATCTTTTAGGAGCGCGGGTGCGCTCGCCTTCCGCGGGTGCGCTCGCCTTCGGACCGCGGGTGCGGTATAGCTTCGGCAATATTCTCTTAAATTTGATTATTATGGACCGCGGGTGCAGTCCCTGAACTGGCGCGGGTGCGCTGTACCTTCGGCAATTGCACTTGAATAACATTCCAAAAACCTCCAATATTATTCCCATGATTCTCAACCTCCTCTAATTTAGACATCCAACTTGTAGGACTTCCTTGATAGCTCATCATGAGTCTTTGAAGTGCATCTTTAAACTTCTTACTTCGTCCCCTCGTTATAGGTTCTTCGGGCAACTCCAACGACTCCCATGCTTTCTTTGGTGCTTGATCAACTACATTTGCATCATTCTCCCCTTCTTGAAAAGGATTTGTCCTCAAATCTTGATCATCTCCTACATCAAACAACGAAAGATCACTAACATTAAAAGTAGAGCTGACATTATACTCACCTGGTAGGTCTAATTTGTAGGCATTGTTGTTGATCTTTTCAAGCACTTGAAATGGTCCATCACCCCTAGGTAAGAGTTTTGAACGTCGCTTTTCTGGAAATCTTTCCTTCCTTAAGTGCAACCACACCCAATCTCCCTTTTCAAAAACCATCTTTTTCCTTCCCTTGTTGGCTTGCTTCGTGTATTGTAAATTCTTCTTCTCGATGTTATCCTTGACCTTCTCATGCAAACTTCTAACGAATTCAGCTTTCTTCTTTCCATCCATGTTCAACCTTTCACTCACAGGTAAAGATATCAAATCCAACGGAGTCAAAGGATTAAAACCATATACAATTTCAAATGGCGAATAATTTGTAGTAGAATGCACGCAACGATTATAAGCAAACTCAACAAAGGGTAAACAATCCTCCCAATTCTTTAAGTTCTTCTTGAGTATAGCACGCAAAAGTGTTCCTAGAGTTCTATCAACAACTTCAGTTTGTCCATCCGTTTGAGGATGACATGTAGTAGAAAACAACAATTTTGTGCCAAGTTTAGCCCATAACGTTTTCCAAAAATAACTCAATAATTTAACATCACGGTCCGAAACAATAGTCCTAGGCATGCCATGCAACCTAACGACTTCTCTAAAGAATAGATCCGCAATGTGAGATGCATCATCAGTTTTGTGACAAGCAATAAAATGTGCCATCTTAGAAAATCTATCAACAACAACAAATATAGAATCTCTCCCCTTCTTTGTCCTAGGCAACCCCAAAACAAAGTCCATAGAAATATCAACCCAAGGTTCACTAGGGACGGGAAGTGGTGTATACAATCCATGTGGTTGTGTTCTAGACTTAGCTTGTCTACAAGTAATGCACTTATCACAAACACGCTCAACGTCACGTTTCATATGTGGCCAATAAAAATGCTCATGCAAACAACTCAAAGTTTTAGCCACACCAAAGTGCCCCATCAAACCACCACCATGTGCCTCCCTCACAAGTAACTCACGAATTAATGACTTAGGAATGCACAATCTATCTTCTCTAAATAAAAACCCATTATGCAAATAAAATTTGTCATGTGGACCATGCATACATGTTTCAAATATCTCCTTAAAATCCTCATCCAACAAATACAACTCTTTCATATGTTCAAATCCCAAGATTTTCGACTCCAAGGTAGAGATTAATACGTACCTCCGTGATAATGCGTCAGCCACTAAATTTTCCTTACCTTGTTTGTACTTGATGATGTAGGGAAATGTACCTATGAATGCAACCCACTTGGCATGCCGCTTGTTCAACTTCTGCTGCCTAAGGTGCTTAAGAGACTCATGATCCGTGTGAATCACAAACTCTTTAGGCCTCAAGTAGTGTTGCCACACCTCCAAAGTCCTCACAAGCGCGTACAACTCCTTGTCATACGTTGGATAGTTCAGCGCTGCTCCATTGAGTTTCTCACTAAAATACGCCACTGGTCGTCCTCTTTGCATCAAAACACCACCAATACCTACACCTGAAGCATCACATTCAATTTCAAAAGTATTAGAAAAATCAGGCAAAACAAGTAAAGGCGCATTAATTAACTTTTGTTTAATAATATTAAAAGACTTCTCTTGCTCTTCGCCCCAATGGAATGGAACGTTCTTCTTAATCACCACCGTCATCGGTGCCGCCAGTGTGCTAAAATCTTTTACAAACCTCCTATAGAAGCTTGCAAGACCATGAAAGCTTCGAACTTGACCAACAGAAGCAGGCGTTGGCCAATCTCGAATAGCACTTACCTTGTCCTCATCCACTTGTATCCCCTGCGAACTTACCACAAAACCAAGGAAGACAAGTTTGCTTGTACAAAAATCACATTTCTTTAAATTAGCATATAAATTTTCAGCCCTTAGTGTGATTAGCACAAGTCTCAAGTGATTAACATGCTCATCCAAGACTTTGCTATATACTAGGATACCATCAAAGTAAACAACAACAAATTTTCCTATGTATGCACGCAAGACATGGTTCATTAACCTCATAAAAGTGCTAGGAGCGTTAGTTAAGCCAAAAGGCATGACCATCCACTCATATAACCCGTACTTGGTTTTAAAAGCCGTTTTCCACTCATCACCTTCCCTCATCCTAATTTGGTGATAACCACTTTTCAAGTCAATCTTGCTAAAAATACAAGCACCATGCAATTCATCTAACATATCATCTAGTCTAGGTATGAGATGCCTATATTTAATGGTTATGTTATTGATTGCCCTAAAATCTACACACATACGCCATGAGCCATCTTTCTTAGGAACTAATAAAACAGGTACAGCACAAGGAGACATGGACTCACGCATGAAACCCCTATCTAATAATTCACTTACCTGCCGTTGAAGCTCCTTGGTCTTCTCCGGATTGCTTCTATACGCTGGACGATTTGGTAATGCACTTCCAGGCACAAAATCAATTTGGTGCTCAATCCCCCTCAATGGTGGTATTCTTTGAGGTAGCTCCTCCGGAAATATATCATCAAACTCCTGCAAAAGGGAAACAACAATGCTCGGAAGATTTCCGGCTATATCACTCGTGTTAAAGAGAATCTCTTTGTAAAGAATCAACACAAGTGTATCATGTGTGTTCAGCAATTGTTTCATGTCACTCTTTTGGACCATATATATTTTCTTTTTGGTCTCTTTCCTCTCATTTTCTTTTTCCTCATTTTTCTTTTGTATGGCTATCTCAATTTTTTTATCACTTTTGTTTTTAGCCATTTCATTTTTCTTTTCAAATGCCATCTCACTTTTTAATTCACTATTTCTTTCGGCCTCATCTCTCTTCTTTTTTTTTCAATTGGTCCTCCAACACTTGTTTTGGGGACAAAGGATGTAAAACAATGGGTTCTTTCTTGAGTACAAAAGAATATTTATTTCTAAACCCATCATGTGTAACTTGCCTATCATATTGCCATGGTCTTCCTAACAAAATATGACAAGCATGCATTGGTACCACATCACACAATACCTCATCAACATACTTCCCAATCGAAAATGCAACCAAAACTTGTTTGTTCACCTTCACTTCAGCACAGTCGTTCAACCACTGTAGCCTATATGGTTGATGATGTTTCAAAGTAGGCAAGCTCAATTTTTCAACCATCTCAAGACTAGCAACATTGGTACAACTTCCTCCATCTATAATAACGTTGCAAACTTTGCCACTGACAAAACATCTAGTATGGAACAAGTTTTCCCGCTGATTAGTCTCCTCTTCTTTGATTTGGGCACTCATGATACGCCTAGTCACTAATGCCTCACCCACAACTGCTTCATATCCCTCATCAGGATCCTCTAATGCAGGCATCTCATCTTCATCCTCTCCATCATCTCCCTCACTATGAGATTCATACTCCCCATAATTATTCAACACCATCACCCTTTTATTGGGACATTGGCTAGCAATATGTCCAATTCCTTGACACCTAAAACATTTAATATCTCTAGAACGATTAATAGGAGTTTCAGGTTTACCTTGCATTCCCTGCTTAGGCGCCTCCTGTTTAATGTCAACTTTGGGCTTGACCACTAACTTGCTTTCTTCACGTTTAACAACGTTGGAACGCCAAGGTGTTGATGTATTCCCAGTTTGTGTGGTACGACCAACTCCTCTCCTTTTGAGTTGTTGCTCCACTTTTATCGCCATTTGCACCATTTCATCTAGATCCAAGTAATGTCTAAGCTCCACTTGGTCTTGAATTTCCCTGTTCAAACCACACAGAAAACGAGCCATATTAGCCTCACTATCCTCATCTATGTTTGCTCTAATCATGACTACTTCCAATTCTTTATAGTATTCCTCAACACTCTTCACACCTTGTCTCAAAGTTTGTAACTTCTTAAACATTTCTCTATAGTAGTGATTTGGTACAAACCTCTTCCTCATTACGCTTTTCATCTCCGCCCAAGTTTCTATAGGCCTCTCATTGCATCTTCTCTTAGTGATCACTAATTGATCCCACCAAATAAGTGCATAATCAACAAATTCAACCACGGCCAACCTAACCTTCTTTTGTTCGGAATAATGGTGACAATCAAACACAAATTCAACTCGCTTTTCCCATTCTAAATAAGCCTCTGGATCCGACTTACCATGGAACGACGGAATTTTCATCTTAATGCTACCTATGTTATTATCTTCCTTATTCCCATCATCGTACCTACTACGTAAGGCTTCTCTTCTTTCCCTACCAAATCCTCTACCTCTTCCGCTTTTACCCCAATTCTCGTTTTGGCTCTCCTCTTCTCCTTCCAAATCATAATCATTCTCTTCTTCATCCACTCTACCCAAACCTTTAGGCTTAGATTTATTTTCACTCGTACTAACTTCAAGCCTATCCAACCTCTCATATAAAGGATCCAACTCGGCCCTCAACATTCTACTAAAATGCCCAAATAACGCCTCCATTTGAACCTTAGATAACCCTTGGTTCGAATTCTCTCCTACTTCCCTCTCCATTTTAATTTCAGATTTTGTACCTGCAATAAAATGTTAGTAGAAATAAAAGATTTTCCTCACCCAAATTCTCACGATCACTCCAAAGAAATAACACTCGCACTCAAATGTTTTTTTTCACTAGAATTTGATAGTTCTCTCAAAGGTGTGCTCAATCTTTATATATATATTATTTTTTTTTTATCAAACTAACAAGATTCAACTTGTGAACACTTGCAACTGTTTCACATGGATTGCACAAAAACAAGAACGACAGAATAACACAGAACAAATTTTTCGGGAAATCTGGATTATCAAAAGATGATAGAAATAACGCAGATCTTAAAATAGAACAAAGGATAACACAAAACTTGAAACAGAACAAATTTTTGTTTTTGTTTTTGGTAGATATGACAATAGAAACAAAAGGATACCACAGATCTGAAAACAGAATGAAATTTGAGACAGATCTGAAAAATAACAACAACGATACTTACTTGAATTCAATGAGCCAAAGCTCTGATACCAAATGATACGAATCCTCGTACGAATGAAAGGCAAGCACGAATATATAAATCGCACCCTCAATTCAATAACAAACAAGGAACGATTATTTTGTCCCGATCTTTTGAAACAAGTAACGATTTGGTGATATTCACCTCTAAGCGATTATAACTTAGCAACAAATATCAACGATAAAACAATTGAATTTCAAACGAACCTTCAAAGAACTTGTTTTGACAATCCGTGCGAAGAACAATCGACAAACGCCACAAAGATGAAAATCTTTGATAAGTTTGATTTGGTTTTCTTCTTGTGAAGAACAAAGCTAAAAGCTTTGAAAATTGAGAGAACTCAATGTATTTGATATCAATCTTCAATAATCTCATTTTTGGTCATTACAATGCATTATATAATTAATAAAACCCATAAAAAGTAGTGTAGAAAGCATTAAAGAAGATAACTAGCAACTTTGACACAGAAGTTGACAATAGACCGCGGGTGCGCTGCATACTGGACCACGGGTGCGGTGCCACTTCGGCGAAGTTCGGATGCAAAGGACCGCGGGTGCGGATCTTTTAGGAGCGCGGGTGCGCTCGCCTTCCGCGGGTGCGCTCGCCTTCGGACCGCGGGTGCGGTATAGCTTCGGCAATATTCTCTTAAATTTGATTATTATGGACCGCGGGTGCAGTCCCTGAACTGGCGCGGGTGCGCTGTACCTTCGGCAATTGCACTTGAATAACATTCCAAAAACCTCCAATATTATTCCCATGATTCTCAACCTCCTCTAATTTAGACATCCAACTTGTAGGACTTCCTTGATAGCTCATCATGAGTCTTTGAAGTGCATCTTTAAACTTCTTACTTCGTCCCCTCGTTATAGGTTCTTCGGGCAACTCCAACGACTCCCATGCTTTCTTTGGTGCTTGATCAACTACATTTGCATCACAACCTCAACCTAATCCTAAAAATCAAAATCAAGAATTAAAAAATGAAAAAAAATGATCAAATAAAATATGTTATTACCCTTAGAAGTGATAAAATAGTTAATGATCCATATAGTAATGAAAACAAGGATCATTTAAAATTAAAGAGTAAAAATGATAATCCTGATACTTTTGAGAATGATGATACCTTAAATTCTAAGAATAATATGGTGAATGATAAATCATCTGAAATAGTAAATGAGTCAAATATACCTCCATCATTTCCTCATGCATTAACAAATCATAAAAAACAAAAAAATGATTCTGATATCTATGAAGTTTTTAAATAAGTAAAGATAAATATTCCATTATTAGATACTATTAAACAAGTACCTTCCTATGCAAAATTTTTAAAAGACTTATGTACTGTGAAGAGAAAATTGCATGTGAAGAAGAAAGCATTCTTGGCTGAACAAGTAAGTTCTATTCTTCAAAACAATTCTAGTTTAAAATATAAAGATCCTAGTTGTCCAACAATTTTATGTATTATTGGAGAAAATAAAATTAAAAAAGCTTTGTTAGATTTGGGAGCAGTGTGAATTTACTTCCTTATTCAGTTTATGAAAAACTTAATTTAGGAGAATTAAAACTCACTTCTGTTATTCTCTTACTGGCGGATAGGTCAATCAAAATACCTAGAGGTATTGTAGAAGATGTGTTGGTTCAAGTTGATAAATTCATATATCCTGTAGATTTTATTGTTTTAGATACACAACCAATAGAAGTACATAATGAAATTCCAGTAATATTGGGACGACCATTTCTAGCAACCTCAAATGCTTTAATTAATTATCGAAATGGAATAATGAAATTGTCTTTTGGAAATATGACTCTAGAACTTAATGTGTTCAATTTATGTAAACAACCAAGTATTAATGAAAATAATATGATAATGAAATTGAAACAATTGGGGAAGAAAACATACAAGATGAAAACTCAAATCAACAATCTGAAGTTTTTTCAATAGAAAGTTTTGAGTCCGAAAATAATTTTAAAGAAGATGATAATACAAAACTTGAATTAAAAGCTTTACCATTAGAATTGAAATATGTATTTCTTGGTCAAAATAAAACATTTCCTGTTGTAATTTCTTCCACTCTTCTACCAAATCAAGAAGAAGATTTAATTCAATTACTTAAAAAATATAAAAATACAATTGGATGGACTTTGAAAGATATAAAAGGTATGAATCCTTTAATTTGTACACATAAAATACACTTGGAAGAAAATGCTGAAACATATCAACAACCACAAAGAAGGTTAAATTCACATATGAAGGAAGTTGTTAAGAATGAAGTATTAAAATTATTAGATACTGGAATTATCTATCAAATCTCAAATAGTAAATGGGTAAGTCCAACACAAGTAGTACCTAAAAAGTCAGGCATCACTGTTATAAAAAATTAAAAGGGAGAGTTATTACAAGCTAGAATTCCATCTAGTTGGCGTATGTGTATTGATTATAGAAATTAAATGATGCAACTAGAAAAGATCGTTTCTCATTACCCTTTTTAGATCAAATTCTAGAAAAAATAGCAGGTAATTCTTATTACTGTTTTCTTGATGGGTATTCGGGGTATTATCAAATACCTATATCATTAGAAGATCAAGAAAAAACTACATTTACTTGCCCTTTTGGAACTTTTGCATTTAAAAGAATGTCATTTGGTTTATGTAATGCTCCGGCTAGTTTTCAAATATGCATGTTAAGTATTTTCAGTGATATGATTGAAGAATTTGTAGAAGTTTTTATGGATGATATAACTGCTTTTGGAAACTCATTTGAAAATTGTCTTAAAAACCTAGAAGAAGTATTAAAAAGATGTGAAGAAAAAAATCTTGTTTTAAATTGGGAAACATGTCATTATATGGTTAAATCTGGGATTGTTTTAGGACATGTGATATCTGAAGAAGGAATTGAAGTTGATAAAGTCAAAGTTGATGTTATTGCTAATTTAACATCACAAAAAACAGTCAAAGAAGTTCGATCATTCTTGTGTCATGCAGGATTTTATAGAAGGTTTATAAAAAATTTCAGCATAATATCTAAACCAATTTCACATCTTTTAACAAAAGATACACAATTTGAATGGACTCATAAATGTGAAAATGCTTTTAAAAAAATTATTAATCTTTTAATTACATCACCTATTTTACAACTCCAGATTGGTCTTTACCATTTGAATTAATATGTGATGCAAATGATTATGCTATAGGAGCTGTGTTAGGACAAAGAAAAGAAGGAAAACCTTATGCAATATATTATGCTAGTAGAACCTTAAATAGTGCCCAAATAAATTATTCAACTACTGAAAAAGAATTACTTTCAGTAGTATTTGCATTACATAAGTTTTGATCTTATTTAATTGGTTCTACTACTATTGTTTACACTGATCATTCTGCCATAAAATATTTATCAAATAAACAAGATGCTAAACTCAGATTAATACTGTGGATTTTATTGTTACAAGAATTTGATATTATAATTAAAGATAAAAAAGGAAAAGAAAATGTTGTAGCCGATCATTTATCTAGAATAATGACTGAATCATCTCATAATGAAATACCAATAAATGAAAATTTTCCAGATGATCAGTTGTTTTATGCTACTATTATGCCATGGTTTGCTAACATTGTAAATTTTCTTGTGACAAATAAAATGTCTTCTCATTGGAATTCACAGGATATGAATAAATTCTTTATAGAAGTAAAAAAATTTTATTGGGATGATCCTTACTTGTTTAAGTATTGTCCTGACCAAATTTTTCGACGATGCATACCTGACAATGAAGTAAGTAATGTTATTAAATTTTGTCATTCAGAAGCATGTGGAGGTCATTTTTCATCCAATAAAACAGCTACAAAAATATTACAATGTGGATTTTATTGGCCGTCTTTATTCAAAGATATGCATTTATTTTGCAAATCTTGTGAAAACTGTAAGAAGATGGGATCAATTTCAAAACGAAACATGATGCCTTTAAATCCAATCATAATTATTGAAATATTTGATAGTTGGTGGATAGATTTTATGGGTTAATTTCCATTATCTTTTGGATATACGTACATTTTAGTCGCTGTTGATTATATTTCAAAATTGATTGAAGCAATTGCATGTAGAACTAATGATCATAAAGTTGTTATTAAATTTTTAAAAGAAAATATTTTTAGCCGATTTGGAATACCTAGAGCAATAATTAGTGATGGGGGAAGTCATTTTATAAATAAATCATTTTCTTCTTTGTTAAGAAAATATGACATTACACATAAAGTTTCTACTCCATATCATCCTCAAAGTAATGGTCAAGTTGAACATGCAAATAGAGAAATAAAACAAAATTTAGAAAAGACAGTTAATCCAAATCGAAAGGATTGGTCTTTAAGATTAACTGATGCATTATATGCATATAGAACTGCATTTAAAACATCATTAGTGATGTCACCATATAGGTTAGTTTTTGGTAAGCATTGTCATTTACCAGTTGAACTTGAACATAAAGCTTATTGGGCAATTAAAGCATTTAATATTAATTTAGATGATGCATCTAAATTAAGAAAATTGCAATTAAATGAACTTGAAGAATTAAGAAATGATGCATATGAAAATTCAAAGATTTATAAAGATAAAACTAAAGTCTTTCATGATAAAAATATATGAGAAAGTCATTTGAAATTGGACAAAAAGTTTTACTTTATAATTCTCGTTTGCATTTATTTTCAGGAAAACTAAGATCGAGATGGTCAGGACCATTTATAGTTAAATTTGTTTATCCTCAAGGTGCTGTTGATATTGAAAATCCTAAAAATAATGACGTGTTTAAAGTTAATGGGCAAAGATTTAAGCCTTTTATAGAAAATGAAATTCTTAATGATGAGTTTATGCCTTTGTATGATCCACAATAGTTGTTTGATATTTTTCATTCTGTTTTTGCAGATTCTAGTTCATTTCCCGGTTAAGTGGCGGATAACGGTACTCCGTGACTGTCTAAGTCGGTTTCTTCAGTTTTCCCAAAATAATTGAAATATATATAATAATATATATAATAATAATAATAATATGGATGCATGTATTATGAATCTTCGTAAATATTTTGCTTGTTTACCTGATAATGCGTTGAAAAAAATTTATAAAGCTAGATGTGAGCGACTAAGGTTGATGATGTTATATGGAATACCAAATGATGTCCGTTTGATAATTGAAGCAAAAGTCCGATTGGTTGGGGAAGCAAGTGAAATAATAATAAGACATATGCCAGGATTTGGTAAAAACACATATGCCAAAAAGCGAAGAGCTAAACGTATAGGTGGATGATATAAATGTGCAAGGTGGACTTGTAAAGGGAAATGCAAAAATGTTGGAATGACATCAATGAATAGAGAAGATAAAATTTTATTCATTAAGAATGGTCTGAGTAAAGAGCCTTTGGATAATTTTCTAGAAGTTCATGATACGCATTCTAGTGGATACGTGCAAAATGAACTTCTTAAACTATGGTGGCAATTTCAACATGAGGAATATCAATATGGACGGTGGAATCAACCTTATAAAGATCCTACTGTTGTAAAACATATCTATTTTGATAAGTAATATATATATATATACAATTTCGTCTTTGGAATCTGACGTTAAAAGACCATGTTTGCCAATTTATAAGAAAATTGGATGGGAAGCATATCCTGGACTCATAGAAGGCGTTGAAGCCGTTACAGAACATAAAATCTGAGGAAGATGTGAGCTACAATCACAACTACGCTGTATATATGTGTTTTAATTTTATGTCGTTTTTATTTTCTTTTATTAATAATAATTTTCTGTTCAAATATTGACTTTTGGCATGTTACACCTATAAAATTCATATGCTGTGATCTAACAATTACAGAAAACATATTTCTAAACATGTCAACATCCACGGTAAGTAAAATCAAAAATATTTGTGTATTTTGTGGATTTAGTGCAGGAAAAGATTCAATTTATGAACAAGTAGCAGAAAATCTTGGAATAAAACTTGCTAAAAAAAGATTCATTTGGTATATGGTGGTGGTGAAGTTGGTCTCATGGGAAAAGTTGCAAAAGCTGCGCATGCAGATGGAAGTGAAGTCTTAAGCATTATTCCGATTACTTTAGCCAATCTTACTGGACCGACAATAGGAGAAGAAATGTAAGTGGACAACATGTATGAACGAATTACTCAAATGATTGAACATTCAGATACTTTCATTGCTTTTCCAGGAGGTTTCGGTACTTTGGAGGAAATATTTCATACTGTTTGCTGTGACAATTAAATATCCACAATAAGCCAATTGGTTTGTTAAATGTTAACAATTATTATGATAAACTGTTATCGTTTCTTGATGATGTTGTGGAACAGGGATTTCTTTCATTAGCTTCACGAAGAATGTTAGTTTCTGTTACAAGTGAAGGTGAACTTATTGATTTACTGCAAGGATTTAGTCATGAACCAGATCCATTCTTATCTCAACTTAATTGGCAAACATCCAAGAGTAAAAAAAAAATTCATGTGATGATACTTGTGATTCAACGGTATGTTTTTAATATTTTTTTTAAGGTATGAATAATCTCTTCTTCTTCTCTTATTTTTTTTATTTATTATATGAAAATAAAAATATATATAATAATAATAATAATAATAATAATAATAATTTTTAGTTCAATGTCGAGTAAGGTGTCAGTAAAATGCACATATGACGCATTAGTTAATAATTATTGGAAAATCACAATACGCTAGATTTTAATATTCATTATATTCAAATTACAAGAAAAATTAGTTTTTCATATGTACCAATTTATATATATATTTTTGATCAATTAATATAAAATGTATAATAGATGTGTTTATTTATTTATATAAATATATAATTGTGTGTGTTTTCAAATAAGATAATTTCTAAAATTTTTATGAGAATATAGTTAAAAGATATGGTTTGTATGGTTGTTAACATTTATAATTGAAAGAATTTTTTTTTGTAAAAGTATAATATATACTCACACATCTTTTGTGAGTAAGTGGTGAGAAATGAGAAAACAATTAATAAACTTTTATTGATTATTAAAAAATGGTTAATTACAAGAATATAACTCCCCTAAAAAAATATTAATTGAAAAAAAAAGTAAATAGATAACGGACTGCAAAATACTTTATTCATTGTAATTTTTTTTCTAGATTTGATTAATGTACTATCAATGTGTTCTTTTAAAAAAACAAACAAACAAAAAGATTTGTTTGTCCTAGATAAGTTTCAAAGGTAGTCGGATGTATACGTTATATAAAATTTATATATATATATATAGATATTCATGGTAGAATGTTTGGATAAAAATTTTTATGTTATTGTAAAATTTTGCAGTCACGTTATTTTTAAAAAATATAGAAAAAAAAGAGAAAAAAAAAAGAAAAGAAAAAAGAAAGGGGATTTTATTCTTTGTAAATTTTCCTATTTTGTTTTCAATATTAGTTTATTTAATTGTCTGTTTTAATACTTAGACTTTTTCAATAAGAGTTAATGTACATTCCAACTCCATGAGTGAAAATTAGCTATTCATTAAATATTTTGACCTGAAAGAATATATGGAGTTGAGGCTTTTACGATAATATTCTTGATATTATACATGTTATGATGGGTGGTGTGAATTATCTTTTTGACTATATTACCATAAAAAATTTAGAAATTTTAAAATATATATATATATATATATATATTGTTAATAAAAGCACATCTAATTATATATTATTATATTAAATGAAAAAAATATATATATATAAATCGGTATATATGACTTTGTTTTTAAAATGAATATGTTTGTATATTTGAATATATAAAAGGAATAAAAAATCTAGGTGGTGATTTTCCAATAAATTTTATTACTAAGGGACTAGTAATAAGATAGTGTGGTGGTGTGATTAAACTTAAAATTAATAATTTATTATATGTTAAAATCTTTATTTTAAAATTTAAGTTTAATTAAAATTATAAAATTATGTTTGTTTATATTTAATTGTCTTTCTAAATATGTTTTATTTTCAGGTTTTTTACGTGTTGGTAAAATAATGTAACTCAAGCTACAAAATTCAAATGAAGATGATTCAAACATGTTTGGAATTTTTGAGAAATTATCTACAACTTTGCAGAAGACATGATTACCTAAAAAGTTCATTAAGATGATCAAATTGTGCAAATATCAAAAGGATGACAAATTTACTTTTACTATGACCAGCATATAGTAAAAAAATCATAACTATTTAAATATTTAACCAAATGAGGTGAACCAAATGGCCAAAGTCATCTACAGATAATTCCCCACATGTTTGCTATTTTAAGCAGAGTCAAATTCGGTAATTAAAGTCGTGGAACATAGCATTGAAAGAAAGGCCAATGAATTGAACTTGGAGGAGACAAAAACTACTATTGCAACTAATGACATTAATAAAATTTTTGACCATTTCTCTCATTTGGCCTATGAATAGAGGCCTTGTGCTAGCTTGAGAATCATTCTATCTCATTGTAAAATATAGTGTGAGTGTGTATCAAAGTTCTAAGTTCCAATATATTTTTCATTTTCCCAAATATGAGTGTTGATCAAAAGTAAGCTCATGGAAAGCTAAATCTATTATGTCAAGGTGAAGAGGATGAATTCTTGTTGAAGTAAGATTGTTTATATTTTGTATATTCTTTCTTTATTTTTTTTCATTTAGATAACTTCTTTTTATTGTAGGTATAATAATGAATTATTTGTTGTTATCAATTTACACCAAATGCTTGATACCATTGAAGTGGTTATCTTGATTTGTTGTTTAATTTTGATACAATAAATATTTCATCAATTATTATTATTATTATATTATATTATATATATATGTATATATATATTTATATAATTATATCATATATTTCATTTAGACGATAGCGTGGCTCTGTCGGTTGTTCTAAATGCAATATTATGATACTAACATATAACAATCTAACATTTACTTTATCGCAATTAACTTTTATTTTTCGCATCTAACTTTTACTTTCCCGCAACTAACTTTTATTTTTCCGCAACTAACTTTTACTTTACCGCAACTAACTTATTAAATCAATATATTTCATTTAGGCAATAGCGTGGTTCTACCGGTTGTTCTAAATTAAATATAATGATTTAATTTAACATTTACTTTATGCAATTATATATTTATATAGTTATATATGTAATCATAGGTACCATATATAAAATATCGGTTAATTCGGTATTTTCTATAGTGGGAACTATATTATATTATGTGTGTGTTTAAATATTTAATTTTCTTGGAACCATTATTTATGGTGGATTCCTTTGTTTTACTTTTAGTTAAACAATATTACATAAACCAAGAATAAATTCTCGAGCCTTGAAAAAATTTATAATTTGTAAACTTCATTCTTGAATTTAGTAATTTATAAATTAATAAATTTAAACTTAAAAAAATTACCTCTCTGTGGATTGATCTCGTACTCACGAAATATATTACTTTCAGACAACCTACACTTGGGTGAATTATAATTTAAGTAGTAGCAGTGGATCCACCTGAGGGAATCGTTCCCATAGGATGCAAATGGATCTACAAAAGAAAGCTTGGGGCGGATGGGAAGGTAGCGACCTTCAAAGCAAGACTGGTTGCAAAAGGTTATACTTAAAGGCAAGGAATTGACTATGAGGAAACTTTTTCACCAATTGCTATGTTTAAGTCCATTAGAATACTACTAGCCATAGCAGCATGGTATGGCTATGAGATATGGCAAATTGATGTAAAGACTGAATTCATCAATGGAGAAATCAAAGAAGAAATTTATATGTCTCAACCTGAGGGATACACATCTGTAGGAAGTGAGCATAAGGTATGCAAACTTCAGAGATCAATTTATGGTCTCAAGCAGGCGTCAAGGAGTTGGAACCTCTGATTTGATAGCACTATTAAAGAGTTTGGTTTTGCTAAGAATCCCGAGGAACCATGTGTGTACAAGAAAGTTAGTGGGAGTGCAGTGACATTCCTAGTACTTTATGTTGATGATATCATGCTCATTGGGAATGATGTAGGATTACTACAATCAACTAAACTATAGTTAGCAAGTAAATTCTCTATGAAATACATGGGTGAAGCATCCTACGTATTGGGAATACAAATCTATAGAGATAGATCAAAAAAGATGCTTGGACTCACCCAAGACACTTATATCGATACCATTATGAAACGATTCTCTATGGAAGAGTCCAAGAGAGGATACTTACCAGTGTGTCATGGTATTACTCTATCTAAACCTTAGTGTCCAAAAACTGATGAAGAGATAGAGATGATGACACATATTCCAGATGCATCAGCTATTGGTAATATCATGTCTGGTATGATATCGACACATCTTGATGTTGCCTACGCTTTGAGTGTTACAAGAAGATATCAGGCAAACCCTGGTCCAATACATTGGAAGGCCGTGAAAGATATTCTTAAGAACTTGAGAAGAACTAAGAACTTGTTCATGGTCTATGGGGGTGGAGAATTAAAATTGGAAGGCTACACTGATTCTAGCTTCCAATGTGACGTAGATGATTCGAAATCGACCTCTAGTTTTGTATTCATGCTAAATGGTGCGGGTGTCTCTTGGAAAAGTTCCAAGCAAGACACCGTTGTGGATTCCATCACTGAAGCTGAATACATTGTTGCATCTGATGCAGCCAAAGAGGAAGTTTGGATGAGGAATTTTGTCCAAGAGTTGGACGTTATTCCTAATGGAGTTGATCCAGTCCCGGTGTACTGTGACAACACTGATGCCGTTGCGCAAGCAAAGGAACCAAGGTCTCATCAGCTATCCAAACGTGTAATGAGGAAGTTCCACATCATCCGGGAGATTGTGGGAAGAGGAGATATATCAGTCGAAAGAGTCCTCTCTGCAGATAATGTTGCTGATCCACTTACAAAGCCCTTGCCTTGACCATTGTTTGAAAAGCATCGTGAAGCAATGGTATTAAAGTTTATGGGTAGTTGGCTCTACGGCAAGTGGGAGATTGTTAGAGTAGGTGCCCTGTAAGCCAACTATTGGCTGAGGAATTTATTGACTCAAGTGTAATAAACAATCTTTATTTTAATATAATTTACTTTTTAATGGTTTAGTTATACTTTATCTGTATACCCATGCAAGCAGCATAGATAAAGTCCTTGATTATGATTTAATACAAATGAATCGTAATTTGATGTTGAAACTCATTTGTAAACACTGCATATTCTAAATTCGTTTCTAGTTGATTCAGCCGCCTAAAACAGGGATAAAGGTTGCACGAGCTCGAGACTAGCATATGTGATGTTGTGTACTACGTTTCTTGGTAAGAGCATAGAGATGTCCAAACATGCAGATGGGTAGTCATATGATGATTATACCGAACAACCCTCCATCGGACTTTTCAAGTGGTTATCATTCATCGAGAGGATAAGTCTGTGGTTATGATTGTACACTATTAGTCCTTACGACCCAGGACAACACTGAGGCTCTATATGCTAGGGCTGTGCTTTGACTAGTTTACTGGCTCCAGGAGAGTCATCAGGTAGCGAGGTTGGGTACAGTTGCGACACATATAGGAGCCAGTGCATTGTAGTCGGGGATTCACCGCTCACCTATGGGTGTGGATATCCTATGTGATCTGATGTAATAATAGTGTATGGAATCTCTGGCCAGATTATAAGATGTACGTTGGAGAAGGAGTTCTTCAATAGTATACGCGATGCCACTATTATATGTGTCACATAGCTATCGAATTAATATGCAACCCTCAATGAACCAATGGTTGCAGATTCGATCGAGATATATGAGATGAAGGGACCGTACTGTACGTTAATCATAATCGACTGGTTCTTGTAGGCACTATCAGTGATACCTAGGGGATCATGGGGTGATGCTACTAGACGCTCTTACCATGATTTGATTGGTGCAATCAGAAATGAGTTCTGACATTCTTGATTAAGGTGTTGATGAAAAGAATGAGGCTAACTAGGGTAAGCCCGAATAAGAATAAATGTTATTCTGAATCACAATGACCCACGGCTAGCTGTATCCCTGAACCATTGAGGGTCACACAAGGACTGGATCGTTTGTTCCCGTTGAGAGAATAAATTCAAAGAGTTGAATTTATATTATGATATAGTAAATTCAAGGAGTTGAATTTATAATAATTAAATTTTGAGAGAATAAATTCAAGGAGTTGAATTTATAAAATTTGAGAATTTAATTTATTAAACTCAAAAATTGGATTTATTAAATATTAAATTTTGGAAGTGATAAAATTCAAGGAGTTGAATTTACAATTTATGTAATAAATTCAAATGTTGAATTTATAATAAATTTAATTTATTAAAATCAAAAGTTGAGTTTATTAAATATTAAATTAAAATTGGTGGGAAGTATGTTTAAATGAGCTTGTAGGAGTACAAGTCCAACATACTAAATAACTAAAGTTTAATGGACTTTGATAAATTATTTAAAACTAGTTGGACTAGTCCAATTAATTAACCAAGCTCATTAATATTAATTAAATAGGTCCAATTATTATTATGGTAATTAGGTCATTGAGGTTTTATATAAGTAGGAGACTTAACCCTAGCCACCACAAGAGACCATATTTTTGAAAATCCTCCTCCCAAATCCTCTCAATTTTCGGCCATTTCTTTTGAAAGAAAAGGTTGAGCCGTCTCTCGATTTTGATCTCCAACGTTAAAATATCTTCTAGTTTTTCTAGAGCAAATTAGAAGAGGATCAAACCATCTAGTAGTGGACCTAATTAGAAGAAAGGAGTTCTTGAAGAAAGTTCGTAGGGATTCATCAAGAGCTATCTCCGCTAAACCCGAAATAGTTGGAGCCGTGTGATTAATTCACCAAAGGTTATAAAATTTCTAACGCTCTATGAATGTTTATTTAATTTAAACCATACGAGTGCTCAAACAAATATTTTGATTGTCTAAATAAAATAAAAATTTTAAAACTTCCGCTGCGTTTGAGCACGTAGAAAACCGGGATCCAACAATGGGGAGCACCAAGTCAATGAGAGTTCATCGTATTTTGGATCACGTAAGTCATAATATCTTAGAAGGATTTCTGACGGAAACCAAGTGAACACGGTTCCTATAGAAAGAACATATGAGCATAAGAGAGGAATAATTGCTAAAAATATTTCTATGGAATTGGCAGTTGCTGCAACCGTCATATACAGGGAACTTACTAGTAGCAAACATTGCCCAATTCAGAATGTCCACAAACATGAGATACAAATATGACACAGGTTATGCTGGGGAGTTTGAATATTGTCATTTATTTCATTGAAGTTTTGATACGTGTAAAGTATGTCTTAGAGTCACTTTTGTACATATGATGTGTTTTTTTTAATCTAACCATGACTTATTAAGTTTGTCTATGAGCTATTTGGACATGGGAAATATTGGCCAACAACTATCACTACAAAAAACGGAAGGCATAGCGACGGAAGCGACGGTTCAAGAAAAACCGTCGCTATACTAGCGACTTTTTTTCATGAACCGTCGCTACTATTGCGACTGTTTGATAAACCCGTCGTTATTTTGTGCGACGGGTTTTTTACCCGTCGCATTATGCGACAGTCTTGTATTCTACCGTCGTACAAAATGGCGACATGTTTGTCAAACAGTCGCAATATTAGTGACGGGTTATATAAAAACCGTCGCTAATATAGCGACGTTTCTATTAAAACCGTCGCTATAATAGCAATGGTTTTTAGTAAACCGTCGCTTAATTTGATAAGCGACCGTTTTATTAAAAACCGTCGCTATTATAGCAACGGTTCAACAAAAACTGTCGCTATAATAGCGACGGTTATAAAAAAACCGTCGCCGATCTAGATTGACGACCGTTTTTGCCAAACTGTTGCTATTATAGCGACGGTTTGGGAAGAACCGTCGCTATGATTCTATATATACCGAGTTTCGCGAACATTTTCCTAAACAATTTTTCGTCTATCTCTAGTAGTAGTTAAACTCTATCAATTTTTTCGAAATTTCGATTTTTTTATTTTGTACTAACATTTTTTCGTATTTATTTCGTAGATTTGCTCGTCGGTGCGATCTTCCAGCGTTACGTGGAGCTGCATATCATCGCGCAAATCAGGTTTTAATTTTTTTTTTACCGAAAATTTACTACATAATTATAATTTTTGCGTAGTAGTTTTTTTTATGAATTGTGGTTACAAACCGTCGCTACTTAAACGGCGGTTTTTTAAAAAAACCGCCGATTAATATAGCGACGGCTTTTTCAAAACCGTCGCTTAATATAGCGACGGTATTCTTCAAAAAAACAGTCGTTTCATGTAGCGACGGTTTTATATATCCGTCGCTTATATTAGCGACGGTTTTGAAAAAACCGTCGCTATATTAATCGGTGTAATTGGAGCCAAGTGAAAATTGTTTACTAAAGGTAAAAGTTTTAAACATCCTATGTATGTTTAATTATTAAAAACATACGAGTGCTTAAAAAAATATTTTGATTGTCAAAATAAAATAAAATTTTAAAACTTTCGCCGCGTTTAGACTCGAAAAAAGCGAGATCCTACAAAAGGTTCTAGATAATCGAGCCCTTATCTCAGTTATCTGAGCGAAGCTCACAAAATATGGCAATAATTGTAGATAAAGGTCTTCTATATATAAATTACGCGGAAAAATATTTTATGATAAAGAAAAAATCTCGAATATAACAAAATACATTCAAAGTTTAAAATTTATCAAATATAAAATAGATCAGTACATTTCTTGCCATAATTTTTTCATACTATATCTATATATATATATATATAGATTTCATCAACGCCAACGATGCATTTAGGGCTTTTACGATTTACAAGAATTGTTTTTCTAAAAAAACAAATTGGGCTGTTGCGGACATGCGAAGTAAGAAGAGAACAGCGGGCGATGCTGAGTCTTCCACCGCCGAGGCTGTAGAAGATCCGATTGCTCACATTCAGTCCCAGCTGTATGTGAATCACCTTTATTCGCTCGTTCTAATTCATTGCGGTTGCGGGCCTTTATTCGTGTCTGTGAGTTTGTCATTGTACTTGAATCTGATTGTTGCAAATGTGTGTTCATGCAGTTTCTTTGATGGAGAAAGTCTTGCCACTTTTCTCAAATCATTCCAGAGGTAATATAATTTGTGATGAATAGTCGATACATTTTTCACCGCTTTTTATGGAAAAGGGATTTAATGAGTTGGTCAGATTTTGTTGTTTTAGAGAAACAACTATTATGCATGAAATTTTGAATTTTTTCAATATGAGGACTGCTTTGATCTGGCTTTTATTGTAATATAAGTTGAATGCTTTTGCTTTTGAATTGGGTGAGATTAAGGGAACTTGGATGGTTCTTTGGGCAGGGAGATAGAATCGGCTAGAGCTCTGGATGCAGCTTTACCTTATAAATTTTGGGTCAAGGTTCTAATTTTGCATTAATGATCTTCATCTCAGTATCCATTCTCTGCTCGCACTCGTTTTGTTTGTACGTTTTCATTCTGTTTTTGTATCAACTTTTGAATTTAAAATGTTTGTGATTATCAGCAACAATTTTCAGTCGGGGTGAATGAAGTCATGCGTGTGCTTGAACGGATGCCTCCGAGAAGGGGCATGGCAGGGTCTTCTGAGGAGTCTCCTTCACCCAATCATGATGATAGCAAAGCCCCGAGACTCTACCTTCAGGTCAATTGTTTGTGATAATTCCCCTTTGGCACTTTCATCTAGTTGTGGTGGATTAATTTGTGATTTGCTAAATCCAATTCTGTCTGGTTGTGCCACGTTTTGATTTTTTGGCTAGTGTATACCCCGTGCTCTTTGAATCCCTCTTATCTTTGGCCATTGCAAGTGATGATCGTCTTCTCGGAATCGATGCCTGCTAGCCGCGTTTATTTTAACAAGAGATTAAATGTTGTGTATGTGTAGGCAATATTTCTAGCATCCGATTGCAATCCTCGGTGGCTAACGAAACATCTGCCTGCTTTGGCTGATTCAAGAAATGTGCCTCTCGTCTTTATGAAAGATAGTAAGAGAGGATCTTTAAGATTAGGCGAGCTGATTAAGATAAAAACAGCAACAGCAATTGGCATCAAGGTGAGCAGCCGTATTGCACACTATTAACATATCATTAGTTTTCAGCTGTTTAGTTTTTTGCATTTCATTTATTTTGCAAATTACTCGGGGTAGAGGAAATTCTATCAACCAACTAATTGAGAACATCCTCCTTGGTGGCAAGATTGATGATAGCATTGAGAACTGAGAATTTCATTCTTTTGACAAGTGACTAAAAGCTTCATCACGCCTGCTTCATGGGTATATAGACAAGATTCTTATTTTTTGGTCAAGGAAGCACTTTCTTGTATTCCATCTAGATTTTTGTATTGAGTTGATATATAATTTTGGTCGTGTATATTTGCTCTAATTTGCAATGAACTGAAAGTTTCCCAAGTGGATATGTTGGTGGTTCATTTTGTGATTGGAGGAAGAGTTTGTTACAATTATCTCGAATCCGGTACATCGTCTCAAACTTGAACCTTGGTTTTAGATGAGCTACAAGCCATCGACGTATATGCCAGTTCTAATAACAGTGTCTTTGTATAGCTTCTGTAATTTTGAAATTTCCATGCGCAAGAAAAATAACTGTATCTTACATTCCTATCAAGCTTTTCCTCTTCATGCCATTCCTTATCATCCCACGTGGTTTGCTCCGTCAAAAACTTCCATTGTTCTACACGATTTCACATTTGTAAAAACGAGCTCACGCTTGATCAATCACTTTCTTCACTCGAGATAGGCAGCTTTACATAAAAGTTTTGTAATTCGAAATGCCTCGCCCGAAGAATGATTTTATGTGAATATCTAATATTTTGAATTTTTACTTATTTTATAAGTTATTGCAGTAAACTTGTTGATTTAAGATATAGTTTTACTTATTTTATGAGTTAATGCAGTAACCTTGTTAATTTAAGATATATTACTTCCAAGAAAGCATACATTTCAAAATCTGAACCAAGTTCCTTACGAATAATTTTAGAGAGCGTCTGATAACGGATCTTTTGTTTTAGAATACATTTGGGAGAGGCGGGTGCCATCAACACAGTTTTTTATAAGCCCAGAGAAGTTGGACCTTGGCCTATTTGGGTCATATTTGGTAGATACAAGTTTCGAGATTTGTACAATGCAATCTACGACACATAATTCATCCACTCACCCCAATTTTGAGATTTTTTCGGCCATTTTCAGTCTCGTTCAGCGATGGCCACGACCATTAATCTCTTCTCCACCCCTGCAGCTACATTTGTTAAGCAACCACTTTACGCGTTTTCTTCATCTTTAAATCCGAGCCTCAGATTCTCGCCGCTCAACTTCCGCACTCCGCCCTTGAGAAAACTTACAACTACCAGAAAATTCACCATCACATCCCAATCCAAGGGTAGCAACTCAGCTAATGCGCCTGACCGTTTAATCTCAGCTATCACCTACTTCTACCCTTTCTTTGATGGAATTCAGTACGGAAAATATGTCATCACACAGTTCTCTCCATTCCAAACCATCATCCAGCCCTTTCTTCCCGCTATTAAGATCTTCAAGAGCTTTCCTTTTAATGGGCTTCTGGTATTCTTGACCCTTTACTTTGTTGTTGTGAGGAATCCCAATTTCACGCCGATTAATATAGCGACGGCTTTTTCAAAATCGTCGCTATATTATTCTTCAAAAAAACCGTCGTTTCATGTAGCGACGGTTTTATATATCCATCGCTTATATTAGCGACGGTGTTTATATAAACCGTCGCTAATGGAGCGACGGTTTTATAAAACCGTCGCAAATATAGCGACGATTTTCTTCAAAAAAACCGTCGCTACATGAGACGGGAGTTGAAAAACCGTCGCTTCTAGAAGGCGACGCAACCTCCCGTTACGGACTGTCAAACCGTCGTGAAAACCGTCGCCTGACCCTTTTGCGACGGTTTTAGCGACGGTTTTGACCGTCGCTAACTCCGTTTTTTTTTTGTAGTGAATACTATGCAGGCTATAGTTCTTGACGTGCTCTTGATATTTCTTGACCTTTTGGAGAGAAGTTTCAGCCCTAGAGAGGGTGTGGGATTGGATTTAGTTATGAGTTTGGATAGTACTGTGTTCTTGTTTCTGTTCGTTTGCTTGATTTATGGATCTTCTTCCTGTTTGCTGGGCCAACTTCCAAGGTTGCCTCTTGTTGCTGAGGCTGCTGATAGGCAAGTTATGTGAAGCTATGGTATGACAATCTTTAGCCAAGTATCGTGTCTTAAGTTGATAAATTTTAATTTAGTTGGTATGCTGAGCTAGTTTTGTTTTCAGGTTTTCCTTGATAAGCTGTTGTATCTGGTCGAGGTATGAAATTTTGCTGGCAATTATTGATTAATGAATGTCTACTTTGTATTTTAGAGAAGTCAGTAATGATTTACTTGGTAAAAGGGATTGATTATTGATTTCTTGAGGTATGAAATTTTGGTGGCAATTATTGATTAATGAATGTCTACTTTGTATTTTAGAGAAGTCAGCGATGATTTACCTGGTATAAGGGATTGATTATTGATTTCTTAACCTCGACGCATTCGAGTTTGTCCTTTGTTGAGGTGTTGCAAGATTATTTTTTTCCTTGTGTGTGAAGGCTACCAAAAAATATTCTAGTTCAGTTGCAGTTTGCTATACAATGCATCATGCGCTGAAATATTCGAAAAATAGATTATGGATGACCTTCAACATGGTGTTGCTGTCACGCCCCGAGCCGGGGTTAGTTGACACCGGCGTTGTTTTACAACCACACAATTGAAAACAACAAGCCTCGTAGTACAGTATAAACAAAAAACCAGTTTAAAAGATTGTCTTTACAACGTAGATTCTTAAAATGATAAAAATAATATGCGGAAGCTTTTACAACTTACTAAGCCAAAACTAAAATAAACTTCTTGAATAATCTTATTATCAGCCCCAAAACTGGTCTTGCTCATCCTCCTCGATTTTCTTTTCTGATTTATCTGGGGAGAGTAAAGTAAGGGGTGAGTGATATGGTCGTCACTCAGCAAGTTGGGGCCCGTTCGAGAACAATATAACAACATGCATAATTTCGAAAATCACATGACTTGCACTTACATAACATCATTCATATCACATGCATAACATTTACCAGCACTGAGATTCATCCACTTTCTATGGTTTACTGATATCAGTCCCTAATTTTTACTCCTCTAAGGGGGCGAGGCCGTATAGCGGTTATATCCCCCACCGCGTAAGGGTACGTCATGGTTGGGATTCCCACCCATATACAGTCGACTCCTCACAGTGCTTAAAAACGAATGACAACAACACAAGAAGGAGCGGGAAAAGAACATGTACTCGACCGTATTTTCAAAAACACACGAAATAAATATGCATAAACGAAAGTTTAATCTTTAAAACAAGCCCACTTACCTCATACTGGAAGAAAACGTGAAGAACTCTGAAACTATAGAAGAATCATGCAACCAACCCCTCGAAGACGCAGCAGCACATCTACCGGAAAATCAGCCGTCTTTGAAAAATTCACTGTACCTTATTTCACCGTTGGATCGGACTCCAAATTTTACAGTACGTTCACAAGTACGTTAAATATATTATGAACAGTGAAGATCGGGTTTGGAAGTCGTTTAGGCCTGTTCATACAGAAAAACCGTAGGTATGCTGAATTCCCGCCTAAAATCTGAGCAGTTTTCTTTCAAAGGCTATAAACGAAAAACTAACCGTTGGATTTTGCTGAAATTTGGATATGTTATTCAAAACATATGGAAGCATATTCTGAACGGTGGAGATCGGATTCCGAGCACCCGAACGAGAGAAACGAATTTCTGAACTTTGAAAGAATTTTGATGACTAGTGCAGAATTTTTGGGAGAAAATTTCGAAAATTCTTGGGAGCACTTGTGAGAGCAATTTCGAAAATTGCTTGCTAGAATGAGGGGTGAAAATTTCAAAGGCTAAGGGGGTATTTATAGGTGCTGGGTAAGAATCCTACCATAAATCGATTGATTTTCCTTCCAAAATTTGGAGATGTTCCTTCCACAAATATTGATATGTTTCCTTGCTGAGAAAAGCTGCCTTGTATGTAATATTTCCTTCCAATTTGATTGATATCCAGCCTTATTTCGAAATTAATACATGATTTGTACTGAATTTTGAATTTCATGTATTTATTGGCTTGAAATTTTCAATACCATGTATTATTTAATATTTTCGAATTTTATTATAACTCGAAAATAAATTCTCATACATGTCTATATTTAATTAATTGCATGCCCAAAAATTTAGGTTCTCACATCCCTCCCTTCTTATTATAAGTTTCGTCCTCGAAACTTGAGTCGGCTTGACTTTCGAAATGGTAGGGATATTGCTTGCGTATTTTTTCTTCAAACTCTCAAGTAGTTTTCTCGTTCTGTGTGGTTTGACCATTGAACCTTGACGTAGGGAATGATACGTTGTCTCAGTATTTGGTCTTTGATGTCCACAATATGAATAGAGACAACTTCATATTTATGCTCTTTCCTCAAGTTACATTTGATCATGAGCAGTTTAATTTCCACAACATTACTTGGGTTCGGGATGTATTTCCTTAGTTTGAACTTGTGGAATACATTGCGGATTCTACACATATCTGGTGGCAATTCTATTCTGTAAGCCAATGTGCCAATCTCTCCAGAATTTTGAATGGTTCTATGTACTAAGGTTTCACTTTTTCAACTTTACTGAATTTAATGATTCTTTCATCAGTGAGACCCTTATATAAGGTGTTCACCCAATGTGAATTCCACTTGTCATCTTTAAAGATCAGACTAACTCTTTTGCTGGTCCTATGCAGCCTTGAGTATGTCTTTGATAGTGGCCAATTTTTCCATTGTCGCTTGGAATAGTTCTGGCCTGTTATGGATGTCTCCTTTATTTTGTCCCAGTACAGTGGTGATCGACACTTCCGTCCGTAAAGGCTTCAACTGGAGTCATTCCAATATTGACGGGATAACTGTTATTGTAGGCGAATATTATCAGGGGTATATGTTCACTTCAATTACTACTGAAGTCTATGGCACATGCTCTTATCAAACCCTCTAGGATTTGAATCATTCTCTTTGTTTGACCATCATTTTAAGGACGATAAGCCGTATTAAGAGTGACTTTTGTTCTCATGGCTTCTTGAAAGCTCTACCACAAACGTTACACAAATCTTGGATATCTATCCGTCATTATGATTGTTGGCACACCATGTAGCCGCATAATGTTATCCACGTATAGAGTAGTCAACTTATCAATATTATAATTCCTTCGAACGAGTGGAAAGTACGTAGATTTTGTGAGTCTATCTACGATTATCCATATCCCGTCTTGAATCTATATTGACTTTGGAAATTCTACTACGAAATCCATGGAAATATGTTCTCATTTCCATTCTGGGATTCTAACTGTTGCAGTAATTCTCCATGTCGCTGATGATCGACTTTCACTTGTTGGCATACTTGTCACTTAAATATAAACTCGGCGACATCTATTTTTATTCTGTTTTGCTAGAAACTTTTTTTTTCAAATCTCTATACATCTTTGTACTAATGGTATAGATCTGGAATGTTGACTTATGCGCCTCTAACATCACTTCTTATCGAAGATTTTCGATGTCTGGCTCACACAATCGTCCTCTCATCCCCAAGATTATGTCTGGGCCCACTTGAAAATCTGACGACTTTATTTCCTTGGCTTGTTCTTTGAACTTCTCTAGTGTCATGTCTCGACTCTGATTTAGCTTGACTGCTTCTAGAAGACATGATTGCACAGAGAGTGATGCTAGGGTTATCTTACCCATGTTTGACTCAAAGTATTGGCTATCTTATTTGCCTTGCTGGCGTGGTAGCTTATTGTCAAGTCACATTCTTTGAGTAACTTTATCCACCGTCATTGTCCCATTTTTAATTCTTTTTGAATGAACAAATATTCGAAACTTTGTGGCCAGTGAGTGAATACTTCACACTAGGCATCGAGAGATAGTGTCTCCAAATTTTCAAAGCAAAATCACTGCTGCCAACTAGAGATCGTGAGTAGGGTAGTTTTGCTCATGCGGCTTTAGTTGACTAGCCTGTCTTTCATGAGTACGCCTCTGAGATCTTCCTTTGATACTTCGCTGTAGATGGTAAAATCCTTGTCCTTAGTAGATAATACCAACATTGGTTTAGGTGCTAGCTTCTCCTTTAATGTTTGAAAGCTCTTTCACATCTTTATCTTCAGTTGAATTCATAGTTCTTTTGTGCGAGTCTCATTGGTGATACGACTACTGAAGAGAAGCCCTCGACAAATTTCAGCTAATAGCCCAGTAATCCAAAGAAGCTTCTAATTTTTGTTGCATTCTTATGTTTCGGATAATCTAGAATTGCCTCTACTTTCTTAGTTCCACTGATGACCTTATTTTGAATGCTGACATTGGGGTGTCTTCTGCTCTGACCTTTAGCTGATTATAGCTTGACCTCAGGTCGAGTTTGGAGAAGACTGTAGCTCATTGAAGTTGATCGAAAAGACCGTCTATTATTGGAAGAATATATTTATCTTGATTGTGATCTTATAGAGTTCTATATAATCTATACAGAATCTCATACTTTAATAATGCTTCTTTACAAATAGGACCGGGGCTCCCCAAAGAGATGCATTTGGCCTAATCCATTTTTTTTTGTCTAACAACTATTGGAGTTATTATTTTAGCTCCTTGAGTTCATCTGGAGCCATTCGGTACAGTTTATTGGAGATTAATACATCACTGGTACCAAATTTATCTCGAACTCTACTTCTTAGTCCGAGAACATTCCAAGAAGCCTTTCTGGAAAAACGTCTGAAAATTTTCGTATTACTTGAATATCTTTCAATTTCAGCTTATCTCCTTCTTACACTTTGTTCACCATTGCTAGGTAAACTTCTTCTCCCGATATTATGGCTTTCCAATTCTGGGTAACAGAAAAATGCATTTCTGTCCCTTGGCATCGCCATGATATCTGATTTCTTCTTGGTTTGGGGTTCAGAGTTTGACATTTTTACTCTGGCCATCTACTATCGCACGGCTCTTAGCTAATCAGTTCATCCTTAGGATGGCGTCGAAATCTACCGAAGTGAGTTGAATTAAGTCGGCACTGAATATATGCGAATTGATACTAATTTTATCTTATTTGAAATTACCCCAATTATTATCTCAAAATTTAAAACCCATATAGAATATTGAAACTTAACTCAGTATTGATCTATAGCTTATTGACTTAAATCCCGAAAATTATAACCTAGTCGTTACCTCAAATAATTATTCTTTTACTAAATCTTATTTTCATCAAGATCACGAGCCTATCACGCTCTAAAACAAAGGAGTTCATTGAATGTCATTCTCTTTGAATCATTCTTAGTACCATAAAAGTCAAAACTTATTGTACTATACTTTCCTTGATACCCATCAATATCTCATAACTTACTTTTTTTTTTACGTAAGGTCGTAGCCTACTTGTTATCCCAAAATAATATAAATTCCTTAACCTGATGATATTTTCTCACCAGATATTCCAATGTTCTACATATTTAAAGTTAGCGCTTAATATTCTTAATAACCAAAACATATTGCTCACACAATTAACTATCGACACAAAATCAACTTCTATAGTACAGTACCCAAAACTTATGATATAATCCTTATATCAACTTTTCTCATATTAGTTTTCATAAATAACTTATCATCCTCGAGTCAATTTTTTTCTTAAATCAGAAGCTTAAGTCAACTTATCTCTGATAAATATATTCCCAAAATAAATACAAATATTAATTGTCCTCATAATAAAATTTCAAAAAAAATCGACAAGTAGTTCAAGAAACACGTTGAACGAGATTTTCGAGAAAGTTTCCAAAAGTAGAAAGTTTGGACATTGACCCATGGATAGAAAGAATACGTCGAGAGGATTCTAGAACAGTCGACGGAATTAAATTCTGAGTTTCCTATGAAAAGTTAGGAATTCTACGAAACTTTCCTAAAATAGCAAAAAACGCGATTTCGGAGGTCTAAACGAAAGATTTTCTTGTTTTCGGACCACGCATCACATCAAAGTTGTGAAAAATACTTGTTGGGAGTTTCGAAAGGGACTGCATCAGCCTTTTGCCATAACCTGACAAATTTTTCTTCCCAACTGGATTATGAACCTGGCGGCTCTGATACCACTTAAATGTCACGCCCCGAGACCGGGGTTAGTTGACACCGGCGTTGTTTTACAACCACACAATTGAAAACAACAAGCCTCGTAGTACAGAATAAACCAAAAACCAGTTTATTACTCATAATCAATCAAAATATTGTCTTTACAACGTAGATTCTTAAAATGATAAAAATAATATGCGGAAGCTTTTACAACTTACTAAGCCAAAACTAAAATAAACTTCTTGAATCATCTTATTATCAGCCCCAAAACTGGTCTTGCTCATTCTCCTCGATTTTCTTTTCTGATTTATCTGGGGAGAGTAAAGTAAGGGGTGAGTGATATGGTCGTCACTCAGCAAGTGGGGGCCGTTCGAGCACAATATAACAACATGCATAATTTCGAAAATCACATGACTTGCAATTACATAACATCATTCATATCACATGCATAACATTTACCAGCACTGAGATTCATCCACTTTCTATGGTTTACTTATATCAGTCCCTAATTTTTACTCCTCTAAGGGGGCGAGGCCGTATAGCGGTTATATCCCCCACCGCGTAAGGGTACGTCATGGTTGGGATTCCCACCCATATACAGTCGACTCCTCACAGTGCTTAAAAACGAATGACAACAACACAAGAAGAAGTAGGAAAAGAACATGTACTCGACCGTATTTTCAAAAACACACGAAATAAATATGCATAAACGAAAGTTTAATCTTTAAAACAAGCCCACTTACCTCAGACTGGAAGAAAACGTGAAGAACTCTGAAACTATAGAAGAATCATGCAACCAACCCCTCGAAGACGCAGCAGCACATCTACCTGAAAATCAGTCGTCTTTGAAAAATTCACTGCGCCTTATTTCATTGTTGGATCGGACTCAAAATTTTACAGTACGTTAAATATATTATGAACGGTGAAGATCGGGTTTGGAAGTCGTTTAGGCCTGTTCATACAGAAAAACCGTAGGTATGCTGAATTCCCGCCTAAAATCTGAGCAGTTTTATTTCAAAGGCTATAAACAAAAAACTAACCGTTGGATTTTGCTGAAATTTGGATATGTTATTCAAAACATATGGAAGCATATTCTGAACGGTGGAGATCGGATTCCGAGCACCCGAGCGAGAGAAACGAATTTCTGAACTTTGAAAGAATTTTGATGACTCGTGCAGAATTTTTGGGAGAAAATTTCGAAAATTCTTTGATGCACTTGTGAGAGCAATTTCGAAAATTGCTTGCTAGAATGAGGGGTGAAAGTTTCAAAGACTTAGGGGGTATTTATAGGTGCTGGGTAAAAATCCTACCATAAACCGATTGATTTTCCTTCCAAAATTTGGAGATGCTCCTTCCACAAATATTGATATGGTTCCTTGCTGAGAAAAGCTGCCTTGTATGTAATATTTCCTTCCAATTTGATTGATATCCAGCCTTATTTCGAAATTAATACATGATTTGTACTGAATTTTGAATTTCATGTATTTATTGGCTTGGAATTTTCAATACCATGTATTATTTAATATTTTCGAATTTTATTATAACTCGAAAATAAATTCTCATACATGTCTATATTTAATTAATTGCACGCCCAAAAATTTAGGTTCTCACAGTTGCCTTCGCATAAGCAGTCCGTCCTATGGTTGTCTTTCAACCAGGTGGTGGACTTCTTGTTAAACTGGTTGGTTTACACATTACTCTAACTGTGGCAATCAGGCAATTTAGTCGCTAGGGCAGTTGGATTAGCAGAAAGTCCAGGAAGAAATTGCTAATTTACTTTCAATATTGATAAAAATTTTGGCGTTGAATATTCAGATGGGTTGAATTCAAAAATTCAGCATCGAAACCTGCCTGCATTGGACGATCGAAATTCGCTCAAATTCTTGACTGTTAAGTTCCACGACAAGGGTTTGGCCAGAGATGGTATGTTCTTTACAAAACCCATTGCAGGATTACCCTCATGTGTACCCTTTAAATTCACTGGGATGTCAATTTTTACTATTCAGTGGAGATGATTTAATCTAAAAGAACACGTAAAGAAATGGTTTGCAAGCGCAGAAATGACCTGGTTTTCAGCATACGGATCGGGTATGTTTGGAATATTAGTCCAAACATATACGGATTTCGTACGTTTTCGTAGTTTTTGCAAGAAGCAAGGTTAGGTAAAAAAAAAAATTATACATATTTTGCAAGAAACCAGGAAAGGTCACCGAACAAGATATTCTACTTTCTCTCTCAATTTCATATATAGTAAAAAAATGCTTCCTGAAATGATATCATACATATTTAAATTGTATCATAGGGTCGGGTTTTTTGGATTGAATCACTATTTGGGCAGCACGAAAGTTGTATCGTACAATTGACATATTAATAAGACTTCAATTTCTGCATCATCTAAGCCAGTTTGCTTGTGTGTGTGAATACATACATAAACGCACAAGTAAATTGACTGAGCACATCTTGCGTGTATTTAGAGTACACAAAAACTCATGTGATGCAGTTTTATATATCAATTTTTTGAGACGGATATTATATTTGTATCACGTATAAAAAATATTACTTTTATTGTAAATATGAGTAGGTTTGACCTTCGTATGAATAAAAGTTTGTGAGACCGTCTCATAAAACATCTACTCAATATATTTTTCATTTTTGGAGAATATTTGTGTAAATAAATATATTTCTAAAAGCAATTATTTGGTTTTGATTTCATTTGATTGCTAGTTTTTGCGTTTCTACGTTTAAAAGCAGTGAATTCAAAAACATATTTAGGAGTAAAACTTATTTTCCTAGTAAGGTGGTCGCTGATTCTTTATCGAAATTTTCCTTTGTCACACTCATGTCAATAGCAAATTTACTATTTCCATGTGGAATAATATGTGGAAAAATTCAGAATCTGTATTATGTATTATTCCACAATTATGAAAAACCAAAAAAAAAAAAAAAACACTTAAAGATATTGAGATGCTTTGGATCCTAACTAAAAGTCTTTGTTGAGGAAAGACGAGAGAGAGAAGGTCTGGCATCCATTTATATGTCTTAAGTCTTTCAATCCAGAAAAAAAATTATTTGAGCTAATCATCTTAAGAAAACTCATACTCATCCTACACAAGTCAAAGGGAAGAGAGGACATGTGAAAGAGTGCCATTTCATTCGTGATATATCCATGACCAGGTGAAGCTAGGATAAACCTAACCAAAGACAAGAATGGCTGATTTATAGAATCATTGGATGAATTATTTTCACCGTGAAATACCATTTAATTTTGGATTTGGCAACATTTGCTGCTATTTTCTTTGTGTTCGAAGTTTCAACCAATAGATTTAGAAAATATAATAGGATTAATAAAAAGTATATTGGAACATTTCATGTATGTAATCTTGATTTTGATGTTAATAAAACTTGTTATTGTATTTCTAACATATTTACTCACGTGTGAACGTACCAACACAAGAAAGAAATTGAAAGTGAATTTAGCCAAATTGAATTTCTGGCGAACTTTGGTTTTTTGAAGATATATCTTATCTGAATAATTCAAATGACAATCCGTCAACTTGACTGATTAGAAAACTTGATTTGGATCAAGTCGCATTTCACGTCATTTGGACAAAATCGGATGTTATCTAGGTCAAATTGATCACTGTATGATCAAACTGATTACACGAAAACAAGAGTAAGTTGGATATGAGCAGTTGCGGTATTTTGACCATATCTCTAAACTCGATTATTGGAATGAAGAGATTCAGTATGGGTTGGAAAGATAAGACGATGATTACAAATCATCTTCAGAAGTCAGTCTGAATCAAAGCGTAAGATACTGGTAAATGACGATGAAACTACTGGTTATGTACAAACTGAAATCCGCAAGGCTGATTTCAGCACACTAGCTGAAACTGAACCAGTTGACCAGTTGACCAGTTGGACTAAACCAGTTGACCAGCTGACCATTTTAGGCTTGGGAAAATGTCCAGTAAGGTTAATTTGACCGTTGCAATTTCAAAAACAGTACAGAAACTTTTCAAACTGTCATATTCTTGTATCTAATGTATATATCATTGTTGGGGTCTATAAATACATCTTGAAGATCAAACAAGAGCTTTTGAAGAGGATTCAAAGCCCGAGCAGTTAACATGAATAAATCTGCTAGTTGAGAGTACAAGCCCTTGTGTGAGGATACATTTGAGATGTACACTGTAAATGATAAATTCCTGACACACAATCACTCACACATATACAAGAGAGTTGAACTTCGAAGATTAGATGAGCGAGTCTTCACACAAAAACATAAAATAATGTGTTTGTCGTCTTTGCATATGAGACATTAAATAATATGCTAATTGTGAGGTGCTGCCTGCAATCTTGAGTGCTAAGAGTTCTAGTTGGATGCTTCCCTCCTAGATTGGGTTTGTATAAGGTGTTGTATAAATCAAAATCTTCTAATGAATCTTTCCCAAGGGGAAGAAGGGGTGCCTTAGGAGCATTTGAAGTATCCGAACATTCATAAACAAATTTGTGTCTATTTATTTATTGCATTTATTTATCATCTCTGTTGTTTTAAAGATGCATTGTTGAAGTATTTTATGTGTTCTTCAAATACGAAAATATTGCATACCAAGTGTTTGATAAAATGTTTCAACCAAAATATTTTTACTCATTCAACTTGAATATATTTTAAATACTTTACAAAATTTTTAATCGGTTTCTCCGAAGGATTATTTCGAGTGTCTTCCGCTTGGTTTGAAAGTCAAACTCGATTTATTTAATCAATGTTCAATATTTAAATAACCGAGCTATTGTAGCTCAATGATTTTCCCCAAACCGATCCTATCAAAGGCTCCGTACTCGTTAAATCATGGCAAAACCATTTTTTAACATGACAAAGGCTCTCATATTTTATGATCATTACCTGAAGAGTCCATATGCCCTTGGGGCCACAAAAATCAGGTATACCAGATGAAGTCGATATCCGTGCTCCTGTAAATGCCACTAAGTGCTTGCATCAATATGGGAGGATCAAGATTTTAATGGCAAGAAGCGAAGTGGACGTACAACCAAAAAAAAATTGTACCGGCAAACCTTTTGTATCATCACAGCAAGCCGTTCAATCTGCAAATGGGAACATAAACTACAGCATACTAAGAACACAAAATAGGGAACAAAACATCATCAGCGTGTATTCAAGAAATGCAAGGCTCTTATATGTAAAAGTTCTTTATCAAGTTCGGACACGAGTATATCCAAAAAAAAAAGGAAAAAAAAAGTTTCGGATTCACTAACAATAGTTTAAAAAAAATCTTATCAAGCAAAGCTTATTAACATGTCTATTTTGAAAAACAGTTATATACTTCTATAAAATACTCAGAAAAAACACTTATTGTGGTTCATGTAATTCATTAACTACATTTTATCTGTAGTTCCCCAAGTATACAAGAAATATAATTAGATGTCTTAAACAAACTTCTATCCCCATCATCGGTTCACAAATGAAAATTTAGATCGAGTATAATATGTTGATCTAGTTTTCTCTTATTTTGCCTGGTTTTCATAGTTAGCCAAATTGATAAAAACATAAAACTGAAAGTAAAATATAAGACAAGAGCAATTTTAACGTGGTTCAGTCCAACCAACCTATGTACACGGGGGCCATGCTCAGATATCAAGCAAATCCACTAAATCTTATATGTTACACTCATACGAGAACTTATTCAAATAAAAGACTCTTTTTTTTCTAATGGCACCTCTATGACTAACACATTTAATAAACTTTACTTAGCGAACACCACTCGTCTTTAATATCTACCAACTCGAACTCCATTCGATAACATATAGATTATTCTCTCCCGAGAAAGTCACCTTTTTCTTCCAAGAAAGGAATCATCAATCAGTGAACGTTTTGCACCACCGATAATAAAAAAGCTCTCAAAATATAATGATAAAGTGGAGGTATTTGAATCTTATCTCAACAGTTGCGCAAAACAGAATGTAACATGGAATGAACAGATTCGTTTTAGCTTGTGGCACCCTACCAACTTGAGAAGCTCATAACATGGCCACTCTCTGCAATCTTCAAAACTAATTAACACTTCTTTATATAGAAGACATCATCATATCCATGATAGACACCATCTTTACAAATCTTGCATCATATCTTGTCAAGATCATGTTATTCAATATCTTCATCATATATATGTTCAAAACATATTCAAACAAATATATTTTTCATTATCTCTCTATCTCCAAAATCTTCAAATCAATATTTTAAATTTTCTTGACAAGATAATCAAAAAAATAAAGTCAACCAAAAAATCACATCTAACAGTCTTCTCCTTTGGCTTATTTTTTTAAAGTCATAAAGCAATTAAGAAAATTAAAAATGTCATAACTTTCCAAAAAAATAAATCAAAGTTCAGAAATCAAACCGAGAGTTTTCAATCGATTTATCCCTTTATCTGATGCATCTGAAAAATGTTATCGTCGTTTCTATTGGAGCACATGAAAAAAAAAACTGTGAACATAAAAATCTGATAATAATCATATGCTATTCCAGAATATAAACTCTCGTACCATCATTGAAACATCTACTTATTTAAAATACGGAAATAGATTTTTTTTTATTTAAAAAAGCTCACATTTTCGAAATATCCACTTAAATGTTTTACATGCATGCAACCTTGCTGAAAAACATACCATTTAAAAATAATCATATATGTTTAACAACTTTAAACAGTGCAGTTAAAGTGGCCAAACTCGATCAACAGAAAAACGTAACATAACGAGTAAAAATCTTAAAACAAGCAACGTAACAAAACCAATGTATAAAATGCTCATATCCTCTCAAAACTCATAAAAACATCATGTGCGGAAGAAATGTGGTCATCGGGTCGTGCACGCACATCCAGTCCTGTTGACTCAGAGTTCGGCACCTCCGGTCCCCTCATAGACATGCTCACCTACATCACACACGTTTAGTGAGTCTAAAGACTCAACACACCTGTACCAGAAATAACCAGTACATACACATAGCACACAGCAGTGAAAATATACTATAATCAACGTACCTTTTATGAACTTTAAAAGTTTAAAGTAAATGTGCCATATGAAATCATTACATGTCAAAACAGCTCATCATTATTATCATTCATCATTATACATAGTTTCTTTTATTAAATTCAGTTCATTAGTTGTGACTCTCGTACATCATTCATCATTTACGATGGATCCATCTACATAGAACCTGCGGTACCCGGCGGCTGTCGGACATCAGTGACAGTATCACCCATCCACTGTGCCTAGGCATCATCATCAGCATTTACATATACATCTTAAGCATTTACATATAAATCGATAGCCACAACTAATTTTCATCCTTCAAAACATCATTATTTACATCACTTATCAAAATTATGCACATGCATAAATTTTTCTTAAAATCAAGGATGCAACGTATATTTCGTAATTTCATAAAAAATCATGATCATGATGCATTAACATTTAAAAACATGATAAATTTGTGCTCGGGGCGCTTCCAGGACTAAAATATCAACCCGGGTGCAAAATGACCATTTTGCCCCTCGAAACCCAAATTGACTGTTTTACCCCTGGACCTCTAAATTTTTTACCCGAAGCCTACAAAACTCCTTAAAACATCCTAAAACATATTAAAAAGTGTTTCTTAGACGTAAGCTCAAGCCTGATTCAAAACTTAACCGATACGTTTTAAAACTTGGACCGGGGTCCCGGTTTTAACCCGAATCGAACCAAAACTTAACCAAATTATTCCAAACTTAAACCATGCATCATACCAGCCCCTAAACCTCTCATTCCAGCATACTATGACCAACGAAAACGAGGCCACACGCTGTTGGAATTTCCAGCAAGTGCCATGACCGAACCCTAGTGCAACTAAGCTCCATAATTTCGCACCTAGCTCACGACCAAGCGGACCAGCCACTAACCAACCTCACTTAGACCACCCTAGGCTCCCTTTGGACCTGCTGAACCCACGGCTACACTCCCATGCAAGCCGCACTCGCCTTCGATCGCTAGTCCCCAAGAAAACCCAACCCGCGGACAACCCCTCTAGTCCACGATCGATCGGCTTCATGGTAGATCCAGCAACATTTGAACCATCCTCAGCCATGTCTCAGACCCCCCAGGGTCTGGTCCAAGCCTTGGATCGGCTCTTGCACCGCCAGACCCAACTCCTTGCACCGCGATCCCCCCCAAAAACCCTAGCCGCCTAGGACAACCAATCTCGGCCCTCACCTTATAATTGCCCTCCATCGATTCCAGCCTAATGACAACATTACTCTCGACCATAGAACCTTCAGCAACACCACTCGACAGCCCCCTTGCAACAACAGTCGAGAAAAACGTGAGCGACCAACAAAAGATGCAAAAAATTTCATGTAAACCTTCAACGAAATGCACACATGCATAGCTCAAAAATTTTGCATGCTTTCGCACAAAATTTAAGCATAATATCAGCGTGTATGATGCACAAAGGAAGAACATGCGTGCCTTGATGAATTATGCTCGAAAATTTGAAGAAGACGCGTCGGGGAAGCGCATGAGGAGCGGGGAATGAATTTATCTTGAAGCTAAGGAGAGAACCGAGACCTTCAGCTGCAACTTGCGTCTGGTGAAGGAGGGGTGGGCGGCTGATATGAATAAGTTTAGGTTTATGGATTGTTTAGGGTAGTAATTAAATAGATAATTAAAATGCTAATGGCCCCTAACTTTTATTTGAAAGGATTAAAAGGGTTTTGAGCCCATTAAGCTTAAAAATAGGCCCATCAAGCCCAAACACACTCCCCAAAAATATTTTGTTTTTGTAAGTTTTAGAAAATATCGCCCGAGCCCTCAAAAAGTCATCCGAATCGTTAAACTTTGCGTACTGATTAAAAATTTGCTATGGCGGGTAAAAATACCCAACAAAGCCCATTTCTTGAAAATTACACTTAAAAAACCTTATATTAATTAATAAAAATTAAACAAGTAATAAAAATAATTTTCCTGATAATTCTCCGGTCTCCGTTCCTCGATCGAGCGGAAAATGCATCTAGAAATCATAATGCATAAACTTTTAAAATAATCGTGAAATGAACCCTATCATGCAATAATTATGCATTAAATTCATAAAAATAAATAAACACATAATTTAAATAAAATCTTAGATTGCATGTATTTAGATTAAGTAACTTAAATTTCCTGAACCTTAGAATTATATGTACCTGTAGTGGCCTTTTCTTCATCATGCATCCTACCACTTCTTTCAAAAACCGAACTCTATGATCAAGAACATAAAAATAATGCACCCTCTGTGATACCACTTGTTGATCCGGTTTTCTCTTATTTTGCCGAGTTTTCATAGTTAGCCAAACTGGTAAAAAATAAAACTGAAAACAAGATAAAAGACAGAGAATTTTAACGTGATTCGGTCCAACCAACCTACATCCACGAGGTCATGCCCAGTTATCAAAGAAATCCACTAAATTTCATATGTTACACTTATTCGAATAAAATACTCCCTCTTTTCTAATGACGCCTCTAGGACGAATACATTCAGTAGGCTTGGGTAACACCACTCGTTTTCAATATCTGCGGATTGATATCTCCTGAGAATGTCATATTCCTCTCCCGATGAATGGACCATCAATCAGTGAACGCTTATGCACCACAAGCAATAGAAAAGCTTTCAAACCAGAATGATAAAGTTACATTGTTTGAATCTTGTCTCAATTCGTAACGCCCCGAAAAATTTGAAGATCCACGCGAACCACATGCATGAGAGTTATAAAAATTTTTTGTATTTCAATTAAATATTTTAATTGGATTAATTAATTATGTTGCGCATATTGACATGTTTAAATTATATTTTTCTACATGGTTGCATTAAAATGTATTTTTAAAGGTTATTCGAGATGTGATCGAGGAAAGGAGACCGAGGCTGAAAAATGTAAAATGTTTTTATTAAATAATTGTTTTTATAATTATTTCAATTATGGGTGATGCTTTTTCTTATTTTTGAAAATATGGGGTTTTGAGGTGATTTTATACGCCGGGACGTAATTTTTATCGGTGGTGGTTTTTTAACAAAAACGCGAACGTTTTAGCAACCCGGCTAATAAATTCACAAAACTTTATTAAACAAAATAATTTTAATACTTTAATTAAACACTAATGGGCCTAGGCTTGTTTAATGATTAATTAAAGTATATATTATACAAACTCACCCCATAACCTTGTTAATTCCCACGCCCCACTCCCCACTTCCACACAAACTCTCTCCAACAAATTCTCCACGGCAACACCTCACAATTTGTTAGTAAAGGTTCGAAAATTTCAAGGGCCTTCAAGCCATCGTCTTCGCGCCATCGTTCGTCAATTCGTCAACGTTATTTCGTGCGTTTAATACGCAAAGGCACGTCATATTCTCCCTTTACTCATCATCACACCATATTATGTAATTTTTTATGAATTTGCATGAAAACAAGTCATACAACTTTTAATTTCGTAGCCATGCATATACATGTTCTAAATCCTTGCTTTTTGGTTCCAAAAATATGTTTTTATGTGTTAGAAGGGGCTGCCATGATTTGGACATGATCAAGGATGGTTTTACATGAAATATAGACTCTTAGATCACAACCAAAACGTTGCAAATCAGGGAAAACGAAGCTGGAACCATAAATCTGTCAAGGGGTATGTAAGGCACGGTTTTGGGGACTTGGTTGCTTGGCTTGTGTTCGGTTGAACCAGAGCTGGGCTAAAGTCACGTGAGTGGTCAAAGGAAGAGTCCTAGCCACGCTAGGACTCGAGACCAGGGGCTGGGGAGGAGTCCTAGCAAGCTAGGACTCCACCCGAGAGAGAGAGCAAAGGGGCTGCACAGGTTTCATGAACTTGTGCAGGGAGTAGGGGCTCGGCCAGGGGGCTTGGGCTGGGCTAGGTTAGGTCCTTAGGGTTCTAAGAAGGGGAACAAGGGGCTGGTTCAGGGTCTGGGTCGGTTGGCTTGGTCCTACCAACAGAAACAAGAGTCCATGTTCATGTGGGAGACTCGGCCATGATAGGTGCTGCTGGTGTAGCTTCGGTTTCAGGGGCTAGGGTCGAGTCCTTAGGTTCTAAGGAATCAGTAGGGTCCATAGGGGGTCTGGGTCTAGGTTGGCTCAGGAGGGTTCGAGCTTGGCTCATGGAAAAACGATTATGGCTCAAGGTTTCCTAGGTGGGTCTCTCGGATGGTTATTGCAGCTCTTGTAGGGCTTTGGTTTTGGAGTTAAGTGCAGGACCTATGGGTTCTAATGGTCCAGGAGAGTGCCTAGATGGGTTGGATAGGTTTTGGCTCAAGGTTGCTGGGGCGTGGCTCGAGTATTTGTGGAGATGGCTCGGCGTGTTCATCGATGTGTCAAAAACAAAAATTAAAGAACTAAAATTGAATCCATGGGTCCACGGGTGTGGCTCATGATTTTAAAGGGTAGAATAAATAATAAAAATGCTATGTTTAAAATTTGGGTTCAAAATAACGAGTTTTGGATTTATCCAGGATTTTATCGCCGCACGGAACGTTAATTAACGAATTAATTGAAATGCCTAGTTTTAGGCTTTATAAAATTATGAAAAATTATATTTAAGCTTAAATAATTATTAAAAGTCTAAGTTTTTAATTTGGAAATTTTATATCAAGGTTTGGTTTAATTCGGGATTAAAACGCAGTAATACGTCTTATTTAAAGAATAAATTAAAATTCCTTGATTTAAGCTAAATAAAAATATGAAAAAATTCATGTAGGCTTAAATAATTATTTGGGACATGTTAGAGTCAATGAATTCAAGAAAAAGTCAAATTCGAATAATTTCACGTCCAGGGGTAAAACGGTCTTTTATACCAAAAAATTAGTACACATCATGGCAGTGCTCTGAATGCTGTTTTTATGATATTATGATTATTTTGAAATGTTTATGAATTTTACATGATTAAATTATTATTTTTAAATGTCCATGGATTTTTGTATGTTTTATTGTTGACATTTAAAAGATATGTTGCATGCTTGGTTTCAAAAGAAAAATGATATTTAAGCATGGTTTTATAAAGTAATGTAAATATGAAACGTTGAATGAAGTGAAGTAATTGTGACTAATGAGGATATGAGGATATGATTGAGGATAGGCCAAGGCTCAATTGACGAATATATGTCGCTGATGTCCCTCCCGCCCAGTTCTGTGGTTACATGTAAATGAATCCATTTACTTTTCGAGGATTGAGAAAAGTTACAATTAACGATCTGAATTCAATAAAAAAGAAAAATGTTTATGATCATGATGAAAGGATACATGTTATGAATGAGGAAAATGAAAATGTTGAGGTTTAAGTTATACATGTTCATATGAATATGTTTATAAGGATATGAAAAGGTTTACGAAAATGTTTATGTTTAAAGTTGATGCATCATTATGAAAATATTTTTATTTAAATTTTATACATCATGAAAATGTTTAAGAAAATTATTATTATTTCAAGTTTATGCATCTTCATGAAAATGATATTTTAAGTACAAGTATTTTTACGGTGCATGTGTTCTGTATATGTATTACTTGTTATCAAGATTATGGTGTGTTGAGTCTTTAGACTCTCTATGCGTGATTGATGCAGGTGATTATGATAATAATGTTAATGGAGGTCTTGATGGTTGACTTTGCGGGAGTGAAGGTGATAGGATCAGTTGTTAGGTTGAGATGTGTTTAGAAGGGGGTTGAATAAGCACTCACGAATTACACAATTTTTCGAGTGAAGTGTCAGTTTTGTGATAAACTGAAACTAGGAATCTTGTCGGTCAATAACAATCAGTTTAACTGATGACAGTTGCGGAAATAAACTGACTGAAAGATAGAATATGTAACTGAATAAAGGACACACAAAGATTTATGGATGTTCGGAGATTTTAATAACTCTTACGTTACCCCTTCTATCACGAGGATATGATATGCACTAAAAGACTTTGATCTATACAAAAATTGTACAAACCCACTTCAGTTTGGACTTAACACTGCCAAAGCTGAAACTCTTAGTTTACACAATATCTTACAATTCTTCGACTAATCTTAGCACAACTGATCTAGTTAAAGCTCGAATGAAATACAAAATAGTTTGTGCTTATTAGCTCGAAAAGTAGCCTCAAATATATCTGATAAGTGTGAGCTTTTTGATTCTTGAATAAGAGAAATAATCTCAGTAGAGTAACAACAAGCTTAAGAGAATGGATAGATCGATTCCCTTGCTCAACTGCTCTTCTCACCTATTTATAGGCTTCTCTTCAACAGTAACATTAAATATAATTTGAATCTTTATAACTGTTGATTGCCACGTCAATATTCTTCTGACATTCGTACACTTTAGACTCTGAAATGCGGCGTTCCACTATGAGTTGCAGTCTGCTTTGTACTATTGTCGGTTGAATGTCCTTTTAAACAACTGAACGTGTACAGCTGAATGATCAGCTGATCGCTGGTAAGCTCACAACTGAATATATCAACTGATCAGTTTCCAACTGATCAGTCAGTTGTCTCTGAAAATTCAGTTCAGCTGGTTTTAGTTGCCTTCAATAAACTTCACATTTAATATTCAGTTAGGCAACCGTTAGTTGATTTAGGTAGTTTAGCTACTTGATTAGTTAGTCCAATAATTTAAACATATAGTTTGTCAAACGGCCAAAATTAAGTTTCCAACAATTTCTCCCTTTTTGGTGTTTGACAAAACTTGTAAGATATGAACTGATCAACTGAAATGAAAATATTCTTCAAATTCATTGTAGATAGAATAATTTTTCTAATGTACAGATTCGTACAAAGAATAACAAAATAGTCTTCAACCAACAACTAAAGTCAGTTGATCTTCATCTACTACTCTCCTTTCTGATCAGTCTTGCATCAATCTTTCTAATTCCCTCTTTTTGTCAAGCACGTAAACTTTTAGAGATAAAACTCGAACATCGGCTGCAATATCTTTGACAGTAGCCATCACAATGTTTTGCAGCATATCGATCTTCTTGGTGACTGTGCTTTCTAGAAAATCAAAGCGTCTGCCGACTAATTCTTGAGTTTGAAAATGAGATTCTATCGACAATCTATCTTTCTTGATTTCATCCATCTGATAGCAGAGAGAATGGATATGCTTAGTGATTTGATCTAATCTGTTTGAAGAAAACTTGTGGTTTGAGTTAAGCTTTAATGAGTGTGCAAGCTGAGTCGACTTTATTTCATAAATAGCATTAATCATATTGTTGAGATTTTTCTGAACAGTCTCAATTTCTTCAAACAGGGCATCAGTATCTGAAATACCCGGAGACATTGTTTTGATAGATTCTGGACTTTGCACATGTTCTTGTTGAGTAAAAACAACCATGGTGCCGTCAGTTGCTTCGGTTACATGCTCCAGTATTTCTGATATATTTTAAGTTGTACGATCTTGTTGTTGCTGGGGAGGAGAGGAGACAGATGGAAGAACCAAAGTAGTAGAAGGTTCTTCGGCTTGTTGAGTAACTGGCTGTTCAGTTGGTTGAATTATTGGCTCTTCAGCTGATTGAGAGACTGGCTGTTCAGTTGGTACTTCTTCAGCTGTAACTGAGTGCAGCTGAGCCTCTTCAGTTGGTTCAAAAAATGCTTGTTCAGTCACAACAATTGACTGAACTGGCTCGTCAGTTCCTCCAAAATTAACCTTCTCGGCTGGTTCTACAGAAATAACAACTTGATCAGTTGATTCCTCAACAAAAATAGAATCTACTGATGCTTCAGTAACAATAAGTGGATCTACTGATTTCTTAGTTAATACAACATCTTCAACTGATTTGGATGTATCCAGTTGAATATCAGAAGTGACTGACTTGATGATCTCATCAAGATTGTCCAATTATAATTCAGCTTCAGAAAAAAGTTTCGGATCATCAGTTGAAGAAGGAGGTGCTGAAGATGATGATGGTGGAGCAACTGATGTGGAAGGGGCAGTTGCTTGTTGAGAAATTTCAGCAACTGTTTCCTTGGAAGGCTCTTGAATTGAATGTTCAGTTTGCTCTTCTGGTGAAAAATCTTGGGAGGCTGCTGGAATGATCAGTTTTTGATCCATTTCCCAATGTTTGATTTCTCCTTGTAATAAAATAAGATCCGTTTCCAGTTGGGTGGGTATACACAGCTTTGTCATTGAATGTAGTTGGACAGGTAGGATCATAGTTCAGTCGCAGTTCAACAACTATCTTCTGTAGCTGTTTTGCTCTCACTTGATTGAATAAATATTTCTTTCTTTCCAGAGCTTGAGTAATGGTAGAAGCCTTGGTCATCTTCATAACAACATTTTCCAATTCAATAAACTTCTTCAGTTTTGACTTCTTCTGCAGCTCTTTGGCAAAGACATAATTTCTGAATTTGACCCATGCATTAAAAACCTTGAGCTTTTCTTCTAAAAATTCACTGATCTCTTGCCAAATGAGATCAATGTGCGTTTGGATTGCATTGGTTGGTCTGGGCTCTTATTGTATTTTGCCCTTTCCTTTCGAGTCAGTCAGGGCATGAGGAATGCTCAACCCTGAAGTAGTCGCATCAACTTGTTCTCTGATCACTACCCTTTTAGTCTGGCAAAAGGTAGAGGGTTGTAACCGGTGATTTTGATCAATGGAGCCTTAACTCCAGCAAGTTTCTTCTGTCCACTTGATTCGGTAACATTCTTCTTAGGTAGAATAGTAGACAAAGGTAACTGATCCTCAGTTGAGGATTCAGTTGGAATAGCTTTGAGAGGAATAGCCTTGATAGGCTGTTGAGCTTCCAATTGCATCAAACTTTCAGTTGGTATGGTCCCAACTGCAGCAGCATGTTTTGTCTTCAAGGTCCTTGGCTTCTTGATGACTTTGGGAGAAGGAGTCTTCTCAAAATCAGATTCACTGTCAATCAACTTGCGCTTGGTTGTCTTCTTCTGAAAAGTCTTCTTTTTCTGAACTAATTTGGGAGCTTCTTGTGTCTCAATCTCATTCTTTATTTTCAAAAATTGATCAGGAGACATATCTAGTTTCTGCTTTGGTGGCTGGACAGTCTTAGCATTGAAGATTTTCAGTTTTGATGATCTTTCAGAATCATCAATCACCAGCCCTTTGACTTTCATCAAAGAGCTAAGTTGCACCGCATATCCTTTGGACTGCTTAGACGATTGAAACATATTCTTCAAGATATTGAAAATAAGATTCCTCTAGTTCAATCTTCGACCAGCCATGATAACAGTCATGGCTTGAAACTTTTCAAGAGTGAGTGCATCAAAGGATCCAGCCTTTGCTAATAGCCCTTTGGCTACAATGTCTGCCAGTAGTTTCACCTCTGTCTTCAGTTCCTTCTTGGGATCAGAAACTTTGATTCTTCGACCATCAGCAGATAGAAGGGTTTGCATTTCCTCAATATCAGATGTCTTAACTTCAGCGAGATTAGCTAGCCCATCAGTAGGCAGCTGGAATAAGTTGCAGAAGAATTCCTCGTCGATGATCAGCAACTGACCATTTACAGTGGTTTTGATACAACCGTTCTGATTGACATAGCTGTTGGCATAGAGATCCTGAATCTCTTTAGTATAGATTTCTTGGGAAGATAAACCCAGAAATTGTTTCATTCCAGCCGCTTCTAGTTTGATGAAGATGTTCTTCACAGCTTCATCTGATACAGTCATAACTGAATCAAAGTTGATCGCCATTGCGTTCATGATATGAGCTGGGATCTGATTTGCCATTGGATTGAATGTTTTTATGCGAGAAAGAAATCTTGAATTTGATTTTTGCTCTGAAAATATGAAGTAAGCGTAAGGAAGAAAAACTGAAGAGGAGCGGGTATAGTACTGATGTACGTGATTGTTCAAATTATTGGGCACGTGTTAGTCCAGGAAAATTTGAATTAAAAACGTGTGTACGTGTGGTAAAAACGTGTGTAGAAAACACATGGATATTGTGGGTCCACGTTGCAAAATACTATTGATAGAAAGACATCAATTAATGCTTCGACAAACAGTCACATCATTTAATATAGAATATTATTCGATTTATTAGTTAACTTATCGGAAAAGATCAGTTGGATTAGCAACTGAATGACCAGTTCAAAACTTATTCAGTTCAGTTGAAAACAAACTGACTATTGTCTTCTCAGTTAACTTTTCAAATCGACATTCCCCCTCAATAAATACATATAATTAAGAGAAAAGGGTAAGAAAAACTCAGTCTAAATAAGTCGAAAGTCGGTTCAGTTGAATTGAGTCTTTTCATCTTCTTCACTATCGAATGTAACCCGTCTATTAATAAGAGAAAGACAAGTCAGATAAACAACAATTCAGTATGTCTAATTCGAGTCTTTTGGATGCCTGCAGCCGAACTCATAACTCAGTTGCACCAAGAACACTTTCTCAATTGAAGAAAAACATCGAAGAATATGTCTAGAGGAAGGTCATGTCTTCTTGGGTTAAAGTTCAAAATCTTCAGTCGATTCGACGACACGGCTAAGTTCCTACTACCAAGTAGAGAGCTGTAGCAAGAAAATGCTTCAGGCGATTTAACATTTGTCACGTTTCACAACTTGCCTCTGATACAGTTCTGTTACATGTGTTGTTGTGGAAAGAATGACATCAGCTTGAGAAGATCTCTACTTCAGAGTCTTTCAGGGAGCTGCGTTGCTATGAACTGATTAACGGGTTAAATGATTGGCAAGATGCTGTAGAGCATGAAATGAATGATATTGTATGGTTCTGATTCCATTCTTAATGAAATCTGGATTTGTATTATTGATGTTATCTCTTTATCTTTCTGCAAAGCTTAACTTACATTAGTTGATAAATTAGGTAACAAACTGAATACAGTAATTGATAAATGTCAAACTAACATCAGTTGAAAAGCAATTTTCGAACTGAATATAGTAACTGATAAATATTTAACTGACATCAGTTAAAAGACATAAACTGATAAAAGACAAACTGAATGAACAGCAATTGACAAAGCAACAACAAAGCTGATTAAGATAAATCGATTAAACCAAGTATATTGCGAAAGTGAGAAAACTTAGTCTCTGGCAATGGTTTTGTGAAATATCAGCAGCTTGTTGTTCAGTTGACACATATTCCAGTCTGATAGCTTTCTTCAGAGCATGATCTCTGATAAAGTGATGCCTGACATCAATGTTCTTGGTCCTTGAGTGAAGAACTGGGTTGTAAGTTATTGCAATCGTGCTTGTATTATCACAAAATGTAGGGGATTCTTTAGCATCAACTCCATAATCTTTCAGTTGTTGCTGAATCCAGAGCAGTTGGGCACAACAGCTTCCAGCAGCAAGGTATTCTGCTTAAGTTGGAGAAGTAGCTATGGACGTTTGCTTTTTGCTTAACCGTGAGATCAGTCTGTTTCCTGAAAACTAACAAGATCCACTGGTGCTATTACGATCTAGCTTACATCCTGCATAATCTGCATATGAATATCCAAATAAATTGAAAGAAGAGTCTTTAGCGTATCATAATCCTAAATTTTGAGTGCCTTTTAGATATTTTAAAATTCTTTTGGCAACTGAAAAATGCGATTTCTTAGGATTTGCTTGAAATCTGGTACACATACAAACAATAAATACAATATCTGGGCGACTAGTAGTTAGGTTCAATAATGAACCTATTAAACCTCTGTAAAGTGTCGTTTCAACTGATATTCCCCCTTGATCATTGTCCAGTTTGACTGATGAACTCATGGGTGTATTTGCAGCTGAACATATTTTTATACCAAATTTCTTTAGCAATTCCTTCATGTATTTGGTCTGACTGATAAAAATATCAGTCTCCAGTTGTTTCACTTGCAGACCGAGGAAAAATGTCAGTTCACCCATCATACTCATCTCGAATTTGTCCTGCATTAACTTGGCACATTTCTCGCATAATTTGGGGTTAGTTGACCCAAAAATAATAACATCAACATATATTTGCACAAGTAAAATGTGATCATTCTTAGAAAACTTGAACAACGTCTTGTCAACTGATCCAACAGTAAAATCATGATCAGTTAAGAATTTTGAAAGTGTCTAATACCAAGCTCTTGGAGCTTGTTTAAGACCATATAAAGCTTTGTTCAAATGATAGACATGATCAGGAAAAGAATTATTGATAAGACCTGGAGGTTGTTCAACATAAACATATTCCTGCAACTGACCATTCAGAAATGCACTTTTGACATCCATTTGGTAGACTTTAAAGTTCTTGAATGATGCATAGGCAAGGAACATTCTGATTGCTTCCAGTCTTGAAACTGGTACCTTACGTTTCATCGTAGTCAATTCCTTCTTCCTGCCTATATCCTTGTGCTACAAGTCTAGCTTTGTTGCGTGCAACTGAACCATCTTCATTCAGTTTATTTCTTAATAACCACTTTGTACCTATAATTGTTTTACAAACTGGTCTTGGAACTAAGTTTCAGACATTTTTTGGGTAAACTGATTTAGCTCTTTTTGCATTGCATTTATCCAGTTAGGTCAGCAAGAGCTTCATTAGTTTTCTTTGATTCCAGTTGTGTAACAAAAGCAGAATGAATGAACAAATTAAGCATTTGATTTCTTGTTCTTACCGGGTCAGATGGATTACCTATTACCAATTCTGGAGGATGTGATTTCTTCCATCTGAGCTCATTATTTGTTGCCTCCATATCAGCAACTGCTTCTGTTGGCAACTGAATGTTTTTAGTTTCAGTTGGAGCTATATTAGTTGGTAACTGAATGTTTTCAATAGGCTCCACCAACTGATTATCAGGAACAACTTCTTGTTCAACTGATTGATCTAATATTTCTGGTTCAGGTGTTTGAAGGATATTTCTATTGATATGATTTCTTCTTCACTGTCATCCTCCAAACTGATCTTTGTAAAACGTTCAACTAGCTCAACTGAATCAGTTGGCTTATCAGTTAGCACAATTTCATCAAAAACAACATGGATTAATTTTTCAACATTTAAAGATCTTTTATTAAAAACTCTATATACTTTGCTAACTGAAGAATATCCAAGAAATATTCCCTCTGTAGATTTAGCATCAAAGGTTTTTAAAAGATTTTGACCATTATCAAGAATAAAACATCTGCTGCCAAATATTTTGAAATAAGAAACCACACTTTTCTTCCATGCCAGATCTCATATGGTGTTTTCATATGATTCTTATTAATCATTGATCTGTTCTGAGTATAACATGCAGCGTTTACTGCTTCAACCCAAAATCTTTGAGAAATACTAGAATCAGCAAGCATTGTTCTAGCAGCTTCTTTAAGGGTTCGATTTCTTCTCTCGCTACACCATTTTGCTGAGGTGTTCTAGCTGCTGAGAGCTCATGCTTAATTCTAGTATTTTCTAAAAAAAGTTGAAAGATTTTGATTGATGAATTCAGTCCCTCTGTCAGGCCTTATTCGATCAATCCCAACTGATTTTTCATTTAAAAGTCTTTTGAAGAGCTTAATCTGTTGTGCAGCACTTTGATCTTTGGATTTGACAAAAATAACCCAAGCAAATCTTGAAAAATCATCCACAACTACTAAGGTGCATGTCATTCCCCCTAAACTCATGACTGGTTTTGGACCAAAAAATCCATCTGCAACAGTTCTAAGCATCGGGAGGATGATTTACAACCTCTATTTTTGAATGAAGATCTTACTTGCTTACCAAACCGACACGCTGAACAAATTTTTTCTTTTGAAAAATATATTTTGGGCAAACCAGTTACAAGATCATGGTTACTCAGATAGACAATAGATTTAAAGTTTAAGTGGTTCAACCACTTATGCTACAACCAGTTTTTGGAAGACTTGGAAGCAATAAAACAAACCGGTGCATAAGGTTGTTCAGTCCAACTAACTTTGTAAGTGTTTCCACAACGATTGCCAGCTAGGATGACTTCATCAGTTGAGTCTCTAATTGAGCAAATGTGTTTGTCAAACTGAACAGAGAAACTATTGTCGCATAGATGACTGATGCTTATCAAGTTATACTTCAAATTCTCAACTAGTAAAACACCTTTAGTTGTAAAGTTACCATGGATAAGCTTACCCTTACCCACAGTTTTACCTTTGGAGTTGTCTCCCAAACTGATGATTGGTCCAGTATATTTGATCAGTTGAGATAGCAAATTTGCATCTCCTGTCATATGCCGTGAACAGCCACTATCTAGATACCAAGTTGATTCTTTGTTCGTTCCTGTTACCTGCAATCACCTACAGTATATAATTTTGATACCCATATTCATTTGGGTCCTAAACTAATTAGCCCTTTAGGAACCCAGACTTGGATCAGTCTAACTGACTTCCCAATTGCTGTGTTCCAAATGGTTTTTCTCGAATTTTTGGCAATATGTGTGTGATGTGAGGATGAAACAGTATGATTTGTATCCTTCTTACATTGACTGTTCTTTTGATATCGTTTCTAAACTGGCTTACAGTTGTAGTAATTATAATAGTCATTCCTTGAGTACTGATTTTTGTAACTGAATCGTTTAGGTGACCAGTTTCTTGAATCAGTTGAACTCTCAGAGCTATATCCAATTCCATACCGTTTGCCTTTATTCTTACTTTCAGTCAATTGAACAGCTAGTTTACTTGGTTCTGAGAATTTATTTACCATAGTTGATTTTACAAAGGTAATGTTTTTTCCTTTGTTTTTATTCAACTTTGGCTGAGTATCACTTGCAGAATTTTCATCATGACTGTTAAAGCCTAAACCAGTTTTATCATCAACTTATTTTTGTGAATTCTGCATTTCAGTCAATGCAACTAAAGACTTGTTCCAAGCTTGAATCAGTTTGTTTTGTTTTGAAATTTCTGTTTTTTAACTGAATATGAAAGCTTGATTTTCAATAATTTCAGTTTTTTGCTGTGCAATCTCCCTTTTTAGACTCAACAGTTCAACTGACTCATCAGTTTGCTCAGTTCTAACCTTCTCAAATGATCGAGCAAGTTTGTGATACTCATTTACCATGTTATGTAATGTGGTAATGAGTTCCTCACGAGTGAAATCAGTAGAGCTGAAGTCAAATACATGTTCACTTGCTGACTCCAGTTCAGCATCATCTGCCATTAAGCACTTGACTTCCTCTTCATCTTCACTTGAACTGATTGGGCTTTCTGGTTCTGATTCTTCACTGTCACTTTCTGCCCACTTAGATTTGCTGATGCGAACACGGTTGGTCAAGCCCGAAGGAGAGCATGGGACGCTTTAGAGTTGCCGGATGGACCAATCACGAGGGGACGAGTGAAGAGATTCAAGGAAGCGTTGCATGGGCTTATGGGCAATGAAGAAGGACTTACAAGCGAGGTGCAAAGTGCTGAAGGGTTCGTGATGCATGTGAGTAAGTTTGGGAGCCAAAGGAACATTATTCAAGTGATCAATGAAGAGGAGTCCAGAAGCTTCGGCGTCCGAGCGGCCAAATATTACCGCCCGAGCGCCACACTTACTATCCAAGGAGAAGAATTCCAGAACGCCTTGCGCCCGAGCGGTCACATTCTACCGCCCGAGCGTGAATAGTACAGAACCCTCGACGCTCGAGCGGTCAAATTCTACCTGCCCGAGTGTGAGTCATTTCGAGAAATTGTTTATTTCCTTTGTTAGAGTCCTACTTATTTTGGCAACTAGATATTGTTATCTTTTGAGTATGTAAAAGATATTGGACGAATTTTTGAACACAATTCAGATTATTATTGATTGGATATCAAAGTTTTAGAGTTTTCTCTCAAAACATTCAAAGCCTTGCTTTGTAATCAAAATCAAACTTATCAAAGTTTTTAACTTTGTGGCGTTTGTCGATCGTTCTTGCGCGGATTGTCAAGGGCTTGATCTTTGAAGGATCGCTCGACTTTTTCGATTGTTTATCTCGTGATTATTTGTTGCTAAACTTTTCATAGTTTAGAGGTGAAAATCACAACACACACACTTGATTCAAAAGATCGGGACAACAACGATTCCTTGTTCGTTCATGAATTGAGGGCGCGATCCAAATTTAATCGTGTTTGCTATTCTTACGTACGTGGTTTCATATCATTTGGTATCAGAGCATATGTTCATTGAATTCAAGTAAGTATCTTGTTCTTCAATTTTCAGATCTGTTTATTTCTTCGTTTCGTTTTCCAGATCAGTTTTGGTTTATCGTTCTTCGTGTCTTTTCGTGAATCTGTGATTCTCGAAAATTCTGAATTTTTTTTTTCTTTTTCTTGGTGATTTTCGAGTTGCACTCAGCCAAAAAAAAAAAAAATCACCATTATTTCTTTTTGATATCTTGTTCTATTTCCTTTAGAGAGTTATATTCAATTGCCTCTCACAATCAAAAAAAAAAATTATATATCTTCGAATTTCTTGTCTACGCAGTTCAAGTGAGTCGGTCACAATTGTTCACGATTTAAAACTTGATTGTTTGATTTACTCAAAATACAAAGCTTGAAGCCCTTGAGAGAACTCTCGAATTTGAGTGACATTACTTGAGTGCGAGTGAATTATCTTTGGAGTGACTAGTGAGTATTTGTTGTGAGCAAAAAAAAAATAGAGGAGAGACGAGCGACTTTTCTTTGGAGTGACCGTGAGATTTGGGTGAGGAATATTTTGTTTTCTACTAATGTTTTCTTGCAGGTACAAATATGAAATTAAATGGAGAGGGAGGTAGGAGATAGTGCTAACCCGGGGTTGTCTAAAGTTCAAATGGAGGCGTTGTTTGGACATTTCAGTAGGATGATGAGGGTAGAGTTGGAGCCATTGCATGAGAGGATGAGTAGGCTTGAAGTTAGTACTAGTGGAGATAAATCTAAGCCTAAATATATGGGTAGAGGAGAAGAAGAGGAAGATTATGATTTGGGAGGAGATGAGGAGAGCCAAAATGAAAATTGGGGTAGGAATGGAGGAGGTAGAGGATTTGGTAGAGGAAAAAGAGAAGCCGTATGGGGTAGACATGATGGGAATAGGGAAGATGGTAACATGGGTAGTATTAAGATGAAAATTCCATCGTTCCATGGAAAATCTGACTCGGAGGCATACTTAGAGTGGGAAAAGAGAGTAGAGTTTGTGTTTGAATGTCACCACTACTCCGAACCAAAGAAGGTTAGGTTGCGGTGGTTTAATTTCTAGACTATGCTCTCATTTGGTGGGATCAACTAGTGACCAATAGGAGGAGGTATGGTGAGAGACCTATTGAAACGTGGGATAAGATGAAGAGGGTCATAAGGAAGAGGTTTGTGCCCAATCACTACTATAAGGAAATGTTTAAAAGGCTACAAACTTTGAGGCAAGGGGTAAAGAGTGTTGAGGACTACTATAAGGAGATGGAAGTAGTCATGATTAGGACAAATATTGAGGAGGATAGTGAGGAGACCATGGCACGTTTTCTTTGTGGTTTGAACAGGGAAATTCAAGATCAAGTGGAGCTTAGGCACTACTTGGATCTAGAGGAGATGGTGAAAATGGCCATAAAGGTGGAGCAACAACTCAAGAGGCGAGGAGTTGGCCGCACCAATTAAACTGGGGGAGCGTCATCTTCTTGGTGACCAAATGTGGGGAAACGTGATGAAAGTAAATTGGTGGCCATGCCCAAAGTAGATATTAAGCAGGAGGCGTCTAAGCAAGGAGTGCAAGGTAAATCTGAAACTCCTCTTAATCGTTCTAGGGATACTAAATGTTTTAGGTGTCAAGGGTTGGGTCATATTTGTAGTCAATGTACTAATAAGAGAGTGATGATTTTGAATGACTATGGTGAATATGAGTCTCAAAGTGAGGGTGATGACGAGGGTGATGATGATGAGATGCCTGCGTTAGAGGATCCTAATGAGGGGTATGGGGCAGTTGTAGGAGAAGCACTAGTGACTAGACGGATTATGAATGCCCAAGTCAAGGAGGAAGAGACTAACCCAAGGGAAAACTTGTTTCATACTAGATGTTTTGTGAATAACAAGGTTTGCAATCTTATCATAGATGGGGGAAGTTGCACCAATGTGGCTAGTAGTGAGATGGTTGAAAAATTGGGTTTACCTACATTAAAGCATCCACAACCATATAGGCTTCAATGGTTAAATGATTGTGCAGAGATGAAGGTGAACAAACAAGTGTTGGTGTCTTTTTCTATTGGGAAGTATGTGGATGAGGTCTTGTGTGATGTGGTACCCATGCATGCTTGTCATATCTTGTTGGGTAGGCCGTGGCAATATGATAGGCGGGTGACACATGATGGGTTCAAGAATAGGTTTTCATTCGTATTGAAGAAGAAACAAATTGTATTACTTCCTTTGTCCCCAAAGCAAGTTTTGGAGGACCACTTGAAAAAAAAGAAGAGAGATGAGGCAAAAAGAAAGAGTGAACTAAAAAGTGAGGTGGCCTTGGGAAAAAAAAAGAAATGGCTGAAAAAAAGAGTGATAAAAAAAGTGAGATAGCCATACAAAAGAAAAAAAGAGAGGAAAGAAAATGAGGGAAAAGAAAATGAGAGGAAAGAGGCCAAAAAGAAAACATATATGGCCCAAAACGATGAGTTGAAACATTTGATGCACACACATGAACCACTTGTGTTGATTCTTCATAAAGAGATCCTCTTTAACACAAGTGATATAGTCGGGTCCCTCCCGAGCCTTGTTGTTTCACTTTTGCAGGAATTTGAAGATGTATTTCCGGAGGAGTTACCTCAAGGTTTACAACCATTGAGGGGAATTGAGCCCCAAATCGATTTTGTGCCTAGGAGTGCATTGCCGAATTGTCCAGCTTATAGGAGCAATCCAGAGGAGACTAAGGAGATGCAACAACAGGTAAGTGAGTTGTTAGATAGGGGTTTTGTGCGTGAGTCCATGTCTCCTTGTGCTGTGCCTGTTTTGTTAGTTCCTAAGAAAGATGGCTCATGGCGTATGTGTGTAGATTGTAGAGCAATCAATAACATAACCATTAAGTATAGGCATCCCATATCTAGACTAGATGATATGTTAGATGAATTGCATGGTGCATGTGTCTTTAGTAAAATTGACTTGAAGAGTGGTTATCACAAAATTAGAATGAGAGAAGGTGATGAGTGGAAAACTGCTTTTAAAACCAAATACGCGTTATATGAGTGGATGGTAATGCCTTTTGGCTTAACTAACGCTCCTAGCACCTTTATGAGGTTAATGAATCATGTCTTGCATGCACACATAGGAAAGTTTGTTGTGGTTTATTTTGATGATATCCTAGTGTACAGCAAAAACTTGGATGAGCATGTTAATCACTTGAGACTTGTACTAATCACACTAAGGGCTGAAAATTTATATGCTAACTTAAAGAAATGTGATTTTTGTACAAACAAACTTGTCTTTCTTGGTTTTGTGGTAAGTTCACAGGGGATACAAGTTGATGAAGACAAGGTAAGTGCTATTCGAGATTGGCCAACGCCTACTACTGTTGGTCAAGTTCGAAGTTTTCATGGTCTTGCAAGCTTCTATAGGAGGTTTGTCAAGGATTTCAGCACACTGGTAGCGCCAATGACGGCGGTGATTAAGAAGAACGTCCCATTCCATTGGGGCGAGGAGCGAGAAAAGTTTTTAGTCTTATTAAGCAAAAATTAATTAATGCTCCTTTACTTGTTTTGCCTGACTTTGCTAATACTTTTGAGATTGAATGTGATGCTTCAGGTGTAGGTATTGGTGGAGTATTGATGCAAGGAGGGCGGCCGATGGCCTACTTTAGTGAGAAGCTTAATGGGGCAATGTTGAATTACCCGACATATGACAAGGAGTTCTATGCACTTGTGAGGACTCTTGAGACGTGGCAGCACTACTTGAGGCCTAGGGAGTTTGTGATTCATACAGATCATGAATCCTTAAGACACCTTAAAGGGCAACAAAAGTTGAACAAGAGGCATGCCAAGTGGGTGGCATTCATATAGACATTTCCCTACATGATCAAGTACAAACAAGGTAAGGAAAATGTAGTGGCCGACGAACTATCACGAAGGTACATACTTTTCTCTACCTTGGAGTCTAAAATTTTGGGGTTTGAGCATGTTAAGGAGTTGTATGTGCTAGATGAGGACTTTAAGAGTGTGTTTGAAACTTGTATGCATGATCCACATGAAAAATTCTTTTTTCATAGTGGTTTCTTGTTTAGAGAAGACAGATTGTTCATTCCTAAGTCTTCAATTCGTGAATTACTTGTTAGGGAAACACATGAGGGTGGTTTGATGGGGCATTTTGGTGTGGCTAAAACTTTAAGTGCATTGCATGAACATTTCTATTGGCCACATATGAAGCGTGATGTTGAGCGTGTTTGTGAAAAGTGCATAACATGTAGACAAGCTAAGTCTAGGACACAACCGCATGGACTGTATACAGCACTTCCCGTCCCTAGTGAACCTTGGGTTGGTATTTCTATGGACTTTGTTTTGGGGTTGTATAGGACAAAGAAGGGGAGGGATTCTATATTTGTTGTTGTGGATAGATTTTCAAAAATGGCACATTTTATTGCTTGTCATAAAACTGATGATGCTTCTAACATTGCGGATCTGTTCTTTAGAGAAGTCGTTAGGTTGCACGGCATGCCTAGGAATATTGTTTCTGACCGTGATGTTAAGTTTCTGAGTTATTTCTTGAAAACGTTATGGGCTAAACTTGGCACAAAACTGTTGTTTTCTACCACATGTCATCCTCAAACGGATGGACAAGCTGAAGCTGTTAATAGAACTTTAGGAACACTTTTGCGTGCTATTCTTAAAAAGAATTTAAAGAATTGGGAAGATTTTTTGCCATTTGTTGAGTTTGCTTATAATCGTTGCATGCATTCTACTACAAATTACTCGCCATTTGAACTTGTATATGGTTTTAATCCTTTGGCTCCGTTGGATTTGATGTCTCTACCTGTGAGTGAAAGGTTAAACATGGATGGCAAAAAGAAGGCTGAGTTTGTTAGGGGGTTGCATGAAAAGGCCAAGGCAAACATTGAGAAGAAGAATGAGCAATATGCCAAGCAAGCCAACAAGGGGAAGAAGAAGGTGGTATGTGAGAAAGGAGATTGGGTGTGGCTACACTTGAAGAAGGAAAGGTTTCCCGAGAAGAGACGTTCAAAGCTATTACCTAAGGGCGATGGACCATTTCAAGTCCTTGAAAGGATCAATGACAATGTCTACAAACTCGATCTATCAGGTGAGTATAACGTGAGTTATACTTTTAATGTTAGTGACTTTTCGTTGTTTGATGTAGGTGATGAACAAGATTTGAGGACAAATCCTTTTCAAGAAGTGGAGGATGATGCGAACACGGTTGGTCAAGCTCCAAGGAGAGCATGGGACCCTTTAGAGTTGCCGGAGGGACCAATCACGAGGGGACGACTGAAGAGATTCAAGGAAGCTTTGCATGGGCTTATGGGCAATGAAGAAGGACTTACAAGCGAGCATCAAAGTGCTGAAGGGTTCGTGATGCATGGGAGTAAGTTTGGGAGCCAAAGGAACATTATTCAAGTGATCAATGAAGAGGAGTCCAGAAGCTTCGGCGCCCGAGCGGCCAAATATTACCGTCCGAGCGCCACACTTACTGTCCAAGGAGAAGAATTCCAGAACGCCTCGTGCCCAAGCAGTCACGTTCTACCGCCCGAGCGCGAATAGTACAGAACCCTCGGCGCTCGAGCGGTCAAATTCTACCGCCCGAGCGCGAGTCATTTTCGAGAAATTGTTTATTTCCTTGGTTAGAGTCCTACTTATTTTGGCAACTAGATATTGTTATCTTTTGAGTATGTAAAAGATATTGGACGAATTTTTGAACACAATTCAGATTATTATTGATTGAATATAAAAGTTTTAGAGTTTTGTCTCAAAACATTCAAAGCCTTGCTTTGTAATCAAAATCAAACTTATCAAAGTTTTTAACTTTGTGGCGTTTGTCGATCGTTCTTGCGCGGATTGTCAAGGACTTGATCTTTGAAGGTTCGTTCGACTTTTTCGATTGTTTATCTCGTGATTATTTGTTGTTAAACTTTTCATAGTTTAGAGGTGAAAATCACAACACACACACTTGATTCAAAAGATCGGGACAACAACGATTCATTGTTCGTTCATGAATTGAAGGCGCGATCCAAAATTAATCGTGTTTGCTATTCTTACGTACGTGGTTTCATATCATTTGCTTTCTTCATCCAAAAGTACTTCATGTTTCTTTTTATATGATTTCTTGTCATCCTTTGTCCTTCTTCTGTGCTCATAGGGCTTCTTTCCCTTTTCAGTTGATCCTCGACTGTCCTTCTTTGGCTTAGGACAGTCTGCTATGAAATGACCAGATTTGCCACAGTTGTAGCAAGCATAGGATTCTTCTTTGGGCTGATTTTTCAGATACTGCTTCTGGAAGTTTCCTTGATTCTTCCTCATAAACCTTCCAAATTTCTTGATAAACAATGACATAGCATCATTGCTCAATTGATTAGCAGATTTGTCAACTGAACCAGTTGGTTCCAGTCTGACAGCAATCAAAGCAGTTGTGGTAGTTGGTGTAGAAGGTTCACCTTCTCTGGTTTGTAGTTCAAACTAGTAAGCCTTTAGATCAGTAAACAAGTCATGAAGTTCGATTTTGTTAAGATCTTTTGACTCTCTCATAGCCATGGTCATTACATCCCTTTCTTTGGGAAGACCTCTAATCACCTTCAGTGCCACTTCTTTGTTCGAATACACTTTTCCAACTCCATTCAGTTCATTGATAATACCACCGATCCTCTCATCATATTCAGGCATGGATTCTCCAGCCTTCATCTTGATGTTGTCATATTTCTGAACAACAACTGATAGTTTTTCTCTTTTGTTTTCTCATTTCCTTCATACAGCTGGATCGGTTTCTCCCATATTTCTTTGCCAGTTTTGCACATCTTGATTTTGCTGAAAGTGACTTTATCCAGCGTTTTATACAAGATATCCTTAGCCATATTGTCAAGGTTGGCTTTCCTCTTATCCTCAGTTGTCCATTCCTCTCTGGGCTTTTCTATGCGATGAGTTGCCCATCAGTAATGGCAACTTCTGTATTTGCTTTTAGGATCTTCATGGGATCATCAGTAATGACATACCACATGTCGTCATCTTGTGCAGCTAAATGAGCCTGCTTTCTGATTTTTCAGTTGTCAAAATCTTCTCTGAAAAACATCGGTATTTTATTAAATGAAGACATGTTGATAAGTTTTGAGTAAGTGTATTCTGAGACAAGATTTAACTGCTCTGATACCACTTGATAGGATCGGTTGATAGGTTGATATGTGTTTAGAAGGGGGGTTGAATAAACACTCACGAATTACACAATTTTTTCGAGTGAAGTGTCAGTTTTGTGATAAACTGAAACTAGGGATCTTGTCGGTCAATAACAATCAGTTTAACTAATGACAGTTGCAGAAATAAACTGACTGAAAGATAGAATATGTAACTGAATAAAGAACACAAAGATTTATGGATGTTCGGAGATTTTAATAACTCCTATGTCACCCCTTCTATCACAAGGATAGGATATGCCCTAAAAGACTTTGATCGATACAAAAATTGTACAGACCCACTTCAGTTTGGACTTAACACTGCCAAAGCTGAAACTCTTAGTTTACACAATATCTCACAGTTCTTTGACTGATCTTAGCACAACTGATCTAGTTAAATATCGAATGAAATACAAAACAGTTTGTGCTTATTAGTTTGAAAAGTAGCCTCAAATGCTAAAAATATATCTGATAAGTGTGAGCTTTTTGATTCTTGAATAAGAGAAATAATCTCAGCAGAGTAACAGCAAGCTTAAGAGAATGGATAGATCGATTCCCTTGCTCAACTGCTCTTCTCACCTATTTATAGGTTTCTCTTCAACGGTAATATTAAATATAATATGAATCTTTATAACCGTTGATTGCCACGTCAATATTCTTCTGACATTCGTACACTGTAGACTCTGAAATGCGGCGTTCCACTATGAGTTGCAGTCTGCTTTGTACTATTGTCGGTTGAATGTCCTTTTAAATAACTGATGACGTGTACAGCTGAATGATCAGCTGATCGCTAGTAAGCTCACAACTGAATATATAAACTGATCAGTTTGGAAACTGATCAGTAAGTTGTCTCCGAAAATTCAGTTCAGCTGGTTTTAGTTGCCTTCAATAAATTGCGCATTTAATCTTCAGTTAGGCAACCGTTAGTTGATTTAGGTAATTCAGCTACTTGATCAGTTAGTCCAATAATTTAAACATATAGTTTGTCAAATGGTCGAAATTAAGTTTCCAACATAAGGTGCACATAACCCGAGGACCGACACTAGTTTCCGCATTAGTTATGATTTATGATTTTAAGTGATGCTAAAGATATTTTTACAACGATTTATTTATAAGTGGTTTTTAGAGGTTATAGTATGGGTATACTTTTCAAATGTTATTTTTAAGTTTAGTAAAATGTTGGATAATTTTATGCTAAATTATTTCTTTTGGTTTTCAAATGTTAGTTGGTTGATTTATTTTAAAATGATGTCAAAAATATTTTATGGTTCGGCCGAATGCTAAGTGAGGTTTGAAATTTTTTTTTTTACACGTTTTAAGAAAACGAATAGCAGACATTTCACAGTTGTTATTGCGACACAAAAAATGCAACACGGAAGAAGATCTAGACGACTAAATAAAGCAATGCTAATGTAACGCTAAAAATTAGGATCGTAAAAGTTGTCCACTACAACAAAAACGCTAAAAGACAACGGATAAAATCCGTTGTCGTAGGTCATTTAAAACTGTTGTAACTGACAGTGTTGTTGAAATTGTGTTCAACGACAACGGTTGGATAACTGTCGCTAATTAGCTACGATTTATGATATACCGTCGCTAAAATTAGCGACAGGTTTTGTATACCGTCGCTAAAATTAGCGACAGTTTCTGACTAAGCCATCGCTAATTAGCGACGGTTAAGAGAAACATCGTCATTAATTAGCGACGGTTTAGAGAAACACTGTCGCTAATTGACGAAGGTTTAGACATAATCCGTCGCTAATGTTTTCAGTAAAATAAAAAAAATTACTTTTATAATTTAATAAATCTACCAAAAAAACTTACAATCTGACTGAGCTAACAATATTCATGATCTTAAGCACTTAGAAATTTACCAAGAATTGAAGCGAAAAAACTTACCTTAAACACGCTAACCCACAACGATTTTCTAAAACTGTTGTCGTTTGTCCAAAAAACACACTAATCCACAGCGATTTTTGTTGAAACCGATGTTAAAAGAAAAAAGACAACGATTTTAATAAAAAAACCGTTGTCTTTTGAGTGTTGTTGAATACATATTTTCTTTATAGTGGTCGGCGATTATAGTCAAGAAAAATATGAAGAGGAGCACCCAAAAAAAAGAAAATGATGCAAGGAAGAGAGGAAATAACTCATACTCTCATGCAAGACATGCGGTGGGTCAAAGAATTCTCCATTCCAACTTTGCCTACATCTTCCATGTAAGAAAGCTTCTCAGCGTACCCCGGAGACATGGCTGCTGCTTCCATCCTTCACTAATTTTTCTCTTTTCTTTTCGTTTTTCTTGGCTCTCTTAATTTCTGAAAGCAGCGATCAAGAATGTTGGAAGACCACCGGGCTCAATTTCTGTGGCCGTGTGCTACGGCAACACTCTTTTAATGCCAGGTAAACATAATAACTAATAAATTAATTTACAAACAAAAGTACTTTGTCGTTGGAAGGAAACCCCATGCCAAAAGAAACTATAAATAAAATTGATAATATTGTAATATTTTAATTTATTTGTTATTTACTTATACACGGTTTGGTTCGTAAGAATGTGAGAAAAAAATAGAATGCATAAGAATATAATGATAATTTTTTGTAAAATTCGACTCAAATATTAAATTAAACAAATATATTTAATCAATTATTGTCTTATCATTTATGTCAAATACTGTTTTATTGATATTTCGTGTTATATGTTAATTTCTATGTATTTTAAATCGAGCGGACGTAGAGAAATAATTTTCGTTTCTAAATTTTGTTCGCGATAATATATTAAAATTTTAAATTTATATATATATATATATATATATATATATATATAATATTTTATCAATTTTGAGACGTAACGTCATAAGACCATCTCCAATGAGAGCATTATAACACCCATTTAACACTCCCTATCCATTGTGAGTGGGCGTTATAACGCCCACTCACAGAAGAGAGAATGAGTGGGCGTTCAATTGTTTGAACGCCCCTCTGTCAGTTTATTTTTTTAAAAAAATTGGACAGATAGCGACGGTTTTTTCAAAAACCGTCGCAATTTGAGACTACTTTTCACAAACCGTAGCAATTTGCGATGGTTTTTTACAAACCGTCGCTGACACGCGGGCCCCACGTGTTTTGTATTTAGTTTTTTATTTCTTAACGGTAGGATTTTTTTTATAAATTTTTTTTTTCAATTATTTGTAACGGCTAGTTTCTAATTTCTTCTATAAATACCCACAAATTTGTACACATATTTTCATTCCAACTCACTACAATCTACAATTCTACTCTCTAATATTCTCCCGTCTATTTTCTTTGAAGTTCCAAAAATCGTATTTTCTATCCGAAATGGATGAAAATAATAAGACATTGTTTACAAATTTCTTGAATTCTGCAAACAACCCGCAAGAATATACATCTTCCCAAAATCCACAAATTCCACCAAATTATCAATACCCACATCCAATTTCCAAATAAGACGTTTCCTCCCCAAAATTTCAAAGGTTTTGGAAATTCTATGAATCATCAAAATTATGCCCCTCGAGGTCCATATCAACCGTTTCCAGCAGAATATTGGCAAAACATGAGTCATCCGTATTTCACGCCGCCGGTTGTTCATGGATATAGTACCCCGCACACAAATGTTATGCCTTTTACATCTCCGATATCGAATGAACCTGCAACTCCGACTTTTGTCCCGGAGACGCAAATTTTTGATCGTGAATCCCCAATTGAGGTGGTCAATTTAGAAAAAATGATTTCAAATGCTGAGGGTTCAAGAAAACGTTCAAGTTGGACAAAGATTGAAGACGAGGTGTTAGCGAGAAGTTTTGTCACTATCAACGATGATCCAATAATCGGCAATGATCAAAAGGCGGATGCTTTTTGGGGAAGTGTTGCAAGCTACTACAATGAGAATCGTCCCTCAGGTTCAAACACCAGAAGTGCAAATGTTATACGGTCGCATTGACACAATACAATCCAAAAGAAGGTATATCGATTCAACGCAAATTATAATAGTGTTTACAGTTCATATCGAAGTGGTCACAGTGACATAGATTTTTTGAGGTTTGCGTACGAAAAATATCGATCTGAAAACAATGGTGTTGCATTCAATCTCGAGCATGTGTGGAGAACTGTCAAAGACCGTCCAATGTTTACTCCACAGTCCGCTGATCACTATGTGGCCACAAAGAAGACGAAGAGTTCAGAGTCGGGAGCAAGCAACACCTCCTCTAACCAAGATGTGAGCATAGACCTGGATGATGAAGATACTCGTCCAATGGGACAAAAGGCAGCAAAAAGAAAGGGAAAAGACAGAGTCAAATCGACCATAGAAGATCTTACAGTAAACTACAACAATGTTTTCGCAAAGTTCACCGAGTACACAAGCGTGAAGAAGTCCGAAGTTGATCTGAAACAAAAACAACTCGAAGTAGAGGAGATTAAGGCAAAAGCTGCCTTGTCCAGATTTGAAGCTAAAAATCGACGCTTGAAGTTGAAGGAGTACGAAATCTTGAACAAAGACATCTCGCAGATGACAGAGGAACAGCTTATCATACATGAATGTCTATGCCAGGATATTAGGTTGAGATGGAATATCTAAACTATTAACTCAACTTTCATTTTCTATTATTATTTTTATTATATTTGTCATTTCGATTAATGTGATTTTAATTTATTATCATTTTTGCAAAATTGTTATTATCAAATATACGTTGGAAACTAGCCGTTGCAAAGCAGCCGTTGGAATATCTACTTTATTTAATAAATATATTTTAAAAAACATTAATATTATTTTTTAAAATTAATAAAATTATTTTATTACGAAGTTAGATTAATTTTAAAATTAGATTTATGATTTAAATAATGTAAAATATGTTTAAAACATATTTATTTAATATGAAAAAATTTAAAGATAAATGAGTGGACTGTGAGACCCATGAATAATGAGTTATAATGTTAAAAAGAATGTGGGTAAAAGAGATATGTTGTTATAATGAGAATGTGGCAGTGGACCCCACGTTTTTTGATGAGTTGGTGGATGTTATAACACCCACCCATTGTGGATGCTCTGATAGCACCACATTGGTGCAAATGAAATATATATATATATATATATATATATATCTCCACAATTTACACTACATAGGAGCAACTCCAAATGTGGACAGATTTTTCCTTTTTATTTTTTTTAATTTTTTAGTTTAATTTAATTATTTTACATTTTAATTAAATAATAAATTTATAAATTTTTTAATTTTAAATAAATTTTAACTTAAAATTTTAACATTTTGAAATATTAATTATAAAAATTCAATATTTTAATTTCAAATTAAATTACTACAAAAATAAAAATTTAATAAAAAAATCAAATTAAATTGCTAATGCATTAAAAAGAATACAAAATGCAGAAGAAAAACAACAAATATCACAAAACAACATTTACAAACAACAAAATGACAAAACATAAAAATAGATTTTAGTAATTAGGTAAATCGGACCCCGACCCTCCAATATCTTCGATAAAGATCCAAAGTTATCATTATCTCACGTTCAACTTCAAGTATTATTCGCAAAATTTTCTGTTGTTGAGTTCTAGTGTACTCAAGTATATTTGGATCGGTAATTTTGCTTATAACCTTGTATAAAATTCTATCTTCTATTTTTTTCTCTTCTTGCGCAAGTCTAATCTTTTGAAGATCATAGTTTTGTTTTTTCGGCAGCTCCTTGTTTCAAAACATTCAAAAGGTCACGATTTTGTTTTTCAATTGTACGTTGAATTTGATAAATGTCTTTCTCTTTTCTTCTTTAATTTGGTTTTTTTTTTTCACTCTAATTGGTCTTTTAGAGCTGTCACCGACATTGTCGTCACATTTATTGAAAATGTAGAGAATATAGGTGAACCTGATTGGGGCGATTTTTTAACTAAAGTGATTGTGATGTATAAAGATTAGTAGCACGCATTCTAGATTTCTTGGTTAAAGGAATTTTGTCTCCTTTGAAATTTTTCACAATCCTTAACAATATTCCACAGATGATCGAATGAAAACACTTTGTTATCTTTACTCTCTTCCGCATACAGTATTTTTGCGCAATTCATCTACATGAAAGTATAAAATATTAATTACAAAATTTTGATTATTAATTACTTGTAATTTTTTTAAAAAATATCTCACAATATCTTGTTCTGATGCACTACTTGGATTGAGATTTTCAATTTGTCGAAGCATCCTCTCAAATGTGCAACATAAGTGAGTATGCTTCCAACGTGTTTCTCAATTGATCTTTGAGGACGTGGATGTAAATCTTCTTCTTTCTTTGTTGTACTTCTCTTGAATCTGAGACCAAAGTTGACATCTCGATTGGTTTATACTTATTATAGGATCCTACAAAATATCAAAATAAATATGACACAAGAACTTATCTTCATCAACAATGTAGTTAATTCTTGAATTTTCATCCATCATTCTCGATATAAGATGTTTTTAGTTGTGTTGTATATGTTTTTCAATAGATATAGATTTACTTATAATATTTGGGGTTATGCTTTGAAATATGCAAAAGAAACGGTGTCCTTTGGATGAAATTTCAGTAGATCTCATCCATTGAAATCTCATTTGCAAGCATATGAATTTATTTTGGACATGCAGTGTAAAGATAATCATGTATGTGAATTTATTTTGGATATTTATATTAAATTATACGCTTGTTCACATGTAGGAGAATATAGAATTAATTTTCACATGCAATTTTCCTATCTAACTGTCATATCACTGACATATGTTTACTACTTTGTACACACATCAGTTTTTTCTTATTGCCTTCCAATGGTTCACAGTGCCATGGCAAAGCCTTACCGAAAGCATTTCTACCTTTTCATCGTGCAACCCCAAGCACAACTAATATGGCATTGGTTGAACTAGAGAAGGCTGGTATTATGAAGTTCCTTTATAAGTCAGGTAGTGCATCCTTCAGATGTTGGGACATCGTGTTCTTGCACCCAAGACATAGTGGAAGTTTAAAATTTTTGTTCTTGGACATCGTATGTTCAAAAACATTCATAGGGTGCTCTAACAATTATATCTTCGCGTATATAACGATGGACTTCAAGCTATTCCGGATTTTAAGCATATATAGCGCTTCTTGTATATCCCTACGAACTGTTCCTCAAACTCGATCGTCTAATTAGGTCCACGATCAAAATCTATCCTCCTCTCTTGGATTGCACTAGAAATCACAAGCGATTTATGCGTTGAGACTTTATGGAAGAGGAGGGGGGATTTGCAAGCTTTGTGTGCAAATTTTGTGTGAAAAATTGTGGTCATTGTATTAGCACCCCTCATAGTGTATATATAGAGTGAGATTCCTAATCTAATTAGGAGTCCCTCTCTCACAAGGACTCTACATATATCATTATATTAAAACACTCATATAATTAATAAATGAGTTAGTTTAAAAATTAAATAATGATTTCTTAATTTAACTCCTTTGTTAATTTAATTCTAGACTCTTCTAGAACATTTATGACAATTTGTACATGTTAGTAGTCACTACGACTAGCACCAACATTTAATTAGTAAATTCCAAATTCACTAAATAAATGATTCCGAACTCATTATAACCCCGATCGACGATCCGAGAGCGCGGATGTGTCATGGATACAAGTCTTGTTCATATAATCAAAATCGAAAATTTCGAAGATCAAAATTTTCACTTACCATATTGGGCAGCTGCCAGTTTTAGTAAACTCCTTTACAAAATAGGCAGTTCCACTCTCCTTCTTTATTTAGAAATCAGGCTAACTTTCATTTTTTCAATCCTATGAAATTAGCTCATAATATCCTTTTTAAGCATCCAGTTTGACCTCTATCAAACTATATTCGCCAAATTTCAACTATTTAAAATTTGATTATCTCAACGAGAACACAGAATCCGATACTTGTGTGATCCTCAATGGTTCAGGAATACAGCTAACCGTGGGTTCACATCTCCATGTGACCATGTGATTCATAATAACATTTAATTTTATTCGGGTTTACCCTAGTTAATCCCATTCTTTACATCAACTCCTTGATCAAGAAAGTCAGAACTCATTTCTGATTGCACCCATTGGATCATGGTAAGAACGTCTAGTAGCATCACCCCATGATCCCCTAGGTATCACTGATAAGGCCTGCAAGAACCTTTAGTCATGGTTAGCGTACAGTACGGTCCCTTCAACCTTTATATCCTCATCGAATCTTGATAGGCTCATAATAGTTAGTATTTTTATTTTCATATTTTCTATTATTCCAACCTCCGATATGTTTAATTGATACATTTTTGTGTAATTTTATTGTAGGAGGAACTTTCACGGTCTTGGAGAAAATTTGAGCTAAAAATGTGATGTTTATCACATTTAAAGTTTCCAAGATAGAGTTTGAAAGAGAATGGCCAAATCAGAAGAGGTCCTGGAATAAGGCGTGACCACGCCTTATGATGATGTTTCAGCTGCCAAAAAAATTGCAAGGAGGAAAATCTAGATAAAATATTATTTATTATTTTATATTTAGGAATTAATTAGGATTAATTTTGAGTTAGTGGGCTTTTAGTTTAATTTTTTAGACCCAACCAATTTTCCATCCACATAATAAACAAGAGGCGACAAGAAGGAAATTCTCTCTATCATTCTCACTTGAAAAAGGGGGCGCAGCCTTGAATAGATTTCTCCAACCAAATTCCACTCTCATCACACGTATGCAGCAAGAAGGCGCTAGAATTTTCTTCGTCTCTTAATTAGTTTGCACTCTTTCTTTTGTATTGTTATTTAATTTTCATGGAGATTATAGATCAAACTATGTTAGGCTAATTTTCTTAGTCTGTTTCAAGGGATATTATACTATTTTAATTTTAACACTGTGAGGTTTTTGTGTTTTAATTTAATATTCGTGTTTTGCCCAAGTATTCGTTGATTTATGATTTAATTATATGAATGTTATACGTCAATTAATCTGATAATTTAATTTGATGTATAATTTTCTACTGCTAACCATGAATTCAGTGATCCGTAATTGTCATGAACGATTGGTACATGAGTAGCAATAGGTTAGATGTGTTGTGCTATCATAACGTGTGTAATCTAAATAAATCGACGGAACTAGATCTTCCAATTGCAGCTATTTCGGTTGTTAGATTTTAGGATTAACTGTTTTCACGAAACTAAAATGCTATCTTTAATTAATATGGAACGCTATCGTGCCCAGTTGATTATTGGTAAGTTTTGACTGGATGCTGGGTTTGGTTAATTAATTTAGGAAAACACAAGAATTTTAGCGGCTATCCCTATTATTCTAAGGTTAATTGCTTGGAATAACATGAATAAATGATTGGTTAACCGATGAACAATGAGATAATTAAATAGTAGAATCCCCTTGAATCAGTATTTTCTCGTATTAAATTCTTCACTTTATTCTCGTCGATTAATTTTCATTTCTAGATTCAGTATTTTTCTTGCTTGGTAATTTTAGCTTCGGTTATTTTATTTAGTAATTATCAAAACAAATCTCCCCTTTTTATTTTTATTATCAAAAGAAATAAATCTACCGTTCCCTGTGGATTCGACCCTACTCACCATTACACTAATTTTATTTAAAAGAGTAGGAATTAATTTGGTGGTCAACGACAGCACACCAAATTTTGGCGCCGTTGCCGGGGAATGGTGCAAGGTTAATTTCTTTTGATTTTTATTTTATTTTGTATGCCTCGTTCTTCTCGTACAGGTAAACTCGAATACAATCCGGAAATCGAGAAGACAGCTAAGAGATTGAGAAAAGAAGCAAGATTAAGGCGCGAAAAGCAACCATCATCATCATCTCCTGATTTGAATGCATCATTGGACTCCAACGATACAGAAAGCGAACCAGACATTGATCTTGAGGTTGAAAGAAGTGAAAGTGACCAAGAAGAAATGGCAGGACAAGCTCAAAGAACACTCAGGGAGTTAGCTAATCCTAATGTTATTCAACAACCATTATGCATTCAATTCCCTACTACTGATGCTACTTTTGAATTAAAATCTGGCTTGATTCATTTATTGCCTACTTTTCGTGGTGTTGCAGGTGAAGATCCCCATAAACATCTGAAAGAGTTTCATATTGTTTGCACAGCCATGAAACCACAAGGGATCAAAGAGTAACAAATTTCACTGCGAGCTTTTCCATTCTCTTTGGCCGACAAGGCTAAAGATTGGCTCTACTACTTGCCTTCTGGATCCATAACAACTTGGGACAATATGAAACAACAATTTTTGGAGAAGTTCTTCCCAGCTTCACGAGCAGCAAATATTAGAAAAGACATTTGTGGGATCAGACAGCTGCACGAGGAAACTTTGTATGAGTATTGGGAGAGATTCAAGCAGTTGTGTGCCAGTTGTCCACAGCACCAGATTCCCGAACAGCTACTAGTTCAATATTTTTATGAGGGACTCTCGCTCTTTGATAGGAACATGATTGATGCTGCAAGTGGAGGTGCATCGGTGAACAAAACGCCTCAAGAGGCACGAGCTCTAATCTCCAACATGGCTGCCAATGCACAACAGTTTGGTACTAGGCAAGACATCCCTCCACGACAAATCAATGAGGTAAGTGTTACTCCTATCGATCAAAGGTTAGATTCTTTGACATCTCTTTTGGAAAAGTTGGTCGCAGGACAGGTGCAACAGGTAAAAGCTTGTGGTGTATGTGCTATGGTGGGACATCCTACAGACACGTGCCCTACATTACAATAAAATCCAACACAACAAGTTAATGCAATCGACGGATTTCCTGGACAAACTCAGCGTCGATACGATTCATATTCTAATAGCTTCAATCCAAGATGGCAAGATCACTCGAATTTCAGCTATAGGAATCAAGGAGGTCAACAGGGATATCCACAACAAAATTATCACAAACATCCATCACTTGCGCAAGCCTCTAACTCAGGTATGTCCCTAGATGAAATTGTGAAGGTCTTAGCTAAGAACACTCAAAAATTTCAACAGGAAACGAGGGCTAGCATTCAGAATTTGAGCACTCAAGTGGGACAGTTGGCGACCTCAATTCACAAGTTGGAAGCACAAAATTTAGGTAATATACCTTCTCAGACAGTGGTGAATCCAAGAGAGAATGTGAGTGCAATTACTTTGAGAAATTGTAAAGAATTGGATGTTCAAGAAATTGGGGTACAAGCATCAGCTAAGCAAAAGGAAGAGAATGAGATAAAAGTTGAGGATAAAATAATCAATCAAGACGATGCTCCGAAAGGTAAGTTTTCTCCTCTATTTGAGTATAAACCCATCCCCCCATTCCCTCTTGCATTGAATAGGAAATGTGAAAGTATTAAGGAGTTGAATGACATTATTCGTAGAGGTGAGGTAAATATTTCTTCATTAGATGCTATGAAACCAATACCTCGTTGTGATAAAATTTTAAAAGAGTTGTGTACTACAAAAAAGAGACATAAGTTGAAGGAGTGTAAAAGGGAAAAGGCAGGAGGACATGTTTCTACTGTCATTCAAAAAACTATTCCTATCAAATGCAGTGATCCAGGTATGTTTTCTATCCCTTGTACTATTGGCAATACTAGACTTGAAAAGGCTATGTTGGATTTAGGTGCTTCTGTCAATGTCATGCCTGATTCTGTTTATAATTATTTGGAACTTGGACCTTTGACTGAAACTGACATTGTGATCCAGTTGGCTGATAGGTCCACTGTATATCCTAGAGGTGTAATTGAAGATGTTCTTGTGAAAGTTGAAAATTTGGTTTTTCCTGCTGACTTTATGTGCTTGACATGGAAAATGATGATTTAAACAGTCAAATTTTGCTAGGAAGACCATTTTTGAAAACTTCAAAGTCTGTCATAGATGTTAATAGTGGTACTCTTACTATGGAATTTGATGGTGAGATTGTTAAGTTTAGTATTTATGATACCATGAAATATCTTGTTAGTGAAAGCACTATTAATACTCTTGATATTGCTAATCACTTGTCACAAGAAAATTCAAAATTTGTGGATAAGAATGATTTAGAGGAGATTATTGAAAGACCTGTTGAAAATTCTAATACTATATTTTCTCTCTCTGATTCGCAGATATCTAAAATTATGCAAAAACTTCCTCCAGATCGACTCAAGCATGTACTCATAAAAAAGGGAGGAAATATCCAAGGGATAGAGATTTCCAAGAAATTCAAAGAAAACAAGCATTTGCTGAAATTTGCTATGAAAATATTCAAGCAGAATAAAGTGGACAAAGTGACTATATATGAACCACCATGAGCAACAAAAAAGAATGAAGTCGAGTCAAAGACAATAAAAAGAGGCGCTAATTGGGAGGCAACCCAATTTTTATTTTTATTTTTGGTTTTGGTTTTTATTATTTTGATTTTTTTTCTTTTTTTTAAATAGTACAATTTTTGTTACATTTCTGCAGAAGACGTCTTCTAACAAGGCGTGACCACGCCTTATAAGAATACCACTTCTGCGCAAAAAAAAAAAAATTCCAGTAGAAGTTTTCGTACAAGGCGTGGCCACGCCTTGTTGAAACACCTCTACTGATTTGGAAAAAAAAATAAGTTCCAGTAGAGATTTTCACACAAGGCGTGGCCACGCCTTGTTGAAACACCTCTACTGAATTTTTAAACCAAAAAAAAAAAAAATTATTAACCTACTTTTTTTTCTCTCTCCCACAGCAGTCACGCTCTCACCTCTCCACCGCCGCAGTAGATGATGTTTCTTTACGATGCTCAACAATTTTCAGGGGAGTTCTTTAACTTTCCTACTATTTTATCGTTTTGGTTGAGCATCTATTTTTTGTCATTGAGGACAATACCAAGTTTAGATGTGGGAGTTTGTGTGAGAAGTTTGACTTGACTGTGAGATTTTTGATTTTTTTTTCTTATTTGATTTTTAGTATGTTGATTTAATTTTTCTGCATTTTGGGTTAAAAAATAAATAGTGACGTTGTTAGTTCCAAGCACCTAGTTCATTTGTTATCTCTTTCTTCTGAACCCTGATTGCCTCTGATGCGAAAAAAATGATGTTTTCTTTGCGTGCAAATGTTTTTGCATTCTCACTTTTGCATTATGAATAAGTTGCTCTTGATGATTTTTAGAGAGGACAAGTGTGTGGGATTTAACACAATTGCTATTATTTTTTTTTTGTGAGCTTTGAGCCTATGAGCAATCATGATATTATGCTCTATTTTCTTTGATTGTGTGTTGTCATTGCATTGTTAATTTTTCTAGAACTTGCATTGTTATACATGTCTTTGTCAACACTTTGTGGTGGATTAGGTGCATAGACAAAATGATAAGGGCATTTAGGGTTAAAACATTTTCTTTCGCATCATCTGAGCCGTTCTTTGAGCCTACCCTGATTCATAGACCCCTAGTGAACCAAGTTTGAGCCTCAGCCTTTTTCTTTTAATAAAAATAACCACATTACAAGCCGTGATAAATCTTTTTTGTTGGTTATCCCTCTTTTTGAACCTTGAATTGGAAAATCATATAAAATTTTCATAAATAGCATCATTCAATCCAAAATAGTGTGAATTGTTGGGATTTAGTCAATCTCGAACCTCATAGTCACCGTCGTCTACAAAAAAACAAAACAAAAACAAAAAAACAAAAAAAAAAACAAAAGAAAGAGAAAGAAGAGAAGTAGACGAAGTGAAAAAGAAAAGAAGAGCAAACAAATAGAATAAAAAGAGGGCTCTTGATGTTATAATGAGATTGAAGATATTATTTGAATGCAATTGTTTTGCGAAAAGTGCATATGATTTCTCCAATTCCATAGCTCATTGTTTCCTTTTATCATACCTTACCCCTAGCCACGTTACAACCTATTTATAGCCCTTTTTGTTTGTGTATTTTAATTCATTCATTTAGTAGACAGATGTGATATATTTGCAAGCCTATGGTAAAAATTTTCAATGCATTTGACATGAGAGTTTGTTGATATATATCCTAGACACTAATGAGCGAAATGAGCGAATCTTGTGAGAAGTTGTTAAATCCCATGCATTTTAATTTCTACACATTCTGATTGCAGTGATGGTTCATGATGTTATTTTGTGAGATGCTCTGAATTTAAAATGTTTTGTTGCATAAAAAAAATGTTTTGGATAAGTAGAGGAAGCGGAAGGAGGACGAAAAATTGAGATAATGAATTGATCTATTTTATGCTTGAGGAAAAGCATCGTTTAGGTGTGGGAGATTTTGATAGGCTCTTAATAGTTAGTATTTTTATTTTCATATTTTCTATTATTCCAACCTCCGATATGTTTAATTGATACATTTTTGTGTAATTTTATTGTAGGAGGAACTTTCACGGCCTTGGAGCAAATTTGGGCTAAAAAGGTGATGTTTATCACATTTGAAGTTTCCAAGATAGAGTTTGAAAGAGAATGGCCAAATCAGAAGAGGTCCTGGAATAAGGCGTGACCACGCCTTATGATGATGTTTCAACTGCCAAAAAAATTGCAAGGAGGAAAATCTAGATAAAATATTATTTATTATTTTATATTTAGGAATTAATTAGGGTTAATTTTGAGTTAGTGGGCTTTTGTTTAATTTTTTAGACCCAACCAATTTTCCATCCACATAATAAACAAGAGGCGGCAAGAAGGAAATTCTCTCTATCATTCTCACGTGAAAAAGGGGGCGCAGCCTTGAATAGATTTCTCCAACCAAATTCCACTCTCATCACACGTATGCAGCAAGAAGGCGCTAGAATTTTCTTCGTCTCTTAATTAGTTTGCACTCTTTCTTTTGTATTGTTATTTAATTTTCATGGAGATTATAGATCAAACTATGTTAGGCTAATTTTCTTAGTCTGATTCAAGGGATATTATACTATTTTAATTTTATCACTGTGAGGTTTTTGTGTTTTAATTTAATATTCGTGTTTTGCCCAAGTATTCGTTGATTTATGATTTAATTATATGAATGTTATACGTCAATTAATCTGACAATTTAATTTGATGTCTGATTTTCTACTGCTAACCATGAATTCAGTGATCCGTAATTGTCATGAACGATTGGTACATGAGTAGCAATATGTTAGATGTGTTGTGCTATCATAACGTGTGTAATCTAAATAAATCGACGGAACTAGATCTTTCAATTGCAGCTATCTCGGTTGTTAGATTTTAGGATTAACTGTTTTCACGAAACTAAAATGCTATCTTTAATTAATATGGAACGCTATCGTGCTCAGTTGATTATTGATAAGTTTTGACTGGATGCTGGGTTTGGTTAATTAATTTAGGAAAACACAAGAATTTTAGCGGCTATCCCTATTATTCTAAGGTTAATTGCTTGGAATAACATGAATAAATGATTGGTTAACCGATGAACAGTGAGATAATTAAATAGTAGAATCCCCTTGAATCAGTATTTTCTCGTATTAAATTCTTCACTTTATTCTCGTCGATTAATTTTCATTTCTAGATTCATTATTTTTCTTGCTTGGTAATTTTAGCTTCGGTTATTTTATTTAGTAATTATCAAAACAAATCTCTCCTTTTTATTTTTATTATCAAAAGAAATAAATCTTCCGTTCTCTGTGGATTCGACCCTACTCACCATTACACTAATTTTATTTAAAAGAGTAGGAATTAATTTGGTGGTCAAATCTGCAACCATTGGTATATCAAAAGTAGCATATGAATTCGATAACGATGCGATTTATCTTTGAGTATTAATAGTGACATGGTATGTGCAACTAGGAAAACACCTTTCCCCAAAACACATTTCTTGCTCTCGACAGATACTCCTTGGACTATTAACTTATCAGATTGCATAAGATATATTCACCCGTAGGCGAACGGTGAATCCTCGACTACAATATATTGGCTCCTAGGTATTTCGAAACTACACCCAACTTCGCCACCTGATGACCCTCGATGGAATCAGTAAATGGATCAAAGTGCATGCTAGTACGTATAGTCCCTACATTGTCCCAGGTTAAAGGACTAATGGTGTACAACCATAACTACAGAATATTCCATTCGATAAGTGAAAACCACTTGGACAGTTAGAGGGAGGGTTGTTCAACGCATCATCATATAATCAGCCATCCATGTGAATGGACATCTACATTCCCTTGCCAATGAAACATTTCGTTTACATCACAGATGCAAGTCTCGAGCTCAAGGGACCTTTATCCTTGTTTTAGGTGGCTGATTCGACTAGGAACCTGTTTAGAATATATGGTACACTTCCTAATGAGTTTCATGATCTTACTTTGTGACGCAGACCTCATGGTACCTATAGTATATTCAAGTACTTTATCTATGCAGGTTGCATGGGTATACAGATAAAGTATAATTCCATAATCGAAAAAAATCACAAAATATTATTAAAATAAAGATTTTTTTACATTAGAGTTAATAAAATCCCAAGCCAAAAGTTGGCTTGTCAGGCACCTACTTTGACAATCTCCCACTTGCCCTATAGCCAACTACCCATAGATCTTAGACCCATTGCTTGGCGATGCTTCTCAAACAATGGTCTTGGCAGGGATTTCTTCAGTGGATCAGCAACGTTATCTGCGGAGGAGACTCTCTCTACCGATATGTCTCCTCTTCTCACAATCTCACGAATTACATAAAACTTCCTCAGTATACGTTTGGATCGCTGATGAGACCTTGGTTCCTTCGCTTGCGCAACAGCACTTATATTGTCACAGTAGACGGGGACTGGATCAAGTGTTTGAGGAATGACACTCAACTCTTGGATGAAATTCCTCATCCTAACATCCTCCTTTGTTGCAGCCGATGCTACTATGTCGGCCTCAGTGGTTGAATCCACTGTGGTTTCTTGCTTGGAACTCTTCCAAGAGATAGCACCACCATTGAGTTTGAATACAAATCTAGAGGTCGATTTCGAATCATCCATATCTGATTGAAAGCTAGAATCAGTGTATCATTCCAATTTTAGTTCTCCACTCCCGTATACCAAGAACAAATTCTTAGTTCTTTTCAAGTACTTAAAAATGTCCTTCACTGCTTTCCAATGCAGTGGACCCGGATTCGACTAATATCTGCTTGCAACACTCAGTGCATATGCAATATCAAGTTGAGTAGATATCATGCCATACATGATACTTCCTATAGCAGACGCATATGGAATGAGGTTCATGATTTCTATATCTTCATTAGTCTTAGAGCACATATTTTGATAGAGTCACACCATTAGACACTAGGAGATATCCTCTATTGGACTCCTTCATAGAGAATCTCCTCGGTATGGTATCGATAGATGTGGATTGGGTGAGCCATAGCATCCTCTTTGATCTATCCCTATAGATCTGTATTCCTTATGCATATGATGTTTTACCCAAATCATTCCTGGAGAACTTACCAACTAACCATTTTTATTTGATTGCAACATCCCTACATCATTCCCAATGAATAGTATGTCATCAACATAAAGCACTAGGAATGTCACTGTACTCTCACTAACCTTCTTGTATACACCAGGTTCCTCAGGATTTTTGGCAAAATCAAACTCTTTGATAGTGTTGTCAAATATGAGGTTCCAGCTCCTTGATACATGTTTGAGTCCACAAATAGATTTCTAAAGTTTGCATACTTTATGCTCTATTCCTACTGATGTGAATCCTTCAGGTTGAGACATGTAAATCTCTTCCTTAATATCCCCATTATGGAACACTGTCTTCACATCTATCTGTCATATTTCATAGTCGTACCTATGCTGCTATAGCGAGTAGTATCCTAATGGACTTGAACATCACGACTGGAGAAAATGTTTCCTCATAGTCAATACCTTGCCTTTGAGTATATCCTTTTGCTACCAATCCTAACTTTGAAGGTCACCACCTTCCCATCCGCTCCAAGTTTCCTTTTGTAAATTCATTTGTATCATATGGGAACAATTCCCTCAGATGGATCTACTAAGGACCATACTTGGTTCGAATAAATGTAGTCCATCTCGGACTGCATGGCTTCAAACCATTTAGATGAATCGACATCAGACAATGATTCCTTGAAATTTCTTGGATCACATCCAGGAATGAGCTCATCTTGGCCCTCTTCAAGAAGCATGCTCAACCTATCAGGTGGCCTTGAGATCCTTTCGGATCTCCTAGGAGCTTGTGTTTCTTTGATTGACTGTTGGGGTGTGGGTTCTACTACTTGTGTAATGGGTGGTTCTCGAATCTCATCGAGTTCTATCATCCCACCTTTTCTATCTAATAGAAAATCCTTCTCCAAGAAGGTGACATTCCTTGAAACAAACACCTTTGTTTTAGTGGGATAATAGAAGTAATATCTAACAGAGTTCTTTGGATATCCTACAAAGTAGTAAAAATTGACTCTGCTATCCAATTTGTCCACCACTGCCTGCTTCACGTAAGCAGGGCATCCCCATATTCTTAAGTAAGAATATTTGGGTGACTTACACGTCCATATCTCATATGGAGTTTTATTCACTGCCTTTGTATGGACTTGATTCAACAACTTTGCCGCTGTTTCAAGCTCATATCCCCAAAAGGATGTCAGCAATTCAGTGAATCCTATCATAGATTGGACCATGTCCATCAATGTCCGATTACGACGTTCTGACACACCATTCAATTGGGGTGTGGCAGGTGGAGTCTACTGTGAGAGAATCACATTCTCTTTAAGGTAGTCTTGAAAATCTGTACTCAAGTATTCTCCACCTCAGAGTAGTGTTTTAGTACTCTTTCTTAACTATTTCTCTACTTTTGCTCTGAATTCTTTGAACTTTTCAAAAGTTTCAGACTTGTATTTCTTAAAAACACATACCCAAACATCGAATATCATTGGTAAAGGTAATGAAGTAGGAATGACCAAATTTCGTGCTAACACTGAAATGTCTGTCCTTTTTATAACTTAAAAAGCATTAGAATTTTTTTTCTAACTTAACTCGGACGAACCCTCTCAAGTATATAAAAATATTTTTATAAAATATTTTGCACCCTTTTAAAACATTAAATCAACCAACTAGTATTTGAAAATTAAAAGAAATATCTCCAAACGTAAAATCGTCAAATGTTTACCAACCTAAAAAGCAATAAACTTAAAAAGTATCATCCTCTCAAAAACCACTCAAAAGTATAAGTAAATGGTCTTTAAAAATCTTTTAACGTAAATCGTATTTATAAATCATAAGTGCGGAAAAAGTAGAAGCTCTGGTCCTCGGGTTGTGTGCAGCTTCAGTCCAGTCAGGTAAACCATCAAGACCTCTATCAAACTCACCTGCATCCATCACACCTAATGAGTCTAAAAACTCAACACACCATAATTTTGATAACAAGTAATACGTATAAAATCACATGGAACAGTGAAAGATACCTTTACGTAAAAATAACATTTTCATGACATGCAAACATAAACCTTAACCTTTCCCTTTGCCTCATTCATAACATGCATCCTTTTATCATGATCATAAATATTTTCCTTTTTATTGAATTCATATCATTAATTGTGACGTTCCTCAATCCTCAAAAGTCGATGGATCCATCTACATGTAACCACAGTACTGGGCGGCGGGGACACCGGCAACACTCTCACCGGTCAACTGGGCCTTGGCCTATCCTCATCGAATGAAAATACGATAGTCGGGCTCTTTCTGGGGCTTTCTCCCATAAATGGGCTCCCTCTGGGGGCCTTTTCCCTCACGATATTCTCATTTTTACCTCAAATCCTCATATCCTCAATAGTCACAATTACTTCACTTCCTTCCACGTTTTACATTCTCATCACTTTATAAAAATCATGCATAACATATCATTTTTATTTTTGAAACCAAGCATGCAACATAGCTTTTAAATGTCAACATTAAATCATAAAAATCCAATAGACATTTAAAAATCATAATTTAACATGTAATAAATAATAAAAATTTGAAATAATCATATGATTATATAAAACAGCATTAAGAGCACTGTCATGACGTTTACTAATTTTTAGGTGTTAAATGATCGTTTTACCCCTAGACATAAAATTTCTCGTTTTTGACTTTTACATGATTTCATTGACTCAAACATGTCCCAAATAATTATTTAAGCCTAAATTAAAATTTCCATAATTTTATTTAGCTTAAACACTAGACTTTTTAATTAATTCGTAAATAGTCGTTTGAAGGCGTTTTAATCTCGAAAAATCCCAAACTTTACTATAAAATTCCTAAATTCAAAAATTAGACTGTTTATATTATTTTAGCCCTCGTGAACCACGAATCGACCCCCGTGAGCCGTGTTTCAATTATTTTTCTCCAAGAAAACCTTAATTCGAAACCCCTTGATCACCCTTGAGCCATCTTGGAATTCCATCGAGCCAAACCCGAGCCACACCGAGCCAACCCCTTCCAAACCCTTTTATGGACCCTACTGGACCTCTATGACTCCACGAACCAACCCCTGGCTCGAAGCATATGCCCTACAACCCTCAACTCTCTCTCGGCTGAGAGTCCTTAACAGCATAGGACTCTTGTTACACGCCTAAACCCTGACTAACTGAGCCAGCCCCTGGACCAACCTCCCGTACACCCTCCTAGGACCCTAGTGCATCACTCTAGCCCAACCCAAGACCCCTAGCCGAACAGCGCACCCTCAGCGCGCTGCTGTTCCTAGGCGTGCCACGCTTCTCCTTCTCGGGTGGGAGTCCTAGCAAGCTAGGACTCCTTCCCGAGCCCTGTACTCGAGTCCGAGCATGGCTAGGACTCTCCCCCTGACCCCTCACCAACCTTGGCTAACCTCTGGATTCAAGCCGTGACAAGCCAGGCCTCACAATCAACAACCCAAGCCATGACAACACCCTAACATTTTTCGGTTACCAGCTTGGTTCCTTCGGTTATGTAGTGTTTAAGTGGTGTGTGTAGGACTCTAAATCATGCATAAACCTTACTTGATCAAAACTTAACATCATGGCAGCCCCTCAACACGTAAAGGACAAGTTTTTGGATCAAATTTCATGAATTTAATACATTTATGTGCAATATTCCGAAAATAATCAAAAGAACTTCATGTTTTTCATGCACACGATAATTAAAAGATAATACGATGTGATAGATGAGAAAAGGAGATGAATGGCGTGCATTTGCGTATTTAAAGCACGATTATTCGTCGACGATGGCGAAGAACGGGGCAAGAACCTTGGCTTGAACTCTTCCTTGCAAATTCTCGATTTTTCTTCACAAAATAATGAAGGTGTGTGCCTGGATATCGAAGAGTGTTTTTGGGAGAATAATTCTGATTGTGGCGTGAATTGTGTAGGGTTAAGTGTAGATTTTAATATATTATATACTAATTAATTCACTAATCAAGGCTTAGGCCTAATAAGACTACCCATTAGGCCCATTAGCCTTCATTAGAATTTAATTAAAATAGTTTTGATAAAATAATTTTGTTAATTTAATAGCCAGGTTGCCAAAAATGCCGCAATTTTTTTTTGAAAAACCATCACCGATAAAATTTACGTCCCGGCGTATAAAATCATCTCAAAACCCCTTATTTTCAAAAATATGAAAAACAGTCAACCATATTTTAAACAATTAAAAATAATTATTTAATAAAAATATTTTACGTTTTTCAGCCATCGGTCTCCGTTCCTCGATCGCAACTTGAATAACCTTTAAAAATACAGTTTTACGCATAATGATCATAAAATCCTATTTACATAATACCATGCATGTCACATAATAAATTAAGCAATTAAAATCATCTAACTAGTCTTTTTTCATATTTCCTAGATTTGCAAGCAGTCGAGTTACGTCGTCTTAATTTTGGATCTTACAATTGATCGAGCAAAACTTACATTGTTGAATCCTCAATAAAAATATGGTTTTGTATGCTCGAAAATCGCAAGTGCACGATGTCAAGTAAAAGTATAATGTACGAGAGTACGAGTATCGTTCCACTGAAGACTGTTTTTGACAATTATTTTTTCGGTTATTAAATCTTTAGCAACGAAATTTGAATGGTTGTTTATTACTATTATGTTCAAATAAACATGCAAACAAAAAGATTCGGGAATTAAATAATAAGATATAATATCTAGAATGGTTGATTAAAATTCAACGAGAAATGAATTTGTTGGGAATTTCAGTTCACCTACCCCTTTTTAATTAATTAATTCGTTTGATAGTGATTGTATGCTTCCGACATGATTTCCTATTCGATTGAACACTCCCTCTCGAGCTATGACAAAGTAATCCTACTCAATAAAGTAATTAAATATCTTTAATTATTTATCAAGAATGAATCGCATATCGATCAATGAAATCCCCTAGTTTTCGCCCTACCGGACTATGACTATCAGCGTGTATCCAATTTCATATGTCTATGCAAATTGTAGATCCACGGACTATGCTACTCGTTCTTATCACAAGCTATTCTCTCGAACTCACTCGCAATATAAGATTATTATTAAAGTTATCTACGCTTTAATAATTATAATGAAAATAATAGCATAATCAAGAACAAACCAACAATTAAAATACGAATCAACTAAATCAGTTTCGAGGTAGGATTCTCTTAAATCCCAACAAATATTTTAATTAGCTACTCAAATTCATAGTCAAAGTACACAAAACAATTTTTAAACGATAAATACTAAATAAGAAAAACTAGATTTGACGAAAAACGCGAAGAACGGTGCCTGGAAATCTTTGAATCTTCAATCCAAGCACTTTCTCCAAGCTTTTCTCTCCTCCTTGGCTTCTTGGCTACTGAATAATCTCTATTTTTCGTCCAATCCCCCTTCCATATCCTCCCCATTCAGAATTAAGGGAAGAAATCGTCCAAAAATTATTTCCAAAAATACAAGCGCGCCCGGGCGGACATAAGTTTCCGCCCGGGTGGATGACTCTCACAAAAACATCTCATTCTCACACCTTGGAGGCGTGCGGGCGGACATAAATATGCGCTCGGGCGGAGGTCTCTCAAATTTCTTCAGCTTATTCACGAATTTCCTGCATTTTCACCAACTAAACACATGAGCAACAAGAAAACATAAATTATGCTAAAATAACACAAAATGCATGCAATCTAAATGATAAATGCAACACAATGAGACATAATATGATATGAAAAACAAGTAAAATCCACCTATATCAACAATTCCTCCCCTCCTTAAATAAAATTTCGTCCTCGAAATTAGAACTTACCCAATAGTTCTGGATAGCGACTCTTCAAGTCCCTCTCGGTTTTCAAAGTAGCTTCCTCTTCCGTGTGATTCAACCACTTGACCTTGACCATTGGAATGACTTTGTTTCGCAATCTTCTATCTTGCCTTCCCAAGATTTGGACAGGTCTTTCTTCATATGTCATATTTGGAGTTAATTGAAGTAGTTCATAATTTAGCACATGTGATGGATTCGACATGTACTTCCGCAGCATTGAAATATGGAACACATTGTGAACTCTTGAAAGCGTTGGTGGCAATGCCACTCTATAAGCTAGTGTCCCAATTCTCTCCAAAATCTCAAACGGACCAATAAATCTTGGACTAAGCTTGCCTTTCTTGCCAAAGCACATAACACCATTCATAGGTGCTATTTTCACAAATACATGATCTCCCAATGCAAACTCTAAGTCCATTCGTCTCTTGTCCGCATAACTCTTTTGCCGGCTTTGTGCAGTTTTCATTCTCTCACGAATTTTGACTACAAGCTCCGCAGTTTCTTCAATCACATCCGGACCAATCTCTCTTCTTTCACCAACCTCGTCCCAATGATTGAGAGATCTACATTTTCTTCCATAGAGTGCCTCAAAGGAGCCATCCCGATTGATGATTTATAGCTATTATTGTAGGTGAACTCAACTAGAGGTAATTTTGGTTCTCAACTGCCTTGGAAATCAATAACACATGCTCGCAGTAGATTTTCCAAATTTTGAATAACTCTTTCGGACTGACCATCGGTTGGAGGTGGAATGCTGTAATGAATAACAACTTTGTCCCCATCGCTGCATGTAGACTCTTCCAAAAATATGGCGTGAATCTCAGATCTCTGTCAGAAACAATAGACAGATGATTCCCATGCAGACGAACTATTTCTAGAACATATAACTCTACATACTGAATCAAGGCGAATGTCGTCTGAATAGGTAGAAAATGTGCTGATTTCATAAGACGATCAACTATCACCCATATAGCATTGAATCTCTTAATAGTCTTTGGCAATCCCATAGCATAGAGTATAAGCTCAAACCGCTGTATCTCGGACTACAATGGTCTTTGAAGAGATAATTGCGAGATAACTGATGCTTTTCGACTCAATGCGTCTGCCACAACATTAGCTTTTCCCGGATGGTAGCTAATCTCACAGTCGTAGTCTTTCACTAATTCAAGCTATCTACGCAGTCTCATATTCAATTCCTTTTGGTGAAGAAATATTTCAAATTTTTATGGTCAGTGAATATTTTTAACTTCTTCCCATATAAGTAGTGTCTCCAAATATTCAATGCAAAAACTACTGCTGCAAGCTCAAGATCATGAGTAGGGTAGTTTTTCTCATGAATTTTCAACTGTACAGACGCATAGGTTATAACTCGGTCATTTTGCATTAGAACTACGCCCAAACAGAGTTTAGAAGCGTCGGTATAAAGGACATACTCCCCTTGCCCCGATGGCATAGACAATAATGGTACTGATATCAAGGCTTGCTTTAACTTGTCAAAACTTTCTTGACACTCGGGTCCCCATACAAACATTGCATTCTTCTTTGTCAAAGGGGTCATGGGTACTGCTATAGATGAGAACCCTTAGCCAGCTAGTCCCAAGAAACTTCGAATCTCGGTAACACTCTTTGATACTGGCCACTCTTTCACTGCCTCCACTTTACTCGGATCAACTTCAACGTCATCACTAGAAATGATGTGGCCTAAGAAAGCCACTCTATTAAGCCAAAACTCGCACTTGCTAAATTTTGCGTATAACTTCCTGTCTTGCAGTACTTGCAGTGCAGTCCTCAAATGACGACTATGCTCCTCTTTATACCTTGAATAGATCAATATATCATCAATGAAGACTATAATAAAATGATCCAGATACGGCTGAAATACGCGATTCATGAGATCCATGAAGATCGTTGGCGCATTGGTCAACCCAAATGGCATGACCATAAACTCGTAGTGCCCATATCTAGTATGAAATGATGTCTTGTGGACATCAAACTCTTTCACTTTCAATTGATGGTATCCAGATCGCAGATCAATCTTAGAAAATATCGATACTCCTTGCAACTGATCAAATAAATCTTCAATCCTTGGCAGTGAATATTTATTTTTGATAGTGACCCTATTGAGCTCTCGATAATCAATGCAAAGACGCATACTACCATCTTTCTTTTTCACAAATAATACCGGTGCGCCCCATGGAGAATAACTAGGGCGAATAAAACCCTTGTCTAGCAATTCTTGGATTTGATTTTTTAGCTCTTTCATTTCAGCGGGTGCTAGACGGTAAGGCGCTTTAGATATAGGTACTGTGCTCGGCATTAGATCAATAGAGAATTCCACTTCACGATCGGGCGGAATGCCAGAAACGTCCTCGGGAAAGACGCTAAGAAAATCTCTAACAATATCAACATGTTCTAACTTCTGACTGATAGATGCATGTGCAGTAGTGACACATGCTAGAAAAGCTTGGCATCCACATTTAATAAGCTTCATCGCACATAGACAAGAGATGATGTGCGGCATTTGCTTGTTTCTCGCCGCCTCAATGATAAAAGACTTGCCACTAGGCGGTCGAATAGACACTGATCTCTGACGAAAATCAATCGAAGCTCCATTCGCTGATAACCAATCCATCCCAAGTATAATAACAAATTCGGGGATAGGAAGCACAATAAGATCTGCCCGAACAACATCTTTGAATAAACGAAGCTCCAGATCTTTGACAACTTTAGACATGAGCATTTGATTACCGTAAGGAATAAAAACTTTGAAACCCAAACCCATATCTTGAGGAGTAATATTCAGTCTTTTGATGAAGGTTTCAGATATGAATGAATATGTAGCTCCTGAACCTAGCAATGCATAGATAGCTACCCCTCGAATGATAATCCTTCCTACGGCGAACATGTCTTTTAAATCTTTTCGTGTTGAAACTTAAGGATTTACTACCATTAATTTCCAAAAATTATATGAAGATTGCGCGTTGAACTTAAACATTTCTTGAAAAATTACATTTTTGCCCTTCAATCTTTCGAAATTTGCATTTTAGTACCTCATTTTCCGTATATTTGCAATTTAATCCTTATGTTTTCGAAATATTCTCATTTTTGTCCTTTGAATTTCGAATTTTATATTTTTGACCCCTATGAATTTGGAAATTTCATTTATGGTCCTCATAATTATCGAAAATTGCTTTTAGTGTCCTATAAAATTCAAAAATTGCATTTAGGCCCCTCCAAAGATTTCGAAACCCCTTAAGATGCCCTTGGTTATGATTTTCTATAAATTTTGGCCCTAAAACTTTTTATTTGGAATATTACATATTCCACATAAATAAAGACACAAATTTCCATACCAATTTCTATGGTTTCTAAAATCATAACTTAAGTCCAAATAAGTAGAACATGCAACCTAATTTCCACTAGGTTAAATCTTGTTCCCAATTCAATTCTAATAACCAATTTAACATTTCATGCAATAGAAGCAATATAAAAATGTTAAATGACTAGGTTACCCGTGATAAGCGTGGTGTCTGCCTCCTCCTCAGCTTCTTCAGCATGCATGACATAAGCTCGTGACGTAGTAGATGCTTTCCTCTTTGGGCAATCAGCAGCCTTGTGCCCATTCTCCTTGCAGTAGAATCAATTGAATGTCCCCCATTCATATTTTCCAAGATGAAAGCGATTGCACTCCTTGCATGGTTGCCTCTCAGCAGGCTTTGGTGCTCCTGGATTTTGTGGCTTTGGTGGTGCTGGCTTCTTGACTGGACCTTGGGGATTTTGAGGCCCTTGAGGTATAGGAGGACCCACATAAGGTTTCTTGTTTGGCTGATTGTTGTTCTGAAATTGCTGCCTCTTGCGCTGAATCTCAAAATCGATGTCTCTCAAAGACTGTTCAGACTGGAAAGCATGAGCAGTAGCGGTAGCATAATCCAACGAACGCATCATCATAACATTGTTTCGAAGGGTAGGTCGTAGGCCATCCATGAAATTCCTAAGCTTCACTGCAGGATCCCCCGCAATAAGGGGTATAAAATGACAACCCCTATCAAACTTCTTCACAAATTCAACAACACTCGAGTTTCCCTGACGGAGGCTCATAAACTTTCTCATTAGTCGCCCTCTAACATCGACAATAAAGTATTTTTCATAGAATATTTCCTTGAAATGAGCCCAAGTAATAGTGGCAAGATTAACACTGTGCTCGGCTCCTTCCCACCGTAAAGAAGCATCATCCCTAAATAGATAAGTAGTACACCTCCCACGGTCCGTATCCGCCATATCCAGATAACGAAAGTGTACTTCAAGTGAACGAATCCAACTCTCAGCAGCGAAGGGATCGGTGGTGCTAGAAAATTCTTTTGGCCCTAGCCTCCGGAACTGATCATATATGTCATGCTGTGGCCTAGGTGCCTGCTGTAACTGATGCTGCTGCATCTGCTATAACTGCTACTGTAACTGCTGCTGCTGTAACTGCTGCTGTATCTGTTGCTCGAAGATACGAGTCATCCCCTCTAAAGCACGAGTAGCAGCATCCCCTGGAGGTGGTGGTGGGGGTGCATTCCCTTGATGATTCACACTGTTCTCTTATTGAATCTCAATAACAGGGGCACATCTATGAGGCATTTTATTTGAATGTTTTTTCCAAATTCTAACGTAACCAACATGCATTTAAATCTAAGTTCTCTAATCATGTGACATATCCTAACTCATTTTGCAATTAAGCATGCAAAACATAAATACTCAAAATCTTGTAAACACGTAACGTAAACATATTATTCATGTCATCATGCAGGTAACATCATACTGAATCATATAAAGCATGTAAAAACTTACAAATTTGAGGCTTGACGACTGATCTTTCCGGCGCTGATGGTGGCACAACCCTTTACAGGATCTTTGCTCTGATACCAATTGAAACGTCTGCCCTTTATATAAATGAAAAAGCATTAGAATTTTTTTTTTCTAACGTAACTCGGCCGAACCCTCTCAAGTATTTAAAAATATTTTTATAGAATATTTTGCACCCTTTTAAAACAATAAATCAATCAACTAGTATTTGAAAATTAAAGGAAATATCTCCAAACGTAAAATCGTCAAATGTTTACCAACCTAAAAAGCAATAAACTTAAAAATTATCATCCTCTCAAAAATCACCCAAAAGTATAAGTAAATGGTTTTTAAAAATCTTTTAACGTAAATCGTATTCATAAATCATAAGTGCGAAAAAAGTAAAAGCGCTGGTCCTCGGGTTGTGTGCAACTTTAGTCCAGTCATGTCAACCATCAAGACCTCCATCAAACTCACAAGCATCCAACACACCTAGTGAGTTTAAAGACTCAACACACCATAATCTTGATAACAAGTAATACGTATAAAATCACATGCAACAGTGAAAGATACTTTTACGTAAAAATAACATTTTTATGACATGCAAACATAAACCTTAACCTTTCCCTTTGCCTCATTCATAACAAGTATCCTTTTATCATGATCATAAATATTTTCCTTTTTATTGAATTCAGATCGTTAATTGTGACTTTCCTCAATCCTCAAAAAGTCGATGGATCCATCTACATGTAACGACAGTACTGGGTGGCGGGGACACCAGAAACACTCTCACCGGTAAACTGGTCCTTGGCCTATCCTCATCGAATGAAAATACGATAGTCGGGCTCCCTTTGGGGCCTTTTCCCAAAAATGGGCTCCCTCTAGGGGGCCTTTTTCCTCACGATATTCTCTCTCTTACCTCAAATCCTCATATCCTCAATAGTCACAATTACTTCAATTCCTTCCACGTTTTACATTCTCAACACTTTATAAAAATCATGCATAGCATATCATTTTTATTTTTGAAACCAAGCATGCAACATAGATTTTAAATGTCAACATTAAATCATTAAAATCCAATGGACATTTAAAAATCATAATTTAACATGTAATAATTCATAAACATTTGAAATAATTATATTAGAATATAAAACAACATTCAGAGCACGGCCATGACGTTTACTAATTTTTAGATGTAAATTGACCGTTTTACCCCTAAACATAAAATTTCTTGTTTTTGACTTTTACATGATTTCATTGACTCTAACATGTCCCAAATAATTATTTAAGCCTAAATTAAAATTTCCATAATTTTATTTAGCTTAAACACTAGAATTTTTAATTAATTCGTAAATAGTCGTTTGAAGGCGTTTTAATCTCGAAAAATCCCAAACTTTACTATAAAATTCCTAAATTAAAAACTTAGACTTTTTATATTATTTTAGCCCTCTTGAACCACGACTCGACCCCCGTGAGCTGTGTTTCGATTATTTTTATCCAAGAAACTTCTAATTCGAAACCCCTTGATCACCCTTGAGCCATCTTGGAATTCCATCGAGCCAAACCCGAGCCACCCCAATCCAACCCCTTCCTAACCCTTCTATAGACCCTAATGGACCGCTATGACTCCACGAAAAAGCCCCTGGCTCGAATCATACGCCCTGCAACCCTCAACTCTCTCTCTGCCGAGAGTCCTTAACAGCATAGGACACTTGTTACACGCCTAAACCCTGACCAACCGAGCCAACCCCTAGACCTACCTCCCATGCACCCTCCTAGGACCCTTGTGCATCACTCTAGCCCAACCCGAGACCCTTGGCCGAACCATGCAACCCCCAGCGCGCTGCTGCTCCTAGGCGCACTGCGCTTCTCCTTCTCGGGTGGGAGTCCTAGCAAGCTAGGACTCCTTCCCGAGCCCTGTACTCGAGTCCTAGCATGGCTAGGACTCTCCCCCTAACCCCTCACCGACCTTGGCTAACCTCTGGACTCAAGCCATGACAAGCCAGGCCTCACGATCAACAACCCAAGCCTTGACAACACCCTAACGTTTTCTAGTTTCCAGCTTGGTTCCTTCGGTTATGTAGTGTTTAAGGGGTGTGTATAGGACTCTAAATCATGAATAAACCTTAATTGATCAAAACTTAACATCATGGCAGCCCCTCAACACGTAAAGGACAAGTTTTGGGATCAAAATTCATGAATTTAATACATGTATGTGCAATATTCCAAAAATAATGAAAAGAACTTCATGTTTTTCATGCACACGATAATTAAAACAATAATACGATGTGATAGATGAGAAAAGGAGATGTATGGCGTGCCTTTGCGTATTTAACGCACGATTATTAGTTGACGATGGCGAAGAACGGGGCGAGAACCTTGGCTTGAACTCTTCCTTGCAAATTCTCAATTTTTCTTCACAAAATAATGAAGGTGTGTGCCATGGATATTGAAGAGTGTTTTTGGGAGAATAATTCTGATTGTGGCGTTAATTGTGTAGGGTTAAGTGTAGGTTTTAATATATTATATACTAATTAATTCACTATCAAGGCTTAGGCCTAATAAGCCTACCCATTAGGCCCATTATTCTTCATTAGAATTTAATTAAAATATTAAAATAGTTTTGATAAAATAAGTTTGTGAATTTAATAGCCGGGTTGCCAAAAAGTTTGTATTTTTGTTGAAAAACCAACACCGATAAAATTTACGTCCCGGCGTATAAAATCACCTCAAAACCCCTTATTTTCAAAAATATGGAAACCATCAACCTTATTTTAAACAATTAGAAATAATTATTTAATAAAACATTTTACGTTTTTCAGCTCTCGGTCTCCGTTCCTCGATCGCAACTTGAATAACCTTTAAAAATACAATTTTAGGCATAATGATCATAAAATCCTATTTACATAATACCATGCATGTCACGTAATAAATTAAGCAATTAAAATAATCTAATTTTTCCTTTTTCATATTTCCTAGATTTGCATGCAGTCGAATTACGTCGTCTTAATTTTGAACCTTACAAACACTTAACAGGACATGCACATCTGTATGGATCAAATCCAACAGATCATGTGCACGTTCCATTTTCCTTAAGAAAGGGGCCTTGGTCATTTTTTCTTTCAGACAAGACTCACATTTCTCTAGAGAGTTTACGTCTGACGAGTCAAACATGCCCTCTACCACTAGCTTGTACATCATTCTTTGGGAAATATGTCCTAGCCTAGCGTGCCACAATTGTGCTTGGTTTAGACTATCTTGTTTTCTTTTGTTTGTCGTTGTTTTTATCGTGTTTACTTGGACATGGTTGTTTGGAATATCTTTTATTTTTAAGTTATAGAGGTCATTTCGTATTCCCGTTCCAATCAAACATTCATTCTTGTAAATATTGCAAACACATTTGCTAAATAAACAAAGAAAATCCATCTTTATCAAGCATAGAAATGGAAACAATGTTTTTAACTTAGTCTGGAACAAAAAAAACATCTCTCAAAAGTAACTTAAAATTATTGTCTAATATTAAATAAACGTCCCCTATGGCTTGCGCATCAACTCTTGCTCTATTGCCCATCTTTTAAAAGGTCTCACCCTCCCGCAGTCTTCTACTTCTTTTCATCGCCTGCAAATTATTGCAAAGATGAGATCCATATGCGGTATCCAATACCCAAGAAGTTGAATTAATTCATACATTTATTTCAATATAGAACATACAATTGCCAGAACTCTTCTAGGCAAGATATTCCTTGCAATCACGCTTCCAGTGTCCAGGATTCTTGCGGTGAGAGCAAACGGCTTTTCCCAGACGAAGAGCCAACGAGGAAAACATGTCTTTCCTTTTTTATGGTGGCTTCATAACTAGTCAGCATGTTGATCAACTCTTCAAAGCTGACCTCCAACTTGTTCATATTGAGTTCAACGCAAACCCATACCCATCAAACGAAGATGGCAGTGATGGTAACAAAATGTCCGTAGACAGTTCGTTGGGGATAACAGGGTCCAGGCCCACTAGCTTTTCAATGAGCCCAATCATCCTCACGCCATGCTCATGTACCGAGGCCCCTTCTCGCAGACGTTATGTCATGAGTTCTTTGATAGTAGCGTGCTTCAGTGGACGCGTTTTTTCACCATCAACTCTTGTAGGTGGCCGTAAATGTCAGCAGTATTCACAGCTTCCTCAAACCGCCTCTGCAGATCGTTTGACATAGAAGCTAGCACAAAGCTCTTCACTTGCAAGTAATGGTCCCACCATTTGTCAAGGTCAGCCAGCACCTCCTTAGTGGCATTTGGCTTAGCCGTCTTAGGAGGGGCCTTGGTGAGCACATATGCTATCTTTTCGGAATTCAAAAGAATTTTTAAATTCCTCAGCCAATCATGATAATTCGGTCATGTTACCTTGTTTTGGTCGAGAATAACAGATAGTGGGTTTGGAAATGACATTGTAAATATACTGAAAAAGAAACAGAATAAACATTACTGACTATTTTAAAATATTTTTAAGACGTAAAATATGGACTTTTGTTTTACGAATTATCTCGCACTATTTTGACATTTTCACCACCCTCTGATGAAAAAGGAAAATTCAATTTCCTTAGTGAGTATGCAAGGTCCAATTGTGAAATCATGATCCCGAATAATATCAGACAACCATAATTTCCAAAAGGGTAGAGTCCAATTGCAACTCCTTGCAACCCTTACGTAATTTGCCTCATATTTGATGAGTGTATAATAATATGATCCCCTTTCTCTTCACGTGTCGAGCCCTGCATGTAGAACCCGATAAATCAGATTATGTATAAGCCATGCATAATTGCTATTATTTAAATTAAAAATAATAATTTTTATACATTCATGAAGTGTTTAATTCATTTTAAAATTTTTTAAGTCATGATCATTTATTTTAAATCGCAAAAGTTTAGTTTTATCTTTTCGGTTAAATACGTGAGGCCAGACTGGAGTTTTAAGATTGATTCTTATTCCTAAATTTAATTTAAGACAAGGAATAATTTATTTTAATGATAGAGAATGTTTTAAGATTTTATTTAATTAATTGGACTTAAGTTATTAATTAATTCTCTCATATCCAATATTTAGTTAATAACCTAAATTAAAATGTGTAGCCAATTGGAATAAATTTATATAGGTCTAATTTATTCAAGAAATTATAACCTAACATTTTAATAATTAATTCTATAGGCCAAGTCATGATATGCAAGAAAATTATTATCTTAACTTAATTTATGAATTCACTAAAATACTTAATGGTTGTATAAAACTTTAAGAAATTAAAATACAAGATTTAAACAATATCCTTACCTTGTTTTTGTTAGAGATTTCGGTCGTCTCATCCTCAAATCCCCCTCAATCCAATAATATCACACCTCATTCCATATCTCACAAACAACAAGGATAGAAAGATTATATTTGCCATTCAAAAATCCTTATGTAATTGGAAACCTTCACCTCCGTTACCTAGCCATTTTCCCTCACCCTACCTTCAAAAATTATCAAAAAACCAGCAGCAAAAATCGCGAGTAGCAGCAAGAAAAAACAAGAGAGAAAAGAAAATACAACTCCGTCTCCGTCGCTCCGTGTTCGTCGTAGTGTTTGTTTTATTCAAAACAAACTTTCAGGCATGTTTATATTGTTCATTTCTCTTCAATCAAGTCCTATAAATACTTTAAAAAATTATATGTTCATGAATTTAAGGAGAAAAACCGAAATTTGACAGCAACTTTGTAAAAAAAATCTGTACAAGCTCTCGGCCATCCCTCTATGTTTCACGGTTTGGGTGTTTTTGTGATTTCAGGAGATTGGCTCGGTTCCAGGCGCTCAAGGCTGCATCTAGGCATGTACTAGAGTGGGTTAGAGTCATTTTGGTTCATTAGTTCAAGACCATGCACGCAAGAGGAAGGCTTGACAGCAACTCTTCCATAGTTGCAATTTTGAGTTTTGGTTTTGATTGTTGGTTGTCTAAGGTGAGTGTTCGAATCATGGTTGGTCCAAGGCCTGTAACCATGGTTGGAACCCTCCCTTGGCATGTATAGGACGTTAAAGACAACCTTTCAAGGCTTGGTTCACGGATCCATCGAATTTATACAACAACGATGCAAAGTGCCCCACGGTTTTTCATTTCTGATTTTTGTGTGAGTTGGTTTCGGCTTTTTGGGGTTGGGGTGGATCTTGGTTGGCTTTTAGCCCTTAGCCATGGTTCACACAATACCTCATGATGTCTAGATAAAGTCATGGTTGATCATATGGCCATTAGAATGATATATGACAGCAAGATAAAGCAACACCCCCCACGGTACAACACATGGTGTTCTCGGGTGAAGCTTTGGATTGTCGTAGGTGTTTGCTTGGATTTTGGTTGGCTTCTAGCTCTTATCCATGGTTCAAGCCACACATTGGGACGCTTCTAAGAGACTCTGGTCGGTGGTTCAAGCCCCAATGGACAGTGGTCTCGTAAACGAAGCCAAGCAAGCGCAGCTGCTGTCATGCATTTTGACAGCAGAATTGCTTCGGTTCAGGAGTCTTGTTCGAGTACTTAGTTGGCTTTTAGCCTATGGCCTTGGACTGGATAGTACCTCAATGAGTTAGGAAGGTCATGTTTTTGGCCGTTTGTGATTTGGTTAAATTTAGAGGTCGTACAAGAATTTACGGTGCAATGTGCCAAAGTGACTCTCGAAAGAGAGTTTTACAATTTTGGCCTCCATTCAATTATTTTCGTGCACTACAGTTATTAGGACCATTATTTCATTGTGTTAAATGTATTTTGAACATGACTAAACGTTGGTTCGGGTTGGTACGGAGCGATGGTTGGAAAATTAGTTTGTTGGTCGCGTTTGTCTCGTTTTTGGTTCGATTATGAAGCTTTTGTCAAGTTGAAATTATTCGCATGTGTCTCATGTTAGAATTAGGTTGCGGCGAGCCTTGAAATGATCCAACTCATTCGGTAAAAATAGGGTTATAATTATATTACGTGCATAAAATATAAAAAAATGTTTATTTTGGAGATATATGCAATATGTCTTGTGGCCACCTTACGCTTATGGGATCTCTCTACCCGGTGAATTACGGTCGGTTTACGATTATGTATGGGTACGGAAATCCAGTCCAAGGGCTGTGGTGATCTCTACCGCCTAGTATACCGTGGTTTAGTCTGATCAGACGTTCATGTTATGTTGCGAGCCACTTGCGTAGAAACATTATCTCTACTAGAAAAATCTCAGTATGATATTTTATGACAGGGCTCTATCGAGCAAATCTTTTACGTACAATTTTCAGAAATTCACGTAATTATATTTACCCATGACACGATTTTACACCTTACGCTTTACGATACGACATTTTTACGTTGCATGCGATCTTATGATATATTTACTCGTTATTCACGATATATGCATGCTGAGTCTTTAGAATCACTAGACTTGATTGTTGTAGGTACTGATTAAGTCGAGACTGAGGGCGGGGACCAGTGAGCTAGCTTGGGTCAGCAGTAGTAGGAACCCGAGAACCTCACTTTTTCATTATTTACTTTTCATGTTCAAACTCAGTTTTCTTGTTAGGTTGAATTATTTTTAAGTTGTGGTTTTGGACACAATATTTACTTCCGCTGTTACTATAAAAATTAAATCTTTTTATCAGTTTATTTTATGAATAATGCATGTTATTTATTTAAAGAGAAAAATTTTAAATAATTCCGCAAATTTACAAATACGAAATACGGGCCTTTACAGTTGGTATCAGAGCCTATGTTCTTGTAAAGGGTTGTACTACTACTGATCTTGAGAAGCTCATGAAGTCACGTCTTCGGTCTGTAAGTTTTACGTTTACGCACTTCGTTTAAAGCATGAAATATTTTGACAGCATGTTTTCATGAAATGTTTTATGTCAAGATTTTGATTATGCAGTATTTAATTAAATTTAAAAAAATAATAGAATTATGCATGTTGGTTACGTGTGGGTTATGTATGGAACAGTATGCCTCCTAGACGCATGCACGATCGCGCAGGAGGTGATGAACATCGCTAGGAGGACGGTGAGAATCATAGGCAGGAGAGAAATGTGTCTCCACCCCTTCCTCCGGATTTGAACGCCCAGATGTTAGCTGGGATGACTCAGTTCTTCACACAGTTTGCGGGGAACAACGCTGGAGTAGCCAGGCAGACGGGGCCCGAGGCTATTTGTGAGAGGTTCATGAAGATGAGACCAAAAGAGTTCTCAGGGACAACAGATCCTATGATTGTCGAAGGCTGGATTAAGTCCCTTGAGGTTATCTTCGAATTCATGGGGTTTGGAGATGAGGATAGGGTTCGTTGTGCGACCTATCTGTTTGGAGGAGACGCCCGCTTGTAGTTGGAAGGAGCATCTGTAGCCTTGAATTTGGCCACTCTGAGCTGGACACGCTTTACAGAGGTATTCTACCATAAATATTTTACTGAAGAGGTGCGTTCCAGGTTGACCGGGGAGTTCATGACCCTGAGGCAGGGAGACATGACTATTACGGAGTTTATCCGTAAGTTCGAGAGGGGTTGCCATTTTGTGCCCCTGATTTCCATTGATGTTGGTGCCAAGATGAGCCATTTTTTGGATGGTCTGCGGCCGATCTTGCGCCGTGATATTAGGGTGGCTGGCCCTACTACCTATGATGTCGCTGTCTCTAGAGCTCTAGCTGCAGAGCAGGATCAGAATGATATTGAGAGAGATTGCCAGAGCAAGAGACCAGTCCAAGTGCTGCACCGCCCTCCTCATCAGCAGCATCAGAGTAAGAAGCATTTCCACGGTCCATCCAGGAACAGAGGACAACAACAGCAGGGACGGGCAGTCCCGAGGACCATAGAGTATCTAGTCTGTGCTAAGTGCTTGTATGTATGGTTCGGAGAAGTGCTACAAGTGTGGTAGTCCTTACCATTTACTGAAGAATTTCCCTCAGGGGAGCCTGCCTACCCAAGGCAGAGTTTTTGCACTCCATGCAGCGGAGGCAAACCCAGAGATGATGCTCTTGACAGGTATCTTAAAGCTTTAATTTTGTATTTGAAATTCGATGTTTTGGGAGTCTGGGTTATGATTTTGAAATTAGAATTTGTGATAGGATTGCATGTTCTAATCAGTGTTGTTTTCAGAGTTTAGATTAGAAGAACTTTGACCTTCGCATGTCTATAAGTTTAGTTCTTGTAATTATTGGGTTCAGCTTGATGTTCCAACCTTTCAGGGAGAATTTTTATAGCTGGTTCAGATACGAATGCCTTGATAGATTCAGAGGCTACTCATTCGTTCATTTCAGAGATCTTTGCGAATTTCCTCCAGATCAAGACTATTGGGCTAGATGTAGCGTATTCAGTAGTGTTGCCTTCTGGAGAGGAGCTGGCAGCTACTAATGTGATCCGAGACATAGACCTCGAACTTCATGGTAATCTTGTTTATGCGGATCTGATCGTACTGCCGATGCCAGAATTTTATATCATTCTTGGTATGGACTGACTAATAAGGAACAGAGTTTTGATTGATTTTTAGAGGAGATCTGTTCTAGTCCGACCTCTTGGGAGAGAGCAGTTCTTATTCGAACCAGACAAGTACTTTCCTTTACCGCGTATTATACCTTGTGTCCAGAGGAAGCTCATACGTAGAGAGTGTCGGGCGTTTTTAGCGACTTTTGTATCTGTTCCCGAGACACCCAGTCAGTCGGCCTCCGATGTCCCAATTGTTAGGGACTTTCTAGACGTTTTTCCTGAGGACGTCTCTGGTATGCCACCCGTGCGAGAGGTGGAGTTTTCTATTGAGCTTATGCCAGGTACGGCACCGATCTCAAAAGCACCGTACTGATTAGCACCGACAGAGATGGCAGAACTCAAGAAGCAGATTCAAGAACTTCTCGACAAGGAGTTCATTCGCCCGAGTTTTTCACCATGGGGCGCGCCAGTCTTATTTTTGAAGAAGAATGATGGTTCGATGAGGCTCTGCATTGATTACCGGGAGCTGAACAGAGTTACAGTGAAGAACAAATACCCACTTCCGAGGATTGAAGATTTATTTGATCAGTTGCAGGGAGCCTCAGTATTCTCAAAGATTGATCTGCGTTCTGGTTATCACCAGTTGGGGGTGAAAGACGCCGATTTTCTCAAGACTGTTTTTAGGGCTCGTTATGGCCACTTCGAGTTCCTTGTGATGTCGTTCTGTTTGACGAATGCGCCAGCGATCTTCATGGATCTCATGAATCGCGTATTTCAGCCGTACCTTGATCAGTTCATGATAGTATTCATAGACGACATTCTCGTCTACTCAAAGAATCAAGAGGATCACAGCGGACATCTGACCGCAGTTTTGCAGACCTTGCAAAAGCACAAGCTATTCGCTAAGTTCAGTAAATGCGAGTTCTGATTAGAGAAGGTGGCGTTCTTAGGCCACATCGTTTCTAGCAGCGGTATTGAGGTAGACTCAGCGAAAGTTGCAGCAGTCAGAGATTGGGTTGTGCCGCAAAATGCATCAGAGATCCGTAGTTTCCTTGGGCTAGCAGGATATTATCGGAAGTTTATTCAGGGATTCTCCTCTATCGCAGTTCCACTCACGTCGTTGAAAAAGAAGAATGCTAAATTTGTGTGGAGCAATGAGTGTCAGAAGAGTTTCGATGCTTTGAAGCAAGCCCTTATTTCAGTGCCAGTATTGGCCATGCCGTCAGGGCCCGGTGAGTTTGTTTTGTATACCGATGCTTCGAAGCTCGGTATAGGCGCAGTATTGATGCAGCATGGGAAGGTAATAGCATATGCTTCTCGTCAGTTGAAAATCCATGAGAAGAATTACCCTACCCACGATCTAGAGTTGACAGCCGTAGTATTTGCCTTGAAGATTTGGAGGCATTATTTGTACGGAGAGAAGTGCCAGATCTTTACCGACCATAAGAGCCTCAAGTACTTCTTTACGTAGAAAGAGTTGAATATGCATCAAAGACGTTTGTTGGACCTATTGAAGGACTATGACTGTGACATTAGCTACCACACTGACAAAGCTAACGTAGTTGCGGATACGTTGAGCAGAAAAGTCGCAGTGATGGCTCACTTGGTGATTCCGAGGCCCCTTCAGTTTGAGATGCAAAGGTTTGGTCTAGAGACATATCCCCGAGGCAGAGTTCCCCGTCTATCTACTTTGACGATTCAGTCTTCCCTTCGAGACCGTATTCGCAGTGGTCAGCCAGCAGATGAGCAGTTGGCAAAGTAGAAGCAGAGAGATGAGGCCAAGGGCAGTATCTTGTATACAATTAGCGACGGTATTGTGAGATATCGAGACAGAATGTGGGTTCCTAGCAGTGATTCTATTCCAGCGGATATTTTATCAGAGGCCCATATGTTGCCGTACTCTATTCACCATGGGAGTACGAAGATGTACAAAGATCTGCAGTTGTTGTATTGGTGGCCCAGAATGAAGAAGGATATCAGACGTTTTGTATCCGAGTGTCTGACGTGTCAGCTAGTGAAAGCGGAACATCAGAGACCACCAGGTATGCTCAAGCCTCTTCCTATTCCCGAGTGGAAGTGGGAGAATGTTACCATGGACTTCGTTGTCGTTTTGCCGAAGTCAGTCAGAGGGTCAAATGCTATCTGGGTGATTGTTGATCGTCTTACCAAATCTGCGCACTTTTTGCCTATTAAGACGACTTTTACCATGATTCAGTACACAGAGTTGTATATCCGAGAGATAGTCCAACTTCATGGTATTCCCATTTCTATAGTGTCTGACCGAGATCCTAGATTCACGTCCTCATTTTGGAAGAGTTTGCATTCAGCTTTGGGTACGAAGTTGTTGTTTAGCACAGCTTTCCACCCTCAGACAGATGGACAGTCAAAGAGAGTTATCTAGATTTTGGAGGATCTTCTCCGTGCATGTGTCATCGATTTCTCACGGAGTTGGGAGTGAAGTTGCCATTGGTAGAGTTCACCTATAACAACAGTTTTCAGTCATCTATAGGTATGGCTCCGTATGAAGCACTGTACGGTCGTAAGTAAAGATCGTCTATTCATTGGGATGAAGTAGGAGAGAGATCAGAACTGGGTCCGGAGATCATTCAGCAGACTGCCGATGTAGTAGTCAAGATCCGTGATAGGATGAGGACTGCTCAGAGTCGACAGAAGAGTTATGCGGATCAGAGGAGGAGAGACCTAGAGTTTGCCGTTGGTGACATGAAGATAGCACCTATGAAAGGTGTCATGTGGTTCGGGAAGAAAGGAATGCTTAGTCTAAGATTCATCGGACCATTTGAGATCCTCGACAGGGTTGGGACGTTAGCTTATCGTGTAGCTCTTCCGCCGAATCTGGCCGAAGTACACAATGTGTTCCACGTCTCTATGATGAGGAAGTACATGGCAAATCCTTTGCATGTCTTGAACTTTGAGCCGTTGCAGCTCACTCTGAACCTGTCTTATGAAGAAAGACCAGTGCAAATCTTAGACAGACAAGAGAAGAAGCTTCGAAACAAACTGGTGAAGTTAGTGAAGGTCAAATGACTTAATCATTCGGAGGAGGAAGCTACGTGGGAATCGGAGCCAGAGACAAAGAGTCGGTACCCCGAGTTATTCTGTGAGTTTTAATTTCGAGGACGAAATTTCTTTTAAGGGGGGGGAGAGTTGTAGAATCCGATAAATCAGATTACGTATAAGCCATGCATAATTGCTATTATTTAAATTAAAAATAATAATTTTTATACATTCATGGAGTGTTTAATTCATTTTAAAATTTTTTAAGTCATGATCATTTATTTTAAATCGCAGAAGTTTAGTTTTATTTTTTCGGTTAAATATGCGAGGCCGGACTGGAGTTGGAAGATTGAGATAAAATTTAATAATAAGAAAATATTCCTAAATTTAATTTAAGACAAGGAATAATTTATTTTAATGATAGAGAATGTTTTAAGATTTTATTTAATTAATTGGATTTAAGTAATTAAATAATTCTCTCATGTCCAATATTTAGTTAATAGCCTAAATTAACATGTGTAGCCAATTGGAATAAATTTATCTAGGTCTAATTTATTCAAGAAATTATAACCTAACATTTTAATAATTAATTCTATAGGCCAAGTCATGCCATGCAAGAAAATTATTATCTTAACTTAATTTATGAATTCACTAAAATACTTAATGGGTGTATAAAACTTTAAGAAATTAAAATACAAGATTTAAACAATATCCTTACCTTGTTTTTGTTAGAGATTTCGGTCATCTCATCCCTCAAATCCCTCTCAATCCAATAATATCACACGTCATTCCATATCTCACAAACAACAAGGATAGAAAGATTTTATTTGCCATTCAAAAATCCCCATTTAATTGGCAACCTTCACCTCCATTACCTAGCCATTTTCCCTCACCCTACCTTCGAAAATTATCAAAAAACCAGCAGCAAAAATCGTTACTAGCAACAAGAAAAAACAAGAGAGAAAAGGAAATACAACAAAGTCTCCGCCGCGCCGTGTTCGTCGTAGTGTTTGTTTTATTCAAAACAAAATTTCAGGCATGTTTATATTGTTCATTTCTCTTCAATCAAGTCCTGTAAATACTTTAAAACATTATATGTTCATGAATTTAAGGAGAAAAACCGAAATTTGACAGCAACTTTGTAAAAAAAAATCTGTACAAGCTCTAGGCCATCCCTCTATGCTTCACGGTTTGGGTGTTTTTGTGATTTTAGTAGATTGGCTCGGTTCCAGGCTCTCAAGGCTGCATCTAGGCATGTACTAGAGTGGGTTAGAGTCATGTTGGTTCATTAGTTCAAGCTCATGCACGCAAGAGGAAGGCTTGACATCAACTCTTCCATAGTTGCAATTTTGAGTCTCGGTTTTGATTGTTGGTTGTCTAAGGTGAGTGTTCGAATCATGTTTGGTCAAAGGCCTGTAACCATGGTTGGAACCCTCCCTTAGAATGTCTAGGACGTGACCAAGACAAACTTTCAAGGATTGGTTCACGGATCCATCGAATTTATACAACAACGATGCAAAGTGCCCCACGGTTTTTCATTTCTGATTTTTGTGTGAGTTGGTTTCGGCCTTTTGGGGTTGGGGTGGATCTTGGTTGGCTTTTAGCCCATAGCCATGGTTCACACAATACCTAATGATTTCTAGATCAAGCCATGGTCGATAATATGGCCACTGGAATGATATATGACAGCAAGATAAAGCAACACCCCCCACGGTACAGCACATGGTGTTCTCGGGTGAAGCTTTGGATTGTCGTAGGTGTTTGCTTGGATTGTGATAGGCTTCTAGCCCTTAGCCATGGTTCAAGCCACACCTTGGGATGCTGGTAAGAGACTCTGATCGGTGGTTCTAGCCCTAATGGCCAGTGGTCTCGTAAACGAAGCCAAGCAAGCGCAGCTGCTGTCACGCATTTTTACAGCAGCATCGCTTCGGTTCAGGAGTCTTGTTCGAGTTCTTATTTGGCTTTTAGCCTCTGGCCTTGGACTGGACAGTATCTCAATGAGTTAGGAAGGTCATGTTTTTAGCCGTTTGTGATTTGGTTAAGTTTAGAGGTCGTACGAGAATTTACGGTGCAATGTGCCAAAGTGACTCTCGAAAGAGACTTTTACAATTTTTGCCTCCATTCAATTATTTTTGTGCACTACAGTTATTAGGACCATTATTTCATCGTGTTAGGTGTATTTTGACCATGACTAAACGTTGGTTCGATGTTGATTCGGGTTGGTACGGAGCCATGGTTGGAAAATTAGTTTGTTGGTCGCGTTTGTCTCGTTTTTGTTTCGATTATGAAGCTTTTGTCAAGTTGAAATTATTGGCATGTGTCTCATGTTAGAATTAGGTCGCAACGAGCCTGGGAACGATCCTAATCATTCGGTAAAATAGGGTTATAATTATATTACGTGCATAAAATATAAAAAAATGTTTATTTTTGAGATATATGCGATATGTCTTGTGGCCAACTCACGCTTATGGGATCTCTCTACCCGATTACTTACGACCGGTTTACGATTATGTATGGGTACGGACATCCAGTCCAAGGGCTGTGGTGATCTCTACCGCCCAGTATACTGTAGTTTAGTCTGATCAGACGTTCATGTTATGTTACGTGCCACTTGCGTAGAAACATTATCTCTACTATAAATATCTCAGTATGATATTTTATGACAGGGCTCTATCGATCAAATCTTTTACGTACAATTTTCAGAAATGCACGTAATTATATTTATCCATTACACGATTTTACACATTACGCTTTACGATACGATATTTTTACGTTGCATGCGATCTTATGATATATTTACTCGTTATTCACGATATATTCCTGCTGAGTCTTTAGACTCACTAGACTTGATTGTTGTAGGTACTGATGAAGTCGAGACTGAGGGCGGGGACCAGTGAGCTAGCTTGGGTCAGCAGTAGTAAGAACCCGAGGACCTCACTTTTTCATTTTTACTTTTCATGTTCAAACTCAGTTTTCTTGTTAGGTTGAATTATTTTTTAGTTGTGGTTTTGGACACAATATTTACTTCCGCTGTTACTTTAAAAATTAAATCTTTTTATCAGTTTATTTTATGAATGATGCATGTTATTTAATTAAAGAGAAAAAATTTAAATAATTCCGCAAATTTACAAATACGAAATACGGAACTTTACACTGCCCATCAATGTTGAACCTTAGTGGACGGTCACCATGAGATCCCCAATAATATGTGTCGAAGTCATAGGAGTTCCACGTAGTTCACAACAAATATATAAGTTGAAGTCACAGCTTTCCGGTGTCCAAGCCTCCCCAATAATAGCCAGACACTGACCGCGGATAGCGTTCATCATGCAACCATCGTTGATGGAAGGCAATGAATTATTAAATTTTATTTTAATTATCTTTTTAATAGGCTAAATTTAAATTTTGGATCTCATCTAAAATGAGAGATTTTAATTTTAAAAATTTGTATCATCATTAATTTTAAAACTCGTGCCATGATTGTTTGTATGATTGCAGGATTCATGCAACTCTTGTTATTATATTAATAATAACGTGCATACTGATTATTTATAATATATCACATACATCATAAATAATAAAGGATGATCGATAACCGAGAGCTAATTGATGTGTATGAGCCACATATAGATCCATGTCCATAATGTAGGTAAATGCAGGGATGCAAATGCAATATTACATAAGCCTAATATTTTACATGTCTTCGATCTTCAAAACTCCTTCCGTGGATCTGGCCCACCGTCTTCAAATCTTGATCTCTCATTAATTCTAATATTTACATAAAATATCCATGGCACAATGGGATACAAATTTAGGAGGTGAGAACGTACCATAAACCAAGTCCACTTTTAATTATCAAATAATCAAAATTACGACACGTAAAATATCCTAACATACACCTAGCATATTGGTCATGGATCTCGATCATCCTTTTACCATATAATATCACATATTATATAAATTCGATAATATCACATATTATCAATAAATCGTGTATCTCGTAAATTATCACTAACCGTCACAATTATCAAATTAAATAAACACTTTTATTTAATTTCAAATAATTAAATTTCTTTTAAAACAACCATAAATAATTAAAATCATATTTAAATTATTTAGTTTGTAAGAAATTAATTTTATCAAAATTATTATAAGGGTAAAATCGTCCATATCTTCATTATATATAAATTTAACCCAAAATTTTGAAAAATCAGAAAATCGCCCCTTAGGCCCGAACAATTCAAGCCCCTGAGACGTTCCCGGGAACCTGCGCGCGCGTAGCGCTACGCACACCGCGCGGCTGTCGTGCATGCGCACGCCGTAGGTGTCTGCCAGGAACAGTTCCGAGCAGACTCAATTTTATTTTTTTTTAAATGTGGTTTTTTAAAAATAAATTTGAGGGGCGTTTTTCTTAAAAATTCTTACGCGGTAATAGACTCAACACAATTTAATTAAAACTCACGATTGAGAATAACTTGGCTCTAATACCACTGTTGGGACATCGTGTTCTCGTACTCAAGACGTAGCGGAAGTTTGAAATTTTTGTTCTTGGTTATCGTGTGTTCAAAAACATTCATAGGATATTCTAAGAATTATAACTTCGTGTATATAACGTTGAACTCCAAGCTATTTTGGATTTTAAGCGGATATAGCTCTTCTTGTATATCGCTACGAACGACTCTTCAAACTCGATCGTCTAATTAGGTCCACGATCAGAAGCTATCCTCTTTGCTTGGATTGCACTAGAAATCCCAAGCGATTTGTGCGTTGAGACTTTATGGAATAGAATAGGAGAATTTTGTAAGCTTTGTGTGCAAAATTGTGGTAATTGTATTAGCACCCCTCATGGTGTACATTTAGAGTGAGACTCCTAATCTAATTAGGAGTCCTTCTCTATTAAACTCCCATATAATTAATATATAGTGTATTTATTAACTTTTAATAATACATGATATAATAATACCATATACACATATTTTATATCACCATATAAATATATATATATATATATATATATTATATATGTATATATATACATTAATATAAATAACCATGATTTAATTTATAAACTAACTGCTTGGTTAATTTAATTCTAAACTCTTCTAGAATATTTATGAGAATTTGTACATGTTAGTAGTAACCACTACTAACACCAATATTTAATTAGTAAATTCTAAATTTACTAAATAAATGATTCCGAACTTATGATAATCCCGATCGACGATCCGAGAGCGCCATGTATCAAGGATACAAGTCTTGTTCATATAATGAAAATCGAAAATTTCGAAGATCAAAATTTTAACTTACCATATTGGGCAGCTTCCAGTTTTAGTGAACTCCTTCACAAAACAGACAGTTCCACTCTCTTTCCTTATTTAGCAATCATTCTAACTTCCATTTCTTGTATCCTATGGAATCAGCTCATAAGCTCCTTTATAAGCATCCAGTTTGATCTCTATCAAACTATAGTCGTCAAATTCTAACTCTTGAAATTTAACTATCTCAATGGGAACACAGAATCTGATACTTGTGTGACCCTCAATGGTTACGGGATATAGCTAGTCGTGGGTTCACATCTCCATGTGATTCAGAATAACATTTATTCTTATTCGTGTTAACCTTGTTAACCCCATTCTTTACATCAACTTTTTGATCAAGAATGTCAGAATTCATTTCTGATTGCACCCATCAGATCATGGTAAGAGCGTCTAGTAGCATCGCCCAATGATCCACTAGGTATCACTGATAGTGTCTGCAAGAACCTTTAGTCATGGTTGGTGTACACTACGGTCCTTTCAACACATATATCCCGATCGAATCTGCAACCATTTGTATATCAAGAGTTGCATATGAATTCGAAAACAATACGATTTATCTTTGAGTACTAATAGTGACATGATATGTGCAACTAGGAAAACACATTTTCCCTAAAGCACATTTCTTGCTTTGGCCAGAGACTCCTTGCACTATTAACTCATCAGATCGCATATGATATCTTTACCCGTATGCGAACGGTGAATCCTCGACTACAATGCATTTGCTCCTACGTATTTTAAAACTACACAACCTCGCCACCTGATGACCCTAGATGGAGTAAGTAAACGGATCAAAGTGCATGCTAGTACGTATATCCTCTACATTGTCCCGGGTTAAAGGACTAATGGTGTACAACCATAACTGCGTACTATTCCACTCGATAAGTGAGAACCACTTGGACAGTCCGAGGGACGGTTGTTCAGTGCATCATCATATGATCAACTATCTGTATGAATGGACATCTACATGCCCTTGCCAATGAAACATGGCGTTTACATCACAGATGCTAGTGTCGAGCTCGAGCGACCTTTAATCTTCGTTTAGGCGGCTGATTCGACTAGGAACCTGTTTAGAATATACGGTCCGTTTTCTAATTTGTTTCATGATCTTACCTTGTGACTCAGACCTCATGGTACCTATTGTATATTCGATGACTTTATCTATGCAACTTTCATGGGTATATATATAAAGTATAATGCCATAATCGAATAAAATCGTAAAATATTATTAAAATAAAGATTTTTTTTACATTAGAGTTAATAAAAGCCTAAGCCACAAGTTGGTTTGTTTGGCACCTACTCTAACATCAGAAAAGTGCAATGCTTCATATCACATTATTAATTTCCCGCCTTCTTTAAGAGAATCTTAAGGTTGCAACTTTATATTCAAGGGTGCTCTGCTTCTGAAATTTTTTAATTCAATTTTCTGTGGATTTTATATAAATCAATGTGCCAATTTTATGCCTTGCTACTCATCATTTTATCATTTTTCACTCAGTCTTTGTTCGCTTGTTTCAATATGCTATTCGTTCTGGAATATCACGAGGAAAGCTTGCTGAATTACATGGAAATTCGTTAATTTCGTAATATTTGTTGTTTATTGTTCGTAATTTAAACTTTTTTCAACGCATTAGTAATTTAATTTTGTTGTTTGTTAAATTTATATTTTTTTATAATTAATTAATTTCAAATCAAAGCATAAAAATTTTTATAATTAATATTTCAAAAAGAAAATGTATTAATATTTATTTAAATTTTTTAAAAAAATTATTTTTTATTTAATTAAAATATAAAATAATACAATAAAACAAATTTATTTAAAAAATAATAAAAAAGTTGTGCAGCTACAGTGCTGCGCCACATGTGGTGCTGTTTTTGGTGTTTCTCCAATCCAGCGTTAAATTTTGTGCTGGATTGGAGCTGCAGTTATGTGCTGGCATTATCCAAAAACCTGGTATAGTCATTACCTAATGATTAATATTTTACATCCCAGGATGCTGAAGGAGATGGATCCTGCAGAGAAGCACTGCAAAATTGCTGATCTTGTATTATGTTTTGGAACGAGGTATATTTACTGATGCCTGAGTTTAAATGTGTCTGTATTGTCCTTCATTTCAGAATGCTGTTGCTCTTTCCAATTTCTTAAAAGATTTGCTTGATATCTCTTAAGGTATCTGATATGTTTTCTAATTATATACTTAACGTAATTTTGATTCTTCAATGGTTCAACTTCTGGATAATTTTTACAAATATTTGATTTTGGCTGCTATATGATTGATAGTGTCTGCATTTTGCCATTGAGTTCTTGTCCTGTTTCTTTCTGTATGAAATGTCTTTTTGTTTATTATACAGAAGTTAGTCTGTATCCAATTCTATATTTTTGGGTTATGTGGTTTTTTCCGGTTTGCAGATTACTCCTGCATGAAATCTGCCCTCAAAGTGTCTCAAGGTTGGTGGAAAGATTGCAATCGTTAATCTTCAGGTAAACTGCTCTACAGCCATCTATGGCATAGCTTGTTAACAAATTTTGGTCATAATGAATTTGAAGTTCCATAACATGAAAGAACAAATTAATGTGTTTTAAAACTTGTACATGTTATCTTGCACATAAGATGAGATTCATTTCAACATGGATAAAGGTTTGTGCGTTTTTTGAATTAACAGAAAACCCGAAAAGATAAGAAAGCAAATTTGGTGATCCATGGGCATATGTAGACAAGGTGAATTGCTGTTCTGTCAATTTTATTTTCTTGTTGGAGTTGGTCATTTAAGAAAATATTTTGTATATCTTTCAATGATACTAATTGGCATAATTAAAAGTGGTGTATATGGAGAATAAATGAGTGTTAGAAAGCTACAACACTTGGATAACTCAATGGAAATTCTATGCGAACTTTATGATAAAAGTAATTATGTCTTGTGACATTTTTTTCCCTTAAATTGCATTAGAATTTTTCTCTCCATGCTATGCACATCACTTTTACCGGACAAAATTAGTAAAGCTTTGTCCAGATGGAAAAAAATCACTCGCACAATATTTTTCCAAAAATGAATCCCACTGGGGCGGTAAGATTCTACCGTCTGAGCGCTGACCCTTTGTTCTGCTTCCTACAACTAGCAGCAATCACGCCCGAGCGGTCACATTCTACCGCTCAAGCGTCGACCCTTCTGTTTCTCTTCGCTCCAAGGACACAAACGCGCTCGAGCGGTAAGATCATACCGCATGAGCGCCAACCTTTCTACCATTTTCTCATCCTGTTCTTCTAGCTTTGATTCTTTTCCACCTCTATCAATTTCCTGGCCATTTTTCCTACCAATTCATCAAATACGAGTGAGCCACGATCGTATGTATATGTAATTCTAAAACGAACAAAATGTAGATGAAATGCACACACACACCATGCAAACACATATAAAACTAATGCAATAAAACACGTAAAAACGACACCTATCACTACCCAACCGAACTCTCACCGACATAGACCAGGCTTACCCCGGGACCTTAAGACCCCGTCTAGACCCCAGCCACGAGCCTTGGTCTAGCCATGCACTGAACTGCACGTGAAACCCGCGACCATGCCCTTACGCACGGCTGTGATGTTTCCTTCGACTATTGATGCACCAGCGGCCTATCGTGTATGGTCATCGTATTCTCGCACCCAAGACGCAGCGGAAGTTTAAAAATTTTTGCTTGGGCGTCGTGTGTTTAAAAACATTCATAGGGCGTTCTAAGAATTATACCTTTGCGTTCTTAACGCTGGACTCCAAACTATTCCGGTATTTAGGCGGATATAGTCCTTCTTGTAAATCACTATGAACGGCTCTTCTCCTTTGATCGTCTAATTAGGTCTACAATCGAAAACTGTTTTCCTCGCTTGGATTGCACTAGAAATCACAAACGATTTGTGCATTGAGACTGCAGCCTCCGAATTTCCAAAATCCGGATATGAAGCGGCGCGGCGGTGGAAGGACAAAGTGGCCAAAACTTTAAAAAAATTAATTGCAAAGTGGCCGTGAGTTCCTTGAAGCATAAACATGAATTTTTCTTAATTGATTCATAATCAATCATTAAGAAAATATTATAGATTTGCTTAATTATGGATTAATTCTTGATCAAGCAGCAAGCAATAGGATCGATTCAGCGAAGCCTACGATCAAAAACTCAAGAAAAATGTGGAAGTTCATACGTATTACGTAATAAAAACGATATCGATGATGTTCTATCATTCATAATGTCAAACCAACAAGTTTTCATTCATATTTTGTATCAAAATACAATATTTAACATGATCGATGCGTAAAAGAAAGGTTTAGATATGTCTTTGCGTTTTAAACGCACGAAATATCGAAAACCGACGCGAGGAAGAACGGAGGCCGAACGGATACGGTTTCTGTGTTTTCTTGCTTAAAAAGTGGCTAAATTAATCAAGGAACATCGTGTGATTATCGGCTAGGGCTCCTGCTAGGTGAAGACAAGCCGAAAAAAAATCCCCCAAAGCCTAGGTGTTTCGGCTGAGAGGTGTGTGTGAGTTTAGTGTATGTTCTAGGTGTGTGCTATGTGAGGCGTGAGTTGTGTGAAGATTTAGGGTTAGGACTCTACTATATAATAAAAATATTATTTACTAGGTATTTAGGTTAATTACTCAAAGTTTAATTGCTAATTAAGCTCTCTAACTATTAAAATTTGATAATTTGATATTCTTACAGATCCTAAATTCTACCCTTAATTAAATACTAACTAATTTAATTAATTATGACATAAATTAATTATTAAAATATTGTATCCCGAGTGAAAGGATTTAATTATCTTATTTTCGAATTTTGCTAATTAAAATGTTTAACATACTTTTATTTTACTCTAAAAATTAAATTTAGCCCTTAAATGTTAAAATTCATAAATCATTTAAAATACCTAATTTTTCGGCTTAAAATAAAATATAGCTTTAGATTTTAACATCTCAGTCGTCCCCGGTCTCATTTCACGGTTCGACATCGAAAATTCGTCTGAAAACTAAAATTTTGTATTAGTCCTTAAAATCTCAGTCAATTGCAACTTAGCCACTTAAGTTTTCGGAATTTGAAATTTGTCCCCTAGGTTTTCGAAAATATCCATAATGCCCCAATTTCTCGATTTTAAGTCTTGAAATTCTTATTTGGATTTAATAATCTCTTTTCATGTTTAGGATTGCATTAAATACTTAGTTTACACAATTAACAATATCATCCCTTAAATTCAACTAATGGTAGAGCATGCAACCTATTGTCCTTCTAGGTTCTCCATGATCCCAAATCAATTATCATAACTAATTTAACATTTCATGCAATTAAAACATTATAAAAACTTTAAATAACTAGGTTACGAGTTATTAGAATCGTGTTTGGCTCTTCCTCAGCTTCTTCAGCATGCATCACATAAGCTCTGCCCCACGGTTGGTCCTCTCTTCTTCAGGCAATTATCAGCTTTATATCCCTCTTCTTTGAAAAGCACCTATATGATCCCCACATGCACTTGTCATAGTGTAAGTGATTGCATTCTTTGCATAATGGCCTCTCTTCAGGTTTTTGTGCTCCAGGCAGTGGTGGATTTTGCTATCCCGGCTTCTTCCATTGTCCTTGGGGCTTTTGTTGCCCTTGAGCTTTAGGAGGTCTCATGAATTGCCTCTTGACTGGCTGAGAGCTCAGCCGGTACTGTTGCCTCTTGCGCTGCATCTCAAAATCAATGTCTTTCAGGGCTTGCTAAGCTTGGAATGCACAAGCAGTGGCAGCTGCATAATCTGTCGGTCGCATCATCATCACATCACAGCGTATGGTAGGTCGAAGGCCATCCATAAAGTGCCTTAATTTTTCATCAACATCTCTAGTAATAAGGGATACAAAGTGACAACCCCTATCAAATCGCCTAACAAACTCAGCCATAGTCATGTCTCCTAGACGAAGAACCATAAATTTCCTCTTCCAGTGTCCTCGGACTTCAGCGGTAAAATACTCCTCGTAGAAAATGTTCTTGAATTGCACCCAAGTGAGGGTGGCTAGATCAACTCCATGCTCAGATCCTTCCCACCAAAGAGAAGCGTCGTCTCGTAACATATATGTAGCTCATCTAACTCGGTCAGCATCTCCCATATTCAAATAACAAAAATTCACCTCTAAAGATCGAACCCAACCCTTCCCAACCTTCTTTCTAGAGAGCCGAATCACAGGATTCCTTGGGCGAAATGGAAAGGGCTCACTAGCTCCTTGGCTCATTAACTCAGTCCTTAACTCCATGAAGGAACTCTTTAGTACGAGTAGTGATGCCAAAAAATTCCTTCGGACCAAGCCTTCGGAACTGATCATACACGTCGTGTTGTGGCCTTGGAGCATGCTGAGCCTGCTGCTCAAAGAGACGTGCCATGCCCTCTAGAACACGAGTAGTAGCATCCCCATTAGGAGGTGGGGGTGCATTCCCTTGACGATTCTCATTAGTCTCAGCTGCCTATCGGTACTAGTTGCGCGTCTAGGAGGCATTATATCAGAATGTTTTCCAAATTCTAAACGTAACAAACATGCATTTAAATCTAAGTTTCTAATCATTCAGCATATAGTGATATCTTTTTGAGCAACTTTAAGCATATATAACATTTAACCTTGAAAAGATTTTAAACGTGTGACGTAAACGTATAAACCGTATAAACATACAGGTACCATCTTAAAAATCATGTAAAGCAATTAAACTTACAGACTTGAAGCTTCATGACTGAGCTTTTCGGAACTGGCGGTGGCAGAACCTGTAAGGTCCAAAATTAAGACGACGTAATCCAACTGCATGTAAGTCTAGGGAAAATGGAAAATAGCTAATTAAATTATTTTAATTGCTTAAATTGATTATGTTTGATATGTTTATACAATTTTAAAGTATTTTTCTACTCGAATGCTTAAAAACGTATTTTTAAAGGTTATTCGAGTTGCGATCGAGGAACGGAGTTCGAGGGCTGAAAAATGAAAAATATTTTTATTAGATGATTGTTTTTAATTATCTAAAATAAGGTTGATGCTTTTTGTTATTTTTTAAAATAAGGAGTTTTGAGGTGATTTTATACGCCGAGACCTAATTTTTATCGGTATTCGATTTTCAACAAAAATATGAACTTTTTGACAACTCGGCTAATAATTTCACGAAATTTTTTAACAAAATAAATTTTAAATGCACTATTGGGCTTATTGGGCCTAATATAGTTTACTAATGGGTCCAAGCTTGCATACAAGTTTTATTATAAAAAATTTAGCCCAAAACCCTACTCCTTTTTTTTAAATACACACGCCTCCACCTCCTTCAACACATACAACTCTTTTCTCCCCATCAAAACTCACGGCACACATAATTTCAAGAGGAGAAAGCATCAGTTTTGTGGGAAAATTCAGCCAAGGGTTTCTCGTCGCCGTTCTTCGCATCGTCAACGCATTTTCGTGCGTATTATACGTAAAGGCACGCCATATTCTTTATTTTCTCATCTATCACACCCTAATATGTATTTGTTTATGGTTTGCATGAAAAACATGTTTTCCTTTTCATTATTTTCGTTTTTATGAATAACCATGAGATTAAGGTATGTTTTCTTGTTCCAAAACTTGATATTTAATTACATGAAGGGGCTGCCATAATTAGGGATCGAATATGGAACGTTTTTACACGAGTTAAGGGTCCTAGGATGCACGTTGATAGGCTGAACTTGTATTAAAATGAGATGGAACGAAATATTGCATGTTTTGTGGGAAAGTGATCGGTCAAGGGAAGAACCACTGCATGGCTTGGCCAGGGATTGACCAAGGCTGGGCTGGGACGTGGTTGGGTCTGGAAAGGAGTCCTAGCCACGCTAGGACTCGAGCTAGTTTGCTAGGGAAGAGTCAAGCGAACAAGGACTCTTCCCCAACCCACCCGAGAGAGTAACAGCAGCGCATGTAGGTTTGCGGCTGGGGCCAGGGGCCAGGCTAGGTCTGTAGGGTCCTGAGAGGGTTCATAAGGGGCTGGGCTTGAGGTTGGCTCGAGGGCAAGGGTCCTAGTCGAGTTGCAAGAGTCCTAGTGTTACAAGGGTTCTAGGCCGCGGCACTTGTTGGTGCAGGGAGCTTCGGTGTGGGTCAGGGTCGAGTCCTAGGTGTCCAGAGGGTTCATTAGGGTCCAGGAGAGGTCTGGTCAGAAGATGGCTCAAGGTGGCTCGGGCTTGGCTCGATGAAACCGTGAGTTGGTTCGTAGGTATGCTAGAATGGTTCAAAATTATAAATGTTTAAGGCTTGAACCATGGGTCCACGAGGGTGGTCCATGGGTCACAAGGTAGATTAAGTAATTAAAAGTCTATGTTTAAAATTTGAGAATTTTATATTGAAGTTTGAATTAATTCGGGAATTAAACGCTTCACGAATTAATCATTAAAAAATATATAGAAAGCCTAGAATTTAAGTTAAATAAAAATATGAGAAATTTAATTTAAGCTTAAATAATTATTTGAGATGTTCTAAAGTCAATGAAAGTAAGAAAAAGTCAAAATCGAGAAATTTTACGTCTAGGGGTAAAACAGTCATTTTACACCTAGAAAATAGTAAACGTTATGACAATGCTTTGAATGATGTTTAATATGTTAAATTGTTTATTTTAAATGTTTATGGAATTTTATGATGAACGTTAACGCTAAAAGATGTGTTGCATGCTTTGTTTAAAAGAAAAATGATTATTATATGCATGACTTTTATAAAGTGATGGAAATATGAAATGTTGAAGGAGATGAAGTAATTGTGACTAATACGAATACGATGATATGTTAATACGTAAGGCCAAAGCTCAGTTGACGGGTGAGAGTGTCGCTGATGTCCCCGCCGCCCAGTGCTGTGGTTACATGTACATGGATCCATTGACCCCTAATACGAAAGTCACAATTAACGGTCTGAATTCAACGAAAAGGAATACATATATGTATATGATGGATATGAATATGTTTATGATAATATGAATATGTTTAAGTTTATGCATAATTATGAATTGTTATTTTAAGTAAAAGTATTTTCAATGTTGCATGTGGTTGTATATGTATTACTTGTTATCAAGATTATGGTTTGCTGAGTCATTAGACTCCCTAGGTGTGATCGATGCAGATGAGTATGATGTTGATGCTAGTGGAGGTCTTGATGGTTGATCTTACTGGACTGAAGGTGCACATAACCCGAGGACCAACGCTAGTTTTTCCGCACTTACGATTTTAAATTTTATGTTAAAGATTTTTACGACTTTTTATTTACGCTTTTGAATGGTTTTTGAGAGGTTGTTAGTATTGGCTATATTTTTAATATTGTTTATTTAGGATTGGTAAAATGTTGGACGATTTTATGTTTTGAATTATTTCTTTTGGATTTTCAAATATAGTTGGTTGTTTATTTTTAAAATGGCGTTAAATATTTTATACATATTTGTATGTATTGGCCGATTAATAGGGTAGACAAAAAAATAAAAAAAAAAATTCTAGTAACTTTTTAAGCAAAACGAGTGGTGGATGTTTCACAACCCTTTGTATGAACATTGCTCTGATTCCAACTGAAACGTCCACTACTCGTTTTTCTTTAAAATGTACTTAGAATTTTTTTTTCTTCCTACTTCTCTCGGCCAAAGTATACTATATATATATTGACATTATTTAAAATAAACTCACCAAGTAATTATTTGAAATCCAAAGAAAAGTTATTCAAAGCATAAGGTCGTAAACGTCAACCAACCCTAAGCTATTATTATTTCAAAAATAAGCTTAACTCCAACATACTCTCAAAAACCTCTCAAAAGCATCATAAGTCATAAAATATTTAAAGAATCTTAAATCTTAAACATAATTTTGCAGAAAACTAGCGACGGTCCTCGTGTTGTGTACACATTCAGTCCAACTAGTTCAACAATAAAGACCTCCATCAATATCAATCTCATGCTCACTTGCATTGATCACACCTAGTAAGTCTATTGATTCAACAAACCTTAATCATGATAACAAGTCATACATATACATTCACAAGCAACAATAAAAATACTTTTAATAAAATATCTTGTCATGAACCTAAACTTTAAACTTTTTCTTTCCATTCATCATATAATTTTCTTTCCATTCATTATATACGTATATGTTTTCCTTTTTATTGAATTCAGATCCTTAATTGTGAATTTCATATTAGCTGTAGGTTGATGTATCCATCTACGTATTACCACGGTATCGAGCGGCAGGGACATAAGCGACACTCTCACCCGTCAACTGAACCTTGGCCTTAGATATCATTGTATTAGTCACAATCAATTTTCCTCATTCAACTTTTCATATTTCCATCACTTATAAAAATTCATGTACATATAATTCATTTTTCTTTTAAACCAAGCATGAAACATGTCTTTTAACATTAACGTTTCATCATAAAATTCCATAAATATTTAAAATAAAAGTTTTAACATTTATTATAGAATTAATGACACTGTCAGGACGTCTAACATTTTTCAGGTGTAAAATGACCGTTTTGCCCCTAAAACTCTAACTTTCTCAATTTATCCTTAGACCTTAAAACGACAGCCCAAATCATTCCAAACTTAACATATCTCCTAAAAATACACCCATAGTTCTTTCTTAGATGTAAACTTAAGCTTCTCGACTAATTTCCCAATTCATATTTAAACTTAGACGTACATCACGGTTTTGACTCGTATGGACTCTAAACTTAACCAAACTTCTCCAAATTTGAACCAAAGCTCATTAACACCTAACTAAACCATATACAACCCAATTCAAGCCCATAAAACCATTGGACAAGCCTAAACCAACTACTGAATTTTGTCCCCCCTTTTTCGAAAACCCTAGCTTTCTAAAATATCTATGCCTTCGCCCTAGCCCCTAAGCGAGTGGACCAGCGCCCGACCAACCCTCCTAGGACCTAGAGAAAACCCCTTAATACCTTCCAAGTCCAGCACTCATGAGCCATGCATGAGGACGTGAATGGTTTTCTCAAATATCTCACGGCCGCGGCTAGGTGGTGCCCTAGCTGTGCGCCCTTCATCTCCTAGCCTCCCCAGCCTTGTGTGGGCCATCATGGCTCATGTCTAGGACCCTCACGAGCCCCTACCCTTGCCTGGAAGGCAGCCCACATAGCCCCCTTCCCTTTTCCCTTGAAAAACCGCACGCCCTTGCCCTACAAGCCCCTAGCCGATCGGTCCTCCTTTCTGCACCACGTCCGACCTCACCCTTGCATTTAAGGACCCTTAATCATGTGGAAAAACATTCCTTCAAGTTTCCCTACCATGGCATCCCCTTTGTGCATCATTAGGAAAAGTTTTAAAAAAATAAAACTCTAATTTTATGCATATTTAGCAATAAAAACAAAAATAAAAGTGGTGCATCATATTCTTCATGCAAATATAATTAAATATACATAATATGGTGTGAAATATGTTTGAAAGAAGATTAAGGCGTGCTTTTGCGTTTATTATGCGCGAAAAAAACGTCTTGTGATGCTAGGTACGCCGACGGAGATGGACTTTTTCTGAATATAACTTCAAAATGTTAGTTTCCTTCTCCTATTCGTGTGGTGTGTGGCCGTGTGGTGGGTGAGGGAGAGTCCTAGTATTATTAGAGGGGTGGGGCGTGAGTTGTGAGGGTTTGGGAAGGTTTTTAGCGGCTTTTATTTTACTTAAAACACATTGTATAAGCTTAGGTCCATTAACCTAATATAATAGGCCCATTAGGCATATTAGTTAATATTTAAAATATTTTGTCTACGAAGGTTGTGAAAATATTAGCCGAGTTCTCGAAAAGTTCATATTTACGTCAAAAATAGAATATCGTTTAAAAATACGACTTGGCGTGTAAAAACACCTCAAAACACCTCATTTTCGAAAATTTCATTTAAAATACACCACACATTAAACAATTAAAAATAATGATTTAATAAAAATATTTTCCCTCATATGGTCCTCGGTCTCCGTTCCTCGATCGCGTCTCGAATAATATTTAAAAACACTTTATTCATTCTAACAGAAAACCCTATTTTAAACATGTAATCATACACATCATAATTAATTCATGCCATTAAAATTATTTAATTAGTCATTTTCCATTTTTTCTAGATTTGTATGCAGTTGGATTACGTTATCATATTTTGGACCTTACAGCACCAATCTTGCTATTGTCTGTTAGTGCCTCATCAATTATTTTTGGTTCAATTTTGAAAATAAATTTAGCATATAGAAATTGATCGATCATTTGTCCTTTGGTTCTTATGGGACCAGATGGGTTTACCTATCACGGAGCCGAGGGTGATTCTTGTTCCATCAGTAGTATGTTTCATTCGATGTGTCTTGTGGAATTGAATCAATTGGGTGGACTTCATTCAGGTGGAGATTAGTTGGAACTTCATTGGTTCTTTGGGTATCAACTAACTGATCAATTGAAGCATAATTTTGTCAAGATAGTTCGTCAAATATCTCAGGTTCTTGAGATTGAAGCGTTATTTTGATAATTAGAGTTTCTTCCTCACTCTCATCTTCCAAACTGATTTCTTCAAATCGATTGATCAGTTTCGTTGTATCAGTTGATTGTTCAATTGACACTATTTCATCAAATACAATATGCACAGATTCTTCAATATTTAGTGTTCGTTTGTTGAAAACACGATAGACTTTGCTAATAGATGAATAATGAAGAGATTTTCCCTCATCTGACTTAGCGTCAAAAGCAGTCAGATATTTTTTACTATTATGTAAATAAAGCATTTGCAACCTAAAGTTTTAAAGTATGATAAAACGGGTTGCTTTCCATGCCAGATCTCATATAATATCTTGCCCTGTTTCTTGTTAACCATTGGCTTGTTCTGAGTATAGCATGTTGTGTTCACTGTTTCTGCCAAAACGTTTTGAGAAATTCCAGAACCAATAAGCATTGTTCTAGCAGCCTCTTTAAGGGCCATATTCTTTCCCTCAATAACTCCATTTTGTTGAGGTGTTCTGGCTACTGAGAATTCATGTATGACTTCATGATTTTCTAAGAAAACTGACAAAGTTTGATTAATAAATTCAGTTCATCTATCAAACCTCATTTTGTCAATTCCTTTTGATTTTTCATCTAAAATTCGCTTGAAAATTTTGATCAGTTGAGTAGCAGTTTGGTTTTTTGATTTTAAAAATATGATCCAAGTAAATCTTGAGAAATCATCGACAATAACTAGGTTGTATTTCATTCTCCCTAAACTTGTGACTGGTGTTGCGATATTTACCGCTCGCAAGCGCAAGGATTTCTAGTTTTAATATATGTGAGTAGAGTATGGTTCCCACGAGGAATGTAAACTAAATATATATCAATGCTTGTAATTAGAATAGTCCCGACTTTATCTAGAAAATTAAGTAAAATGTTTGGTTTGCTTAAATGAATTAATTGAAAACAAAGAATTAATCTAATCACCGAGTTGATAAATAACAATGAGAGAAAATTTCTAGAGAAATGATTTCACTAAGTTTCCAGGATAATTATTCCCAGTTAAATTTATATTCATGAATTTCAATTATTTAATGGCCAAGAACACTTAATTATTTTATTCTCCTATCCCAAGTGACGAATAAACTTTATCATTCAAACCTCGATTCAAACATTCCTAATAGGAATCAAAATTTAAATGACAAATGCAACCAATGTTCTTGCTTAAGCCTCGCTAAAGTTATACGCCTTCCGAATGATATAAGCATTCAACGATGTGTTTCTAATGATCTATAATCCTAGTCTCTCTCCCAATTTGTAGAATTAATCAGACAACACACAATTTATGGCCGGTAAATTGCAGTGAATTAATAAAAACAAGAAACACAATTAAACCAAACGAAATTCAGTCATATAAACAACCACGTCAAATCATCGTATCAACAAAGCCACGTCATTCTCTAGACTGAAAAATTAGTTCATAACGAATTTCAAGCAAAAAAAAAGACATGTTCGAAGTTTTAAACATCAAAATACACGAAAATATAAAAGCGAAAGAATAGATGACAAATCCAAAGTGTCGTCTCTGTCCCCAGATCCGTCGTTCTTCGTATTTGTGATCGTTCTTTGCACTCTGGATCTTCGTCTCATGTTCGATCCTGCTCTCCCGTGTGTTTTTCTCTCCAAAACGGCGTCCCCCTTTCTGAACCCTCGTCTTTGTATTTTATTTCCGCATCCGGGCCGTAAACAAAAGCCCATTAATTTTGTTCTCGCCGCCATTAGCGTCATGGCGCTGGGTATGCAGTGCCTAGGCGCCCGTCATTCGTGAGTGTAAGCGCCGCGACGCTTGTCCTTCACACAATTGAGCACTGCGGCGCTCATTGTGGCGCTGCGGCTCTCGTCCATCACAGTTTCAAGCTCAAAAACAACTCTGATTGCTCTAAACCATCAACTAGTTGTTTATCCCCTGCACGACACAAAAGCAACAAAAACCAAGCGTAATTCTGTTCGAAACCATCATAGATAAAATGGAATAACATATAAATTAAGTGCAATTCTTGCACTTATCAAACCCCCCAAACTTGAACATTTGCTAGTTCCGAGCAAAATAAAAGTAGAAATATGAATTCGATCAACAAGTAATGATAACGACTAAAAGTCATGGATATGAAACAATTGATCTTGGCCTCTGAATAATCAATTTTTATGTAATTCATAATCACTCAAGAGTCACGTGCGTGTGTGATATGTCAATGTTCATTTACCCAATCAAATTCTCAAATAAATTTACAACACCCACTAGCCTTATAAACTCAAGAGATCTTCGATTCAGTTCAAACCACACTTCATTAATATACAAACTCACTTACACAGATCCCAAAGAACTTTATTGGTATTGTTTGGTTCAATAGGTATTCAACATAAGTATACAAAGCGATGATGTTACAAAATAAGATGCTTACATACAAATGATTAAAGTTCATACTTGCTAACCATGTTTCTCAGGTATCCATAGGCTTGACTTGGACAAGTTTTCTCCAATAGTATATTGGATAGATGTGACAAGGTTAATAGGTTTGTAGGCTTATAACGTTAGGCTATAGCTCATGGATACAATAAAAGGTATGGAAATCAAAATTTGAGAAAAATAATCGAATTTTCATCATCTTCAATCTCATTTCATTCACCATCACTTTATTGTTTTCTTCCCAATCATATCCTCCAATTCCCAAAGTTTTCTTTTTCTCCAATTTTTGATTCATTCCTTTGATTATTTTTCTTCTTTTTGTCTCTTTTTCAACTCTTTTTTCAAGTTAATTTTTTTTTCTTTTTCTTTTCAAGGAGTATTTGAATCATCACAACACCAATTAACTTATTTCTCTCAAAATTTAGGTAGGTCAATAAGTGTATAAGCTTCATTAGGTAGTTGTTGTGGTATGTAGAATAGATACAAGTGGGGGCTAATTGTATGTCATTGACACACACCACTTGATTTTTAGTAGGCTCAAAATAGGACACTAGGGATATTTCATGTTGATTTGGTATGCTCAAAGGCTTAAAAGGTTCCAAAGATTGCCTAAATCATTCCTATGTCACATATTATCTGTATTTCGTCTCGAAAAGTGTTCAAACAAGTTCTAGATTTCTGTCAATTCATTAGTCAACTCATACAAACCAATCACATGCATTTTTCAATCAAAATGATATATGAGATAGGTGCACAAATAAAAGTAAAGCATCTCAATCCAATCGAGGCTCAATGGGCTCACAATGGAAAATAAACAATGAAAACAGGCCCAAAGATATTGAGAAAAATTGCCTAGATCATCTCTGTGTTTGCAAAAGTGTCAGTTAATGTCATGTGAGAATTACTGAAAATTATATCTCCATTGTCCAATTAGCATCACAGGTCTGTAAATTGTATCTAAGCACCGATAGTATCAACAAACATGACAATGCAAAAAAAATTTGTGACTCTCAAGTAATCATAAACACATGTTTTCAGAACCATAACTTCATTCTCATCATCGGCCCCACAATGATTTGTCCATAACTCTTTCTAACGACTCTAACATGCAATAAATTTATCTATTTTACCACGAAAGACTAGACTCTACCGTGCAGGGAATAACTAATCATACAATTCCTAAAATTAAAACGAATTAACAACTGAAACTCAAAAGTAAAGCAGAGTAAACGACCCCCCCAAACTTAAGTACGTGCATTGTCCCCAATGTATAGTAATAAAACAAGAAAAACAGGGGATTACATACCTCATACAGCGAGCATCAGGACTCGCTGTCCTCTCCTGACAGCTCAGGCTCCTCCTAATCATCATGCTCAACTTCATCCTCATTGGTCCGTGTCCAAATGCTGGAGGTGGTGGGAATGGGTCCTCAGATGGATTAGTAGCAGGGAAACAATATCCAAGCACTCGATTTAAATCGTGAACGTACTCCTTGTGCTTGCATGTCATCCACAATAATCTCCGCATCTTGCTCTTTAATTCATCAAGACGGTGGCCGTCGGTCTGTGCACTGTCGCTCTCCGCCTGTCGTGCACGTGAATGCTGTGGGGCGGTCAGTGAATGTGCTCCACTTCCTGAAGCCTCTCCCGGACCACTAGTAATCTGTCTTTTTCTCTTATCCCTCGGGAGGGGCTCAACCAATTATATATCGCCTTTCGTCCGCAGTAATGCCTCACTGTCATCCCAAGTAACCCCCGCTACATAACAGAGGTCAGTGATCGTTGATGAATGGAGCATGCTGACAGTGGATGTATCTTGAGCAGCCTGCAAAATAGATGTCATAATCACCCAGCCTGCGTCCACTGTCCTGCCGGTGATGATACAATAAACCAACGCTTCCTTTATCTTCGTCACATCAGACACATGCCTAGATGGCATCAACCGCGAGGCTACAAAGTGATATAAGTTGTACGCCTCTCTCTTCATAGACGTCGCAGGGAATGTCACCGGGGCTCGTTGATTGTTGAGCTTCGAAACCGTGTCCGACTCACAAATTGTGGTTATGATCGTCTCATAGGGATAAGGTTCTCGCATGAACAACGTGTATTCAACTGTGTCGTAGTTAGGCATCGAGTACAGAGAATTGATTGTTGTGCTATCAAAGGCAACCATCCGCCCTCGAATCTTCACGTGATAAATTTCATGTCTAACCTTCATATTGGCATAAAATTCCATAACAAGAGACATCACAGCATCGGCAGGAGGCTTCACAAACTCGTCCCAATTTCGATGCCTAGCAAGAACAAATGTAGGACAACCCAAGTGGCTTTGATCCATGCCTCTTTCTCTCTGCATATTCTTGTCTATCAACTTAGTATAGTTTTCAGCTGCTACTGTATCCCAGAAGCGTCGTCTATCAAAACTGGCAGTAGACGACTCGCCATCCCTAGACTGAACCTTCTTGCTCTTCTTTTTCGGAGGCATGATTCGATTCAATATAAATTTATCTCAACACAATTCTTCAACAACAACGCCTCAAACAACAGTATTACAACAATGCAGCACCCACAATATCAACACAATCAATCAATTAACGATTCCCTCTAATATGCAATACTCCCAATCCAACAATTCTCAACAACAAACAAATTCAGACAATTCATCGAACACCTTGTGTACGGAATTAAAAACTCAATTCTTTCAAATTTCAAGCGTTAAAATCAAGAATCACTCCACCAAAGACTGTTACCTTATGATAGGTTAACCAAAATATGCTGCAATTCGTCCGGGTGTCGGCTAGTTCAAGAACTCTCTTTGAAATTTTTTAGCCAAAAAGGTGCTAGGAGTGAGAAATTTTGGTGGATTTGGTTTGATGATGATTTGTGTGGTGTATTGTGGTGTTTTGAAGGAGAAATTGTGGAGGATTTATGGTGAGGGACGATATTTTGGTGGTGGAGGAGAGGAGTGCTGCGGCGTTGATACTGGGTTTGTGAAAGTGAAAGTCTCGGCTGCATTTTTATTTATTAAAAGAACTAGCACCGGGTGCTGAATTGTTAGAGTATGTGCCCGTCGTGCCAAGTGTTGGCCGAGTGTTAAAAATGAAACTCTATGTATAAACAATCTTTATTTTAATTATATTTGAAATTATTGTTATGGCACATCTTCATCTGTATACCCATGCTAGTTGCATAGATAAAGTCCTTGAATATACAAATAGTAGAAAGAATATGAGATGCTCATTTGATGAGTATCATGAAACTCATATTTGGAATACTGTATATTATAAACAGTTCCTAGCCGATTCAGCCGCCGCTAAGAAGGATATAGGCCGCTCGAGTTTGAGACTAGTATCTGCGATGTGAGTACCATGTTTCATTGGTAGGGGACATTGTGATGTCCGAGCATGCAGATAGGTGCTCCTTGTAAAGTGCACTGAACAACCCTCCATAAAGGACTTTCCAAGTGGTTCTCACTTATCGAGTGGAAACGTCCTAGTTTATGGTTGTACACCATTAGTCCTTATGACCCGGGACAACATTGAGACTCTATATGCTAGCATAGCACTTTTACTTGTTTACCGACTCATATGGGGTCATCAGGTGGCAAGGTTGGGTGTTTTGTCGAAACATATAGGAGTAGATGCATTGTAGTCGGGGATTCACCGCTTACCTTCGGGTATAGATATCCTATGTGTATGTAGTATGAAATCTCTGATCAGAGTGTTGGTGGTAATTATGAAAGGAGTTTCATAGATTACACCATCGATGCAACTACGACATGACACATAGTATCGATTCATTGACAACTCTCGATATACCAATGGTTGTCGAATCGGTCGGGATATATGAGATGAAGGGACCGTACTGTACGCTAACCATAATTGAATGTGTAAAGGCCCGTATTTCGTATTTGTAAATTTACGGAATTTTTTTAAAATTTTTCTCTTTAAATAACATGCATCATTCATAAAATAGACTGATAAAAAGATTTAATTTTAAAGCAACAGCGGAAGTAAATATTGTGTCCAAATCACATCTTAAAAATAATTCAACATTCATTCATAAAATAGACTGATAAAAAGATTTAATTTTAAAGCAACAAGCGGAAGTAAATATTGTGTCCAAATCACATCTTAAAAATAATTCAACATAAAAAGAAAACTGAGTTTGAACATGAAAAGTAAATGCTAAAAAGTGAGGTCCTCGGGTTCCTACTACTGCTGACCCAAGCTAGCTCACTGGTCCTCGCCCTCGGTCCTGACCTCATCAGTACCTACAACAATCAAGTCTAGTGAGAAGTGCGCTGATTTGGTAAGACGATCAACAATCACCCAGATAGCATTTGATCCTTTGACTGACTTCGGCAGACCGACAACGAAGTCCATGGTAACATTCTCCCACTTCCACTCGGGAATAGGAAGAGGCTTGAGCATACCTGCTGGTCTTTGATGCTCCTCTTTCACTAGCTGACACGTCAGACACTCGGATACGAAACGCCTGATATCCTCTTCATTCCGGGCCACCAATAAAATAACTGCAGATCTTTGCACATCTTCATACTCCCGGGATGAATAAAGTACGGCGACATTTTGGCCTCAGATAATATATCTGTCCGAATAGAATCGCTGCTAGGAACCCACATTCTGTCTCGATATTTCACAATACCGTCGATAACTGTATACAAGATACTGCCCTTGGCCTCATCTCTCTGCTTCCACTTTGCCAACTGCTCATCTGCTGGCTGATCAATGCGAATACAGTCTAGAAGAGAAGACTGAATCGTCAAAGTAGATAGACGGGGAACTCTACCTCGAGGATATGTCTCTAGATCAAACCTCTGCATCTCAAACTGAAGGGGTCTCGGAATCACCCAATGAGCCATCACTGCGACTTTCCTGCTCAACGCATCCGCAACTACATTAGCTTTGCCAGGGTGGTAGCTAATGTCACAGTCATAGTCCTTTACTAGCTCCAACCAACGCCTCTGACGCATATTCAACTCTTTCTGCGTAAAGAAGTACTTGAGGCTCTTATGGTCGGTAAATATCTGGCACTTCTCACCGTACAAATAATGCCTCCAAATCTTCAAAGCAAATACTACGGCTGCCAACTCTAGATCGTGGATAGGATAGTTCTTCTCATGGATTTTCAACTGACGAGAAGCATAAGCTATCACCTTCCCATGCTGCATCAACACTGCGCCTAAACCAAGCTTCGAAGCATCGGTATACAAAACAAAGTCTCCGGGCCCTGACGGCATGGCCAATACTGGTGCTGAGATAAGAGCTTTCTTCAAAGTATCGAAGCTCTTTTGACACTCATTGCTCCACACAAATTTCGCATTCTTTTTTGTCAACGACGTGAGTGGAACTGCGAGGAGAATCCCTGAATAAACTTCCGATAATATCCTGCTAGCCCAAGGAAACTACGGATCTCTGATGCATTTAGCGGTACAACCCAATCTTTGACTGCTGAAACTTTCGCTGGATCTACCTCGATACCGCTGCTAGAAACGATGTGGCCTAAGAACGCCACCTTCTCTAACCAGAATTCACACTTACTGAACTTCGCGAATAGCTGGTGCTTCTATAAGGTCTGCAAAACTGCGGTCAGATGTCTGCTGTGATCCTCTTGATTCTTTGAGTAGACGAGGATGTCGTCTATGAATACTATTACGAACTGATCAAGATACGGTTGAAATACGCGATTCATGAGATCCATGAAGATCGCTGGCTCATTCGTCAAACCGAACGGCATCACAAGGAACTCGAAGTGGCCATAACGAGTCCTAAAAGCAGTCTTGAGAATATCGGCATCTTTCACCCTCAATTGTTGATAACCGGAACGCAGGTAAATCTTTGAGAATACTGAGGCTCCCTGCAACTGGTCAAATAAATCTTCAATCCTCGGGAGTGGGTATTTGTTCTTCACTGTAACCCTGTTCAACTCCCGGTAGTCAATGGAGAGCCTCATCAAACCATCCTTCTTCTTCACAAATAAGATTGGCGCACCCCATGGGGAAAAACTCGGGCGAATGAACTCCTTGTCGAGAAGTTCCTGAATCTGCTTCTTGAGTTCTATCATCTCTGTCGGTGCTAATCGGTACGGTGCTTTTGATATCGGTGTCATACCTGGCATAAGCTCAATAGAAAACTCCACCTCTCGCGCGGGTGGCATACCAGAAACGTCCTCAGGAAAAACGTCTAGAAAGTCTCTAACAATTGGGACATCAGAGGCTGACTGACTGGGCGCTTCGGGAACAGATACAAAAGTCGCTAAAAACGCTTGACACCCTCTATGCATAAGCTTCCTAGCCTGGACACAAGGTATTACACGCGGTAAAGGAAAGTACCTGTCTGGTTCGAATAAGAACTGCTCTCTCCCAAGCTGTCGGACTAGCACAGATCTCCGCTGGAAATCAATTAAAACCCTGTTTTTTAATAGCCAGTCCATCCCCAGAATGATGTCAAACCCTGGCATCGGCAATACGATAAGATCCGCATAAACAAGATTACCATGAAGCTCGAGGTCTATGTCTCGGATCACATTAGTAGCTGCCAGCTCCTCTCCAGAAGGCAGTACTACCGAATACGCTATATCTATCCCAATGGTCTTGACCTTGAGGAAATTTGCGAAGGTCTCCGAAATGAACGAATGAGTAGCCCCTGAATCTATCAAGGCATTCGTAGCTGAACCAGCTATAAAAATTCTCCCTGAAAGGTTGGAACATCAAGCTGAACCCAAGAAATAAACTTATAGACATGGGAAGGTCAAAGTTCTTCTAATCTAAACTCTTAAGACCACCCTGATTAGAACACGCAATCCTATCACAATTTCTAAGTTCAAAACCTTAACCTAGACTCCCAAAACATTGAATTTCAAATGCAAACTTAAATCATTACGATACCTGTCATGAGCATTGTTTCTGGGTTCGTCTCCGCTGCATGGAGGGCAAAAACTCTGCCTTGGGTAGGCAGACTCCCCTGAGGGCACTCCTTCAGTAAGTGGTCAGGACTACCACATTTGTAGCACTTCCCCGAACCATATCTACAAACTCCAGTATGACGGCGTGAGCACTTGGCACAGACGGGATACTCCGAGGCCCTCGGGACTACACGTCCCTGCTGCTACTGTCCTTTGTTCCTGGGTGGGCCGTGGAAAGGTTTCTTGCTCTTATGCTAGTGATGAGTAGGGCAGTGCGGCACTTGGACTGGTCGCTTGCCCTGGCGGTCTCTCTCGATGTCATTCTGATCCTGCTCTGCAGCTAGAGCTTTGGAGACAACGACGTCATAGGTAGTAGGGCCAGCCACCCTAACATCACGGCGCAAGATCGGCCGTAGACCATCCAGAAAATGTCTCAACTTGGCACCAACATCATTGGCAATCAGGGGCACAAAATGGCAACCCCTCTCAAACTTACGGATAAACTCCGTAACAGTCATGTCTCCCTGCCTCAGGGTCATAAACTCACTGGTCCACCTGGAACGCACCTCGTCAGTAAAATATTTAGAGTAGAATACCTCTGTAAAGCGCGTCCAGCTCAGAGTGGCCAAATTCAAGGCTACCGATGCTCCTTCCCACCACAAGCGGGCGTCTCCTCCAAACAGATAGGTTTCACAACGAACCCTATCTTCATTTCCAAGCTCCATAAATTCGAAGATAACCTCAAGAGACTTAATCGAGCCCTCGGCAATCATAGGATCTGTCGTCCCTGAGAACTCCTTCGGTCTCATCTTCATGAAACGCTCATAGGTAGCCTCAGGCCCCGCCTGCCTTGCTACCCCAGCATTGTTCCCCGCAAACTGTGCGAAGAACTGAGTCATTCCGGCTAACATCTAGGCGTTCATGTCCGGTGGAGGGGGTGGTGGTAAATCTCTCTCCTGCCTATGATCCTCACCGTCCTCATGACGATGCTCATCATCTCTCATGCGCTCAAGAATGCGTCTAGGAGGCATACTGTTCCATACATATAACCCATACGTAACCAACATTCATAATTCCATTATTTCTTTAAATTTAATCAAATACTGCATGATCAAAATCTTGACATAGAACATTTCATGAAAACATGCTGTTAAAATATTTCATACTTTAAACGAAATGCGTAAACGCAAAACTTACAGACCGAAGACGTGACTTCATAAGCTTCTCGAGGTCAGTAGTAGCACAACCCTTTACAAGAACATAGGCTCTGATACAAACAATAAAGGCCCGTATTTCGTATTTGAAAATTTGCGGAATTTTTTAAAAATTTTCTCTTTAAATAACATGCATCATTCATAAAATAGACTGATGAAAAGATTTAATTTTAAATTAACAGCGGAAGTAAATATTGTGTCCAAAATCACATCTTAAAAATAATTCAACATAAAAAGAAAACTGAGTTTGAACATGAAAAGTAAATGATAAAAAGTGAGGTCCTCGGGTTCCTACTGCTGACCCAAGCTAGCTCACTGGTCCCCGCCCTCGGTCCCGACCTCATCAGTACCTACAACAATCAAGTCTAGTGAGTCTAAAGACTCAGCAAGCATATATCGTGAATAACTAGTAAATATAATATAAAATCGCATGCAATGTAAAAATATCGTATCGTAAAGCGTAAGGTAAAAATCGTGTCGTGCGTAATTATAAATACGTGCATATCTGAAAATCGTACGTAAAAGATTTTCTCGATAGAGTCCTGTCATAAATTATCATATCGTAATTTTTCTGGTAGAGATAATGTTTCTACGCAAGTGGCCCATAACATAACATGCACGTCTAATCAGACTAAGCCACAGTATACTGGGCGATAGAGATCATCACAGCCCTTGGACTGGATATCCGTACCCATACATAATCGTAAACCGGTCGTAAGTCACCAGGTGAAGCAATCCCATAAGCGTAAGGTGGCCACAAGTCATATCGCATATATCTCAAAAATAAACATTTTATATTTTATGCACGTAATATAATTATAACCCTGTTTTACCGGATGAGTTGGATCGTTCCTAGGCTTTTTGCGACATAATTCTAACATGAGAAACATGCAAATAATCTTGACTTGACAAAGACTTCATAACCGAACCAAAAACGAGACAACTACGCCCAACAAACTTAGTATTCAACCATGGCTTCGTACCAACCCTAACCGACATTGAACCATCATTTAGACATGATTAAAATATACCTAAAATACTGGAAAACATAAACCTAGGGCGGTAATACACAAAAAATGTGAATGGAGGCCAAAATCGTGAAACGCTCTTTCGAGAGTCGCTTTGGCACATTGCACCGTAAATTCTTGTACGACCTCTAAACTTAAGCAAATCACAAACGGACCAAAAACATGACCTTTCTATCTCATTGAGGTACTGTCCAGTCCAAGGCCATAGGCTAATATCCAACCAAGAACTCGAACATGACCTATGAATCGAAGCCAAAGTTGTTGTCATACCACAGTGGCAGCAGCTGCGCTTCCTTGCGTGGTTTGTGAAAACAATGGCCATTGGGGCTTGAACCACCGACTAAAGTCTCTTACCAACATCCTAAGGTGTGGCTTGAACCATGGCTAAGGGCACTTGGCCAACCACAACTCAAGCAAACACCTAGGACAACTCGAAGCTCAAACCGAGAGCACCAAAGAAAATTCTGTGATGTGCGATTATTTGAATCACCTTGCTGTCTTGTATCGTTCCATTGGCCATATGATTGACCAGGGCTCAATCTAGATTTGATAAAGTGTTGTATGAACCAAGGCTAAGGACTAAAAGCCAACCAAGATCCATCCAAAGACCTAGAAGCCGAAACTCAACACCCAAACTAGAAAAATGAACCGAGGGACATGTGTGTGTTTTGTTTTAAAAAAATCAATGGGACCATGAACCAAGCCTTGAAGGGCCATCTTGGTCACATCCTAGACATGCTAAGGAAGGGTTCTAACCATGGTTACAGGCCTTAGACCAACCATGATCCGAACCTTAAACTTAGACAACCAAAACAAAAAAAATCAAAACTCAAACTTGCAACTAAGGGAAAGTTGCTGTCAAGCCTTCTTCCAGCATGTAGGGGCTTGAACTAATGGACCAACATGATCCTAACACACCCTAGTACATGCCTAGATACAGCCTTGAGTGCCTGGAATCGAGCCAACCTCCTGAAACAACAAAAACAATCAAAACCGTGAGGCAACAAGTGAAAGCCGAAAAATACTGCACAGATTTTCGAAAAGTTGCTGTCATATTTTCGTGTTTTTCATGATTCATGAACATAGCATATTTTTTAAAAATATTTTTAGGACTTGATTGAAGATAAAATGAATAATATAAGCGTGCCTGAAATTCGGTTTTAAGAAGAAACAAACACTACGACGAACACAGCGCGACGGAGAGGGAGTCCCTTTTCTTTCTTGTTATTGTTGCTGAAAGTCAAGATTATTTGCTGTTAAATTCTCTGAAATTTTTGAATGTAAGGAAGGGAAGGAGATACTAAGGAATGAAGGGGAGGCTACTATGAAAATAAAGGAGTCAAGAATGCATTAGAGGGAAGTTTCAATTTAAGGAATGGAATGTCACAAGGAAAGGAATAGATTGGCTAATTTAGTGGTTTAATTAGGTGCAATAAAAGTGGTTAATTATAAATTATTGGGGATTTAAAAGTGAGGGAATTATCATACATAGAAAGGTTAAGGAAAGGAATCAAAAATGGAGATTTGCCAAACATGTAAGGATTTGATTCTAAGGGGGCCGAAAATGTTCTTAATAAATGGAGGTAAAATATTGCTTAATTATTGAATTTTAACTCCTTAAAGTTTTAAACACTTATTATGTATTTTAGTGAAATAATAAATTAATTTGGGATAGTAATTTTCTTGCATGCATGACTAAGTCTTAAAATAAATTTACTAACATGTCAGGGTATAATTTCTTGAATATATTAAGCCTAGATTAATTTATCCCAATTGGTTACACATTTTAATTTAGGCTTTTAATTAATTATTGGCCAAAAAGAACTTATTTACTAACTTACTCCAATTAATTAAATAAATCCTAAAAACATTTTTTAACATCAAAATAAATTATTCCTTGGCTTAAATTAAATTTAGGAATATTTTCTTATTATTATATCTCAATACTCCAACTCCAGCTCGGCCTCGCGTATTTAACTGAAAAGACAAAACTATACTTTTGCGATTTAAAATAAATGATCATGACTTAAAAAATTTTAAAATGAACTATACACTCCATAAAAATTATTTTTAATTTAAATAATAGCAATTATGCATGGCTTATACGTAATCTGATTTACCGGGTTCTACAGAATGGTTCTTGCAGGCACTATCATTTGATACCTAGGGAATCATGTAAGCGATGCTGCTAGGTGTTTAACATGATTGGTTAGGTATTATTAGACTTGAGTTCTGACGTTCTTATTATCAAGGAGTTGATATGTAAGAATGAAGCAATTGGTGTATGTTCAAATAAGGACATGTTTAGCCCTGAATCACATGGAGATGTGAACCCACGACTAGTTGTATCAATGAACCATTGAAGGTCACACAAGTGCTAACTTTCTAGATCCCATTGACAAGTAAAATAGTTCAATGTGTTGAACGGCTTATAAAGGAGTTTATAAGCGTAAGGAAAAATAGTAGTATGACTTCTATGAGGGGAATGTAACTTTTAATTTATGAATGTGTTCCTAAATTAAAAGTTGACCAAATAAATAATGTATTTGAAAATTGTGATTTTCATAAACATTATTATGGACTAAATTAAATTAATTGAAGTTTTGAATTAATTAAACACTAGTGGGCCTAGTAGAGTCCAAATAATTAAATTAATTCAAGTGTTGAATTAATTAAATTACATTGGGCCTTGTAGAGCCCAATTAGAAATAATTATTTAACTAGTGGGCTTGAGTAAATTCAAGTAAGATTTAATTGGGCCCAAATATGTTTGAGACATTTAAATAAAAATCTATGGGCTTTGTAATTGTTAAAAACCCAAATAGAAAAGCATGCTTGGGAGGTGAAAGGTTGGAGACAACTTTTGAGTTAATGGCATGGCATGCACATGCAACTTTTTACTTTAACTTTTTCCACAACCAAGAAAAGTCTTCCCTTCTCTCCCAACATACTTTGGCCGAATTTTTGGAGCAAAAATTCCTCTCATTTTGCTTCTTCAATTTGTTGAGGAAAGCCTACACTTCTCAATGAAAAATGCTCTAATTTTTCTAGTGCAAAATTAGAGTGGTTCTACTTTGTTAGTGGTGGACCTTATTTTGAAGAAGGAGTCCAAGAGCAAGGAGGCTTGTAGATTTGTCATCCTTTCAAGAGCCAAGTTGTTTACAACTTGGTTGAAGCCATAACATCAATCCTTGTGATTGATAGGTAAAAATTCTAAACACCCTATGTATGACATTTTGTGTTTTATTGTATTTGCTACACACTATAGTGTTTGGGGTGCTCGATTTTTGCTAGAAAAATATTTTTGAAACTTCCGTTGCGCAAGCAAGCACCTTAAACGATCCCCTTTCAAGAATAAGTAGCGCCACGGCGCTTGACTCTTGGCCCCTTCAGCGCCGCGGCGCTGAGTGTCTAGTGCCTTGGAGCTTGGCTGTTCGAACGTCTGGCACCGCGGCGCTGGATTCTTAGCGCCTAGGCGCTTTACCTTCGCATGTTCTGGTGCTGTGGCACTGAGTTCGTGGTGCTGCGGCGCTAATACTCCCGAGATTTTGTCCACTAATCTTCGTGCCATGTCCAATTCAAATTTTACCTTCATAATAAAATATGTATTAATGTCTAATCTTCATATGCATGATTAAATCAAATAATGAAGTAAAAGCAATTACACTACTGAAAATGAAATAACTAAAGCAGTATAGGAAACTGGTTGGGTTGCCTCCCAACAAGCGCTTGGTTTAACGTCGTCAGCCCGACTGTCACCAGTTTACTCAGTTTGGTTCGTCCAAACTAATGATGTCGATATTCCTTACTTCGGTCCCATAGTAAGGCTTAACCCGCTGTCCATTCACCTTGAAGTTCTTCCATCACTGCACCTTAGCTTGATAGCTCCATGAGGATACACTGTTCCCACAACAAATGGCCCTGACCAACGCGATTTCAGTTTACCAGGAAACAACTTCAGACGAGAATTGAATAACAGTACTTGTTGTCCGCGTTTGACCTCCCTTCGTACAATGATTCTGTCATGCCATTTCTTGGTCTATTCTTTGTAGATCTTGGCATTCTCATATGCATCATTACGGAATTCCACCATTTCGTTTAACTGCAGTTTTCTGACATCGCTTGAAGCTTTCAAGTCAAAGTTCAATTTCTTAACTGCCCGGTGCTCCAATTCTAGCGGCAAGTGGCATGCTTTCCCAAATACTAGTCTATAGGGAGACATCCCAATAGGTGTTTTGAATGCAGTTCGGTATGCCCATAGTGCATCATCAAACTTGAGTGTCCAATACTTCCGGTTAATGTTGACTGTATTCTCCAATATTTGTTTAATTTCCCAGTTGGATATTTGAGCTTTTCCATTCGATTGAGGGTGATACGCTGGTGTCACTTTATGCTTCACACTGCATTTAGTCAAAAGTGAGTTGAAAATTTTATTGGAAAAATGCGTACCTTCGTCACTTATGATGGCCCTGGGTGTTCCAAACCTGGTGAAGATATTCTTATGCACGAATTTAGCTACAACACGAGCATCATTAGTATTGGTGGCAATTGCTTCCACCCATTTTGAGACATAATCCATGGCTAGCAAAATGTAATAATTACCAAAAGAAGGGGGAAAGGGTCCCATGAAATCTATGCCCGAGACGTCAAAAAGTTCTACTTCCAAAATATTTGTCAGTGGTAACTCATGACGCCTAGAGATGTTTCCTAACCTCTGACATCTATCAGATTTCACTAGGGTAAAGCTATCTTTAAACAAATTAGGCTAATAAAAACCAAATTGCAATATCTTAGCCGTTGTTCATGATGCTCCAAAATGTCCATCATATGGTGAAGAATGACATTGCTCCAGAATTTCCTGTGCTTCGACACCGTCCATACATCTTCTAATAACTTGATCAACACATCTCTTATACACAAATGGATCATCCCACAATAAGAAATTGACAACATGGAAAAACTTCTTTTTCTGATGATGGCTCAAATCTGGAGGAAAGGTACCACAAGACAAAAAATTTGCAATATCAGCAAACCAAGAAAGTACACAGTTTACCTCGAAGAGTTGCTCATCCGGAAATGTTTCTTGTATAGCACCCTGTTCTTTCTTCTCCTCCAGCTCAAGTCTCGACAAGTGGTCAGCCACTTGATTCTCACTCCCTTTCTTATCTTTGACCTCGAAGTCAAATTCTTGTAGTAGCAAAATCCACCTTATCAAGCGTGGTTTTGCATCTTTCTTGGCGAATAAGTAGCAAATAGCTGCATGGTCAGTAAAAACAACTACTTTTGTGCCGATCAAATAGGGCCTGAATTTGTCGAAGGCAAACACTACTGCAAGCATCTTCGTCTCAGTCGTAGTGTAATTTTGCTGTGCAGCATCCATTGTGCGGCTTGCGTAGTAAATTGCCCTAAACATCTTTTCCCTTCTTTAGCCTAAGACAGCGCCCACTGCATAATCACTTGCATCACGCATCTGCTCAAAGGGCTCTTTCCAGTACGGTGCTATCATAATCGGTGCAGTGACCAATGCCTTCTTGATCCTCTCAAATACCTGCAAACAATCATCATCAAATATAAAAGTGTACTCTTTTTCAAGCAAATTACATTGGGGTTTAGTGATATTAGAAATTTTTTTAATAATTCTACGATAAAACCTCGCATGTCCTAGAAAGCTCCTTATTCCTTTGATGTTCTTTGGTGGGAGAAGTTTTTCGATGGCAACCACCTTGGCTCTGTCTACCTCTAATCCCCGAGAAGATACTTTATGTCCAAGAACAATGCCCTCTTGGACCATAAAATTGCATTTTTTCAAATTACGAACTAGGTTCTTTTCTTGACATCTCTGCAAAACAAGGAATAAGTCATGTAAACAATGATCAAATGAAGAGCCAAATACCGAGAAGTCGTCCATGAAAACTTCAATGATTTCCTCCACCATGTCTGCGAATATGGCCATCATGCACCTTTGAAAAGTAGCAGGCGCATTGCATAGCCCAAAAGACATTCTCCTAAAAGCAAACGTGCCATAAGGACACGTGAAAGTAGTCTTCTCCTGATCTTCTGACGCTATAGCAATTTGGTTTTAACATGAATAACCATCTAAAAAGCAGTAATGACAATAACCAGCAAGTCTATAAAGCATTTGATCAATAAAAGGCAGTGGAAAATGATCTTTACGTGTGGCATTTTTTAACTTTCTATAATCAATACATACTCGACAGCCAGTTACAGTACGAGTAGATATTAGTTCATCATTTTCATTTCTAACCACAATTATTCCACCCTTTTTGGGTACAACTTGCACATGAGACACCCAACTACTGTCAGAAATAGCATAAATTACACCAGCATTTAACAATTTTAACACCTCATTCTTTAAAACTTCCTTCATCGCTGGATTCAACCTCCTCTGATGATCCACATAAGGAGTATACGACTCCTCCATCAAAATTTTATGCATGCACATAGTGGGACCGATTCCCCTAATATCAGAAATCGACCATCCTAAAGTAGTTTTAAAATTCCTCAATACTTTCAATAATTTATCTTTTTCATTACAAGTAAGAGAGGAAGAGATGATTACCGGATATGTCAACTTTTCACATAAAAATGCATAGCAAAGGTGGCTTGGCAGTTCCTTCAAATCAGGGGAAGGAGGTATTACCTTTGTTTGCTCATGTACCTCCAATTCCTCAAGCGGTGCATTCGTTTTTCTTTCTTTCTGTGATCCATCAAGAGCCACAATTTGCTCTTTCACTTCCCAATCATCTTCATCAACAGTTCCTGTAGCACCTATCAAACAGCTAGTGCCTGTACAATCAAGAGACATACATGAGTCTATAACATCAATGCTTTTACAAGTACTTACCTCATTTGATCCCTTCATGGCTTGATAGATATTAAAAATGACTGCTTCTCCACCAACTCTCTAGGTGAGTTCACCCTTATATACATCTATCAATGCCCTTCCAGTTGCCAAGAAAGGTCTCCCAAAGATTAATGGAGCATCATGATCTTCCTTCATATCTAAAATCACAAAATCAGCAGGAAAAATAAATTTATCTACTTTTACCAATACATCCTCGACGACCCCACGTGGATACGTGAGACTTCTGTCTGCAAGCTGTAAAGTGATAGTGTTTGGTTTAACCTCTCCAAGCTCCAATTCCCCGTAAATAGAAAATGGCATTAAATTAATACTTGCTCCTAAATCACATAAAGCTCTACTACATTTAGAACCACCAATAAAGCAAGGAATAGTAAAACTCCTTGGATCTTTTAATTTTTGTGGTAGCTTCTTTTGCAGAATGGCGCTACACTCTTCAGTCAGCTTCATAGTCTCAAACTCCTGCAGCTTCCTCTTCTTAGACATCACATCTTTAATAAATTTAGCATAATTTGGCATTTTTCCCAAAGTTTCAGCAAATGGTATGTTGATGTGTATCTTCTTAAAAATCTCTAAGAATTTTGCAAACTAATCATCCAAAATCTTCTTTTTAAATCTCTGAGGGTATGGAAGGTTCAGCTTAAATACTGGAGGTTGTTCAACTTTGATATGAATCTGGCCGAGCATGACGTTCTAAATCGTGCTATTCGAAGCTTCAAGGAATTCGACATGTATAGAAATGAAGTTGGAAGATATTTCAAGGGTATTCAAGTGCTAATTATGAAGAGAAGGCCAAAATCAAGACCCCAGACTCGAGAGCCTCGCGCTAGGGCATTCAAACATTACCGCCCCAGCGCCAGCCGCGCTAGGGCGGCCAAACATTACCGCCCCAGTGCGCCTTGTTCTGCCCAAGATGATGAATTCCAGAAGCCTTGGCGCTAGGGCGGCCAAACTTGATCGCCCCAGCACGCCGTCTGCGAGGATAAATTTTATTTACCTAATTTAGAGTCCAACTTAGTTAGGTAACTAGATTTTGATATCTTTTATATTTTGTAAACAATATATGGACGAAAATTGGTCATTGTAAATTATTCATTGAGTTTAATCATATTGATACAGTTTTTATCTCAAATTCAAAGCTTGGATTTGTATACACCTTTGTATGTTTCTCAAATCAAACTTATCAAAGTTTAATACTTGTGGCGTTTGTCGATTGTTATTCACTCGGATTGTCAAAGACGAGTTCTTTGAAGGTTCGTTTGAATTTCGATTGTTTATCTCGTTAATATTTGTTGCTAAATTCTTCGTAATTTAGAGGTGAATATTACAACCTTACTTGTTCAAAAAGATCGGTACAACATAACTGTGGGGATCCGGATGCTAATTCAATTCTTAATCATTCTTTGGGATTAAACGGATCAAATTAATTAAAACTAGGTCGATTTTTTTTTTTAAATTGCGCAGCATATAAACAAGTGTATAAATCTCTACAACAAGTTATGCATCATCTTATTTAGTGTACCAGATCAAGTGAAATATCTACAACATGATCTAAAGATACAAAACTTGTCCAACATCAAACCATAAACAAACTAGTGTCACATCAATCACATACAAGTGATAAACAACTAGTTCTACGTCTAAGTCCGGAATCACCACTCTAATCTCGATCTGTCATCCTCTTCTCGACCCTGATCCTATCCCACCTGTCGTCAAGCAAACATACAAACACAACAGCCGGATAACTCCGGTGAGAATTATATTCCTAGTATAAACAACGTATACATGCATTTCAGACAAGTATATATAAAAGCATAAAACATGTATCGAACAACATGTATCGTAATCTGATAAACATAAATCGATACAAAACTGTAAATCAAACTCTTTACTTCTTAAACTCTGATTCGACTAGGGATCCCGGTTTGAATAAGAACGCAACAGTCTCCCACCTACTCTTCTCTTCTAGATGGTGGTACGTTCTTATTCCCATAATTTGGACACTATATCGAGTATCTACAATAGGGACTGATCTGTCTCCTAAGAACATCGATATAAACCAAACGTCCAGTGACTAGGCACCTCTGCCAAAGACTCTGTCACAATATCTATCAACATGCTATTCTATAACTCAATAGAACAAGCATATAATCTCAATAATTCAAATATATCAATTCAATAACAAATAAGTATGTGATTTTAGGGAAACTAAAGTTATATCTCACTCGAGTTATTCTTCCCGAATTAACATTGATTTATACCTTTCTTTTCGTAGTTCTCAGTTGACGATTCTGATATTTCTTCTACCTATTTCGATCCCAATCTGGAATAACAATTCGAGAAGCATAATATCATAATACAACTCGAAGCAAACTTTGGTAGAATCAATCTCAATCTAGTACAATGTCAACGGCATAACGACACAATATCGATATCCCCGACAACTCAAACAACACGAGATTCCAGAATGGAAATGTGATCCCATTTCCATTCTGGAATCGATAAGCTATGCAATAGATGTAGTGCCCAAATTCTGTACACGTATAACCCATGCATTTATTTAATTGTTAAATTATTTATTTAAGTTTAAAATGAGTTTTAGCCATGCATGATTTATTAAAATGCATTATTTTAAATTATTTATGTTTATGTGATGCACGTTAAAACATTTTTCAAGTTTCATGTTTCAGGCGATTATTCGATTCGGGATCTAGGGAAAAGACCGGTGACGATTTTGGCAATTTAAAATGTGGTATTTTATTTTAAGTTGAGGATGGGGCATTTTAAATAATTTATTTAGTTTCAGCATTTTAAAGCCTACATTATCTATTTAGCTATTTTATGATTTTTAAAATTTTTAAAGTTTTGACACTTGTGCAAGTTATTTTAAATTTAGAGATTTTATTAATTACGGGAGAGTTAGTATTTTTAAATTAGCTTGTTAATTTTTAATTAAGCAATTTTTTATTCCCTAATTACTAAAAACGCACGCACACACATATTTTTACACACACTAAAACTCACGCTACAACATACACTTACACATTCATTCTCAATTACACATTTTTAATTGCAAATATTAGGGTTCTTGGAGTCACTCACCAGCCGCCCCCTTCCTTCATAGATTTCAATAAATTTCTTCACTTTTATTCAAGAAAAATCGAGCCACGTTCGTCCCGGATCAATCCTCGCGCTATCTCCGCTTCGGTATCGTCGTTTTGGTATTTTAATCATCAAAAGGCACGTATATTCTTTTTTTCCTGCGTCGATCTTGTCATATTATTATTGTTGATGTGTTTTGTATGAAAACATGTGTGAAATATGTAGTGGTTTGAGCAGAAAAATTATTGGACGTGTTTTGAAGAAATTCTTTGATCTGAAATTCGAGTTCTACTGTATTTTGAAATACTGCAATTTTTCGGTCGCGATTTTGAGAAAACTTTCAACATGAAAATTGTAGAAATTTTTGATATCTTCGATTTAATATAAAATTCGAAATATTTGGATAAGAATTAAGTGAGTTATGACGTTTCTCGTGGGACTGCTCAAACTGCGACTTTTACGTAAATTGTGTTCTTGAAGTTATTTGTTGCAGGCTTCGTTGGGAGTCGACGGGCGATCGCTGCTGCATTTAGGTATGGCCAGAAAGATGTTGGGATTATTATTGGTGTCACCTTTTGCGTCGTTAGGCAACAAGTTGAATTAAGCGTCGTAGGAAGAAAATTGGTGTCGAATTCTGAATTATGTTGTTGGTTGTGGATTGTCGCTCTTGGGAACGATTTTAACGTTTTATTTGGGTTTAGTACAATGCCGTAGCGTCCTAGAATGTGTCTCGAGGTGTCTATTCATAGCCATTTGTGTTGGTTGGAAGAAAGAAACATCATGTTAAGCTTTTCATGCAGGTTTCGTCGTACAGTGCCTAGCCGAACCCTTACACGGACCCTGACATGGACCAGGGCACGGGGTCCGTGCCTGCCCTTTTCTGCACGACAAATTTCACCGCATGAACACGGACCCGGAGCCGGACATATGCACTAGGTCCGTGTCCCTTCTCCTTCACGAGTACTTCTTTTGCGCACCTTCACGGACCCATACACGGACCAGGGCACGGGGTCCGTGTACTTCATATTTTTGGAAAACATTTTAGACTTCATTTCAGGTTTGCTTTGAGGTTTGATGTCATGGTTTAGTACATGATTTACAAGGTCGAGTCATGGGAATTTTAGAACGTCCTAAGGAATTGAATGAGCTCGTAAGTAAGCATGATATTTACGTCTAAGTTATGCAAGTTAAGCATTTAAATTCATGTTATTATGTGCAGCAGCGGCCCCAATCGAAGTCCAACGAATCCGTCAACGCCAAGTAAGTATGTTGACGTGCAAAGAAAATATTTAAGTTTTGAGGTATGCTAAATGTCTTGTGACCAAATTATGAATGGGTTTGGAAGTCGGTCAACGTGGCCGAGGACCTCTCCACCCCGTTAAATTATGAACGGGTTTTGATCGAGATTGGAAAGCGTTAAATCATGAGCGGGGACCAATCAGCCCGTTAAATTATGAACGGAGATCTCATGTATGTGGCAATGGATCTTCCCTGTCAGCCCATTACTGTGGTTTAGTCTGATCAGGCGAAATATGTTATGGGTCACTTGCTTTGAAACATATCTCTACGCAAAATGATGAAGTTATGTATGTTCAAGTATGCAAGCATGTTTAAGAAAAGTTTACGTTGATGGCACGTCTAAGTATGTATGTACGTATGTTCAAGTTTTGATATCCAAGTTCAAGTTTCAAGTATGTTTGTTCTATTTTAAAGTTGCATGTGATTTTATTATGTAGTACTCGTTACTTCCAGTTTATACGTGTTGAGTCTTTAGACTCACTAGACTTGATCGATGCAGGTGAAGATGTTTATGAGGAGATTGGAGGTGGGGACCAAGGAGCAGGCTTGGACTGAGCGGGAGGCTAAACCCGAGGACCGCCATGTTTAAGTTTTATGAAAACGTTTAATTCTTTTGTCAAACTTTAAATTTCAAATCTTTTGTTGCAACAACTTGTGAGACGTACTGTTTATTTGGTTTATCAAATTTTGGAGGTTTATGATTTAGTTATGAAAATTTTTAATTTTCCGCAAATTTTAAGTATGAAAAGTATGGTACGTTTCAAATGGTATCAGAGCGATGTTCTTGTAAAGGGTTACGCCTACTGCCAGTTGCAAGAAGCTCACAAAGTCACACCTGAAGTCTGTAAGTTTTAAAGTTTTGCATTATGTTATGTAGTAAGCATTGAATCATGATTTCAGCATGTCCAAGATTTAAGTTTATATTTCGTGCATCTTATGATATTGTCAATATATTCATGCATATTGGGTTACGTGTTGGGTAAATTGTTGGAACAGTATACCTCCTAGACATATGGTTAACTGTGAAGCAAGAGAGGAGGACATAGAAGCTCGGAATGAGGAGAGGGTCACTCCTCCTCGTCCACCTCCGGATATGCAGGCGCAGATGCTTGCAGGTATGAAGCAGTTCTTCGCGCAGTTTGTGGGGAACCAGGCTGCAGCGAATTCAGGGGCAAGGCCCCGACATGAGGCGGTGTATGAAAGATTTCAGGGAATGAATCCGAAGGAATTTTTGGGTACGACTGACCCAATGGTGGTAGAGGGATGGATTAAGTCCATCGAAGTGATTTTTAACTTCACGGAACTGCAGGATGCAGACCGGATTAGGTGTGCCATATTCCTACTAACAGGGGATGCCAGACGGTGGTGGGAGAGCGCGTCCGTATCGATCAATCTACAGACTTTGTCTTGGACTGGATTCAAAGAAGTGTTCTTCCCTAAGTACTTCACTGAAGAAGTATGCTCCCGTCTGACCAGGGAGTTCATGTCGCTGCGACAGGGAGACAGCAGCGTGGCAGAAATCGTCAGGAAGTTTGAGAGGGGGTGTTACTTTGTACCCCTGATAGCTAATGATGCATGAGAAAAGTTGAGACATTTTATGGATGGGTTGCGGCCGATCTTGCACCGTGATGTTCGAGTTGCTGGTCCTACTACTTACTCAGTTGCCGTATCTAGAGCTATGGCGGCAGATCAAGACCAGAGAGATATTGAGGCTGACAGGCAGGGCAAGAGGCCCTATCAGGCACCACCTCAGCAGCAGCAGCAGCATCAGCGACCCCAGACTAAGAGGACTTATCAGGGGTCGCCAGGGAAGAAGCCATACCAGGGACCGCCAAAGGGCAAGGGTCCTATTCAGCAGCAGGGGGCGCCTCAGAAGCCCGGTGTTTTCCCAATGTGTCCTTTATACAACCGCCAGCACCCGGGGCCATGTTTGTATGGGTAAGGAAAGTGCTTTAAATGTGGAGCCACTGACCACATGTTGAAAGAGTGCCCACAGTGGAGGCAGCCAACTCAAGGCAGAGTGTTCGCCATGCATGCTCAGGAGGCGAACCCAGACATGACATTACTGACCGGTAAACTGTTCTACCTAAGCTCAGTATTATTTTGCCATGCATGTTGGAATTTATTTGGGATTAATAGTGTGCTAGTAATATTTTTGAGTGACTTGAGATATTGATTTCTACTTTGCTTAAGGGTTAATGTTAGAATTTTGGGAATAAAGTTTTGTGTTGTGTTAACACCTCTCAGGAAAGATTTTCATAAAGAGAGTGTCCACGAAGGCCTTGATAGACTCAAGAGCCACTCACTCCTTTATCTCTGAATCATTCGCTAGTCATCTAGACGTCAAGTCTATTGGACTTGACGTGAATTATTCAGTGACAGTCCCATCAGGGGAAGAGTTGTCAGCTACTAGTGTGGTCAGAGACATTGATCTGGAATTGCACGGTCATCTAGTGTATGCCGACTTGATCGTCTTGCCAATGCCAGAGTTTGATATCATTTTGGGAATGGACTGGCTGACGAAGAATAGAGTCCTGATTGATTTTTAGAAGAGATCAGTATTGGTTAGGCCGTTGGGCATGGAGCAGTTTCTCTTTGAGCCAGCTAGATTGAGAAGTTTCCCGTGCATGATCTCTTGCATGCAGGCGCAGAGAATTATTTCTAAGGGTTGTCAGGCTTTCTTGGCCAGCGTTATATCTGCACCTGACGTACCCACTCCGTCTTTAACAGAGGTGCCAGTAGTCAGAGACTTCCCAGACGTCTTTCCTGATGATGTCACAGGTCTTCCACCAGAGAGAGAGGTGGAGTTTGCGATTGATCTCATGCGAGGCACAGTGCCAATCTCTAAGGCACCGTACCGTCTAGCTCCAGCTGAGATGTTAGAGCTCAAGCAGCAGATTCAGGAGCTTCTTGACAAGGAATTCATTCGCCCTAGTTTCTCACCGTGGGGTGCACCAGTACTCTTCGTAAATAAAAAGGATGGGAGTATGAGGCTGTGTATCGATTACCGAGAGTTGAACGTATCGATTACCGAGAGTTGAGCAAGGTAATGATCAAGAACAAGTACCCAATTTCCTTGAATCGAAGACTTGTTTGATCAGTTGCAGGGAGCTACGGTGTTCTCTAAGATAGATCTTCGATCGGGGTATCACCAGCTGAAGGTGAAAGATGCAGATGTTCATAAGACAGCCTTCAGAACCAGATTGGGCATTACGAGTTCTTAGTGATGCCGTTTGGACTGACGAATGCTCCAACAATTTTCATGGACCTCATGAACCGAGTATTTCAGCCTTAACTTGATCAGTTCGTCATAGTGTTTATTGACGACATTCTCATTTACTCGAAGAGCCATGAGGAGCACAGCCAGAAATTGAGTACGGTGTTACAGATCTTGCAGAGTCGCAAGTTATTTGCGAAGTTCAGTAAGTGTTAATTTTGGTTGGAGAAAGTAGCCTTTTTGGGTCATATAATATCTAGTAGTGGGATTGAGGTGGATCCAGCCAAGGTACTAGCAGTTAAGGATTGGATTGAGCCGAAGAATGCATCGGAAATCCGCAGTTTTCTTGGTTTAGCCGGTTACTACCGTAAGTTTATTCAGGGTTTTCGTCGATAACAGTGCCACTCGCTTCACTGACCAAGAAGAATGCGAAGTTCGTGTGGAGTGATGCATGTCAAAAAAGCTTTGATACTTTGAAGCAAGCTCTTATTTCAGCGCCGGTACTAGCCATGCCAACAGGGCAAGGTGATTTTGTGTTGTACACCGATGCATCTAAGCTCGGGTTAGGCACAGTATTGATGCAGCAGGGTCGGGTTATAGCCTATGCTTCCAGGCAGTTGAAGGTGCATGAGAAGAACTACCTGACTCATGATCTTGAGTTAGCCGCTGTTATCTTTGCGTTGAAGATTTGGAGACACTATTTGTATGGCGAGAAATGTCAGATTTTCACTGATCATAAGAGTCTCAAGTATTTCTTCACGCAGAAAGAGTTGAATATGAGGCAGAGACGGTGGTTAGAGCTAATAAAGGACAACGACTGTGAAATTAGCTACCATCCGAGAAAGGCTAATGTTGTCGCAGACGCCTTCAGCAGAAAAGTCGCAGTTGTAGCACAGTTGTCAGTGCAGAGATCTCTTCAGTCTGAGATTCAGATATTTGGTTTAGAAGTTTATCGCAAGGGCAGAGCTCCGAGACTGTCTAATCTGACAGTCAAATCTTCCTTGCTAGACCGTATCCGGGCAGGTCAGTCTTCAGATGAGCAGTTACTGAAATGGAGACTGAAGGATGAGGCCAAGGACAGTGTTCTCTACACAGTGTCTGATGGTATTGTGAGATACAGAGGTAGAATGTGGGTGCCTAGTGTTGATTCGATCAGAGAGGATATTCTGACAGAGGCACATGCATCTCCGTATTCAATCCACCCAGGATGTACCAAGATGTACAAGGATTTGCAGATCTTGTATTGGTGGCCAGGGATGAAGCGAGCCATCCGCAGATTTGTGTCTGAATGCCTCACTTGCCAACAGGTGAAGGCAGAGCACCAGAGGCCACCAGGAATGCTTAAGTCACTCCCTATCCCCGAGTGGAAATGGAAGAATATTACCATGGACTTCGTTGTTGGCTTACAAAAATCAGTCAGAGGTTTTAATGCCATTTGGGTTATAGTATATCGACTCACTAAGTCAGCGCACTTCTTGCCAGTGAAGACGACTTTCTCCATGACGCAGTATGCGGAGCATTATATCAGGGAGATATTCCGGTTGCATGGGATCCCAGTTTCTATTGTGTCCGACAGGGACCCGAGGTTTACATCGTCCTTTTGGAAGAGTTTGCATGCATCCATGGAGACGAAGTTGCTTTCTAGTACAGCTTTTCACCCGCAGACAGATGGCCAGTCTGAGTGAGTGATTCAGATTTTGGAGGATTTATTGCGAGCTTGTATAATAGATTTCCATGGGACTTGGGAATCTATGCTACCTCAAGTGGAGTTTACCTACAACAACAGTTTCCAATCATCTATTGGAATGGCTCTCTATGAGGCATTGTATGGAAGGAAGTGCAGATCACCAGTTCATTGGGATGAGTTTGGTGAAAGAGTAGAACTTGGTCCAAAGATAGTTCAGCAGACTGCGGATGTGGTGGTCAAGATTCAAGACAGAATGAAAACCGCCCAGAGTCATAAAAAGAGCTATGCTGACAAGAGAAGAAGAGATCTAGAGTTTACAGTAGGTGATCACGTTTTCGTGAAGATAGCACCTATGAAGGGTGTTATGAGATTTGGGAAGAGAGGCAAGCCCAGTCCGAGGTTTATTGGACCGTTTAAGATTCCTGAAAGAGTTGAGACACTATCTTATCGTGTAGCTTTACCGCCAAATCTGGCTGGTGTACACAATGTGTTCCTTGTCTCAATGCTGAGGAAGTACCTTGCGAATCCTTCGCACGTTTTGAGCTTTGAGTCGTTGCAACTTGCTCCAGATCAGTCGTATGAGGAAAGACCTATCCAAATCCTAGAACGACAGGAGCGTAGACTTCGGAACAAGCTGACTAAGCTAGTCAAAGTCCGGTGGCTAAACCAATCAGTGGAAGAGACCACCTGGGAGACAAAGGCAGAAATGAAACTTCGCTACCCGGAGTTGTTTGGTACGATTTAATTTCGAGGACGAAATTTATATAAGTGGGGGAGGAACGGTAGTGACCAAATTCTGTACACGTATAACTCATGTATTTATTTAATTTTTAAATTATTTATTTAAGTTTAAAATGAGTTTTAGCCATGCATGATATATTTAAATGCATTATTTTAAACTATTCATGTTTATGTGATGCATGTTAAAACGTTTTTCAAGTTTCATGTTTCAGGCGATTATTCGATGCGGGATCTAGGGAAAAGACCGGTGACGATTTTGGCAATTTAAAATGTGGTATTTTATTTTAAGTTGAGGATGTGACATTTTAAATAATTTATTTAGTTTCAGCATTTTAAAGCCTACATTATTTATTTAGCTATTTTATGATTTTTAAACTTTTTAAAGTTTTTGACACTTGTGCAAGTTATTTTAAATTTAGAGATTTTATTAATTACGAGAGAGTTAGTATTTTTAAATTAGCTAGTTAATTTTTAATTAAGCAATTTTTTATTCCCTAATTACTAAAAACGCACGCACACACATATTTTTACACACACTAAAAATAACGCTACAACACACAACACACACTTAGACATTCATTCTCAATTACACATTTTTATTAGCAAATATTAGGGTTCTTGGAGTCACTCAGCAGCCGCCCCCTTCCTTCATAGATTTCAGTAAATTTCGTCACTTTTATTCAAGAAAAATCGAGCCACGTTCGTCCCGGATCAATCCTCGCGCTATCTCCGCTTCGGCATCGTCGTATCGGTTTTTTAATCATCAAAATGCACGTATATTCTGTTTTTCCTGCGTTGATCTTGTCATATTATTATTGTTGTTATGTTTTGTTTGAAAACATGTGTGAAATATGTAGTGGTTTGAGCAGAAAATTTATTGGACGTGTTTTGAAGAAATTCTTTGATCTGAAAATTCGAGTTCTACTGTATTTTGAAAGATTGCAATTTTTTTGTCGCGATTTTGAGAAAACTTTCAACATGAAAATTGTAGAACCTTTTGATACCTTTGATTTGACATAAAATTCGAAATATTTGGATAAAAATTGAGTGAGTTATGACATTTCTCGTGGGACTGCTCAAACTGCGACTTTTACGTAAATTGTGTTCTTGAAGTTATTTGTTGCAGGCTTCGTTAGGAGTCAACGGGTGATCGCTGCTGAGTTTAGGTAAGGCCAGAAAGATGTTGGGATTATTATTGGTGTCACCTTTCGCGTCGTTAGGCAACAAGTTGAATTAAGCGTCGTAGGAAGAAAATGGGTGTCGAATTCCAAATTGTGTTGTTGGTTGTGGATTGTCGCTCTTGGGAACAATTTTAACCTTTTTTTAGGTTTAGTACAATGCCATAGCATCCTAGAATGTGTCTCGAGGTGTCCATTCATAGCCATTTGGGTTGGTTGGAAGAAAGAAACATCATGTTAAGCTTTTCACGCAGGTTTCGTCGTACAGTGCCTAGCCGGACCCTTACACGGACCCTGACACGGGGTACGTGCCTTTGTTTCCTCCTTAGTGCCCTTTTTGCGAGCCAACATGGACCCTCACACGGACCAGGGCACGGGGTCGGCGCCTGCCCTTTTCTGCACGACAAATTTCACCGCACGAACACGTACCCGGAGCCGGACCTGGGCACGGGGTCCGTGTCCCTTCTCCTTCACAAGTAATTTTTTTGCTCACCTACACGGACCCATACACGGACCAGGGCACGGGGTCCGTGTACTTCATATTTTGGGAAAAATTTGTAGACTTCATTTCAGGTTTGCTTTGAGGTTTGATGTCATGGTTTAGTATAATGATTTACAAGGTCAAGTCATGGGAATTTTAGAACGTCCTAAGGAATTGAATGAGCTCGTAAGTAAGCATGATATTTACGTCTAATTTATGCAAGTTAACCATTTAAATTCATGTTAGTATGTGCAACAGCGGCCCCATTCGAAGTCAAACGAATCCCTCAACGCCAAGTAAATATGTTGACGTGCAAAGAAAATATTTAAGTTTTGAGGTATGTTAATTGTCTTGTGACCAAATTATGAAAGGGTTTGGAAGTCGGTGAACGTGACCGAGGACCTCTCCACCCCGTTAAATTATGAACGAGTTTAGATCGATATTGGAAAGCGTTAAATCATAAACGGGGACCAATCAGCCCGTTAATTATGAACGGGGATCTCATGTATGTGGCAGTGGATCTTCCCTGTCAGCCCAGTACTGTGGTTTAGTCTGATCAGGCGAAATATGTTATGGGTCACTTGCTTTGAAACATATCTCTACGCAAAATGATGAAGTTATGTATGTTCAAGTATGAAAGCATGTTTAAGAAAAGTTTATGTTGATGGCACGTCTAAGTATGTATGTACGTATGTTCAAGTTTTTATATGCAAGTTCAAGTTTCAAGTATGTTTGTTCTATTTTAAAGTTGCATGTGATTTTATTATGTAGTACTCATTATTTCCAGTTTATACGTGTTGAGTCTTTAGACTTACTAGACTTGATCGATGCAGGTGAGGATGTTTATGAGGAGATTGGAGGTGGGGACCAAGGAGCAGGCTTGGACTGAGCGGGAGGCTAAACCCGAGGACCGCCATTTTTAAGTTTTATGAAAACATTTAATGCTTTTGTCAAACTTTAAATTTCAAATCTTTTGTTGCAACAACTTGTGAGACGTACAGTTTATTTGTTTTATCAAATTTTGGAGGTTTATGATTTAGTTATGAAAATTTTTAAATTTCCGCAAATTTTAAGTATGAAAAGTACGGTACGTTTCAATAGACCTCCTGGTTTCTTCCTCTCTGCTTTCACATGCTGGCAATTCAAACCTTTGGATACAAATTATGTGACATCTGATTTCATCTGTTTCCACCAATACTGTTTCTTCATATCATTGTACGTTTTCTGCCACCAGGATGAATGCTAAAACGACTACAGTGCGCTTCTGTCAAAATCTGTTGTCTCAAGTCTGAAACATCTGGCACAACAAGTTGATTATTTACATATAACACATCTTCACTAACCTGATATTCTGACTGATGTCCTGATCTGACCATCATAATCGAATTCTGAACATTCTGATCAAATTTCTGTGCTTCTTTGATTCTGAACATCAGCTCTGTTTCCACTTGAATGTTACAAAGCCTCAGAGGCTTACAATCTGTCTCAAATACTAATCCAGAAAAACAGAAATCTTCAATCAAATTTGAAAAACCAATCGTCGATAAGGATAAAAACACACCTTTGGACTCAGTGCATCAGCTGTTGCATTAGACTTCCCCGGATAATATTTGATTTCACAATCAAAATCTTTCAACAAATCAAGCCATCTTCGTTGCCTCATAGTCAATTCAGACTGTGAAAATAAATATTTCAGACCTTGTGATCAGAATAAATCTCAAACTTCTCACCGTATAGATAATGTCGCCAGATCTTCAATGCGAACACGATGGCAGCCAATTCCATATCATGAATCGGGTAGCGAGTCTCATGTGGCTTTAACTGTCTCGAGGCATAAGCAATAACATGACCTCGCTGCATCAAAATACAACCCATTCCCTTGTGAGAAGCATCACAATAAACAACAAAATCACCAGTGCCTGAAGGAATAGTCAACACCGGAGCACTGGTTAATCTCTTCTTCAACTCCAAGAAACTGGATTCACATGCCTCTGACCAAACAAAAGATGCGTTCTTCTGGGTTAGCTGAGTAATCGGCTTCGCAATACTGGAGAAATCTTTAATGAATCGTCGATAATAGCCTGCTAAACCCATAAAACTGCGTATCTTTGGCACTGATGTCGGTTTAGGCAAACTAATCACAGCCTCAACTTTAATGGGATCAAAAAAAATACCATCTCCAGATATAATGTGTCCCAAAAATGTCACCTATCTCAGCCAAAACTCACACTTTGACAGCTTCACATACAATTTCTTAGTTCTCAGGATATTCAATACAATTCTCAAATGCTCAGCATGATCAACCATATTCTTCAAATAAATCAGAAAATCATCAATAAAAATAATCACAAAATCATCAAGATATTTCTGAAATATGCGGTTCATCAAACCCATAAATACTGCTGGAGCATTTGTTAAACCAAATGGCATGACTATAAACTTATAATGGCCATACCTGGTTCTGAAAGTTGTCTTGGATATATCAGAATCTCTGACTCTCAACTGATGATATCCAGATCTCAGATCGATCTTGTAATAAACAGAAGAACACTGCAACTGATCAAATAAGTCATCAATACGCGGCAAAGGGTATTTGTTCTTTATCATAGCCTTGTTCAGTTGTCGATAGTCAATGCAAAGTCTCATGGAACCATCTTTGTAACGCCCCGAAAATTTAAAGGTCCACGCAAACCACATGCATACAAGTTATTAAATTCTATTGTATTTTAATTAAATGTTTTAATTGCATTAATTAATTATGTTGTGCATATTTACATGTTTAAAATATATTTTTCTACATGGTTGCATTAAAATGTATTTTTAAAAGGTTATTCGAGTTGCGATCGAGAAATGGAGACCGAAGGCTGAAAACCATCATACTTCACACCACTTTTTCTGAAAACCTCTCCCTCATACGACAACTCACACCAACAAAGCTTGGGAGGAAATTCGAAGCTTTCAAGGGATCACAAGCCTAAGCCCTCCTCCTCATCGTTCTTCAACGTCAACGGTTTTTCGTGCGTATAAAACGCAAAGTCATGCCATATTTCTTTGTTTTCTCATCTTTCACACAATATTAATTATTTGATCATGTTTTTCTATGAAAACAACCACACATCTTAATATTTTGGCACATGCATCTTATGTGGTTTTAAAACATGTGTTTTGATCTCAAAAACCATGAAATTCTTCTACCTAAGGGGCTGCCATGATTAGGATATGTTAGGGTCATGTTTTGCACAAGTTTAAGGGGTCATAAAACACCCCAAAAGGCTGAATAAGTAAAAGAAACAAGCTGGAACGTGGGACAAAGAATAAAAGAACCGTGAGTGTGGGTTGTTGTTCAAGGGGTTCGGCTTTGGGGCTTTAGGGCTTGGCTCGGTCTAGGCTTTGGGTCAAGGCGAGATAGGGACTGTTATGGGTCAGGGGAAGAGTCCTAGCCATGCTAGGACTCGAGACCATGGGGTTGGGAGGAGTCCTAGCCACGCGAGAGCCCAAGGGAAACATGCGCAGGTTTCAGAAGTTTTGGCACGGAGGAGGGGCTCGGCCAGGGGCTTGGGCTGGGCTAGGTTAGGTCCTTGAGGTCCAATAAGGGTGCTAGAGGGGTTGGTTCAGGGCCTGGTTGGGCTGGCTAGGTCCAAGAACAGGAACAAGAGTCCTTGTAAAAGTGGGTTCCTCGGCTTGATTGTGTAGCTGCTGTTGTAGCTTCGGTTTCAGGGGCTGGGGTCGAGTCCTTAGGTCCATTAGGGTCCAAGGGTCATGGGCATGGGTTGGGCTAGGAGCTGGGGCGGCTGGGTTGCTGCTGGCTCGAACCAAGAGTGCAAACCGTGAAGGAAAGCCATCAAGCGCAGGTTGCTGTCATCTGGTTCAGAGCTTCGTGCTTTGGGTCTAGGGAGTGGGCTAGCCTGGGTATGGTCTGGGCGTGGTCTAGGCGCTGTTAGGTTCATGTGTGGTCGGTGGTTAGATGGCTGGTAGAGTCCTAGGCAACTAGGAAAGATAACACAAGCTAGAAAGCACACACACACACATGCAGAAACATGGGTCGACTTCTAGCAAGTTTTTGAACAGGTTAGGGTCATGTTTTTTGGGTTGGGCTAAGTCATTAGGCTCCCTAGATGGGTTGGCTAGGTTTTGGGAGGAAATTCAAAGCTTTCAAGGGATCACAAGCCTAAGCCCTCCTCCTCATTGTTCTTCGACGCCAACAGTATTTCGTGCGTATAAAACGCAAAGGCATGCCATATTTCTTTCTTTTCTCATCTTTCACACCATAGTATTTATTTGATCATGTTTTTCTATGAAAACAACCACCCATCTTAATATTTTCGCACATGCATCTGATGTGGTTTTAAAACATGTGTTTTGATCTCAAAAACCATGAAATTCTTCTACCTAAGGGGCTGCCATGATTAGGATATGTTAGGGTTATGTTTTGCACAAGTTTAAGGGGTCCTAAAACACTTTAAATGGCTGCATAAGAAAAAGAAACAAGCTAGAACGTGGGACAAAGAATAAAAGAACCGTGAGTGTGGGTTGTTGTTCAAGGGGTTCGGCTTTGGGGCTTGAGGGCTTGGCTCGGTCTAGGCTTTGGGCCAGGGCAAGCTAGGGACTTTTATGGGTCAGGTGAAGAGTCCTAGCCATGCTAGGACTCGAGACCAGGAGGTTGGGAGGAGTCCTAGCCACTCGAGAGCCCAAGGGAAACATGCGCAGGTTTCAGAAGTTTTGGCAGGGAGGATGGGCTCGGCTAGGGGCTTGGGCTGGGCTAGGTTAGGTCCTTGGGGTCCTATAAGGGTGCTATATGGGTTGGTTCAGGGCCTGGTTGGGTTGGCTAGGTCCAAGCAACAAGAACAAGAGTCCTTGTCAAAGTGGGTTCCTCGGCTGGATTGTGTATCTTCTGTTGTAGCTTCGGTTTCAGGGGCTGGGGTCAAGTCCTTAGGTCCATCAGGGTCCAAGGGTCATGGGAAGGGTTCGGGCTAGGGGCTGGGGCTGCTGGGTTGCTGCTGGCTCGAACCAAGAGTGCAAACCGTGAAGGAAAGCCATCAAGCGCAGGTTGCTGTCATCTGGTTCAGAGCTTCGTGCTTTGGGTCCAGAGAGTGGGCTAGCCTGGGTATTGTCTGGGCATGGTCTAGGGGCAGTAAGGGTCATGGGTTGTCGGTGGTTAGATGGCTGGTAGAGTCCTAGACAACTAGGAAAGATAACACTAGCTAGGAAGCACACACACACATTCAGAAACATGGGTCGACTTCTAGCAAGTTTTTGAACAGGTTAGGTTCATGATTTTTGGGCTGGACTAGGTCAGTAGGGTCCCTAGATGGGTTGGCTAGGTTTTGGCTCAAGTTGGCTCGAGCGTGGCTCAAGTAAATCGGGAGATGGCTCGGTGGGTTTGTTAGGGTGTCAATTTTGAAAATTATAAGGCTAAAAATAGATCCATAGGTCCACAAGGGTGGCTCATGACTTGGAATGGTAGAATAAATCATAAAAAGGTTATGTTAAAAATTTGGGGTCAAAATAATGAGTTTTGGATTTATTCACGATTTAATCGCCGCACGAAATGCTAATTAACGAATTAATTGAAACGCCTAGATTTAAGCTTTATTAAAATTACGAAAAATTAGATTTAAGCTTAAATAGTTATTATAAGTCTAACTTTTTAATTTGGGAATTTTATGTTAAGTTTTGATTTAATTCGGGATTAAAACGCACTAATACATCTTATTTAGAGATTAATTTAAAAGTCCTCGATTTAAGCTAAATAAAAATATGCGAAAATTCTTGTAGACTTAAATAATTATTTGGGACATGTTAGAGTCAATGAATTCAAGAAAATGTCAAAACGGAAAATTTTACGTCCAGGGGTAAAACGGTCTTTTTACACCTAGAATTTTTTAAGCGTCATGGCAGTTTCCTAAATGCTGTTTTTATGATATTATGATTACTTTTAAATGTTTATGAAATGTTCATGATTAAATTATGATTTTTAATTGTCTATAGGATTTTTATGATTTAAGGAAGACATTTAAAAGACATGTTGCATGCTTGGTTTAAAAAACAAAAATGTTATGTTATTCAAGATTTTATAAAGTGATGTGAATGTGAAACGTTGAAGGACGTGAAGTAATTGTGACTAATTGTTTAATGTTGGAGATATCGTGAGGGTGATGGTCTCAGTGGGAGCCTGACGATCGTATTTTCATTATTACGAATATGAGGTAACGGTATGAGGTAACGGTAAGAATGAGAATATCGTGAGGGTAAAATGCCCCAGAGGGAGCTCATTTATGGGAAAAGGCCACAGAGGAACCCCGACGATCGTATTTCTATTCGATGAGGATAGGCCAGGGACCAGTTTACTGGTGAGAGTGTTGCTGGTGTCCGCCGCCGCCCAGTACTGCGGTTTCATGTAGATGGATCCATCGACTTTTGAGGTTTATGTCATGTAGAGGAAAGTAACAATTAACGATCTGAATTCAACAAAGGAAAAAGAGAAAAAGAAAAAGGAAAAATGTTTATGATCATGGGAAATGTTTTATGTTATGTCACGTGAGGAAAAAAGGAAAGTTAAAGTTTATGTTGCATGTCATGAAATGTTATTTTACGTAAAGTATTTTCACTGTTGCATGTGGTTTTATACGTATTATTTGTTATAAAGTTTATGGTGTGTTGAGTCTTTAGACTCACTAGGTGTGATGGATGCAGGTGAGGTTAAGGGAGGTCTTGATAGTTGACCCGACTGGACTGAAGGTGCACACAACCTAAGGACCAGCGCTTCTATTTTTCCGCATTTACGATTTATGATTCATGATTTACGTTAAAGATTTTTAGACTATTTATTTATGTTTTTGAGAGATTTTTGAGAGGTTTAGTATGAGCTATACTTTTCAAACTTATTTCTTTTCTAGGTTTGGTAAAACAATTGACGATTTCATTTTTATGACTTTCACTTGATTTTTAAAATGCCAGTTGGTTGATGTTTTTATTTTAAGGGGTAAAATATTTCCATGCGGTATATGCCAATGGCCGAAAATTGAGTGTTTAAAAAAATATTCTAGTACTTTTAAAGCAATAAAAAGGGCAGACGTTTCAGTTGGTATCAGAGCAAAGGTCCTGTAAAGGGTTGTGCCACCATCAGCGACGGAAAGATCAGAGTTTACATGCTTTATATGATTTTATGATGTTACCTGCTTAAGTACATGAATTATATGTTTACGTCACATGTTTAATAGCTGTAATGCCCGAATTTTGATATAATATGGCAGTAGTTGTGATGGCTCTTGGCTTTACGTTATGGTATGAATAATAATGATGTTATAGAATGAAATAGATAATGGATGGGTAGAATCAAAGGGGGAATTTGAGCTAAATAGGTAATGAAAGTGCAGAAACGGTATGAAAAATATGGCACAAGTTGTGGTTTTTAGAATAATGTTTTGTATATTGATCCAATTGATGTGAGGGCACTTTCATTAGAAAGATAAGACATAAGGCTATAACTTTCTTATTTTGAGTTTTGGTCAAATCATTAGGGAAGACGAGCCAAAAGCGCCCCGAAGTGTGTCGTGCGTATCGTCGTTCCTACATTGACACATGTTGGGAGAATGGGCATAACGTTTTACTCAGACCACCAAATGACCTGAAATTTGGGGAGATGTAAGCCAAGACATAGGGCTACAACTTTGTAGTTTACCACTTTCGCAAATTTTGAAGTTAAAAATGCGTTTTGGACAGAATACGGCGCGCCCCTGCGCCAAAACCCGTGCTATGGTGCGCCCATTGCTGAAATTTTGGTGTTTTGGCAGTATGGTGCGCGCCCCTGCACCAAATCATGCGCCATGGCGCCTAGCACATGTACAAAAAACGTGTTTTGAGCTTGGGAATGAATAAATATGGTTTGGGAAGTGTATTTGTATCATTTTCTCTTTCCTTTTTCCTCCTCCAATCATTTCTCCTCCTTCTCTTCCAACGAAACCCTCCTTCCTTCCATTTTCTAAATTATTCTTCAATCTATGGGAGATTTGTTCAAGAAAAATATGAAATAAGCATAGATTTGTGATCCTCTCTTCAAGATCTTCAAGATGTGGTAAGTATTTCTCATTTTTATTCAAGTTTGGAAATGGGTTGAAGTTAGAATTGATATTTGAGTTGATATTTGAGATATTGAGATGTTGGAGATGTTGAAATTGTATTGGTTTGAATTTGAAATGGAATTGTAGAGGAGCTAACTCTTTAACACGCACGTCACGTGTTTGACAAAATGATTCAATGAATGTTTTTATGGCATATTACGGTTAAGAAATGATACGGATTACTTCTTTACACAATTGTTGGAATTTGAGTTTTCTTGAATATCTAATTTGCGGATATTGATTTGAAGCCGTATTGAATTGATTATGAATTTTGTATAGAAATTGCTCTGTTTTGATAAATGATCCGAGTTCTTGAGTTATAGTAGAATTCAGAGGTTCAAGACTTCTCATCTACACATTTTGATCTTCTTTTGGTAATATTTGAAAGGTATGTTACGGTCGATAACATACGAGGTAAAAGTATCATTTTTATTTTAAACTCTATGGCTCGATGAACTATTGGTGATTTGATGATGATTGTTGTATTGAGATGAGTTGATTATGATATCGAAATGATGATATTGATTTGCATCATGACATTGCATATTGAGCCACTTTTTGATTCAGATTTGATATGGCGGAGGTCGCCTTGATATATTAATTTGTTGGACGTATGGTGCTATAGTTGAGTTGGCATAGTGTATGCGGAGGTCGCTGCTATGGCCTGAACACTCTCTATAGGCGCACCATAGTCTTGGGATTGTAGAACACAACACACCACCTCGAGCGGATGAGTCGGTGGATGTTGTTGGGGGATTCTCTTCCCTTGGGTACCCTATGACCAGATGATTAACTTGATCTTGAGATTTATTGATAGCCCTCAGCTTCTGATCATGCATCGCATTATATTGCATCTTTATGAATTGTATATGAGATATTTGAAATTTTAATTCTCATATGTTATTGATTATATCATACTGGGTTTATACTCACCGGCATGTCCGGTACCTCTTGTTTTCATGTGCTTGACGGTAGGTGAGGCGAGGCTTGGGATGCCAGAGTCCAGCTCCAGGCAAGGAGATACGAGTTAGAGTGGGATTCTCGGGTCTTAGGAGCTATGTGATGATGTTTGGATTTCTTTGGTTTACTACTTTATGTTGGCATGTTGAAAATTATATTTCAAACATTTGAGACAATTAAATTATTTTGACGATGTTTATGTCAGTTTGTGAACAAGAAATTATGTATTTTACTAAATCATTTGGTTTGATACATTTAAAATCATTAATATTAGATATCGGACCCGGGACCCCACAATAGCATTATGAGGATATATGTTTTATATGCATTAGAATTTATATACGTGATACGATATTAATTAAGAAATTATTTGATTACAACGCATGTTGGCTTTGTGGTGGAATTGGACGATGTTGATTTTTGGGTTTTAGTATTGATGTTCTACTTTTTGGGCTATAAGTTAATCATGAATATTATGAATGCTTTGGGACACGTAGATTTTTTAAAAAAATATTTATGATTCATGGTTACTAGTCGAATTAATTTTTTGGAATTAGACGTAAGGAATAATGATTTAAGGATTTGCAATGACTTTGGGAGTAAGAAAATGTATAAATTGGGATTTTAAGTTTGATGAAAGGTAAGATTGGTTATAGGAATTGATTTTTGGGTAATTAAGTTTAAATTTATCGAAATTATGTTATGGGAAACCAGTAGAAGGAAATTAAGGACGCCAAAATTTATGGGTTAATAGTAGGAATTTTGAAATTAAGGACCAATTAGGATGATTTTTGAGGAAACTAAGAATTAATTTTACAATTATTAAGGAATTTGGGAACTAGTTTAGCAATAAGCGAGAATTGAATGGGTTAAATAATAAGAATTTTTGATGATTTAGACTTTTAAGAATATTCAGAACCTTGGGATATCTTGGTTTTAGTATTATAAGAAATTTTAAATCAAGGGTTTTTAAGGATGAACAGATATTCGGCTTGAAAATCTAAGCGTTAATGGATGCGTTTGGGATTTTAAGATTGAAATATGATAAATTGACGGACATTTTGGGTATAAAATAAGGAAAGTAATATACGATAAGTATGGTCATCCATCTTTTAATATTGAAAATTTTAAGAAAAGTTGAAATTCGAGATTATAATAATAATTGCACTAAGTTATTTGGGTCTTTTATGTTGCAATTTGAAAATAAGGATTTAGAAGGAAAATTTAATTGGGGTCAAGGAGACGTAAGGACCTTCTAGAATTTAAGTTTATCAGAGTAGCGCGGCAAAAGCGTGTATTTTTTAGATACTAGAGCTGAATCTAAACTTTTAGTTATCAAGGATAAGCGAATTTAGAGGACGCAATTCAATTTAAGGGGAGAAGATTGTAACGTCCCAAAAATTTAAATGTCCACGCGAACTACATGCATACAAGTTATTAAATTCTCTTGTATTTTAATTAAATGTTTTAATTGCATTAATTAATTATGTTGTGCATATTTGCATGTTTAAAATATATTTTTCTACATGGTTGCATTAAAATGTATTTTTAAAAGGTTATTCGAGTTGCGATCGAGGAATGGAGACCGGGGGCTGAAAAATAGAAAATGTTTTTACTAAATAATTGTTTTAATTATTTAAATTAAGAGGGATGCTTTTTCTTATTCTTAAAAATATGGGGTTTTGAGGTGATTTTATACGCCGGGGTGTAATTTTTATCGGTGTTGGATTTTTAACAAAAACTCGAACGTTTTGGCAACCCGGCTAATAAATTCACAAACTTTATTAAACAAAAATTATTTTTAATATTTTAATTAAGCACTAATGGGCTTAATGGACCTAATTATCATGGTTAATGGGCCTAAGCCTAATTGGTGATTAATTAGCTATTTAAAGTGATAAACCCCACACTAAACCATCATACTTCACGCCACTTTTTCTGAAAGCCTCTCCCTTATACGACAACTCACACCAACAAAGCTTGGGAGGAAATTTAAAGCTTTCAAGGGATCACAAGCCTAAGCCCTCCTCCTCATCGTTCTTCGACGTCAACGTTTTTTCGTGCGTATAAAACGCAAACGCACGCCATATTTCTTCCTTTTCTCATCTTTCACACCATAGTATTTATTTGATCATATTTTTCTATGAAAACAACCACACATCTTAATATTTTCGCACATGCATCTTATGTGGTTTTAAAACATGTGTTTTGATCTCAAAAACCATGAAATTCTTCTACCTAAGGGGCTGCCATGATTAGGATATGTTAGGGTCATGTTTTGCACAAGTTTAAGGGGTCCTAAAACACCCCACAAGGCTGCATAAGAAAAAGAAACAAGATGGAACCTGGGACAAAGAATAAAAAATCGTGAGTGTGGGTTGTTGTTCAAGGGGTTCGGCTTTGGGGCTTGAGGGCTTGGCTCGGTCTAGGCTTTGGGCCAGGGCGAGCTAGGGACTGTTATAGCTTGGGGGAGGAGTTCTAGCCATGCTAGGACTCGAGACCAGGGGGTTGGGAGGAGCCCTAGCAAGCTAGGACTCCACCCGAGAGCCCAAGGGAAACATGCGCAGGTTTCAGAAGTTTTGGCAGGGAGGAGGGGCTCGGCCAGTGGCTTGGGCCGGGCTAGGTTATGTCCTTGGGGTCCTATAAGGGTGCTAGAGGGGTTGGTTCAGGGCCTGGTTGGGTTGGCTAGGTCCAAGCAACAGTAACAAGAGTCCTTGTCAAAGTGGGTTCCTCGGCTGGATTGTGAAGCTGCTGTTGTAGCTTCGGTTTCAGGGGCTGGGGTCGAGTCCTTAGGTCCATCAGGGTCCAAGGGTCATGAGCAGGGGGCGGTCTAGGGGCTGGGGCAACTGGGTTGCTGCTGGCTCGAACCAAGAGTGCAAACCGTGAAGGAAAGCCATCAAGCGCAGGTTGCTGTCATCTGGTTCAGAGCTTCGTGCTTGGGGTCTAGGGAGTGGGCTAGCCTGGGTATGGCCTGGGCGTGGTCTATGGGCAGTAAGGGTCATGGGTGGTCGGTGGTTAGATGGCTGGTAGAGTCCTAGGCAACTAGGAAAGATAACACAAGCTAGAAAGCACACACACACACATGCAGAAACATGGGTAGACTTCTAGCAAGTTTTTGAGCGGGTTAGGTTCATGTCTTTTGGGCTGGGCTAGGTCAATAGGGTCCCTAGATGGGTTGGCTAGGTTTTGGCTCAAGGTGGCATGGGCGTGGCTCAAGTAAATCGGGAGATGGCTCGGTGGGTTCGTTAGGGTGTCAATTTCAAAAATTATAAGGCTAAAAATAGATCCATGGGTCTACGAGGGTGGCTCATGACTTGGAAGGGTAGAATAAATCTTAAAAAGGTTATGTTAAAAATTTGGCGTCAAAATAATGAGTTTTGGATTTATTCGGGATTTAATCGCCGCAGGAAACGCTAATTAATGAATTAATTGAAACGCCTAGATTTATGCTTTATAAAATTATGAAAAATTAGATTTAAGCTTAAATAATTATTATAAGTCTAAGTTTTTAATTTGGGAATTTTATGTAAATGTTTGGTTTAATTCGGGATTAAAACGTAGTAATACGTCTTATTTAGAGATTAATTTAAAAGTTCCTCGATTTAAGCTAAATAAAAATATGAGAAAATTCATGTAGACTTAAATAATTATTTGGGACATGTTAGAGTCAATGAATTTAAGAAAATGTCAAAAACGAGAAATTTTACGTCCAGGCGTAAAACGGTCTTTTTACACCTAGAAATTTGTAAGCGTCATGGCAGTGCCCTAAATGCTGTTTTTATGATATTATGATTAATTTTAAATGTTTATGAAATTTTCAAGATTAAATTATGATTTTTAATTGTCTATGGGATATTTATGAATTAAGGAAGACATTTAAAAGACATGTTGCATGCTTTGTTTCGAAAACAAAAATGTTATGTTATGCATGATTTTATAAAGTGGTGTGAATGTGAAACGTTGAAGGACGTGAAGTAATTGTGACTAATTCGTTAATGTTGGAGATATGGTGAGGGTGATGGTCCCAGTGGGAGCCCGACGATCGTATTTCCATTATTACGAATATGAGGTAACGGTATAAGGTAACTGTAAGAATGAGAATATCGTGAGGGGAAAAGGCCCCAGAGGGAGCCCATTTATGGGAAAATGCCCCAGAGAGAACCCCGACGATCGTATTTCTATTCGATGAGGATAGGCCAGGGCCCAGTTGACCGGTGAGAGTGTTGCTGGTGTCCCCCGCCGCCCAGTACTGCGGTTTCATGTAAATGGATCCATCGACTTTTGAGGTTTATGTCATGTTGAGGAAAGTCACAATTAACGATTTGAATTCAACAAAGGAAAAAAGGAAAAAGGAAAAGGAAAAAAGAAAAGAAAAAATGTTTATGATCATGAGAAATGTTTTATGTTATGTCACGTGAGGAAAAAAGAAAGTTAAAGTTTATGTTGCATGTCATGAAATGTTATTTTACGTAAAAGTATTTTCACTGTTGCATGTGGTTATATACGTATTATTTGTTTTAAAGATTATGGTGTGTTCAGTCTTTAGACTCATTAGATGTGATGGATGCAGTTGAGGTTAAGGGAGGTCTTGATAGTTGACCCGACTGGACTAAAGGTGCACACAACCCGAGGACCAGCGCTTCTATTTTTCCGCATTTACGATTTATGATTCATGATTTACGTTAAAGATTTTTAGACTATTTATTTATGTTTTTGAGATATTTTTGAGAGGTTTTGTATGAGCTATACTTTTCAAACTTATTGCTTTTCTAGGTTTGGTAAAAAAGTTGACGATTTCATTTTTATGACTTTCACTTGATTTTTAAAATGCCAGGTTGTTGATGTTTTTATTTTAAGGGGTAAAATATTTCCATGCAGTATATTCCAATGGCCGAAAATTGAGTGTTCAAAAAAAATTCTAGTACTTTTAAAGCAATAAAAAGGGAACGCGTTTCAATCTTTCTTTCTAACAAACAATACTGGAGCACCCCAAGGAGAAACACTCGGTCTGATGTAACCCTTGGCCAACAAATCTTCTAGCTGATCTTTCAATTCTTTCAGTTCAATTGGTGCCATTCTGTATGGAGTTTTAGAAATAGGTACTGTACCTGGTATCAACTCAATGCTGAAGTCTATCTCTCGGACTGGAGGCAAACCCGGAATCTCATCTAGAAAGACATCAGCAAACTCACATACCACTGGCAGATCTACCAATGAAGGGCTCGACTTCAGTACATCTATTTAATACACAAAAAATCCCTCTGCTCTTTTCTGTAATAATCGAGTCATAGATAAAACATACACCAAAGGAATTCTAACTCTAGAACCCTTATCGTAGAATTTTCACTCATCAGCCATCTCAGGTCTGAATCCCACAATCTTATGGAAACAATCCACGGTAGCTCTGTACTTGGTCAGCATATCAATACCAATAATGCAGTCAAAATCAGACAACCCAAGTACAATACAATCTAACTCTATCTCATTATCATCATACTACAACATACAATTTCTAACAGAAGTCACTAAAATAATACCTCTCCCCAAAGGTGAAGAGACCGATACTACAACAGATAAAGACTCAACAGGAAAACATGCATCAATGCAAATCGCTCAGAAATAAATGTATGAGATGCACCCGTATCAATCAATACATAAGCAGAATAACCACAAAGAGAACAGTTACCTGCAACCACATCATCATGTGCTTCCTGGGCCTGTTCCTCAGTCAAAGAAAATACTCTGGCCTGCTGTCTAGGATGCTGGCTAACAGTCTCGCTTCCTCCTGGCCTCGGCTGTGACTGTGTAGAGGGAGGCTGGAAAGATTGAACAGCAGATGGTCGTCTACCAGCCTGAGCCACTTATCCAGATGATTCTGCACCCTGTGATCGTTGAGAATCACGCTGTGGACAGACTTTGGCAAAATGTCCCGGCTGTCTACAGATATTGCAAACACCAAACACTCCTCGGCATTGCTCTGTGGGATGTCTTCCTCCACATGTTCTGCAATAGACCCCTGTATAACTCTGGCCCGAACCGGTCTGTCGTGAGCCACTGGAGCTAGATGAACTGCTTCCAGACTTCTTAAAATGTTTACCTCTGGCTTTCAGATTATCTTTCTTCCCACTACTGCTACTGCCACTCTCAAATCTGGGAGGGGGTTGTTGGAACTGAGCTGGAGGTGGTTGCTGTCTCTGTGTCTGAGAAACATATGAAGTCTCTCGCTGTTTAATCAAACCTGCTTCAGCTCCTCCCTTTGCTCTGTTCAAGGCATCTGCAAAGTTATTTGGTCGCCCCGTGTTTACCAATGTAAAAATATCCGGATTCAGTTCATTGATAAACTGATCAGCCACTGCTTTATCATTCTCAGCAACGTGCGGAGCAAAACGCAACAAGGTAGAGAATTTGGCCACATATTCCTCAATATTCAACTGACCCTGTCTCAGATTAGCAAAATCTGCACCCTGGTCTTTTCTGTACGATACTGGGAAAAATCGTTGATAAAATTCATCTTTAAAGACTTTCCAAGTAATAAGTGTACATCGATGCTCCAATGCTCTCTTGGTTGTAAGCCACCAACTCTTTGCAACATCATGCAACTTGTGCCCAATCAGTCTGACTCTACGCTCATTTGTGTAATCAAGCGAATCAAATAACATCTCAATATCATCCAACCAACTCTCACAGTCAATAGAGTTCTCAGTGCCTTTCAAATTCGGCGGTTTAAACGACTGAAATCTTTTCAACAGTGTTTCCATGGGTGTCGCTGTAACATCCATCAGAACATTTGAAGTACTACCCTGTTCTGAAATTCTTTGAGGAGGCATATCTGATTATCAAAAAGATTAGTAATCAAATCTAACAAATCTATCGCAGTCCTCCTCTGATCATCATACCTCTGATCAAGAATCAGTTCTTATTCATTCTCAAGTAATACACGTTCCATATCAAATCAAATAATCAGGTAAACATGTATTTTCTAAGGTAGTAAAGCATGCTAGCAACACAGAAGAAGGAAAGAAAACTCAATCTACCCCGCTCACTAGCTTCTATCTCAATCTAAAGAACCTACTTGTAACGTCTCGCTCATTTTAAAAAAAAAATCCGGAAATATATATATTTTTTTAAATTAAAGCTCGCGCTTTTCGAAAGAACATTTAAAATAATCGTAATTATCTGACCGTAAAAATAATACAGTTTAAATTAACCATACTCGTCCCAAAATCATGTGTAAACATAAACGAGTATAAATCTTAAAATCATGGACTTATGAAAATATTATCTCCTCTCAATCTCATAAATCGTAATGCGAAAAACATGTGGTCCTCGGGTTATGTCACCGCACCAGGTCTGCTTACTCAGAGTTCGGCACCTCCAGTCTCCTCATCATAAAGCTCACATGCATCACACACGCCTAGTGAGTCTAAAGACTCAACACACCTGCACTGTTAATAACAAGTACATATACATAGCACACAGCAGTGAAAAATATCATACTCAACATATCTTTCATGAACTTAAAAGCATAATGTAAACATGTCGTGTAAAATCGTATCGTGCCAAAGCATTTCATCTCATGTCATCATATACGTATACGTGTCGTGTAAAATCATATCGTGTAAAATCATGTTATCTCATGTCATCATATACGTAAACGTGTCGTGTAGAATCATATCGTGTAAAATCATGTCATCTCGTGTCATCATATACGTATACATTTTCTTTTTAATTGAATTCAGTTCATTAGTTGTGACTTGCGTATCAGCTCTATCGTATCAGCTCTATCGATGGATCCATCTACATGTAACCGTGGTACACGGCGGCGAGGGACATCAGCGACAGCATTACCCGTCCACTGAGCCCGGGCCTCAGCTCATCATATCTCATATCATCGTATACATATACATCTTCAGTTACAACCAAATCACATCCTTCAAAAATAGCATCATAATCATCACTTAATAAAAATATGCATATACGTAACTTTTTCCTTTAAACCAAGCATGCACCATATTTATCATAATTGCGTAAAAATCATAAACATGATGCATAAACATTTAAATCATGATAAAATGTGCTCAGGGCGCTGCCAGTACCAAAATCTCACCACGGGTGCAAAATGACTATTTTGCCCCTGGAAACCCAAAAATTATCGTTTCACCCCTAAACATAAAATTTCAATTCTTTGACATTTTCTTAATTTCCTTGACTCTAACACGTCCCAAATAATTATTTAAGCCTACAAGAACTTTCCCATATTTTTATTTGGCTTAAATCTATGGCTTTTAAATTAATCTTTAAATATAACCTATTAATGCGTTTTAATCCCAAATTAAACTAAACCTTAGCATAAAATTCCCAAACTAAAAACTTAGACTTCTAATAATTATTTGAGCTTAGATATAATTTTCCATAATTTTATTAGGCTTAAATCTAGATGTTTCAATTAATTCTTTAATTAACTTTTCGTGGGACGATTAAATCCCGAATAATTCTAAAACTCATTATTTTGATTCGAAACTTACCAAACTCCTAAAAATGTCCCAAAACATATTTAAAAATATTCCTAGACGTAAACTCGAGCTCATTTCGTAACTTAACCGAATTATTTTAAAACTTGCACCGGTGTCTCGGTTTTAACCCGAATTGACTCGAAACTTAACCAAATTTTTTCCCATCTTTTTACCACCCATTATAAACACTAAAAAGGTCCTAAAACCATCAAGACTCAGCCCTTAAACATCTCTAAAAGGACCTAAAAGTTGCTGGTCTGTTTCATTTATCCTATTATCAATTCCTCAAGGCACCAACCGAACTCCACCAGCCCCATGCTCGCACCAGCGTGCACCAGCCTTGAACCCGCCTACCATGGACCTAGACGAGACCCTAATGGACCTACCTGACCCACACAACAAGCTCCATGCACGCTGATAACTGCTAAGAACTGATAATCCTCAAAATCTCCTACCTCGCCTAACCCATCTCATCTCGGCTAGATCGATCGTTCCGCCAACTCCAGCCTGGTTTGAGCCATTCCAGACCCCAATTCAAACCCATCAAGGTCTGGTCCAGGGTTGGAGAAGGCCCTCGAACAGCAAGAACCACGAGACAAGATCGAGCCCCTTCCCCAAGCACAAACGCGATCATCCTCCTACACTCAGCCCTTCAACCAGCAGCCCCTGTCATGACCCTACACCTTAAAGCTGCTTATTGTCATCATGATCAGTCCCTAAACCAACAAGAAAACAGCAGCCCCTTGCACAGAATTGAAGAAACTGTGAGCAACACATAAAAATGCAATATTAAAGAGCAAAACCGAAGGATCTCTCATGCTCACGACTAGATCGAAAGATTTCATGTACACATGCATACACATTAGTAATATCAACATGAATGATGCAGAAACGAAGTAACAAGCGTGCCTTAGATGTTTGGAGAGCAAAACCGATGTGAAGGATTCAAGATGAAGTTTTCTTTGCAAGGACAAGTGTAGAACCGAGACACCCATATCTATTTAATGAAGGGAAAAAGAAACAATGATAGTTGGCTTGAAAAGGAAGTGTGCCGGTTGTTGAATTGTAAATTAAAAGATGTAGGGTTATTTAATTATTAATGTATCATTAACAATTAGATTAATTAGTTTTTATTTTAAATTAAAAGAGTTTAAGCCCAATAATCTTAAAAATAGGTCCGTTAAATCCAAACACACTCCCGAAAAATATTTCGTGTTGAAAAGTTTTTGAAAATATTAGCCGAACCTTCAAAAAGTACTCGATTCGATAAAATTTACGTACCGTTAAAAATTAAAATTATGCGGATAAAAATATCCAATAAATCCCAATCTTAGAAAAATACCTTTAAAACATCTTATATTAATTAATAAAAATTAATGGTATAATAAAATAATTTTTCTGATAATTCCCCGACCTCCGTTCCTCGTTCGAGCGCGAAATGCAACTTAAAAAAAATCTAATGCATGAACTTATAAAATGTATGGAATAAATTCTATCATGCGTGAATTATGTATAAAATTCATAAAAATAATTAAACACAAATTAATAAAATAAACATGCATTTTATGCTTTAAAAGAATTTAATAAAATACTAAAGAAATTTAATAATTTGCATGCATGTGGTTTACGTGACCCTTCAAATTTTCGGGACGTTACACTACTGCTCTGATACCACCTGTTGTGGGGACCCGGACGCTAATTCAATTCTTAATCATTCTTTGGGATTAAATAGATAAAATTAAATAAACTAGGTCGAATTTTTTTTTTAAATTGCGCGACGTATAAACAAGTGTATAAATCTCTACAACAAGTTATGCATCATCTTATTTAGTGTACCAGATCAAGTGAAATATCTACAACATGATCTAAAGATACAAAACTTGTCCAACATCAAACCATAAACAAACTAGTGTCACATCAATCACATACAAGTGATAAACAACTAGTTCTATGTCTAAGTCCGGAATCACCACTCTAAGCTTTATCTGTCATTCTCTTCTCGACCCTGATCATGTCCCACCTATCGTCGTGCACACATACAAACACAACAACAGCCGGATAACTCCGGTGAGAATTATATTCCCAGTATAAACAACGTATACATGCATTTCAGACAAGTATATATAAAAGCATAAAACATGTATCGAACAACATGTAAATTAATCTGATAAACATAAATCGATACAAAACTGTAAATCAAACTCTTTACTTCTTAAACTCTGACTCGACTCTTATATAGGGATCCCGATTTGAATAAGAACGCAACAGTTTCCCACCTACTCTTCCCTTCTAGATGGTGGTACGTTCTTATTCCCAGACTTTGGACACTATATCGAGTATCTACAATAAGGACTGATCTGTCTCCTAAGCACATCGATATAAACCAAACGTCCAGTGACTAGGCACCTCTGCCAAAGACTCTGTCACAATATCTATCAACATGCTATTCTATAACTCAAAAGAACAAGCATATAATCTCAATAATTCAAATATATCGATTCAATAACAAATAAGTATGTGATTTTAGGGAAACTCAAGTTATATCTCACTCGAGTTATTCTTCACGAATTAACATTGATTTATACTTTTCTTTTCGTAGTTCTCGGTTGACAATTCTGATATTTCTTCTACATGTTTCGATCCCAATCTGGAATAACAATTCGAGAAGCATAATATCATAATACAACTCGAAGCAAACTCTGGTAGAATCAATCTCAATCTAGTACAATGTCAACGGCATAACGGCACAATATCGATATCCCCGGCAACTCAAACAACACAAGATATCAATTACAAATCATAACCAATAGCCAATAAAATCCATAATCTCAAATCTATACAATCTCAATCCGATATAATCTTAAAATTAATAACAATTGCATACGGTGTTCGTTCTTCGATCCGGTTTCGATTCTACGATGTCTAATATCTCAAGAACACATAATATCAATCAAATACTGATTTCTTCAATACATAAATTTCAAATCATACATGAAATGAATAAAACTTACGTCCTGGTGTAGCTCTTGTCGAGAGGATCACAGAACTGTGTTCGGATCGAAATTCTGATAACCGGATTTTACAGAATCAAATTTCTAAGCCAATATGAAGTTTGAGGAAATTTGCTATGGAGCTCTCGGGTTTCTGCTGAAGGAAATGAAGGAAAGATGGAAATTATATATCCCAATGCATGGTGAAGACATGTGGCTCAATTCTTCAATCTTCACGTCGCGCGCATATGCGCGCCCAAGACCCGCGCATATGCGCGAGACATTCTGTCTCGGCGCTTCAACATCACAGCAGCTCGCGCATATGCGCGCACCATCTCCGCGCATATGCGCCAAAAGTTCTGTCTCGATGCCTTGGCTACTGGCCTGCTCGCGCATATGCGCGCCTCATCTCATGCATATGCGTGAGACCTTCGGTCTCGGCAATAAAGAATCTCACCTCCTCGCGCATATGCGCGCCTAGTGTCGCGCACATGCGTAAGGTCTTCGACCTCGGCACTGAAAGCTCGCGCATATGCATGCCACTTCTCAGCGCATATGCGCCACAAGTTCTGTCAACCACTCATGAATTTGCTTTTCTACTCATTTCCCAACAATTGCACTTTAGCCCCTGAAATCTCAATTATGTTAAATAATCAATGTCTGATTACAGTGATAAAATCTCGAGCATTACAACAATCGTTTCTTTATTTCATCGAATCGAGGCCGTGACTCTGTTTTTGAGCGCGTTTGCTTTTCTGTGGTTGAAGAATCGAATCATTTGGTATCAGAGCTTTAGGTTCCCTTTTATTCAAGTAAGTTTATCCTTTTTATTATCATATCTGTGTTTATCTATTGTTTGTTACCAGATCTGTTTATCCTATCGTTCTTCATCTTTCGTGAATCTTGTGATTCTCGAATTTCTGATTTTTTTGTTTTTTATCGAGTTTGCACAGCCATCCTTGTGCAATCCAAAAAAAAAAAACCAAAATTTCGAAATTTTGTTATAAATTGGTTTTGGTATTTTGTTCTATTCTCGTGGGATCCATATTCAAGTGTCTCTCACAATTTAAAAAAAAAATTGTGCTATTATTCAACATTGAATCTTGTTCTTATCTCTATTGTGAGTCATATTCAAATGACTCTCACAATCAAAAAAAAATTTCAAATTTCTTGTTTTACGCAGTCCGTGTAAGTCAGTTTGCAAGTGTCGTGAAGTTTGAACTTGTGAGTTTGATGCACCCAAGCTACAAAACCTGAAAGCATACCCTACGAGAGAATTCTCAAAATCGAGTGAAATACTTGAGGGCGAGCGTTTATTTCTTGGAGTGACGTGTAAGGTTTTGTGGTGAGGACAAAAAAAAAGAGAGAAAAAAAAAGGAGAATCGAGTGAATTTTCATTGGAGTGGCTAGTGAGGATTCGTGGTGAGTAACTTTATCTTTATTGTTTTATACTAACATTTTCTTGCAGGTATAACGATTGACGATCTTCAATTTCAAACCATGTTAAGAGGGTTGGATAGAATGTGGAAGAAGGAGTTTAAGCCTCTACGTGAGAGGTATAGGAGTTGTGAAGAAGAGGAGATGTGTGATAGACCAGGAGATGAGAATAGACGATGTAGTAGGTTTGGAGGGAATAGAGAATTGCGATTGGGTCATTATGATGATAGGCGATGTGATGAGGATAATGGGTATAGAAGCCGGGAAGGTTATAGACTGAGTGGCACAAAGATGACAGTTCCATCTTTCAGTGGGGAAGCCGATCCAAAGGCGTACCTTGAGTGGGAAGAGAGAATGGAGTGTGTATTTGAGAGCCGGGAGGATTATATCGAAGCAATGAAAGTAAGACGAGCTTGTAGTGAGTTTACTAACTATGCTACTACTTGGTGGGATCATTTAGTACTGGATAGGAGACGGTGTGGGGATGACCCTATAGTTATATGGGATGAGATGAAAAGGGTGACGAGGAAGCAATTTGCTCCAAATCACAATAATAGGAGAAGTGGTAGAAGAGATGAGTGTGGCTTGTATGAGACTCCTTTGACATCCACTTTGCGGACGAGCTTGGAAGAGAAAACCATCGCTAGGCCAATGAAGGAGTCCAGACGTGAAGCTAGCAAATATGAATATCAAGGTACATTTAACAACTCAAATTCTAGTACTTGTGATATTATATGTTGTTAGTGTTTAGCAGTTGGACATCATATCAGCCAATTTCCACGAGAGGAGGTGATCGTAGTAAAATCGCCAGTTGAGCTTAAATCTCAAATGGAGGTTGGTGTTGCGGTTGAGCTTGAATCTGAAGTGGGGGGGGTCAAGTTGAGGGTCTAGTTGAATCTGAACCTCAAGTTGAGGTCGTAGTTTAACTTGGATCTGAATTTGAGGCTAGATTTGATGATGATGGTATTTCGCTAGTTGGTAAGTTGAATGTTGTTAAATTGTCTACAGTGGAAACTGAGTCATTAGGTGGTGAAGAAGTTTCTAATTTGTCTACTATGGAGGAGGAGAGTAGGCAAGAACACATTATGCTGCATACATGTTTGGAGGAACCTTGTGCTTCTCTTGTTCAATTGAATCCAAAAGGAATCCTTGGTGTTCAATTGACACTTCATGAATTGAGTGAAAAAGAATTTAAAATGGCCGAAAGAAAGAGTGAACAAAAGAGTGAGATGGCCATAGAAAAGAAAAAGGAGAGAAAAGATGAAAAAGAAAAAAAGCCCAAACAAAAGAAAAAGAAAAATAAATTAAAGGCCCAAAAGAGTGAAAAGAGTGAGGTTGATGGTTATTTATTTTTGCATAAACCCTTTCATGTACTTTTGTACAAAGTGGTTTATTATCATTGTGATGATATAGCCGGTTCAATCCCGAGCATTGTTACTTCTTCTTTGCAGGATTATGTGAAACGTCTGCCTCTTTTTACTGCTTTAAAAGTACTTAGAAATTTTTTTTTTCTAAATTTTCGGCCCTTATAAAAATTCCATGAAAATATTTTATTAAAATATTTTACCCCTTAAAATAAAATATCAACCAACTAGCATTTTAAAAATCAAATGAAATCGTCTACTGTTTTACCAAACCTAAAAAGCAATAATTTCAACCTACATACACATGAGAACACATAGGATATCCATACCCGAAGGTAAGCGGTGAATCCCCGACTACAATGCATCGACTCCTATATGTTTCGACAGAACACCCAACCTTGCCACCTGATGACCCCATGAGAGTCGGTAAACAAGTCAAAGTATAATTCTAGCACATAGAGTCTCAATGTTGTCCCGGGTCATAAGGACTAATAGTGTACAACCATAAACTAGGACTTTTCCACTCGATAAGTAAGAACCACTTGAAAAGTCCTTTATGGAGGGTTGTTCAGTGCACTCTACCAGGAGCACCTATCTGCATGCTCGGACATCACAATGTCCCCTACCAATGAAACATGGTTCTCACATCGCAGATACTAGTCTCGAACTCGAGCGGCCTATATCCTTCTTAGTGGCGGCTGAATCGACTAGGAACTGTTTAGAATATACAGTATTCCAAATATGAGTTTCATGATACTCATCATATGAGCATCTCATATTCTTTCTACTATTTGTATATTCAAGGGCTTTATCTATGCAACTAGCATGGGTATACAGATAAAGATGTGCCAAAATAATAATTTCAAATATTATTAAAATAAAGACTGTTCATACATAGAGTTTCATTGTGAACGCTCGGCCAGCACTTGGCTCGACGGTCACCTACTATAACAATCTCCCACTTGCACTAGAGCCAACTACCCATATGCTTCAAACCCATTGATTCGCGATGCTTCTCGAATAATGGTCCAGGTAAAGGCTTAGTTAGTGGATCAGCAACATTATCTGCGGAGCCGACTTTGTCAATCGTGACATCTCTTCTTTCCACGATCTCTCTGAGGATGTGGTACTTTCTCAATACGTGTTTGGACTTCTGATGAGACCTCGGCTCCTTTGCTTGAGCAATGGCTCCCGTGTTGTCACAAAACACCGGGACAGGAGCAACTCCATTAGGAATGACGCCCAACTCTTGGACGAAATTCCTTATCCAAACAGCCTCTTTTGCTGCAGCTGATGCAGCAATATATTCTGCCTCAGTGGTGGAATCCGCTGTACTGTCTTGCTTGGAACTCTTCCAAGAGACAGCAGCACCATTGAGCATGAATATGAACCCAGAGGTTGACTTCGAGTCATCGATATCGCTTTGGAAGCTAGAGTCGGTATAGCCTTCCAATTTCAGTTCTCCACCCCCATAGACCAAGAACAACTTATTGGTCCTTCTCAAATACTTGAGGATGTCTTTCACAGCTTTTCAGTGTGGAAGACCAGGGTTGGATTGATATCTACTCACTACACTTAGTGCAAAAGCCACGTCAGGACTTGTAGATATCATCCCATACATGATGCTACCAATCGCAGATGCATACGGAATGCGTGTCATCGCCTCTATCTCTGCATCAGTCTTGGGAGACATAGACTTGGATAGGGACACGCCATGAAACATTGGTAGATGTCCTCTCTTGGACTCATCCATCGAGAACCTCTTCACGATGGTATCAATGTATGTGGACTGGGTGAGACCAAGCAATCTTTTTGATCTATCTCTATAGATCTGTATTCCAAATACAAAACATGCTTCACCCAAGTCCTGCATCGAGAACTTACTTGCTAACCATATCTTAGTTGATTGCAACATCCCTACATCATTCCCAATGAGTAGAATGTCATTAACATAAAGCATAAGGAATGTCACAGCACTCCCACTGACCTTCTTATACACACAGGGTTCCTCAGGATTCTTAGCAAAACCAAACTCTTTGATTGTACTACCGAATCTGAGGTTCCAACTCCTAGATGCCTGCTTTAGACCATAAATAGATCTTTGAAGTTTGCATACCATATGCTCACTTCCGATAGATGTAAACCCTTTGGGTTGAGACATGTAAATCTCTTCCTTAATATCCCCATTAAGAAAGGCTGTCTTAACATCCATCTGCCATATCTCATAGTCATACCATGCAACTATGGCTAGCAAAATCCTTATGGACTTCAACATTGCAACTGGAGTAAAGGTTTTCTCAAAGTCAACTCCTTGTCTTTGAGTATATCCTTTTGCCACCAATCGCGCCTTTAAGATCAATACCTTCCCATCCGCCCCAAGTTTCCTCTTGTAAATCCATTTACACCCTCTGGGAACAATTCCCTCAGGTGGATCCACAAGATTCCACACTTGGTACGAATGCATGGAATTCATCTCAGATTCCATTGCTTCAAGCCACTTGGATGAATCGGCATCAGATAACGCTTCCTTGAAGGTCCTTGGATCACATCCATGGTTAAGCTCATCATGGCCCTCTTCAAGAAGCAGACCATACCTCATAGGTGGTCTCGAGACTCTCTCGGATCATCTAGGAGCTTTTATCTCCTCTCTTGGCTCTTCGGGTGTGGGTTCTATAACTGTGGGTGTCTCTCGAACCTCTTCGAGTTCTATCATCTCGCCTTTTCTATCCAATAGAAATTCCTTTTCCAAAAAGGTTGCATTCCTAGAAACAAACACTTTTGTTTCTTGGGGATGATAGAAGTAGTATCCAACCGAATTCTTTGGATATCCCACAAAGTAACATAAAATGGATCGACTATCCAATTTATCTCCCACTACCTGCTTCACATAAGCAGGGCACCCCCATATTCTAAGATAAGAATATTTGGGTGTCTTACCCATCCATATCTCATATGGTGTCTTGTCAACTGCCTTTGAATGGACATTGTTCAACAACAGTGCCGCTGTCTCAAGCGCATATCCCCAAAAGGATGGCGGCAACTCCGTGAACCCCATCATAGACCGAACCATGTCCATCAAAGTCCGGTTACGACGCTCCGAAACACCATTCAACTGTGGTGTAGCGGGCGGAGTCCACTGCGAGAGAATCCCATTCTCCCTAAGATACTCTTGGAACTCGGCACTCAAGTACTCACCACCTCGATCCGATCGAAGTGTCTTGATGCTTCGTCCCAACTGTTTCTCTACTTCACTTCTGAATTCTTTGAACCTTTCAAAGGCTTCAGACTTATATTTCATCAAATACACATACCCATACCTCGAAAAGTCATCGGTAAAGGTGATGAAGTAAGCATGTCCATGCTTAGTGGTGATGCTAAGCGGACCGCACACATCGGTATGGATCAAATCCAATAACCATTTGGCTTGCTCCACATGGCCTTTAAAGGGAATCTTGGTCATCTTTCCTTTTAGACAGGATTCACAAGTCGTGAGAGCATTAATATCAGACATATCAGACATGCCCACTCCCACTAGCTTGTTCATCATTCTTAGGGAAATATGTCCTAATCGAGCATGCCATAATTGTGCCGAATTTGGAGTATCTTGTTTGCGCTTGTTTGTTTTTGTTATAGCTTGGACATTGTTAAGTGGAATATCTTTCAATTTTAAGGTGTAGAGATCGTTTTCAAGTTCTCCGGTACCAATTAAACATTCGTTCTTGTAAATGTTGCAAACACCTTTGCTAAATAAACAAGAAAATCCATCTTTATCAAGCATAGAAATGGAAATAATGTTTTTCACCAAGTTCGGTACAAACAAAACATCTCTTAAAACAAACTTAAAATCATTGTTCAAATGCAAGTAAACATCTCCTACAGCCTTAGCAGCAATCCTTGCTCCATTGCTCATCCTCAAGAAGGTCTCACCTTCCCTGAGCCTCCTACTTCTTCCCATCACCTGCAAATCATTACAGAGATGTTAGCCACAGCCGGTATCCAATACCCAAGAAATAGAGGTAATTGAAATGTTTACTTCAATGTAGAACATACCGTTTCCAGAACTCTTCTGGGCAAGATATTCCCTGCAGTTACGCCTCCAATGTCCAGGCTTCTTGCAGTGATGACAGATGTCAACAGTCTTGTCAGCCTTCACTGGTGTGGCTGCCACAACGGGATCCGGAGTCTGCCTCTTGAAGGGCACGTTCTTCTTGGGACGTTGGAAAGAACGCTTCTTTCTCTTCCCACGTGGATCGGTCTTCGTACCAGATGAAGAACCCACATAAAGAACCGACTTCTCTTTCTTGATGGTGGACTCAAAAGTCACAAGCATAGTTCACCAACTCCTCAAGGGTCGGCTCCATCTTGTTCATATTGAAATTCACCACAAAAGGATCAAACAAGATAGGCAGTGACAAAAGCAACACGTCAGTGGTCAACTCCGAAGGCAATATCAAATCCATGCCAACGAGCTTGTCCACGAGCCCAATCATCTTCAGGCCATGCTCATGGACCGAGGCCCCATCTCGCATGCGCATAGTGATCAGCTCCTTGACGGTAGCATGCCTAAGAGGCCGAGTCTTCTCACCAAAGAGCTCCTTGAGGTGCATATGAATGTCAGCAGCACTCTTTGCACCCTCAGAACGCTTCTGCAGCTCATCATTCGTAGAAGCCTGCATATAACATTTGGCCTTCAAGTCATGGTCACACCAATCCTTGTAGGTCTGCAATTCCTCAGGAGTGCAGTCAGTCGGAGCCTTATCAGGGGGCGACTCAGTCAGTGTATATGCAATCTTTTCCGAGTTCAAGACGATTTTCAGATTTCTTAGCCAAGTGAGGTAATTAGGTCCGGTTAATACGTGTTTTTCGAGTATGGCAGAAAGCGGATTGCGAATTGAAGACATTGTCAAATAGTACTGAAAAGTAAACAGATAAATGTTAATGACTATTTTAAAATATTTAGTAAGATATAAAGTATGGACTTTAACTTTATAAATGTTTACTCCCACTGTTTTGACATCTTTCTCTACCCTTTACTGAAAACGGGAAACTCCTTTCCTCAGTAGGTACGCAAGGTCCAATTAGCGAATCATGATCCCGAATAATATCAGCTAATCACAATTCCTAAAAGATAGTTTCCAATTGCATCACAATTCAACCCTCTACGTAAAATTTTGTCTCACGTTTGATTAGGACCTAATAATATGATGTCGTTCATCTTCACGTGTCAAGCCTTACCCATCGATGTTGAACCTTAATGGACGGTCGCCATGAGTTCCCCCAATAATATGAGCCGAAATCATGGGAGTTCCACGTAGTTCACATCACCATGTCAATGGATGTCACAGCTTTCCGGCACCCAAGGCCCCCCCAATAATATGAGCCGAGCCCCGAGTACGGGTAGCGTTCATCATGCACCCATTGTCGATGGAAGACATGGAAATTATAAACAAATTTATAATTCCCCTTTTCGGGCTTGATATTAATTTTGAATCTTATTCAAAATGAGGGTTTTTAATTTTGAAAGGTCTCATCATTAATTTTATTTAAAAACTCTCCATGTTTGATCGTATGTTTGTCGGATTCATGCAACTTTGTTATTATCATAATAATAACGCACATACTCATTATTTATAACATATCATGCATATATTATAAACAGTAAACAAAACAAGGATGATCAATCGCCCCAAAACTAATGGCCCGTGTGAGCTAAACACGGGCTTAGGTCCAATCCTAGGGTAATGCAAGGGATGCAAATGCAACTATTACATTAGCTTCCAATATTTACATGTCTTCGATCTTCATAATCATCATGGCAACCATCTTCCAATCTTGATCATCCACTATACTAATATTTACAAATAAATATCCATGGAAAATAGGGATACATCTCATGGGGGTGGGAACGGGCCATAAACCAAGCACACTTTATAAATTGATAATTATCACAATCGTTCAACACAAAATATCCTAGCATACACCTAACAAATTGGTCTTGGGCTTATGATCATCCTTCATGCATAATATCACATATCATACACCATCAATTAATTATCACAATAATTAATTGATCCAATATTATATATCTTGATCCAATCACTAACCGCCACGATTATAAACTAAATTAACAAAGTATACAAACACCTTTGTCTACTTTCTAATTAATTTATTTATAACCGAATTTCTTGTAAATCACCATTTACTATAAATAACTAAAGTCCAACTTCAATTATTTATTTCATGAGAAAATATTTGCAACTTTTGTAATTTTAAACTTAAGGGCCCAAAAACACATTTTTCACCAAAAACATTTTGGCCCATTTAAAATTCACAAATATGTTAGCCATCCAATTACTCAACAACTCAAGGCCCATGACACTTTGATATTTCAAAACACCTTTTGAAAACCCTAGTCGTCATCGCCGTCGCTGGAGCTCCGTCGCCGGATTCCGGCCAACATGCAAATTTTTTTTATTATTTTTCAAGGGGGGGATTCGGGCAGCCCGAGGGGCTGCCCTTGCTGCCCGAAATGGGGAGCCCCTCGGGCAGCCCGAGCTGCCCGAAATGGGCAGCAACATGATGCCCGAAAACCCCTTTGTTTTGGCCTTGATTTTGTTGCAAAAAATTTCATCTCATGCGGTTAGAAATCGACCTCAATATAATATTATATATATGCTACAAAAACTAGTACCCTTAGCTCTGATGCCACTTGAAAGTGATCGATTTTAGGTGACCGAAAACGCAACGGAAGCTCAAATATTTTCAATTTTTACATGGAAATTTCGGCCATCTTTTACTAGGTGTGTAGCATATACTAAAACAACTATGACATTCATAGGGTGTTAAAAAATTATACCTATCAATCTCTTGACGTTGATGATGGCTCCAACCAAGTTGTAAACAATTTGGCTCTTCAAAGGATGAACTTCTACAAGCTTTCCTTGAGCACACCTTGCTCAAAATTAGGCCCACCACTTGCTAAGAAGATCCCCTCTTATTTTGCACTAGAAAAACAAAAGGATTTTTCAAAGAGATGTGATTTCTTTCTTCAACAAATTGAAGAACAAAATGAGAGAAAAATTTTGAGAAGATAATTCCCCTTAGTTTCGGCCATCACACATATGTAGGAGGGAAGGGAAGACTTTTCTTGGTAGTGGGAAAAAATTAAACCCTTTTTGCATCCCAAGCCTTGATTATAGAAAAAATTTTCTCCCAACCTTTCACCTCCCATGCATGCAAATCTATTTAGGCTTGAAACAATTACAAGGCCCATGGACTTTTATTTTAAATTTCTCAAACACATTTGAGCTCATTTTAATAATTATTTCTAATTGGACTCTACAAGGCCCAATATTGTTTAATTAATCCAACACTTGAATTAATTTAATTATTTGGACTCTACTAGGCCCACTAGTGTTTAATTAATTCAACACTTGAATTAATTTAATTTAGTCCATAATAATGTTTATGAAAATCACAATTTTCAAATACATTATTTACTTGGCCAACTTTTAATTTAGGAACACATTCATAAATTAAAAGTTACATTTCTCTCATAGAAGTCATACTTCTATTTTTCTTTACGCCTATAAACTCATTTATAAGCCGTTCAACACTTTGAACTATTTTACTTCTCAACGGGATCTAGAAAGCTAGTACTTGTGTGGCCCTCAATGGTTCATTGATACAACTAGCCGTGGGTTCACATCTCCATGTGATTCGGACTAAACATGTCCTTATACGAGCATACCCCAATTGCTCCATTCTTACTTATCAACTCCTTGATAACAAGAACGTCAGAACTCAAGTCTGATAGTACCCAACCAATCATGTTAAATGCCTAGCAGCATCGCTTACATGATTCCCTAGGTATCAAATGATAGTGCCTGCAAGAACCATTCAATTATGGTTAGCGTACAGTACGGTCCCTTCAACTCATATATCCCGACCGATTCGACAACCATTAGTTTATCGAGAGTTGTCAATGAATCGATACTATGTGTCATGTCGTAGTTGCATCGATGGTGTAATCTATGAAACCCCTTTCATAATTACCACCATACTCTGATCAGAGATTTCAACCTACATACACATGAGAACACATAGGATATCCATACCCAAAGGTAAGTGGTGAATCCCCGACTACAATGCATCGACTCCTATATGTTTCGACAGAACACTCAACCTTGCCACCTGATGACCCCATGAGAGTCGGTAAACAAGTCAAAGTGTAATTCTACCACATAGAGTCTCAATGTTGTCCCGGGTCATAAGGACTAATGGTGTACAACCATAAACTAGGACTTTTCCACTCGATAAGTAAGAACCACTTGGAAAGTCCTTTATGGAGGGTTGTTCAGTGCACTCTACCAGGAGCACCTATCTTCATGCTCGGACATCACAATGTCCCCTACCAATGAAACATGGTACTCACATCGCAGATACTAGTCTCGAACTCGAGCGGCCTATATCCTTCTTAGTGGCGGCTGAATCAACTAGGAACTGTTTAGAATATACAGTATTCCAAATATGAGTTTCATGATACTCATCATATGAGTATCTCATATTCTTTCTACTATATGTATATTCAAGGGCTTTATCTATGCAACTAGCATGGGTATACAGATAAAGATGTGCCAAAATAATAATTTCAAATATTATTAAAATAAAGACTGTTCATACATAGAGTTTCATTGTGAACACTCGGCCAACACTTGGCTCGACGGGCACCTACTCTAACAGTGAAGGATTGTGACTACTACATGTTGGAGATATCGTGAGGGTTATGGTCCCAGTGGGAGCCCAACGATCGTGTTTCCTTGGATACGGATACGAATACGAATACAAATACGAATATGTTAATACGTTGGTCAGGCCCAGTTGATCGGTGAAAGTGTCGCTGGTGTCCCCCGCCGCCCAGTACTGTGGATTTCTCTAGATGGATCCATCGCCCAATACGATCAAGAATACGAGTCACAATCACGATCTGAATTCAACAAACACGAACACGAATATGAATATGAATATGGATACGAATATGGATATGGATATGAATATTAATATGTTTATGAAAATTTTTAAGTTTAAAGTTTATGCATTATCACGAAAATTATACTTTAAGTACAAGTATTTTTCACTGTTATATGTTAACTGTATTACGTATTACTTGTTATCAAGGATATGATGTGTTGAGTCTTTAGACTCACTAGGTGTGTATGATGCAGGTTATATAAATAACTATGATATTGGAGGCCTTGATGGGTGACTTGCTGGACTGTCGGTGCACATAACCCGAGGACCAGCGCTTCTATTTTTCGCAATTAAGTTTTGATTTTAAGTTAAAGATTTTTATGACATTTTATTTATGCTTTTTGAGAAATTTTGAGAGGTTTAGTATGGGCTACACTTTTCAACATTTATTGTTCTTTAGGTTTGGTAAAACGTTTTACGATTTATGGTTTTGACTATTTCCCTTTGGATTTTCAAATACTAGTTGGATGGTTTATTTTAAAATGAGGCAAAAGTATTTTTATGTATATGTATAAGTATCGCCCGATAGTTGGATTGTTTTAAAAAAAAATCTAGTACTTTTTAAGAAAACGAATAAGCAGGCGTTTCGCAAGGCATGTATATTCTATTGTTTCTTCATCAATATCGTCATATTATGTGTTGTGATGTTTATTATGAGTGAAAATCCATGTATGTTGTGAAAAAATTGGAGCGAAAATGTTTGAAATGGTTTTATCCAAATTTTTAGATCTAAAACCGTGTCTGCTCTCATTTTGATTACTGCAAAAATTCGGTCGATCTTCTGGAAAAAAACTTCAACATTTGTGTTCTTGACGTGTTCTTGAAGTTTATTTGTTGCAGGCTTCGTTGGGAACCGTTGGATGATCGCTGTTGCCTTTAGGTATATTGAATATGAGGTTGGGATGATTTTTGGTACTTCGTGTCGATAGGCACTTGGTTGCATTAGAAGTCGTAGGAATCATGTTGGTGTCAATATGTCGTGTTCCCGAGTTGTGTTGCGTTGTTTGTTGTGTGTCGTTGTTTTTGGGCGTTGTGTGAGTTCGGAACATTGTCATAGCATCCTAGGTTGAGTCTCTTTGCATCGGTTCGGGTCGTTTGGGCATGACTTTTAATATTGCATCAAAATGTGTTCCTTTGGTTGGTTGCGCGCAGGGTTAGCACCGCAGTGCTCACCAGGGAGCGCCGCAGCGCCCGATCTGCGCAAGTCTAGTGTCGCGGCTATAACGTCCCGAAAATTTAAAGGTCCACCTAAAACACATACATGCAATTTATTAAATTTCTTTTGTATTTTATTAAATTATTTTAATGCATTAAAAGCATGTTTATTGCATGGTTATGTGTTTTAATTATTGGTAAAATTATTTATTTAATTTAAAAAAATCATTTTTAACGATGCATGACTTATGATTTGCATTATTTTAAATTATTACATGTTTATTCGATGCACGTTAAAATGTTTTCTTGAGTTTTGTGTTTCAGACGAATATTCGATGTAGGATCGAGGAAAGAAGACCGGCGACAATTTAGACGATTTTAAAATGTCGTATTTTATTTCAAGTCATGAAAGTGGCATTTTAATATGGTTTATTAAGTTTTTAGCATTTTTAAAGTCTAATTTAATTTATTAAGTGATTTTAAGATTTTAAACTTTTAAGATTTAACACATGTGTATTTTAATTCAAATTTAGGAATGCTATTATTTTAGTGGGGAATTAGTATTTTGTTTAGTATAATAATTGATTATTAGTATTTTAATATCATAATTAAACCCTTTAATGCCCTCCCCACTGACCCACTAACCCACTAACTCGCTAACACACACACGTTACTTTCACACAAACATACACATATACACACACACACTTGGCCTATGCACACACACACACACATATTCCCTTGCATTCCATTTCATTTCTCTTGGAAAAGGCTAGGGCTCTAAGTTCTTTCAGCAGCCACCTCTTCAATTTTAAATTTTTGAAGATTCACGATCCTTTTCGGGCAAGAAAACGTGAAGCAATCGTCTCCCGGTCATCTCCCGTGATCCACCGCGTCGGTATTCGTTATCTTCGAGTGTTTAGACACAAAGGCATGTATATTCTTTCGTTTTCGCATCGATCTTGTCATAGTAAGTATTTTGATGTATATTGTATGAAAAATATGTGTATGTTATGCAAAGGTTTGAGCAAAAATGTTTAAAACGATTTTGGATCAAAATTTTGTATCTCAAAAACTGTCTTCTGTCTTTTCGAATACTGTGAATTTTCGGTCGATTTTCTGGACAAACTTTCAACATATAAAACGTATTAATTTTTTATACCTTCGATTTGACAGTAAACTTGCAATTTTTGGACAAGAAACGAGTGCGATATGGCCTTTTTCGTGTGATTGCTCAAGGAAAGCTTTTTTTTAGAACGCAGAACAATTGTTTGCTGTCAATTCGAGTGCTGCGAATTTTTGGTCGATTTTCTGGATTTTCATTCAACATATGAATTGTATTAAAGCATGTTATCTTCGATTTGACAGTAAATTCGTATTTTTCTAATAAGAAATGAGGGAGATATAAATTTTTTCGTGACATCGCTCAAGCTGTGAAATTTTTTGTGTCACAAAATCCGTCACCCTCTATTATTTCGAATTTTGAGACTTATAGGTTGGTTTTCTAGAAAGGTTTTCAACATATGATTTTTATTACTCTGTGTTATCTTCGATTTGACAGTAAATTCGTAATTTTTTGATAAGCAATGAGAGGGATATGATTTTTATTGTAAGACCGCTCAAGCTGTTAAAATTTGTGCATGTTCTTCACGTTTTCTAAAGTTTTGGTTGCAGGCTTCGTTGGGATCTCCTGAATCTTTGCTGCTTTGGTTAGGGCAGCATGTCCAGAGCTTTCCAAAGAAGTCCTCGATGTTTTTAAGTATGTTCGACGTGGAAAAGAAAAATATTTTATGATTTTGAGGTATGCTAAATGTCTTGGGACCAATTATGAACGGGTTTGGAAGTTGGTGAACGTGGCCGATGACCTCTCAACACCGATAAAGTATGATCGGGTTTGATCATGATTGGAAAGAGGTAAAGTATGACCAGGGACCAATCCACCCTGTAAAGTATGACCGAGGATCTTATGTATGTGGTAGTGGACAACCCTGCCAACCCAGTACTCTTATTTAGTCTGATCAGGCGCATTTATGTATGAGTCACTTGCTTTGAAACATATCTCTACGCAAAATGATGATGTTTATGTATGTTCACGAATGTATGATGCAAGTATGTTTATGAAAATTTTTACGACATGATGCCACGTCTATGTTAATGTAAGTACGTTTGAGTTTAAGTATGTATGAGATATTTTTAAGATGCATGTGAATTTATTTACGTATTACTTGTTATTCTCAGTTTATACATATTGAGAATTTAGACTCACTAGACTTCATAGATGTAGTTGAGGACGAGTACGAGGAGACGAGGGGTGGGGACCAATGAGCCGGCTTGGACTGCGTGGAGGCTAAACCCGAGGACCGCTTACGTTTTTAAGAACTTTATGCATGTTTCAAATACTCCGATTTGCATGAGATTGTTTACGATGTTTAAACGAATATTTTTGCAAACTTTGTTTGCAATTGTTTTTATTTCAAATATTTTTAGACGAGCAATTTATTTTTATCGCAATTTGAAAGATTATTATTTATTTAAGAAAATTTTTATTTTCCGCAAATTTTAAGTATGTTTAAAAGTACGGTACGTTACAGCGGCGCTGCCCTTGTGGTGCCGTAGCGCTAGACCTGTGTCATTGCTAGCGTCGTGGCGCTAGTGTCTAGCGTCGTGGCGCTAGGCAGTGCCGCAGCCCAGAGCTGTCCAGCGCCTAGGCACTTGTCCATGACTTTTTAATTCACTATTTTAGGTCAATGTCTTTCAGGTTTTGGAAATGTTCACACTTCATATAGGGAATTGCTTCGGGGTTCGATGTCATGGTTTAGTACGAGGATTAGACGAGGTTAAGTCTCGAGGGATTTAGAACGTCATAAGCGAATTATTACTTCGGGTGGGGAGCACGACTATCACTTCTAAGTTATGAAAAATTAAGGGCATGTAATCATGTTAATAAGTGCAGCAGTGGTCCCCAAGCGAGACCCAATTAATCTCTCAACGCCATGTAAGTATGTTCGACGTGCAAACGAAGATATTTTATGTTTTTGAGGTATGCTAAATTTCTTTTGATCAATTATGAACGTGTTTGAAATTCGGTGAATGTGGCCGAGGACCTCTCCACCCTAGTAAAGCATGACCGAGTTTAGATCAGGATTGGAAAGCGGTAAAGCATGGCCAGGGACCAATCAACCGGTAAAGCATGACCGAGGATCTCATGTATGCGGTATTGGACATCCCTACCAGCCCGGTACTGTGGTTTAGTCTAATCAGGCATATTTATGTATGGGTCACTTGCTTTGAAACATATCTCTACGCAAAAATGATGAAGTTTATGCGTGTTCAAGTATGTATGATGCTAGTATGTTTATGAAAAGTTTTATGATGATGGCACGTCTAAGTTTAAGTTATTACGCTCAAGTTTAAGTATGTATGTTCTACTTCAAAGATGCATGTGGTTTTATTATGTATTACTTGTTATTTGATGTTTATACATGTTGTGTCTTTAGACTCACTAGACTTGATCGATGCAGGTGAGGACGAGTATGAGAAGACGAGGGTTGGGGACCACTGAGCCGGCTTGGTCTGTGCAAGAGGCTAAACCCGAGGACCGCCTATGTTTTAAATACTCTGATTTTCATGATATTGTTTACGATGTTTAAATGGTTATCTTTTTGCAAACTTCGACTGTATTGTTTTTATTTCAAATATTTTTTTAGACGAGCAGATTATTTTAACGCAATTTGAAAGTTTATTATTTATCTAAGAAAATTTTTATTTTTCCACAATTTCAAATAGTTTAAAAAGTACGGTACGTTACATTATTGATCACCATCTTCGTGTTTCTGCATCCAAACCATTAGAGAAAATTCGATTCAAAAAATATTTTGGACAATCATGATACCTAGATGTGTTTGCTAAACTATTAAATCTGTCCCGTGTTAAGTAGAATGGCTCTTCTTGTTGTTGGGCAAAAATTGTGGATACCTTTTTGATGGAATAACTTGAAGTATTACGCAAGAAAAATTCCTGCAAAGATATACTAGAAAACGAGAAATCACGCAGGAATAAAATATAATAAATACTTAAATAAAATTAACTTAAATTATTAAGCAAAAGAAAAATTTTCCAAAACGACGCCAAAAACTTGATTTAACTTTTCTTACACAATAAATTCTCAATAAAAACAAAATTAAAGTATATGTTCGAATGAATCGCAAGTGCACGAGTAATTATAATATAGTATACGAAGTACAAGTATGGTTCCCATAAAGATTGATTAGAAAAATTAACTTAAACACAATTATTTAGTTAATTAAAATGAAAATTCAATAAATTAACTTGAAGGTATTGCAAAAACTTGATCGAGCTTTTCTTGCACAGTATATCCTCAATAACAATAAAATAAAAGTTTATGCTCAAATGATTCGCAAGTACACGAGTCAAGTTATAATATAATTTAAGAAATACGTGTATCGTTTCGACAGAGATTTATTAGACTAATTTAACTTAAACAAATTATTTAGTCAATTAAAACGAAAATTGGATTAATTAATAAATTAACTTGAATGTCAAATATAATAATTTACTAACACGATATAAATAATATAAATCAAATTAATAAACAATCAATTTTTAGGATCTTGGTTCACCTACCCCTGAATCTCTTCTAACGATTGAATTTCAATTATTAAGTAATGCTTTTGACTGAATTTCCTAGTCTATCGATATACTATGTTGAGCTATATTGACATAATTAAAAAATGCAGTAGGCAAGTGTCCTCATGATATTTAAAAATTGTAACTGCATTAACGAACCGTGGAATTCTCTAGCTTTCGAACTATTAGACTATGACTATCAACATGCATCCTGTAAGGTCCAAAAATTAAGACGACGTAATCCAACTACATGCAAATCTAGGGAATATGAAAAAAAGGGCTAATTAATTAATTTTAATTGCTAATTGATTATGTGACATCTTTCCTAAATGTTAAATAGGATTTTATTGTCATCATGCATAAAACTGTATTTTTAAGGAATATTCAAGTTGCGATCGAGGAACGGAGACCTAGTCTAAAACCGTAAAATGTTTTTATTTAAATAATTATTTTTCACTGTTTAAAATATGGTCGATGGTTTTTCATATTTTTGAAAATAAGGAGTTTTGAGGTGATTTTATACGCCAGGACGTAAATTTTATCGGTGTTGGTTTTTCAACAAAATTACAAACTTTTTAGCAACCCGGCTAATGAATTCACAAACTTACTTTGACAAAAACTATTTTAATGTTTTAATTAAATCATAATCAAGCACTAATGGGCCTAATTGCGTTCTTAATGGACCTAAGCTTGTTTATGGGATTAATTAAGTATTTAAAATACTAAAACCCTTCCCCCCACCCACATAACTCACGGCCACACACTTTCACACCATACCAAACTCCTCCCAATACACACGACTCCACACACATCATATTTGGAAGAAGAATTTTCGGTTTTTGCAAGGGAAGCATCAAAGCCATCGTCTCCTCACCCCCGTTCTTCGACGTCAACGTTTATTCGTGCGTTTAAAATGCAAAGGCACAGCCATACATCTCCTTTTCTCATCTATCACGTCATAATATCGTTTTAAAAGTTGTGTGCTTAAAAATCATGAAGTTGCTTTGTTTATTTTCAGATTATTGCTCATACATGTATCTAATCCATGAATTTTGATCCAAAAACTTGTGCTATTCACGTTTAGGGGCTGCCATGATGTTAGGTATTGGTCAAGTAAAGTTTATGCACGCTCTAGAGTCCTAGGTACACACCATACTCACGGAAACCACAACCAAATCAAGTTGGATCGATAGTTGCTGTCATGGAGTTTGGGTTCGGCTTTCTTGATTAAGGGGATGGCTTGGTCTTGGCCTGGGCTAGGGCTCGGCCAATGTCGGTTATGGGTCAGGGGGAGAGTCCTAGATTCACGGTAATGGCTGGGGAAGGAGTCCCAGCCATTCTAGGACTCCCACCCGAGAAACACGCAGCTTGAGCGTGGGTGAGTGCAGGTGTCCAGGGGCTTGGGGGCTCGGCATGTGGGTCACAGGGCTGGGCTAGGGTATCTCACTAGGGTCCTAAGAAGGTGCACAACATGTTGGTTCAGGGGCTGGGGCGTCGGCTGGAACCTAGCAACCAAAAACGGAGATTCCTTGCATGTGTGAGCTTCGCGGCTGCAGCATGCTTGGATTGGCTAGCCTCGGTTCAGTGGTTAGGGGTCAGGTCCGTGAGTTCCTAAGGTCCAGTAGGGTGTCTAAGGGTGTTGGTAAGGGTTTGGTTCAAAATGGTTCGGGGGTGGCTCGAGAAAATCGAAAGATGGCTCGGTGCTAACCAATAAGGATCAACTTAGGGTTTTAATAGCTAAAATAATTGAAAAACGGCTCACGTGGGTCGATTCGTGGTTCATGATGGCTAAAATAATATAAAAAAAGACGAAGTTTTTAATTTAGGAATTTACATTAAAGTTTAGGATTTTTCGGGATTAAAACACCGTCAAAATGATTAATCACGAATTAATTAAAAAGACTAGATTTTAAGTTAAATAAAATTATGGGAATTTTAATTTAAGCTTAAATGATTATTTGGGACATGTTAGGGTCAATGAATTCAAGAAAAAGTCAAAAACGTGAAATTTTACGTCCAGGGGTAAAACGGTCTTTTTACACCTAAAAACTAGTAAGAGTCATGGCAGTGCTCTAAATGTTGTTTTTATGATATTATGATTATTTTTAAGTGTTTATGAAATTTTACATGATGAAATTATGATTTTTAAATGTCTATTTGATTTTTATGATTTAAGGAAGATATTTAAAAGACATGTTGCATGCTTGGTTTCAAAAACAAAAAGGTTATGTTATGCATGATTTTTATAAAGTATTGAGAATGTAAAACATTGAAGGAAGTGAAGTAATTGTTACTATTGAGGTATGATGTTTGAGGTAAGAATGGAAATATCGCGAGGGAAATAGCCCTAGAGGGAGCCCATTTATGGAAAAGGGCCCCAGAGGGAGGCCGACGATCGTATTTCTATTCTAAATAGGATAGGCCAGGGCGCAGTTGACCGGTGAGAGTGTTGCTGGTGTTCCCCACCGCCCAGTACTGCGGCTTCATGTAGATGGATCCATCGACTTTTTGAGGTTCGAGAAAAGTCACAATTAACGATCTGAATTCAATAAAGGAAAAGGAAAATGTTTATGATCATGAAAAATGTTTTATGTTATGTCCTGCTGAGGAAAAAGAAAGGATAAAGTTAAGGTTTATGTTTGCATGTCATGAAAATGATATTTTTACGTAAAAGTATTTTCACTGTTGCATATGGTTTTATACGTATTTTTTGTTATAAAGATTATGGTGTGTTGAGTCTTTAGACTCACTAGGTGTGATGGATGCATGTGAGTTTGAGGGAGGTCTTTATAGATGATTTGACTGGACTGAAGGTGCACACAACCCGAGGACCAGCGCTTCTACTTTTTCCGCTTTTATGATTAATGATTCATGATTTACGTAAGGATTTTAAGATTATTTATTTATGCTTACGAGAGATTTTGAGAGGTTTAGTATGGGCTATTTTTTCAAATTTATTGTTTTTTAGGTTTGGTAAAACAATTGACGATTTCATTTTTATGACTATCTCACGTGACTTTTAAAATGCTAGTTTGTTGATGTTTTATTTTAATAGGTAAAATATTTTATAAAAATATTTTTATTTGGTATTTGTACATGGCCGAAAATATGATTGGAAAAAAAATAATAATAAAAATTTCTAGTACTTTTAAAGCAATAAAAAGAGCAGACGTTTCAGTTGGTATCAGATCAAAGGTCATGTAAAGGGTTGTCCCACCATCAGCACCAGAAAGATCAGCCGTCAAGCCTCAAAATTGTAAGTCTTTACATGCTTTATGATTTAGTATGATGTTACCTGCATGACGACATGAATATTATGTTTACGCTACATGTTTATTAGCTTTTTGAGTACTTATGCTATGCACGCTTAGATTGCTAAAATGAGTTAGATATGTCACATGATTAGAGAACTTAGATTTAAATGCATGTTGGTTACATTAGAATTTGGAAAACATTCAGATAAAAGGCCTCCTAGACGTGCCCATGTTATTGAGAATAAGGAAGAGAACAGCGTGAATCATCAAAGGAATAATCAAGGGAATGCACCACCACCACCACCAGGGGATGCTGCTACTCGTGCTTTAGAGGGGATGGCTCGTCTCTTCGAGCAGCAGATACAGCAGCAGCAGTTGCAACAGCAGCACTTGCAGCAGTAGTTACAGTAGATGCAGCAGCAGCTGCTGCAACAGGCACCTAGGCCACAACAAGACATTTATGATCAGTTCCGGAGGCTAGGGCCAAAGGAATTTTCTGGCACCACCGATCCCTTTGCTGCTGAGAGTTGGATCCGTTCACTTGAGGTACACTTTCGTTATCTGGATATGGAGGATGCGGATCGAGTGAGGTGTACTACTTATTCATTCAGGGATGACGCTTCTTTATGGTGGGAGGGAGCCGAGCACAGTGTTAACCTTGGTACTATCACTTGGGCTCGTTTCAAGGAAATATTCTATGAAAAATACTTTACTGCCGATGTTAGAGGGCGACTGATGAGGGAGTTTATGACCCTCCGCCAGGGGGACGCGACTGTTGCCGAATTTGTGAAGAAGTTTGATAGTGGTTGTCATTTTGTACCCCTCATTTCCGGGGATCCTGCAGTGAAGCTCAGGCATTTCATGGATAGCCTATGACCTACCCTTCGCAACAATGTTATGATTATATGTCCATTAGATTATGCTACCTCGGCCAAATAAAAAGCCATAAACAGGTCCTTCTAGACCTCAAGGGCCTCAAAAGCCCCAAGGTCAAGCCAAGAAACAAGCACCACAAAAGCCACAGAATCCTGGAGCACCAAAGCCTGCTGAGAGGCAACCATGCAAGGAGTGCAATCGTCTACATCTTGGCAAATGTGAATGGGGATCATTTAAGTGTTTCTACTGCAAGTAGGCTAGACACAAAGCTGCTGATTACCCAAAGAAGAAAGCAGCTACTACGGCACGAGCTTATGTTATGAATGTTGAAGAAGCTGAGGAAGAGGAATACACCACACTCATTACTGGTAACCTAGTCATTTAACATTTTATATTGCTTATTATTGCATGAAATGTTAAATTGGTTATTAGAATTAAATTGGGATCAAGCTTAACCTAGTGAAAATTAGGTTGCATGTTCTATTTAGTTGGACTTAAGTTATGATTTTAGAAACCATAGAAAATGATATTAATTTTGTGCCTTATTTTATGTAAAGGATGATTTAATTCCAAATAAAAAGTTTGAGGGCCAAAAATTTAAAGAAAATCATAACTAAGGGATTTAATAAGGATATCGAAATTATTGGGGTTAAATGTGCAATTTTCGAAAACTGAAGGACTAAAAAGTAATTTTCAATAATTAAAGGACCATAGTGCAATTAACACAAAAGATAAGGGACCGAAGTGCTATTGCTGAATTCTTAAGAGCCACAAATCCAATTTTCGGAATTTAAGGGATTAAAATAAGAATTTTCGTAAAATATAAGGATCTAATTGTAACAATTCGAAAATTTGGGGACTAAATTGCAATTTCGAAAAATTGAAGGGCAAAAAAAAGGCAATTTTTCACGATATGCTTAAGTTCAACGCGTAATCTTCACATATCTTTGGGAAATTAGTGATAGTAAATCTTTAAGTATCAACATGAAAAGATTTAAAAGACATTTTTTTTTCCGCAGGGAGGATCATTATTCTAGGTTTAGCTACCTATGTATTGCTAGATTCAGGGGCTACACATTCATTCATATCTGAAACCTTCATCAAAAGATTGAATATTACTCCCCAAGATATGAGTTTGGGTTTCAAAGTTTCTATTCCTTCCGGTGAACAAATGCTCACGTCTAAGATTGTCAAGAATCTGGAGCTTCGTTTATTCAAAGATGTTGTGCGAGCAGATCTTATTGTGCTTCTTATGCTCGAATTTGATATTATACTCGGCATGAATTGGTTATCAGCGAATGGAGCTTCGATTGATTTTCGTCTGCGAACAGTGTCTATTTGACCGCCTAATGGCAAATCTTTTGTTTTTGAGGCGGCGAGAAACAAGCAAATGCCGCACATTATCTCTTGTCTATGTGCGAGGAAGCTTATTAAGCGGGGATGTCAAGCTTTTCTAGCATGTGTCACTACCACACATGCATCTATCAGTCAGAACTTAGAAGATGTTGATATTGTCAGGGATTTTCCTAGCGTCTTTCCCGAGGACGTTTCTAGTATTCCACCCGATCGTGAAGTGGAATTCTCTATTGATCTAATGCCAAGCACGGTTCCTATATCTAAAACGCTTTATCGTCTTGCACCTGCCGAAATGAAAGAACTAAAAGATCAAATCCAAGAACTGCTAGACAAAGGTTTTATTCACCCTAGTTACTCTCCATGGGACGCACCGATATTATTTGTGAAAAAGAAATATGGTAGTATGCGTCTTTGCATCGATTATAGAGAGCTTAATAGGGTCACTATCAAAAATAAGTATCCACTGCCAAGAATTGAAGATTTATTTGAGCAGTTGCAAGGAGCATCGATATTTTATAAGATTGATCTGCGATCTGGATACCACCAATTGAAAGTAAAAGAGTCAGATGTTCACAAGACGGCATTTCGCACGAGATATGGGCACTATGAGTTTATGGTCATGCCATTTGGGTTGACCAATGCGCCAGAGATTTTCATGGATCTCATGAATCGTGTATTTCAACCGTATCTGGATCAGTTTATTATAGTCTTCATTGATGACATATTGATCTATTCCAAGAGCAGAGAGGAGCATAGCCGTCATTTGAGGACAGCACTGCAAGTACTGCAAGACAGGAAGCTTTATGCAAAATTCAGCAAGTGCGAGTTTTTGCTTGATAGAGTGGCATTCTTAGGCCACATCATTTCTAGTGACGGCGTTGAAGTTGATACAAGTAAAGTGGAAGCAGTGAAAGAGTGGCCAGCACCAAAGAGTGTTACGGAGATTCACAGTTTCTTGGGACTAGCTGGCTATTATCGCAAGTTTATTCAGGGGTTCTCATCTATAGCGGTATCTATGACTGCCTTGACAAAGAAGAATGCAAAGTTTGTTTGGGGACCCGAGTGTCAAGACAGTTTTGACAAGTTGAAGCAAGCCTTGATTACAGCGCCAGTATTGTCTATGCCATCAGGGCAAGGGGAGTATGTTCTTTATACCGACGCTTCTAAACTTGGTTTAGGCGCATTTATGATTCAAAATGATCGAGTCATAGCATATGCGTCGAGACAGCTGAAAATTCTTGAGAAGAACTACCCTACTCATGATCTTGAGCTTGCAGCAGTAGTCTTTGCACTAAAAATTTGGAGACACTACCTATATGGGGAGAAGTACAAGATATTCACCGACCAAAAAAGTTTAAAATACTTCTTCACCCAAAAGGAATTTAATATGAAACAGCGCAGATGGCTTGAGTTAGTAAAGGATTATGATTGTGACATTAGCTACCATCAGGGAAAAGCTAATGTAGTGGCAGATGCATTAGTAGAAAATCAGTAGTCATCACTCATCTATCACTCCACATGCCGTTGCAGTCCGAGATACAGCGGTTTGAGCTTACAGTGTATGCTAGGGGCGAGGCCCCAAATCTTGCCACATTATCAATACAGTCGACTTTGAGAGAGAATTTGTGGAGCCCAAAATTCAATACACGTAAAACACATACATTTATTTAATTGTTAAATTATTTATTTAAGTTTAAAATGATTTATAGCGATGCATGATCTATTTAAATCGCATTATTTTAATTATTTACGTTTATGTGATGCACGTTAAATGTTTTCTTGAGTTTCATGTTTCAGACGATTATTCGATGCGGGATCAAGGAAAAGAGACCGGCGATGATTTTCGACAATTTTAATGTGGTATTTTATCTTAAGTTAGGATTGGGGCATTTTAAACGATTTATTTAATTTTTCACATTTTAAAAGCTTAATTAATTTATTATGTGATTTTAATATTTTAAAACTTTTAAAATTTAGTCATTATGCATTTTATTTTTTTAATTAGGGGATTTTGTATGAGTAGAGGGGATTAACTTTTAAGTAACATTTTTATTTATCATTAAGCAATCTAATTACCCCTAATTAATCACACACACACGTTACACACACTCACGCACACTTACACGTTTTCACACACACCACATATACAATTTGCACACACACATATTTCCTTCCATTTAATTTCATCTTTTTGAAGAGAAAAACCTAGGGTTTTAAAAGAAAAGCAGCCGCCCCCTTCCCTCTGTAATTTCCAGCAAGTTTCCTTCACTTTTCTTTGAGGAAAATAATTCCACGTTTGTCTCGGATCGTCTCTTGCATCCTTCTCGCTTCGGTGTCGTCGTTTCGGTAACGTTAAAGATTTAAAGGCATGTATATACTGTTTTTCCTGCGTCGATCTAGTCATATTATGTGTTGTGATGTTTTTATGCGTAAAAATTCATGTGTGATGTAAATAGTTTGAGCAGAAAACTGTTTGATCGATTTATACAACGTTTTTAGATCTCAGAAATTCGTTTTTACAGTATTTTCGAGTACTGCAATTTTTCGGTCGATTTTATTGAAAAACTTTCAACATACGAAACGTAGAAATTTTCGATACCTTCGATTTGATATAAAATTCGAAATATTTGGACTCGTTTTCGTGGGACTGCTCAAATCGTGTTTTTCTGAAAAATATGTTATTGATGAATCCTTGAAGTGTTTGAGTTGCAGGCTTCATTGGACATCGCTAGGCCATCACTACTGCGTTTAGACTTGATGTGGGAGGTGTTCAGGTACCATTTGAGGTTTCGTTTCGAGTCAGGGATGGCTTGGGGGTAATAGAAACCTTAGGAAGATTAATGGTGTCGAATCTCGAATTTTGTGTCGTTTTATTGTTGCATTCGATATTGGGGTTGTTTGGATTGTTGGTACAGGTTGGAGTCAATACCGTAGCGTCCTAGGATGGGTCTTGTGGTATCGATTCATAGTATAGGCGTCTTAATTGAGAGAAATAGACAGTGAAAGAATTTTCCCGCAGATTTGTTATCCCGAGGCTACACGGACCCTGACACGGGGTCCGTGCCCCTCCTTCTTTTCGAGTATGTCCTTACAGTAGGTACACAGACCCTTACAAAGACCAGGACACGGGGTCCGGGTCCTCCCTTTTCTTCGAGACAAAGTTTGCAGAGCCTACACGGACCCGTAGCCAGACCTAGGCACAGGGTCCGTGTACTCCAATTTTGGGCAAAATTATATTGATTGCTTTGGGGTTCGATGTCATGGTTTAGTATGATAATTATACGAGGTCAAGTCCCGAGGGATCTAGAATGTCATAAGCTATTTAATTACTTCGATAGTGAGCACGAGTACTTATGTATAAGCTATAAAAGTCAAGGGTTTGAACTCATGTAGTATGTGCAGCAGTGTCCCCAAGCGAGATACAACGTATCCCTCAACGCCAAGTAAGTATGTTCGACGTGTAAAAGAAAATATTTTGATGTTTTTGAGATATGCTAAATGTCTTGTGACCAAACTATGTATGAGATTGAAAAGCGGTAAAGCATGACCAGGGACCAATCCACCTCGTTAAAACATGAACGGGTTTAGATCAGGATTGGAAAGGGGTAAAGCATGACCAGGGACCAATCCACCCGTTAAAGCATGAACGGGGATCTCATGTATGTGGCAGTGGATCTTCCCTGTCAGCCCAGTATTGTGGTTTAGTCTGATCAAGCGTATTATATATGGGTCACTTGCTTTGAAACATATCTCTACGCAAAATGATGAAGTTTATGTATGTTCAAGTATGTACGATGCAAGCATGTTTAAGAAAAGTCACGTTATGGCACGTCTATGTTATGTATGTAAGTTCAAGCTTTTACACGCATGTTCAAGTTCCAAGTATGTTTATGCTATCACGTTAAAGTTTCAAATATGTACGCTCTAGTTTGAAGATGCATGTGGTTTTTTATGTAGTACTTGTTATATCCAGTTTATACATTTTGAGTCTTTAGACTCTTTAGACATGATCGATGTAGGTAAGGATAAATTTGAGGAGACGAGAGGTGAGGACCAGTGAGCTGGCTTGGACAGAGCGGAAGGCTAAGCCCAAGGACCGCCCATGTTTTTTTAAGTTTTTTTGCAATGTTTCAACTACTCTGATTTTACGTTTTGGATTATGATGTTTAAACAAGGATTTTTCTCTAGAAAACTTTAAATGTGATCTATCTTATTGCAAATACTTTTGGTTGTACAGTTTATTTATGATCACAATTTGAAAGTTTATTTTATATTTAAGAAAATTTTTATTTTTCCTGCAAATTTCAAGTAGTTCAAAAATACGGTACGTTACAGAATTCGCGATGGACAGTCCACTGATGAGCAGTTACAAAAGTGGAGAGCTAGAGATGAAGTCAAGGGTCGGAAATTATATTCGGAGTTGGATGGTATAGTTCGTTACCGAGATCGGTTATGGGTTCCTAGTGACGATTCTTTGAGAGATCTTATTATGAAGTAAGCCCATGACACCCCGTACTCCATCCATCCGGGAAGTACAAATATGTACAAAGATTTATAGTTGTTATATTGGTGGCCAGGCATGAAGAGGGACATTTTGAGATTTGTGTCCGAGTGTCTGACTTGTCAGCAAGTTAAAGCAGAACATCAAAGACCAGCGGGGAAATTGAAGTCACTCCCTATTCCCGAGTGGAAATGGGAAAACATCAGTATGGACTTTGTTGTGGAATTGCCAAAGAATGTTAAGGGATTAAATGTCATATGGGTGATAGTGGATCGTCTTACGAAATCAGCACATTTTCTACCTATTAAGACGACATTCACCATGATTCAGTATGCAGAGTTATATATTTGGGAGATAGTTCGTCTACATGGGATTCAGTGTCTATCGTTTCTGACCGAGATCCTAGTTTTACGTCATCTTTTTGGAAGAGTCTGCATGCAACGATGGGGACCAAATTATTATTCAGTACAGCATTCCATCCTCAAACCGATGGTCAGTCAGAAAGAGTTATTCAAATTTTGTAAGATCTACTGCTAGCATGTGTTATCGATTTCAAGGCAGTTGGGAACCAAAATTACCTCTAGTGGAGTTCACCTACAACAATAGTTTCCAATCATCTATCGGGATGGCTCCTTTCGAGGTTTTTTCTGGAAAGAAATGTAGATCTCCTATTCATTGGAATGAGGTTGGGGAAAGAAGAGATATTGGTCCAGATGTGATTGAAGAGGCTGCCGAACTTGTATTCAAAATTCGTGAGAGAATGAAGGCTGTGCAAAGCCGACAAAAGAGTTATGCGGACAAAAGACGAAGGGACTTAGAGTTTATAGTGGGCGATCATGTATTTGTGAAAATAGCACATATGAAGGGTGTTATGCATTTTGACAAGAAAGGCAAGCTTAGTCCAAGATTAATTGGTCTGTTTTAGATTTCAGAGAGGATTGGGACACTAGATTATAGAGTGGCATTTCCACCAACACTTTCTGGTGTTCACAATCTGTTCCATATTTCGATGCTGCGGAAGTACATGTCGAATCCATCACACGTACTAAATTATGAACATCTACAATTGACTCCAAATATGACTTATGAAGAAAGACCTGTCCAAATCTTAGCTAGACAAGAAAAGAGACTGCGAAACAAAGTCATTCCAATGGTCAAGGTCAAGTGGCTGAATCACTCGGAAGAGGAAGCTACTTGGGAAACCGAGAGGGACTTGAAGAGTAGCTATCCAGAACTATTCGGTAAGTTCTAATTTCGAGGACGAAATTTTATTTAAAGTGGAGAGGAATTGTAAGGTCCAAAAATTAAGACGACGTAATCCAACTGCATGCAAATCTATGAAATATGAAAAAAAATGGCTAATTAATTGATTTTAATTGTTAATTGATTATGTGACATCATTCTTAAATGTTAAATAGGATTTTATTGTCATCGTGCATAAAACTGTATTTTTAAGGAATATTCAAGTTGCGATCGAGGAACGGAGACCGAGAGTTGAAAAACGTAAAATATTTTTATTTAAATAATTATTTTTAACTGTTTAAAATATGGTTGATGGTTTTTCATATTTTTGAAAATAAGGAGTTTTGAGGTGATTTTATACGTCGGGACGTAAATTTTATCGGTGTTGGTTTTTCAACAAAATGACAAACTTTTTGGCAACCCGGCTAATGAATTCACAAACTTACTTTAACAAAAACTATTTTAATGTTTTAATTAAATCCTAATCAAGCAATAATGGGCCTAATTGCATTCTTAATGGGTCTAAGCTTGTTTAAAGAATTAATTAAGTATTTAAAATACTAAAACCCTTTCCCCCACCCACATAACTCACGGCCACAAACTGTCACACCATACCAAACTCCTCTCAATACACACGACATCACACAAATCATATTTGGAAGAAGAATTTTCGGTTTTTGCAAGGGAAGCATCAAAGCCATCGTCTCCTCACCCCCGTTCTTCGCGCCAACGTTTATTCGTGCGTTTAAAATGCAAAGGCACGCCATACATCTCTTTTTCTCATCTATCACGTCATATTATCGTTTTGAAAGTTGTGTGCATGAAAATCATGAATTTGCTTTTTTTATTTTCGGATTATTGCTCATACATATATCTAATCCATGAATTTTGATACAAAAACTTGAGCTATTCACGTTAAGGGGCTTCCATCATGTTAGGTATTGGTCAAGTAAAGTTTATGCACGCTCTAGGTCCTAGGGACACACCATACTCACGGAAACCACAACCAAATCAAGTTGGATCGATAGTTGCTGTCATGGAGTTTCGGTTCGGCTTTCTTGATTAAGGGGATGGCTTGGTCTTGGCCTGGGCTAGGGCTCGGCCAGTGTCGGTTATGGGTCAGGGAGAGAGTCTTAGCTTCACGGTAAGGGCTGGGGAAGGAGTCCTAGCCATGCTAGGACTCCCACCCGAGAAACACGCAGCTTGAGCGTGGGTGTGTGCAGGTGTCCAGGGGCTTGGGGGCTTGGCATGTGGGTCACGGGCTGGGCTAGGGTATCTCACTAGGGTCCTAATAAGGTGCACAACATGTTGGTTCAGGGGCTGGGGCGTCGGCTGGAACCTAGCAACCAAAAACGAAGAGTCCTTGCATGTGTGAACTTCACGGCTGCAGCATGCTTGGAGTGGCTAGCCTCGTTCAGCGGTTAGGGGTTAGGTCCGTAAGTTCCTAAGGTCCAGTAGGGTGTCTAAGGGTGTTGGTCAGGGTTTGGTTCAACATGGTTCAGGGGTGGCTCGAGAAACTCGAAAGATGGCTCGGTGCTAACCAATAAGGGTCAACTTAAGGATTTAATAGCTAAAATAATTGTAAAACGGCTCACGGGGGTCGAGTCGTGGTTCACGAGGGCTAAAATAATATGAAAAAAGACTAAGTTTTGAATTTATGAATTTTATATTAAAGTTTGAGATTTTTCGGGATTAAAACACCGTCAAAACAATTAATCACGAATTAATTAAAAAGCCTAGGTTTTAAGCTAAATATAATTATGGGAAATTTAATTTAAGCTTTAATGATTATTTGGGACATGTTAGAGTCAATGTATTCAAGAAAAAATAAAAAACTTGAAATTTTATGTCCAGGGATAAAACGATCTTTTTACACCTAAAAACTAATAAGCGTCATGGCAGTGCTCTAAACGTTGTTTTTATGATATTATGATTATTTTTAAATGTTTATAAAATTTTACATGATGAAATTATGAGTTTTAATGTCTATTTGATTTTTATGATTTAGGGAAGACATTTAAAAGACATGTTGCATGCTTGGTTTCAAAAACAAAAAGATTATGTTATGCATGATTTTTATAAAGTATTGAGAATGTAAAATATTGAAGGAAGTGAAGTAATTGTGACTATTGAGGTATGAGGTAAGAATGGAAATATCGTGAGGGAAAAGGCCCCAGAGAGAGCTCATTTATGGGAAAAGGCCCCAGAGGGAGCCCGACGATCGTATTTCTATTCGAAAGAGGATAGGCCATGGCCCAGTTGACCGGTGAGAGTGTTGCTGGTGTCCCCCGCCTCCCAGTACTGCGGTTTCATGTAGATGGATCCATCAAATTTTTGAGCTTTGAGGAAAGTCACAATTAACGATCTGAATTCAATAAAGGAAAAGAAAATTGTTTATGATCATGAAAAAGGTTTATGTTATGTCCTGTTGCGGAAAAAGAAAGGATAAAGTTAAGGTTTATGTTTGCATGTCATGAAAATGATACTTTTACGTAAAAGTATTTTCACTGTTGCATGTGGTTTTATACGTATTATTTGTTAAAAAGATTATGTCACTATGTGTGATGGATGCATGTGAGTTTGAGGGAGATCTTGATGGATGATTTGACTGGACTGAAGATGCACACAATCCGAGGAACAACTCTTCTACTTTTTCCGCTTTTATGATTTATGATTCATGCTTTACGTTAAGGATTTTAAGATTATTTATTTATGCTTATGAGAAATTTTAAGAGGTTTAGTATATGCTATACTTTTCAAATTTATTGCTTTTTAGGTTTGGTAAAACAATTGACGCTTTCATTTTTATGACTATTTCACGTGACTTTTAAAATGCTAGTTGGTTGATGTTTTATTTTAATGGGTAAAATATTTTATAAAAATATTTTTATGTAGTACATGTAATGGCCGAAAATATGATTGGAAAAAAAAAATTTCTAGTAGTTTTAAAGCAATAAAAAGGGTAGACGTTTCACATCCAACCTCATATGTGTCGGCAAGTTGTAGATCCATGAATTATGTTATCATATCATTTTATAAAATCTCCTATCGGTTTCAATTATAACACATAAAATCCATTCGATATTGATCATACTCAAAGTTGCAAGAAAAATCAATAACATAATCACGTATACTTAAAACCAAATTCAATCGTCAAAAAAATTCACAACATAAATGTTTAAGGATATGATCCCCTTAATCTCAATAAAAGAAACGAGAAAAAAAGAAAAACTCTTATATAGTTCTTATTCTTCTATTGAGTTCTCTTGTTCTCCTCATTTTACTACCTTCAGGCTCATTTCCGTGTGCCTCCTCCAATGAATATTACTCTAAATCCACCAGTCTCACGTGTATTAGGCTGCTATTATTTATTTCGGTCCAAAAATCAACCACAGAAAGAAATAAATTGTCCAGATGTTTTTATATCGCATTGCGTTGGGGCGGGTATTTTAGCACAAGGTCCTTGAATTGTTTCTGGGCATGCGTGCTCGCCCTAGTGCTCGGTCCTCGCAGCTCGCTCTTTTTTGCGCTGGCGCTAGTAAAAACACTCACCATTGAGTGCCATGATCTCACTTCTGCTAATAATTTCTTTCTTTTTAACAAGTACACCTACAAATCAATCAAAATATGCAAGAGACATACAATATGCATAAATTATGGCTAAAACAGAAAAATGCAGACTTAATACCCTAAAATTATACGATAATAGATTTAATTCATTCCCTTAGACGAAAAAATAATTTATTAAATTTGTCTAAAGAACGGAGGATGCAATGAAATTATCTTTAATTTAAAAGCACGATAAACGAGTCTATTATTTAAAACACAAGTTCTTATGACACAAGTTCTTATGAGATTATCTTACAAGTTAATTTTATATGACTAATCTTTTACACAACTCGACCCATAAAATGATATTATTTTTTATATCAAAATTATTAATTTTTATTAAATACATTGACCAATCAACTGTCTTGTTAGCCCATGTTATGACAACACCTACCATCTTTTAAATAAAAAGTAAAAAAAACTACAAATTTTAAGTGGAAAAGAAACCCCAGGCCGGATCAATTATCATTACAGAGGGTGGACGGACACTCAGGGAAGAGGCGCAGTGAAACGACGGCGTATAACACTTAAGAAGTGATAGTCCTTTATATGCTCACGATGTTGTGATCGTTTTCATTTGCGGGCGGCGGCGGATGGTTGGTTGGATTTGAATATGGCGGAGCCACCTTCACAATTGATCCAGACAATGAAAGAGAAGAAGATCCTGAAATTGTTGTTTGCCGTGGCTGGGATCATGTCTACACTTCTCATCTACGGAGTTTTACAGGTTAATTCTCTAGAAAATTGTTAGGTAATCATTGTTCATATAACACAGATTAAGTGAAACTATCTTTAGAATCACAATTAATCAATTGAAGCAGCAGCCGCTACTATTTAGAACCATAAAAATGTGTGTTTTGGAGGTTGATCGATGGGTTTACTGACGAGGGTTGCCGGACAAACTACTCGACGAGGAATTATTTCATAAAGTTGGTTTGAGCTAAACATAATCATCATTTGAATCTGCTGACTCCGGCATTCAACAATATGGTCTTCCCCAATAATGCTGGATGAAAGGAGAGTGCAAAATAAATGAGAATATGCTTTGTTATCATCGTGCCTGCACAATATAGTCCACCATAAAATATCATTTATGATCAATGCCAACTACAAAAAATGTTTATGTTGATATGACCTGATTTAATAATCTCTCAGTTAAGATAAAATTCTATTTCTGGATATATTGGTTGAAATTAGTTTATTACAGGAAAAGATTATGAGAATTCCATATGGGCCGAATAAAGAATATTTCAAGTACTCGTTGTTTCTCGTCTTTTGCAACCGCATTACGACTTCTGCCGTATCTGCTGGAGTTTTACTGGTAATTTGAATTTATAGCTTTATTGGTTAAATTTGTGTTGTTGTATGGATGTATTCTTCTATGTGTCTGTGTGCCTTAGTGTACTTTTTGTTGGAAAACCACAAAGTTTAAAGGTTAGTGCATGAGTTGTTGAACATAAATTCGATATATTTTGTTTGTCATGTAACTTTAATACAGAATATATGTTATATACTATAAAAAACATGATTGCAATTATTCATGACCAGATTTTGTAAACAATATCTCAAGGTTCATTGCTTTAGCAGCTTGACTAATGAGCTGGATGTGTTCCATGTTTGACCTCTTAAGCCTTCGAGTTCATTTCCTCAGCTTTCTATTTTCTCCAGGCTGGTAAAAAGGCTCTGGAACCTGTTGCTCCGATTTACAATTATTGTGTTGTTTCAGTGTCCAATATACTCACTACCACTTGTCAATACGAGGTAAGCTGTATTCAACTTTTGAAAAGATGGATCCAAATTCAGCTGCTTGCAAATAAATCCACGAAGTAACATTCATTAGAAAAATATTAGTTTATTTTTAATATTTAAAAATAATTCCTTGATATGAACTTAATTTTTGCTTGCCACAGGCCCTTAAATATGTCAGTTTCCCTATGCAGACATTGGCAAAGTGCGCTAAAATGATACCTGTAATGGTAAGACATTTTAATATCCTGCTATAGTTACTGTAAAGGCCTAAAATCCTTACTTGGAAATTTGCGGAAAATTTAAAATTTTTCTTTTTAAATAATTAAAATTGCCTCCTTCATAAATGAACTTATAAATAAAGTTTGATATTCAATGTGGCAGCGGAAGAATTAACATTTTTGAAATAACAGTAAAAAGTTTTTCCAACAATAATTAAAACGTTTGAGCCATCAATTAAAAATAAATGCTGAACTGAGGTCCTCGAGTCCTACTACTGCCGACTCGAGCCTGCTCACTGGTCCCCACCCTCGGCCCCGGCATCATCAGAACCTACAACAATCAAGTCTAGTGAGTCTAAAGACTCAACATGCATATATCGTAAATAACGAGTAAATACTATAGTAAAATTTCATGGAATAAAAATGTCGTGTCATGAGGCATAATGAAAAAGTGTCGTGTCATGATTAATTATAATACGTGCATAACTGAACTGAAAATATCATGGTAAAAATGTTTGCTCCTTGGAGCCCTGTACTGAAATAGCCTGTAATAATTTTCCTGGTGAGATTATGGTATACGCAAGTGGCCCCTGCACTGAAACTGACCGGTAACTGGCGACTGGATAAAATAGTAAACGTCTGATCAGACTGTAGCCACAGTATACTGGGTGAAACAAACTCAACTGACCGGTAACTGGCGACCGGACCGGTAACTGGCGATCGGATTTAGCAATAATCCCATGATAGTGAAATGGCCACAAGCAATATCGCATAATATATAAAAAATGAACATTTTATATATTTATGCACGTAATATAATTAAATGGCACAATTAAATATCCTGTAATAATTTACTGCATGGATTGGATCGCTCCCAGGCTCGCTGCAACCTAAATATGTCATGAAAAATATGCAATAGATTTATGGGACCAAACTATGCAATAACATTCTAAAATGTGACAATTACGCCTACCGACTTCGTATTTAATCATGACTCCGAACCAACCCGAACCAACACTGAACCGTCATGTAGTCATGATTAAAATACGCCTAAAATGATAAAATAATGCTCCTAAAATGGTGAGGGCCGAAATCTAGGGGAATGGAGGCCAAAACATGAAACGCTCTTTCGAGAGTCAATTTGGCACATTGCACCGTAAATTCTCGTACGACCTCAAAAATGATCCGAATGACGAACGGTCGAAAACATGACCTTCCTAACTCAATGAGGCACTGTCCAGTCCAAGGTCATAGGCTACAAGTCGACCGAGAACTCGAACGAGCCACTGAACCGTCACAGCAAGTTGCTGTCCAAAAATACAGCAGCTGTGCTTGGTTTGCTTGCGTCGTTTGCGAGGCTAATGGCCATTGGGGCTTGAACCACCGACCAGAACCTCTTACCAACATCCCAAGGAATGATTCGAACCATGGCTAAGGGCTTTAAACCAGCCACAATTCGGAATATTCCAGCAACAATCGAAAAGATTCACCCGAGAGCACCTTTGCATGCGCGTGTGGTGTTTAGCTTTGCTTGCTATCTCGTGTCGTTCCAGTGGCCATTTGATTGACCATGGCACGACCTAGACATCTAGGGGTATGGTATGAACCGTGGCTAAGGGCCATAGGCCAACCAAGATCCACACCAAACCACCCAAAACCGAAACTCATATGCTGTACCAAGGAAGGGCCGAAATGGGGAAAGGGGCTGTTCTTGCGTTTGATTTAAAACCGATAAACCATGGACCGAGCCACCAAAAGGGCGACTTAGTCACGTCTTAGACATGCTAGGGAAGTGATCTAATCATGGCTATAGGCCCTTGGGGCACCCAAGATCAGATCTATTCCCTTATGACCGCAACATCAGATTTTCGAACACAAATGGACACAAATGGAGTTGCTGTCATTTTCGAATTTCCAGCAAGCATGGGGGCTGAAACAATGGACTAAAGTGATCCTAATCCATCCTAGAACATGTCTAGATGTTGCCTTGGGAGCCTGGAACCGAACCAATACCTGAAACCACAACATCAAAGAAAACCGTGAAGCTTGAAAAGAAAGGGGCCGAAATTCTGCATGTTGTTCTTTTCTGAAAATGCTGATGTATTTCGGTTTTTACATGAAAGGGGGATCATGAAACATAAAAATATGATAGTATGACTTGATTGAAGAGTCAAGGAAGAATATATGCATGCCTGGTTTCGTTTGAAAGAAAAACGAAAAGAAGAGACGATCCGGCGCGGAGGAGGTGGAGCGCTTTCTATTCTACCTTGCTTCTTACTCGATTTTCTCCTATCTTCCTAGCTATTGAACCCATGGTTTTTAGCTTTGAAATTCTCTCAGATTTCGAGCAAGGGAGAGGGGGAAAGATGGTTAGGAGAGTGAGGGAAGTGGGTGCAAGATATAGGGGATAAATCAAGACCAAGTCTCCACCTTTTGAAATTTGAATTTGCTTGTTATCAAATGATTTTTGGAGGGATACAAGGGTGGAGTGTGGCCGATTTTTGCATGTCCAACAAGGCTAGGATAAGATTGATCATTAATTAAATGGTGCTAGGAAAAAATGAAGAGATTATCCTACTAATTAAATACAAAGAAAGGGTCAAAGGTGTTGAGTTGACAAGGTAATGCTTAGTCATCTAAGGGGCCGAAAATTCATCTAATAAATGGAAGGAAATATTGTTTAGTTGATAAATTTTAATACCTTAAGAGCCTTACCTATTCCTAATTAATTTAGTGAACTAACCCCTTAATTATGGAACTTAAATGAATTTATTTTCTACTCACCTCAAGTAACTTAAATAATTCCTTAAACTTCTTTATTAACTTAAATTAACTTACTTGCTAGCTAAAATAAATTCTGAAAATGATTTCTAAATCTTAAATTTTATCTCTAAACTCCAACTCCAGTCCGGCCTCACTGAAATAACTGAAAGAATAAAATTAAAACTACTGAAATGAAATAATTAACTTTAAAGAAAGGCACTTTAAATACTCATGCAACAAAATCATTTTAATTTAAATACTAGAACTATGCATGGTTTATACGTAGTCTAAGTGACGGGTTCTACAATCCTCCCCCCCCTTAAAAGAAATTTCGTCCTCGAAATTAAAACTCACCGAATAACTCAGGGTAACGATCTCTCATCTCCGACTCAGACTCCCATGTAGCTTCCTCCTCTGAATGGTTGAGCCATCTGACTTTGACTCGCTTAACCAACTTGTTCCGAAGCTTCTTCTCCTGCCTGTCTAGGATCTGCACTGGCCTCTCCTCATAAGATAGGTTCGGAGTAAGCTGCAACGGCTCAAAGTTCAGGACATGCGAAGGGTTCGCCATGTACTTCCTCAGCATGGAGACGTGGAACACATTGTGTACTCCGGCCAGATTCGGCGGAAGAGCCACACGATAAGCTAGCGTCCCAACTCTGTCGAGGATCTCAAATGGTCCAATGAATCTCGGGCTGAGCTTCCCTTTCTTGCCAAATCTCATGACACCCTTCATAGGTACCACTTTCACAAAGACATGGTCGCCGACAGCAAACTCTAAATCTCTGCTCCGCTGATCGGCATAACTCTTCTGTCGACTCAGAGCAGTCCTCATTCTATCACGGATCCGGGCTGCTACATCGACAGTCTGCTGAATAATATCTGGACCCAACTCTGCTCTCTCTCCTACTTCATCCCAATGAACAGGAGATCTACACTTGCGGCCATATAGTGCTTCATACGGAGCCATACCAATGGAAGACTGGAAGCTGTTGTTGTAGGTGAACTCAACCAATGGCAAGTTCGACTCCCAACTCCCTGAGAAATCAATGACGCAAGCACGGAGAAGATCCTCTAAAATCTGAATGACTCGCTCTGACTGCCCATCTGTCTACGGATGGAAAGCTGTGCTAAACAGCAACCTCGTACCCATAGTCGAATGCAAACTCTTCCAAAATGAGGAAGTGAATCTGGGATCTCTGTCAGATACGATAGAAACTGGAATACCATGGAGTCGGACTATCTCTCGGATATACAGCTCTGCATACTGAACCATGGTGAAAGTCGTCTTAATAGGCAAGAAGTGCGCTGACTTGGTAAGACGATCTACAATCACCCAGATAGCATTCGATCCTCTGGCTGACCTCGGCAATCCGGTCACAAAGTCCATGGTAACATTCTCCCACTTCCACTCGGGATTAGGGAGAGGCTTGAGCAAACCTGCTGGTCTCTGATGCTCCGCTTTCACTAATTGGCAAGTCAGGCACTCAGACACAAATCGCCTGATATCCTTCTTCATCCCTGGCCACCAATACAATAGCTGCAGATCCTTGTACATCTTCGTACTCCCTGGATGAATAGAGTACGGCGACGTATGGGCTTCTGATAAGATATCTGCTCGGATAGAATCACTGCTAGGAACCCATATCCTGTCTCGGTATCTCACAATACCATCACTGACTGAATACAAGACACTGCCCTTGGCCTCATCCCTCTGCTTCCACTTTGCTAACTGCTCATCTGATGACTGACCACTGCGAATACGGTCCAAAAGGGAAGACTGAATGGTCAAGGTAGATAGACGGGGAACTCTACCTTGAGGATAAGTCTCAAGATCAAACCTCTGCATCTCAATCTGAAGAGGTCTCGACACTGTCAACTGAGCCATCACTGCGACTTTTCTGCTCAATGCATCCGCAACTACATTAGCTTTACCCGGGTGGTAGCTAATGTCACAGTCATAATCCTTCACAAGCTCCAACCAACACCTCTGACGCATGTTCGGCTCCTTTTGCGTAAAGAAATACTTGAGGCTCTTGTGGTCGGTAAAGATCTGGCACTTCTCTCCATACAGATAATGCCTCCAATCTTCAAGGCAAAAACTACTGCGGCCAACTCTAGATCATGGGTAGGGTAGTTCTTCTCATGAGTCTTCAACTGTCTAGAAGCATAAGCTATCACCTTCCCATGCTGCATCAATACTGCGCCAAGACCGAGCTTCGAAGCATCGGTATACAGAACAAATTCACCGGACCCTGACGGCACGGCCAAAACTGGTGCTGAGATAAGAGCTTGCTTCAAAGTATCGAAGTTCTTCTGACACTCCTCGCTCCAAACAAATTTCACATTCTTCTTGGTCAGTGCTGTGAGTGGAACTGCAATCGAAGAGAATCCCTTAATGAACTTCCGATAATATCCTGCTAAGCCAAGAAAACTGCGGATCTCTGATGCATTTTGCGGCACAACCCAATCTCTGACTGCTGCAACTTTCGCTGGGTCTACCTCAATACCACTGCTGGATACAATGTGGCCTAATAACGCCACCTTCTCTAATCAGAATTCGCATTTACTGAACTTTGCGAATAATTTGTGCTTTTGCAATGTCTGCAACACTGTGGCCAGATGGCTGCTGTGATCCTCCCGATTCTTGGAGTAGACGAGAATGTCATCTATGAATACTATCACAAATTGGTCGAGGTATGGCTGAAATACGCGATTCATGAGATCCATGAAGATCGCTGGCGCATTCGTCAAACCGAACGGCATCACAAGAAACTCGTAGTGACCATAACGAGTCCTGAAAGCTGTCTTTGAAACATCAGCATCTCTCACCTTCAACTGGTGATAACCGGAACGCAGATCTATCTTAGAGAAAATCGAAGCTCCCTGCAACTGGTCAAAAAGATCCTCAATCCTCGGAAGTGGGTATTTATTCTTCACTGTAACCCTGTTCAACTCTCGATAGTCAATACAAAGCCTCATCGTGCCATCTTTCTTCTTAACAAACAAGACTGGCGCGCCCCAAGGTGAGAAACTAGGGCGAATGAACTCCTTGTCAAGAAGTTCCTGAATCTGCTTCTTAAGCTCTGCTATCTCTGTCGGTGCAAGTCGGTACGGTGCTTTTGAAATCAGAGCCGTACCTGGCATAAGCTCTATGGAAAACTCCGCCTCTCTCTCAGGTGGCATACCAGAGACGTCCTCAGGAAAAACGTCTAAGAAGTCTCTAACAATCGGAACATCTGAGGCTGACTGACTGCGTGCCTCGGGCACATATACAAAGGTTGCTAGAAACGCCCGACACCCTCTATGCATGAGCTTCCTAGCCTGAACATATGGAATAATACAAGGTAGAGGAAAGTACCTGTCTGGCTCAAATAAGAACTGCGTCATTCCAGGCGGGCGGACTAGAACAGATCTCCGCTAGAAGTCAATCAAAACTCTGTTCCGCAGTAGCCAATCCATCCCTAGTATAATGTCAAACTCTGGCATCGGCAGTACGATCAGATCCGCATAAACAAGGTTGCCATGGAGCTCAAGATCTATGTCTCGGATCACACTGGTGGCTGCCATCTCCTCGCCAGACGGCAGTACTACGGAATAGGCTATATCTAGCCCAATGGTCTTAACTTTAAGGAAATTAGCAAAGACCTATGAAATGAATGAGTGAGTGGCCCCTGAATCTATCAAGCCCTTCGTAGCGAAACCGGATATAAAAATTCTCCCTGAAAGATCGGAACTCTAAGTTGAACCCAATAGTTACAAAGGCTAAACTTATAGACATGCAAAGGTTGAAGTTCTTCTAACTTAAATTTCCAAAATATTACAAAGTAGAGCATGCAATCCTAACGCAATTCTATGTTCAAAATATTAACCCAAAACATTAAGTTCCAAATGCAGACTCAAAGCTTAAGGTACCTGTCATCAGCATAGTATCGGGGTTCGTCTCCGTCGCATGGAGAGCAAACACTCTGCCCTGGGTAGGCAGGTTCCTTTGAGGGCACTGCAGAAATAAGTGGTCTGGACTACCACACCTATAACACTTTCCTGAGCCGTACAAACATGCTCCAGGATGGCGACGTGAACACTTAGGACAGACTGGGCGCTCAGGAGCCCTCGGGGCTGGGCGTCCCCGCTGCTGCTGCTGGCCTCTGTTTCTAGGCGGTCCGTGAAAAGGCCTCTTGTTCTGCTGCTGATGCTGCTGAGGAGGAGGGCGGTGCGGTACCTGGGCTGGTCGCTTTCCCAAGCGATCTCTCTCGATATCACGCTGATCCTGCTCTGCAGCTAGGGCTTTGGAGACAGCGACCTCATAAGAAGTAGGGTCAGACACCCTAACATCACGGCGCAAGATCGGCCGTAGACCCACCAGAAAATGCATCATCTTGGCTCTAGCATCGTTTGCGATCAGGGGTACAAAATGACAACCCCTCTCGAACTTACGGATGAACTCCGTAACAGTCATATCTCCTTGCCTCAAGCTCATAAACTCAGTGGTCAACCTGGTGCGCACTTCCTCAGCAAAGTATTTGGAGTAGAACACCTCCGTGAAACGTGCCCAAGTCAGGGTAGCCAAGTCAAGGGCTACTGAAGCTCCTTCCCACCTTAAGCGGGCGTCTCCTCCGAAAAGATAAGAGGCACAATGAACTCGATCCGCATCGCCAAGCTCCATGAAATCAAAAATAACCTCGAGGGACTTGATCCAGCCCTCGGCAATCATGGGGTCAGACGTCCCAGAAAACTCTTTCGGACGCATCTTCATGAATCTTTCGTAGACAGCCTCGGGCCCTGTCGGCCTGGTCGCCACAGCATTGTTCCCCGCAAACTGTGCGAAGAACTGAGTCATCCCAGCTAACATCTGGGCATTCATGTCCAAGGGAGGTGGAGGTGGTAAGTCTCTCTCCTGCCTCGGCTCCTCTCTGCCCTCTCGGCGAGGCTTATCCTCAGTAGGGTGCTCAAGGATGCGTCTAGGGGGCATACTGTTCCATATATAACCCATACGTAACTAACAATGCATAATTCCATAATTTATTTAAATTTAAATACTGAACAAATAAAATGAATCTGCACATACAATGCTTCATGAAATCATGCCGTTAAGAAAATAATTCATGCTTTAAAGAAAATGCGTAAATATAAACTTACAGACCGAAGACGTGACTTCGTGAGCTTCTCTTGGTCAGTAGTAGTACAACCCTATACAGAACCACCGCTCTGATACCATCTGTAAAGGCCTAAAATCCTTACTTGGAAATTTGCGGAAAATTTAAAATTTTTCTTTTTAAATAATTAAAATTGCCACCTTCATAAATGAACTTATAAATAAAGTTTGATGTTCAATGTGGCAGCGGAAGAATTAACATTTTTGAAATAACAGTAAAAAGTTTTTCCAACAATAATTAAAACGTTTGAGCCATCAATTAAAAATAAATGCTGAACTGAGGTCCTCGGGTCCTTTTATTGCCGACTCGAGCCTGCTCACTGGTACCCGCTCTCGGCCCCGGCATCATCAGAACCTACAACAATCAAGTCTAGTGAGTCTAAAGACTCAACATGCATATATCGTAAATAACGAGTAAATACTATAGTAAAATTTCATGGAATAAAAATGTCGTGTCATGAGGCATGATGAAAAAGTGTCGTGTCATGATTAATTATAATACGTGCATAACTGAACTGAAAATATCATGGTAAAAATGTTTGCTCCTTGGAGCCCTGTACTGAAATAGCCTGTAATAATTTTCGTGGTGAGATTATGGTATACGCAAGTGGCCCCTGCACTGAAACTGACCGGTAACTGGCGACCGGATAATAAAATGCTCCCATGACCGGTAACTGGCGACCGGATAAAATAGTAAACGTCTGATCAGACTGTAGCCACAGTATACTGGGTGAAACAAACTCAACTGACCGGTAACTGGCGACCGGACCGGTTACTGGCGACCGGATTTAGCAATAATCCCATGATAGTGAAATGGCCACAAGCAATATCGCATAATCTCAAAAAAATGAACATTTTATATATTTATGCACGTAATATAATTAAATGGCACAATTAAATATCCTGTAATAATTTACTGCATGGATTGGATCGCTCCCAGGCTCGCTGCAACCTAAATATGTCATGAAAAATATGCAATAGATTTATGGGACCAAACTATGCAATAACATTCTAAAATGTGACAATTACGCCTACCGACTTCGTATTTAATCATGACTCCGAACCAACCCGAACCAACACTGAACTGTCATGTAGTCATGATTAAAATACGCCTAAAATGATAAAATAATGCTCCTAAAATGGTGAGGGCCGAAATCTAGGGGAATGGAGGCCAAAACATGAAACGCTCTTTCGAGAGTCAATTTGGCACATTGCACCGTAAATTCTCGTACGACCTCAAAAATGATCCGAATGACGAACGGTCGAAAACATGACCTTCCTAACTCAATGAGGCACTGTCCAGTCCAAGGTCATAGGCTACAAGTCGACCGAGAACTCGAACGAGCCACTGAACCGTCACAGCAAGTTGCTGTCCAAAAATACAGCAGCTGTGCTTGGTTTGCTTGCGTCGTTTGCGAGGCTAATGGCCATTGGGGCTTGAACCACCGACCAGAACCTCTTACCAACATCCCAAGGAATGATTCGAACCATGGCTAAGGGCTTTAAACCAGCCACAATTCGGAATATTCCAGCAACAATCGAAAAGATTCACCCGAGAGCACCTTTGCATGCGCGTGTGGTGTTTAGCTTTGCTTGCTGTCTCGTGTCGTTCCAGTGGCCATTTGATTGACCATGGCACGACCTAGACATCTAGGGGTATGGTATGAACCGTGGCTAAGGGCCATAGACCAACCAAGATCCACACCAAACCACCCGAAACCGAAACTCATATGCTGTACCAAGGAAGGGCCGAAATGGGGAAAGGGGCTGTTCTTGCGTTTGATTTAAAAACCGATGCACCATGGACCGAGCCACCAAAAGGGCGACTTAGTCACGTCTTAGACATGCTAGGAAATTGATCTAATCATGGCTATAGGCCCTTGGAGCAGCCAAGATCAGATCTATTCCCTTATGACCGCAACATCAGATTTTCGAACACAAATGGACACAAATGGAGTTGCTGTCATTTTCGAATTTCCAGCAAGCATGGGGGCTGAAACAATGGACTAAAGTGATCCTAATCCATCCTAGAACATGTCTAGATGTTGCCTTGGGAGCCTGGAACCGAACCAATACCTGAAACCACAACATCAAAGAAAACCGTGAAGCTTGAAAAGAAAGGGGCCGAAATTCTGCATGTTGTTCTTTTCTGAAAATGCTGATGTATTTCGGTTTTTACATGAAAGGGGGATCATGAAACATAAAAATATGATAGTATGACTTGATTGAAGAGTCAAGGAAGAATATATGCATGCCTGGTTTCGTTTGAAAGAAAAACGAAAAGAAGAGACGATCCGGCGCTGAGGAGGTGGAGCGCTTTCTATTCTACCTTGCTTCTTACTCGATTTTCTCCTATCTTCCTAGCTATTGAACCCACGGTTTTTAGCTTTGAAATTCTCTCAGATTTCGAGCAAGGGAGAGGGGGAAAGATGGTTAGGAGAGTGAGGGAAGTGGGTGCAAGATATAGGGGATAAATCAAGACCAAGTCTCCACCTTTTGAAATTTGAATTTGCTTGTTATCAAATGATTTTTGGAGGGATACAAGGGTGGAGTGTGGCCGATTTTTGCATGTCCAACAAGGCTAGGATAAGATTGATCATCAATTAAATGGTGCTAGAAAAAAAATGAAGAGATTATCCTACTAATTAAATACAAAGAAAGGGTCAAAGGTGTTGAGTTGGCAAGGTAATGCTTAGTCATCTAAGGGGCCGAAAATTCATCTAATAAATGGAAGGAAATATTGTTTAGTTGATAAATTTTAATACTTTAAGAGCCTTACCTATTCCTAATTAATTTAGTGAACTAACCCCTTAATTATGGAACTTAAATGAATTTATTTTCTACTCACCTCAAGTAACTTAAATAATTCCTTAAACTTCTTTATTAACTTAAATTAACTTACTTGCTAGCTAAAATAAATTCTGAAAATGATTTCTAAATCTTAAATTTTATCTCTAACTCCAACTCCAGTCCGGCCTCACTGAAATAACTGAAAGAATAAAATTAAAACTACTGAAATGAAATAATTAACTTTAAAGAAAGGCACTTTAAATACTCATGCAACAAAATCATTTTAATTTAAATACTAGAACTATGCATGGTTTATACGTAGTCTAAGTTACGGGTTCTACAGTTACTCTTTCTTGAGAAATAAGAAATCAGAAACATAAGTTACTGTTCTGATATTAGTTGGCCAAAAAACGTCTACTGAGTACTGACAAGAACTCCGTGAAGGATTTTTTAATTTTTTTTATCTTTTCCATGTAACTGTATCTACAGTCATTCTTCTGATTCAGATCATGACTGTAACAGTGTCACCCAGTCAGGTGTAGCATTTGACTGCACTAATGCTAAATTAATTGGTTGTGCTATAGAAAAACTGAGCAGTTGTCCAGAAGATTAGAGAAGCAGTTAGTAGTATAAAGGGAGATTGGATATATCAATTGGAAGGGTTATTTGGCAACTGACCCCATGTAATTTATAATTATTTATTTATATATATTTTTAAATAGCCTTCTCTAGTGTTAAAAGTAACCTAAAGATGGTCATTTTCTTAAAAAAAAAATTTGCAGTGTCAAATTCTTCCCCTGGTCAGAACCCTCGGTGAAAATTAATGATGCGTTGGATCGTTGAAATCAAAGAATTTCAAATCCAAGATTTAAATCCATTGTGGCTGTTTGAATACTCTTGAATTCCATGAATTAGAAATCCGTCCTTCCTTTTTTAGCTTGTTTATGAAACAACATAGTGATTTTAAATTCTCACAAAATAAATTCACTTTCCAAATCCAAATAACTCCATCCAAACGCAACTTCAGTCAATTTTAAAAATTTTGGGTCTGATTTGTATATACACGGAGCTATAGTAGTTTTGTTCTTGATTGCCCAAGCCTGTAAGCTCTAGAGTTGATCCCAAAGACAGATGAGAGCTATGCCGAATGTTCCGGATCACAACTTAATAGACCAATAAAATAATTTTTGTTATTGCAAGTTACAGTGTGTAGAAAAACAAATAAGCAAAATAATCTGACAAAAGAACTCAAGAGTTTATACTGGTTTGAAAGTGCTATATTTCTCTCACATCCTCTTTTCATACTCGTGAAAGGATTTCAATCACTGTCTTTGATCTGCACAATAGCAACGGCCTGAACCACTCATTTATCACAAGACTGGACCACTAGCTATTATACTTAAACTAACACATAGTTTCATTCCGGAACTCTACATCTTTCACACTGATATATCTGTCTTTGATGTTTTCTCTGGAGAAATGAATCACTCAAAAATTGACTTAAGGATTACTCTTGTATGCTGTTGCGCAACACACTGATATGAGAGTGATAAGTGCTCCTGAAAGATATCATATTTATAAATATAGAGCAGTGCGAAGTTGTTCGTTGAGTTCTGGAAACAATTATAGCCTGATAGATAGGTGAGAGATGATGTCTGTTCAACAACTTCTTCAGTTTTCATATCTTGAGCAATTTATAGATGAGTAATTGAGTGGAGCGAAAAGCCTCTTATTTTCAAATGCCTTTTGAATATGTTTGAATTGGCACTGGAGGGTATTCGAATACTCTATTCTTCTAATTCTTTCACCCTTCTTTTCCCATGTGAATGCAGATTTGGGGCACCGTCATCATGCAAAAGACGTACTCTGGACGCGATTATGTATTTGCCTTTTTAGTGACACTTGGGTGTTCGATATTTATTTTATATCCGGTAATGCCTGTGAATTTATAACTAGTTACCAGCCTTTTATATGGATCCAGCATGCCAAACAACTATTTTCAGAGAAAATTATTCACATAAAAAAGTGCAACTATATTTGATTTACAGTGGGCATCTCTACCATTTAATTTGTTATTCTCCTACTTCTTGTTTATGGTTTTGGTATTTCTACGGCATGCTTTCATAACTCCTTTTTAGTTTCTTGTAGTTAGTTAAAAAGTTGTTCTACAGATTGATGTGATGATTAGGAATAAATTGTTACGGAAGAAGCCTTATGATGTTGTCTGAGAGTTTTTCTCAAAGTGTAGCAAACAATTTTTGTGTTATAAAAGACATTGATTTTTATTTTCTAGGTGTCGGTTACTTTGATGGGATTGTTTTCAGACCGCCAACATTGAACTATGTCATTGAATGGATAGAAAAGAATCATATTTGTCTTTTGCTGTATTATATGTTCTTCACAGCTTACAGGATTGAATTGATACTCAACATTGATATTATCGATCTTATGAAATGTCATAAATCTTATAAAATGCCTGTTTACGACATTTTTTACCGTTATAGTTGTTTATGGCTGATTAAAAAATTGCTTTGCATTTTAGTCTGAAAACACTTTTGATTTTTTGAGTTGTTTTGTCAATGGTTGACTAATGACTAGAGTTTGTTTTTTTAAAAAATGTAGACAACTGGTGATATCAGCCTCTACAGTCAAGGAAGGGAAAGCACGGTTTGGGGTGTTTCGTTGATGCTTGGTTATCTTGGGTACAAGAACTTAACTCTTACTGTTAGCCTGTTAGTACTTGGTTGGTTTATTCAACCATACATTGACAAAATGATATGCTACTTCTAAATTTGGGCACTATTAAGTTGCTGGGTGCATTAAACATGCCATGCATCTGACCCAGCAGTTGATTTATGTCCAAATCTCCAAGAACCCCTCAACTATTTTCCAAATTATTTATCAAATTCCAAATATGATTTCTCAATTATAAACTGTTGCAAATGTTTGTCTATTGGTTCATTTCTACGTTCATCTGCATCCATGGTAACTAGCAATGTGCACTCTCTAAACATGCAGTTTTGGCACAATGCACCCTTAAGTTGTATTTTTGTCATTTAACACCATTATGTATTTTTTTTGTTGTAGTTTCACCCTTACCAATTTTTCATCATGGATCTGACCAATTCGAGGTGCAACTTGGTTATTGAATATTTTTTATTTTCATATGTAGCATTAATTACCTCGATAGTTGCATATTAAACAAATCAAAACATTATTAAAATATATTAAAATACATAATGGAGAACATATATTTAAAATTTAAAACAAATAAAATATATCTTAATAATCAATATAATGTTGAAATTACTGTAGATGAACATGTGTTGAAGAAAACTTTATTGCAATCATTTGTAAGGCTGATATGACATCACATGCCTTCAAAAAAAATTTCTTTTATATACTAAAAGCTAATGTAATTCAATAATAAATTTTATTTCTTTTATGAGAAAATAAATTTTATTATGTTGCTTTAAGTTTTTAGTAAAAAAAAATTTCGATTCAAGCAGTCGTATTACTAATTATGTTAATTTATCAAAAATACAATTGAAAGATTGCATTGTGCCAAAACTGTGTATGTAGAGGGTGCACATTGTCTCTTGGACCTAGTTCTAACATCATAATTTCATAAAATGAAATCTGATTATCCTGCATAGTCTATTTGAGAGAAAATTTTGACTTTGAATGCCTGTTGGCATTAAGAGTACAGTTTTAGGTATGTCAACTTCTTCAAATCCTCATCTAACTTGTGGAGGCATCAACGGCCTCCAACGCGAAGAACTAAAGCATTTTTATACAGTGTCGAAGTACAACTAGTAAAATGTAATGTCTAATAACCATAGCAACTTTCCATATCTCGACTTTTTTTTGTTCCTAGGGCGAGGTGCTTTTAGAAAGGTTACTGACTGGTATTAGGTTCTTCTAAAGGCGACGATTCTATGAGCTGCAGTTCCGTAGTTGGAACTTTTCTACTGGGATTTTAACTTTGTTATTTGCGTGTGTCCATAATACGTATCTTTCGCTACAGGGTCACCTAATATGGTTCCCCTTCCTATAACTGTTCTACTCTATTATCAGTTACCTCCATGCTAAATAACTAAAAAAATTCCCATTAAAATGTTGCTTTATATTCTCTGCTAAGAGTTTCTCCTGATGGGAAACTAGCTAAAAAATTTGTGTTTCTATAGCATTCACTCATTAGATCTTTCTCATAACCAACATAAACCTTGTAGAACCCTAGAAATATGATTATGAGATTATTTTATACTGTTAAGTTCAGAACTGAAGCGTATTTTGCAATGCCAGCCAGGATGTGATGGATTCATTAAATTTAAGATGAGTTAGCTGCTAATCTACCCCTCCCTTAGTAAGCTGATGAGTAAAGTTGTGTTTCTAACCTGGTACTTGAATGTTACTTGATTCTGCAGTTTTGATGGCTTCACAAGCACATTTCAGGATAAACTTTTCAGAGGCTACAACATGGAGATTCACAATCAGATATTTTATACGACACTATGTTCTTGCATGCTCAGTTTTATTGGTAAGTTAAAATTTTGATTGGCTATTCCATGTTCTCAAGCTTTTGCCCTTTGGAATATCCTTAACTATTATGAAAAGCTGAGACTGCTATTAATAAGTTCCCACAATCAGAGGAAGATTAGATTGTTGTCTCGTAAATTGCACTTCGATCTAGGAAATAACCTCATTAGGAGTAGTGTTGGCTCGAAACGAGGCACATACTTTTGATTTCTCAAATTTTGTTTTAGAACTTTATGTAAAGATTTTGATTTCCCTTTATATTTTTGGTACTGTTCAAGCTTTGGTATGTTTGCCGTTCCAGGATATAATTAGTTAGTTGATTTTTGATGAGTTTGAAGTTTTTCCGGCTTCTGTAGATTGCCATTGTCCTCGGGTTACTTTCTTTTATTTAACCCCTGTGCAACATAAATTCTCTCATCTGATTCATCGTATTTGGTTTAGCTGTATAAATATTTGATGATAGTTCTGTTTATTATTTGTCAGCCAGTCATCCTGGAATTACTTTCTAACATCAAACATGACTTTGGTTTTTTGTATTTTTGTTAATTTTGTATTTTAGCTGCAATTAATGATGATAGGTTCTGTTTGATTTCAAAATAGGTCTAATCTTACAAGGCAATCTTCTCATGGCCATAGATTTTGTTTCTCGGCATAATGACTGTTTCATTGACATTGCAATTCTTTCAACTGTAAGTCCCATCGACATACTTTGCCACTCACAAACATTATCCTCAATAATCAGTTCTCATAGTTGGTCGGATCGTGTTCATATATTTGGCTTAATCCCGCCTAGCGAACACACGAAGTGAAGTTGCCATTCTTAGCTTGACTTGCTCTTGTTTCAGGTAGCAACAATTAGTCAATTCTTTATTTCATATACCATCCGCAACTTTGGTGCTTTGACATTTGCCACGATAATGACCACAAGACAGGTATGAATTATGATTACAATTTTTGAAATATCTATTTATTAGATAATCCTAATCCTTGAATTTAAGGATTTTCTTGAAGGAAATCGCTGTTGCTGTTAATTTTTTTGTGAACACCTGATTCAGTTGTGTGTTTGTTACAGTTGGTGAGCATTCTATTGTCCTGCATTTGGTTTGGCCACCCGCTCAGCCCAGAACAAATAATTGGAGCAGTAAACATCCATGTTATTTTTTCTTTGTTTATTACCTTATCATAGTCTTGATTTCTGTTCTCTTTTTCTGAACTCTTTACAGGCTATTGTCTTTGGATCGATATATTCTAAAAGCTTTTTAAAAAGTAAACAGAGTTCACTAAACACAGAACTCACAGCAAATGGAGCGGCTAGTCCACCGAGGCCAAATCCATAGTGTCATTCATGCCTGTAGGCCGTGAAATTTACTGACTAGAGGGTGAAACATGACTGCCTTTACATAGCTGGAGCAAAGCGAGATTATTGGACACAACAGGTTAGTTTTAGAGTAAATTTATCTGGACACGGGCCAGTGGCCAGCATCAAATGCCCTCAGAGTTCCCTCAAGTAGGTTTCATTTGATATAATGAATACATAAACCATGTGTTTCAATATAGATTCCAGATTTATTTATAGGAGGAATCGTTTTGGATGAAAACCACATGTGGTTCATTAGTCAATGTTGTGGGGACATTGTTTTCAAACCCCTTTATTTATCTAAAGTTTGTCTTTATGTAGAACATGAAGGTTTCTGCAAAAAAATAAAAATAAAAATTAAAAAATTGATCTCTCGAGTTGCCCACTATATATGACTTTTCATTTTGCCTCTTGAGGAAACAAGTAACTCGAACCCAAAACCTATGCTGCAGAGAATTAACTCAAGCAGATACATGTTTATTATTTAATCATTTGTGGACATTCTCTATTTTAAAACGTAATTTTACTTTTTCTTGGTGAGTGGCACCGATGTGAAGGTGAATACAGTTGGGGTGAATACAGTTGGGATCAGGGAGATTGATTTAGAGGATGGTGAATGAATAATCTCAACAATTTCAAAATTAACTCGGTGGCTTAGCAACATAAATTTGGAGTTCTCAGTAGTTGGATTAATAAACCAACATATATGCACCGCACGAAAATATGTTCACTGAAACAGTTGAACATTGAAAATGTCCAATTAAAAACAGTTGAGCTATCAAACTGATATGAAAACAAAAAGTAAAAAGTCACCGAATTGTTTCTAGATGTTCGGATATTTGAACAATTCTTATGTCACTCTTTCTTCTATTCAGGAAGAATTCACTATAACACTTTGGTAATTACATGCAATATTAAAAAATGCAATTCAGTAGGACTTATTTCTTGCCTAATGAAACTCCTAGAACACTTCAAATACTTAAAACAAGTGACCACTAAGACTCATATTGTCAGTTACATGTATTTTCGAATCAAAGTACTAGCACAAATTGATCTCCATGATCAGATATAAAACTATTAAGTCTGTGCTAAAGAATTGCTGAGTTAGGCTCTAAAGAATTTAATAATACTTGATGCTTCAGAAAATTGTGGAGAGCTTGAAAGTCCATCGAACTGATTTATTTATATGTTTCGATTCACACGGTCGGAAATTTGAATTTGATAGTCATTCCCAAATTGGGAGGTCCTTGTGCCATGTCATCATATTTTCTGACAAATCGTACATTGTTGTTAGTGTGTGTGGATTCTGACATTTTGACGGACTCATAAAGCTATGATACGATCTTATCAAATCTATCAGTTTGGCTATGATCCTTAGAGAATGTTTTGGAATTCTTCAGAGACTATTGTTAGAAAGCTTGATTGATTCAGTTAGGTAGGATCATCAGCCGTAGTTGAATCATTCGTCCTTGTTGTCTTCCATCAACAACACTTTATATCAGTTTGGATTTGGAAACATTAGCTCATTGATAATCTGTTTTTCTTATAATTCAATTGGGTTCGGTTTATAATAAATCACCAAAACTTGAAGTATCCAACAAAGACAAACTTTCTTTATTAGCTTCTTTCAAGTGAAAGACAAAGTGAAACTAATGATGTTACATACCAGATTAAACCGCTTTTGTATTTTCTAATAATAGAAACGAACCAATTCTAAACGATATTTGATTGAACGAGATTGGATTTATCGGATTAGGAGTATAAACCAATGCGAAACCAAAATCAACTTGAATTGAATTCAAACATAGCTGAGATCAATAATTTTTACTACAGCTATGGATATAAAGAATATTTGTGAGAACCACGATTTTTGGGCATGTAATTATTTATTTAAATATAGACATGTATAAGATTGTATTTTCGAATTATGGTATTTTTGTGAAAAAAATAAATTCGAAAATATTAAATATTACATGGTATTCAAAATTTCCAAGTAATAAATACATGAAAATCAAAATTCAGTACAAGACATGTATTAATTTTGAAAATTACGACTGAGATATCCATCTATTTGAAAGAAAATATTGCATACAAGGAATTTTTTCTCAAGAAGGAAGCATCTCGAAATTATAAAAGGAACATCTCGTAATTTATGGGGGAGTATCTCGAAATTTATGTAAGGAACATCTCAAAATTATGAAAGAATTATCAACGAATTATGCTAAGATTTTCACATCACTACCTATAAATACCACCACCTCATTTTCAAAAACCACACTTTCAAATTCGCTCTATATTTCGAAAATCCTCTCCCAAATGCTGCAGCATTTTCGAAGATTTTGCAAGGAGAAGTTATGTCTATATTTTTGAGTGATACATTCAGGTCAAGATTCTGTCCAAATCCGATCTGCACCGTTCATAATACATTATCATGTGTTTGAACATCATATCTAAAATTTAGCCAAATCCATCGATTAGTTTTCTGTATATAATCTTCTCAAGTAAACTGCTTAGATTTTAGGCAAGAACAATATATCTACGTTTTTTTGTCCAATAACAGATCAAAACGGCTTTCAGATCAGATATCCACCAGTTCATAATTTAGTTGACATTAGTTTGAACGTAGTGTGAAAGTTTGAGCTCGATCCAACGGTGCAATAAATTGCAAATAATTCCGCAAGATTTTCCGGTCGAAGTGCTGCTGCGTTTAAGAAGTGCCGTTTGCATGATTTTTCTGCTATATTCTGATTCTTCAAGCAATACTAAGATAAGTGAGCTAGTTTTAAAAGTATAATTTCGGTTATGCATTATTTCATTTTTCAAAAGTTACGGTCGAGTGCAATTCTTCTTCTACCCTTTCTTGATACAATTATCATATATTTTATTTTTTGACATTGTGAATATTCAATTGGATATGGGTGGGAATCCAATATAAGATGTTTGGGATTGTAATAGTTATACGGCCTCGCCCTCTTATAGGAGTAAAAATTAGGGACTGATATTAGTAAGCTATGGAAAGTAAAAGAATCTCAGTGCCTAGGCGAAGTTATGTTTACGTTTATCCTTACGATATGTTATGCATGATATGTTACTTTTCGAAGATCATGTGTATTTGTTATGTATGTGCTCGAACGGCCCTCACTTACTGAGTAACGACTATATCACTCGTCCCTTACTCTACCATCCCCAAATAAGTCAGAAGAGAATATTGAAGAACAAGAACAAGACAAGTTTTGGCGATGATAATAAGAAGGATCAAGAAGTTTATTTTAATTTTCACTTATTTTTGTTTTCAACTCAATTGGTAAACGCTTCGTATATTTTTATCGTTTTAAGAATTTACGTGCTAACTCGTTTTCTTTAAAATATACTAATTTTTTTTTAAAACAATGGCCGAAATATATATATATATATATATATACTTTTTGCAGCATTAAAATAAAATCAACATCTATTTTGCTCAAAACTCATAACTGCAGTAAAATTCATAAAAATCGTAAACGTCAACCCAAACTTAAAATTAACATTTTACAAAAGCATCATAAACTTCATTAACCCTCTCAAAAACCACTTTTACTTCCAAAAGTCATGAAAATCTTTAAAGTACTGAAAAGCATAAATGTGCGGAAAAACTAGCAATGCACAGGTCTTCGGGTTAATGTACCATCCATCTAGCCAGTTTAGTCATCCAACCCTCCTCTCTCAACAATAAAATCTTCACCTGCATCATTCAAGCTTAGTTAGTTTATTGAATCAGCAAGCCATAACCATAGAACAAGTAATACGTATACATCCACATGCTACACCGAAAATACTTTTAATAAAATAGGTTTTTCATGACATGCATAAGCTTAAACCTTTTTTTTTGCATATAGTTTTTCTTTCATCATATACATATACATATACATATACATTTCCTTTTGGGTGAAATCCGTTCGTTAATTGTAACCATCATTTCTTCTTTCTATTGATTGATAAATATTAGCTGTAACTATGGTACCAGGCGGCGGGCCAACAATAACCACTTTCTCGTTCTGTACCTTGGCCTATAGTTGGCGGAGACACCAACAACCAATTTTCCGTTACTGAGCCTTGGCCTATAAAAATTCGGTGTTGGGTTCCCACATGCTTAGTCCCGTAAAGGGGTTTCACTGGGCTTAGTCCCTCACGAATCCCCATTTCCTTACCGTCACAATTAAGTCACTTTATTCAAAATTTTTTTAGCATTTCTATCACTTTATAAAAATACATGCATATATATATATATGATTTTCTTTTATACCAAGCATGGAACACATCTTTTAGAATTTATCAATTTCCATAATAAAATCCCATAACCTTCAAAAATAAATATGTTAACATTCATTACAGCATTCAGAACACTGTCAAGACTCCTAATATTGAGGTGTAAAATGACCCTAGTTTTCTCATTTTACACTTGGACCTTAAAATTTCGACCGGAATCCATCCAAACTTACCTTAACACCTTACAACACACCTAATGAACATTTCTTAGATGTAAACTGCAGCCAAGCCGCGACGCATGCAGCCCTTGTCCTTGCTCCAGCCGCCCCTTAACCCATATAGGACCACAAGAAAACACTCTTAGGACTCCTGGAAGTGCCCCAACTGCATCATACAACCTGCACATTTCAAGACCCCAAAGCCGAACCCTAACCCATGAAAAACCCAAATTTCATTCAGCCGTTGTCCTTATTTATTTCAGCCTTGTACAACCCCATATAGGTCCCCTTAACAGCCCCTAAATCGAGCCCATATCAACCCTAACCTGGCAGCCCATTCTGCATCATCAATACAATGTGTTTCATGTCAAAAGCATATAAGTTTTCCATGTATATTCCATAAAAACGAAAATATAAGAAGGGACATCACATTTTTCATACAAAAATTATATTCACACATAATATGGTATAAACGATGAGAAACGAAGTAATAAAGCGTACCTTTGCATGATTCACGCATGAATATTCAAGCCTTGACGCGAAGAAACGTTTCCAGAGAGACGGGGAAGACCTTGCTGCGTTTTGTCCTTCAAAATCAGTGTGAATTGAGTCCTAAATGTGTAGGTGTGTGTACGTGTGGCTAGGGAGAGAAAACCCTAGGACTCTAGGTTTTTGAGGTGTGATTGTGTAGTTTAGGGCTTGGGAAAAATCAACCTTTAGATATAAATAATAAGGTAGAAACTTAGGCCCAAAAACTTTAGTATAATCGGCCCATGAGAATGTAGGAAAAATATTTCGTTTAGGAAAGTTTTCGAAAATATTATCCGAGCCTCCAAAAAATTCTTGTTTTAGTCAAAAATTGATTACCGGTTTAAAATACGACTCGACATGTAAAAACATCTCAATACTATTTTATAAAATTACCTATTAAATATTCCATATATTAAATAATGAAAAATAATAATTTAATAAAAATATTTTTTCTTTATGGTTCCCTATCTCCTTTCCTCGGTCGTTTCTCGAATAACACTTGAAACACAGTTTTATGCAATCTAATAGAAAACAACATTTTTAACATATAAACATGTCTACCACATTTAATCGATGCATTTAAAATAATTTAATTAGGTATTTTCCATTTTTTCCTAGATTTGCATGCAGTTGGATTAAGTTATCGCATTTTAAACCTACAATTACTCCCTCTCTTAACTGAAATTTCGTCCTCGAAATTAAGACTCACCGAATAACTCCGGGTAATTACTCCTCATGTTAGTCTCAATTTCCCAAGTAGCTTCCTCCTCCTAATGATTTAGCCACTTAACTTTGATTACAGGAATGAACTTATTCCGGAGCCTTCTTTCTTGCCTATCCTGAATCTGCGTATGCCTTTCCTCGTAAGACATAATTTCTGTCAACTGCAGAGGTTCAGAATTCAGTACATATGAAGGATTCGACATCTATTTTCGCAACATCGAGATATGGAACATATTATAAACTCCAGCCAGCATCGGTGGCAACGACTCTATAAGCTAATGTTCCAATCCTTCCAGAACCTCAAACGATCCTATGAACTTCGGACTGAGTTTGTCTTTCTTGCCAAATCTCATAACACCCTTCATAGGTGATATCTTCACAAAACACGTGGTCACCTACTGCAAACTCTTGCTCCTTTCGCCACTTATCAGCGTAGCTTTTCTGGCGACTTTGAGCAGTCTTCATCCTATCTCGGATTTTGATTACTAGCTCCGCTGTCTGCTTGATCAAGTTTGGGCCTAACTCTTCTCTTTCACCAACCACATCCCAATGTGTCGGTGATCTACATTTTCTCCCATAAAGTATCTCGTAAGGAGCTATACCTGTAGATGACTGGTAGATATTGTCATAGGTAAACTCTACTAGAGGTAATTTCGGTTCCCAACTACCCTGGAAATCGATCACACAAGCTCGGAGTAGGTCCTCCAGAATCTGAATTACCCTTTCAGACTGACCATCGGTCTGATGATGAAACGTTGTACTGAACAACAACTTCATTCTCATGGTTGAATGCAGACTCTCTAGAAGGACGATGTGAACCTCGGATCTCTGTCCAAAATAATAGACACTGGAATTTCGTGCAGTCGGACTACCTCTCGAACGTACAACTCTGTATACTGAGTCATGGTGTATGTCGTCTTAATAGGTAGAAAGTACGCTGATTTCGTAAGACGATCAACTATCACCCTAATGGCATTGAATCCCTTGATAGTCTTTGGCAATACCACTACAAAATCAATCGTGATATTTTTGCATTTCTAGTCGGGAATAGGAAGTGGCTTAAGCTTCTCGGATGGCCTCTAGTGTTCTGCCTTAACTTGCAGGCATGTCAAACACTCGGACACAAAGCGCAAGATGTCTCGTTTCATGCCCGGCCACCAATACAATGTCTGCAAATCTTTATACATCTTCGTACTTCCAGGATGAATGAAGTGCAGAATATTATTGGGATTCTTTCATAACAACCTCTCTCAGCAAATCACCACTAGGAACCCATAGTCGATCTCGATATCGAATTATGCCATCCTCTTCCGAATACAGCTTCCGACCCTTAGATTCATCTCTCAGTCACAATTTATGCAATTACTCATCAGAAGATTGACCTTCACGGATTCTGACCCTCAGGGTTGACTAAACTGTCATATTAGCAAGTTTAGGAGCCTCGCTCCTAGCATGCACTGCAAGATCGAATCGCTGAATCTCTTCTTGAAATGGTCTCTGAACTTTCAATTGAGCGATAACTGTTGTCTTTCTACTCAAAAAGTGTTTGCGACTACATTAGCCTTTCCCGGATAGTATCTAATATCGCAGTCGTAATCCTTAACCAGCTCTAACCATCGCCATTGACTCATATTCAACTCCTTCTGGGTGAAGAAGTACTTCAAGATTTTATGATCAGTGAAATCTTACACTTCTGCCCATATAAGTAATGTTTCCAGAACTTCAGAGCAAATACTACTGCTGCAAGTTCGAGGTCATGAGTCGGGTTATTATTCTCATGAACCTTCAACTGTCTAGACGCATATGTTATCACTCGATCATTCTGCATCAGGAGTGCGCCTAAACTAAGCTTCGAAGCATATGTATAGAGAACATACTCTCATTGGCCTAATGACATCGATAGAACTGGCGCTGAACTCAAAGCTTGTTTCAGCTTCTCGAAGCTCTCCTAGCAGTTTGATTCCCAAATAAACGCATTTTTCTTCGTCAAGACGGTCAGGGTACTGCAATAGAAGAGAATCCTTGAATGAACTTCTTGTAGTTGCCAGCTAGACCCAAGAAACTGCGGATCTCGGTCACAATCTTAGGTACTGGCCACTCTTTAACTTGCTCGACCTTGCTGGGATCGACCCTTGAATGAACTTCTGGTAGTAGCCAGCTAGACCCAAGAAACTGCGGATCTCGGTCACAATCTTAGGTACTGGCCACTCTTTAACTTGCTCGATCTTGCTGGGATCGACCTCAACTCCATCTCTAGAAATAATGTGGCCTAAGAATGCCACTCTCTCGAGCCAAAACTCGCACTTTTCACGAACAGCTTTCTATATTGTAATATCTGTGGAGCCGTTCGTAAGTGCTGACTATGCTCTTCTCTGCTCCTCAAGTAAATAAGAATATCATCTATAAAGACTATGATAAACCGATCTAGATATGGCTGAAATACGGGATTCATGAGATTCGTGAAGATCGCTAGCGCATTGGTCAATACAAATGTCATCACCATAAACTCTTAGTGTCTATATCGAGTCCTGAAAGCCGTCTTATGAACATCTGGATCCTTCACCTTCAGCTGATGGTATCCCTGAATGAAGATCTATCTTCGAGAAAATCGAAGCTCATTACAGCTGATCAAACAAGTCCTCGGTTCTAGGTAAAGGATACTTATTCTTAATGGTGACTCTGTTCAGGTCTCTATACTCAATGCAGAGTCGCATACTATCATCCTTCTTCTTCAAAAGTAATACCAGTGTCTCCCATGGATAAAAACTCAGGCGAATAAAACCCTTGTCCAGCAACTCCTGAATTTGATCTTTCAGCTCTTGCATCTCGTTTGGTGCTATATGATAGGGTGCTTTAGAAATTTGCACTATTATCGGCATTAAATAAATAGAAAATTGCACCTCTCTGTCTGGTGGAATGCAAGTAACATCTTCAGGAAATACGTAAGGAAAGTCTCTGACAACATCAACATTCCTCTAGCTTCTGACAGTCTGGGACAGGTACTGAAATAACACTTGCTACAAAAGCTTTGCAGCCTCATCTCATAAGCTTCCTCGCATAGATGCATGAGATAATGTGCGTCATTTTCTTATTTCTTGCTGCCTCAAAGACAAAAGATTTCCTGCTGGGAGGTCGAATGGATACTGACCTTTGCCGAAAATCTATCGAAACTCCATTCAAAGATAGCCAATCTACCAAGAATGATGTCGAACTCAAGCATTGGGAGTATGATCAAATCTGCCTGAACCGCATTCGTCAGTAAACGAAGCTCCAGATTCCTTACAATACTCGTAGTAACCTTTTGATCAATAGAAGGAATAGAAACTCTAAAGCCTAAATCCAAATCCTCGGGTATAATTTTCAGTCGCTTGACAAATGTCTCGGATATGAATGAGTGTATAACTACTGAATCTAGCAATGCATAGGTAGTTACTCCTGAAATAAATATCTTTCCTGCAAAAAATGTACCATCAAATCCAGTCGAGTCAAAAACTTAAAGCATTCAAAAAATAAGTATTCAAAAATTTCATTTCAGCCCCTTAAAATTTCGAAATTCTTCAATTTTGGACCTTAGAGTTTCGAAAATTTCACATTGCCCCAAATTAATTTCGAGTTTAATCAAATCAGGCCCTAACTTCTCTAAATTCATTGTTTTGATCCATAAAATTTCAGAAGTTACAGAAACAACCCCTGGTTTTCTAGAATTCGGAAAACAGTCCCGGATATTCTCAACTTTGCAATTTAGTTTCTGAATTTTCGAAAAATCTAGATTTCAGATTAGGACTTTTGTTCATCTCAATTTCAGTCCATGTGTGGGGACCCGGACGCTAATTCGATTCTTAATCATCTTTGGGACTAATTACTCAATTATAATAAACAGGGTCTAAATTTTTTTTTTTTAAAATACAAAGCGGAAACGTTATGTAAATCAATCTGAATTACATATTAAATATAAACATACAAGTCCTGTATTGTCTACAATAATCCAACTAGGTTCCACTACATATCAGTGCTGACTCCTAATTTATTTCTGAGCCCGGATCTCCACGCTATCTAGTCCAGCCTCGTTCTCTTCTTGTCTTGATCCTGATCCTGTCCCACATGTTGTCATGCACACATACAAACAAGACAACAGCCGGATAACTTCGGTGAGAATTATATTCCCAGTATAAATCATGTATACATGCCTTTCATATAAACAATATAGAAGCATGAATTAAACATTCATAACATGTATCAAAATCAGAACATGAATCAAATATTCATCACATGTATTATAATCCTAAACATGAATCAATATCAAGAATAAATTATATTCTAAACATATACTATCATCAGGAACATAATTCCATATCAAGCAATGAATCACTCTCCGTGATTCTCAGACTCAGACTCGACTCAGTCCTAATCTAGGAATCCCGATCGGAATAAGAACATACACCCACCTACACTCCCGATCGGGGTGGTGGTATGTTCTTATTCACGGACTTTGGCTCTTTCCATATCGAACACCATTAATAGAAGAAACTCCGATTATATCCACTCCGATATAGCCAAACGTCCGGTGTCTTGACCTAACCGTCACAGACTTTGGCATTTTCACCAATATCCTATCCTGTGACAATGTGCAATGTGCCAGTGACGATTCCATCACTATCCGGAACTACTGTCACAAGATTACTCATTCACAATTAGGCGTATCTGCTTAATGACTCAATACATAAATCAATAAATCAAAGGTATCAACCTCATACAATTGCAAATATCGATGCAATAAAGTAAAGTATGTGATTTTGGAAAACTCAAGTCAATCGGACTCGAGTTGTGCAATCCCAAATCAACATAAATTTATACCTTTGTCTTCGCGGTCTGACGAAGTCGAAGTATCGAAGTCAAATCTGTCCATATCAATCTGAAATACAATATCGCATAGGCACAATCTCAATATGCAACTCAATTCAAAATATATTCTGATCAATACTCAAATCAAACATAATCTGATCAATATCGAATCAAGATACAATCTCAATCAATACTGAATCTGATCAATATCAATTCACTGATGTTTCGACGGCATGATAATACAATCTCGATAACCCCGTCAATTTCAACATCACAGATATAATAATACGGCTCATAATCAATATCAGATAAAATCAGAACCTAATCGAATTCGGTTTCAACGGCATAACGGTACCATATAAATATACCACACAATATAAATCAACAGATATCGATTCCTGTAACTCATACTCGATAACAATACAAATTTGATATCAAATCTCAACCAAATCGACTCCGAAAATCATAACAAATGCATACACAGTATGTTCTTCGATCTGACTTCAATTATATACTGAGTAGTATATCCAGGACAAAATATATCAGTCAAATCACAATTCTCCCAATATCATAATCTCAAACGATATCAGAATTCAATAAAACTTACGTCCCATTGTAGCTATCATCGCTAGGAACACGATACCGAAGTCGGATTACAATTCGAACGGACGAATTTCTCGCGAATTGAATTCTACTTAAGACTTGAAAAATCTCCCCAATCCTTCTCGGTTTTCCTTTCCCTGTTCTCAAGGATTTGAAGACTCTTGTATATATATATATATACACGTTGCATGTAAGGGGCAAGTGGCACTTTTTCATTCTGCATGACTCGTGCATATGCGCGCCCAAGCCCCGCGCATATGCGTCGAGAGTTCTGTCCGAATATTTATCAGCTCGCGCATATGCGCGAATAGAGCGCGTCCTCTATTCGCGCATATGCGCGAGACATACTGTCTCGGCGTTCTACCACTCGCGCATATGCGCGACTTCACCCCGCGCATGTGCGCCCAACTCTCTGCCTACCTCGCGCAGCAATGTTCTGTTATAGCTCCTTGGCTACTGGACACCTCGCGCATGTGCGCGCCCTCACTCCGCGCATATGCGCGGGGTCTTCTGCCCGTTCCGCGCATGTGTGCGCACTAGGTCGCGCATGTGCGTGAATGGCACCTCCCTCGCACATACTTCGCGTCTTTCCCGGTCTAATCCATTCCGTCTATATTTACCTTAATTAATCCATAAATCATTTCAGATTAATCTCATATTACAGTAAATAAAATCTCGGGCATTACACCATGAACTTCTCAAAGTTAAAGATTAGCCCTTGAATTCTTGGCCTTGTGCATTTACACCCTTAATCTCTTGGTTTTTGAACTTTAGCCCCTCTAATTCTCAATTTATGCAATATACGTCCCATAATTATTAAATTGATTCAATTTATTTTTTTTTATCCTTAAATCTTATATTTTATGCCCAATTTCTTTAATTCTCACTCAATGTCATCCCTTAAATTCAACTAAAATAGACCATGCAACCTATTTTCTTCTAATTTTTTTAATATCCCAATCAATTCCATTAACTAAATTATCATTTCATGCAGTAAGGCAATGTAAAAATGTTAAGCAACTAGGTTACCAGTGATCAAAGTCGTGTCTGACTCTTCCTATGTCTCCTCAGTGTGCATGACATAAGCTCTGCCAACTGTTGGTTCTTCTTCCGGAGACAGTCAATGCCTTTATATCCTTCCTCCTTGCAAATGAAGCACTTGAATGATCCTCACTTGCATTTGTCAGGTGTGGACGATTGCACTCTTTCCAAAGTGGCCTTTCTTCATATTTTGGGGCAGCTCCAAACTGTGGTGGCTTCTGCTTCCGTGCATTCTTCCGCTAACCTTGGGGCTTTTGCTGCCCCTGATAATATTTCTCGATTTTAACTTTTTCTTACGTTTAATGACATGGACTTATCTCAAATAATTATTTAAGCTTAAATGTAATTTTATTTATCTTAATTCGATACTTTATTATTAATTCTTTAATTAACGATTCGTGAGACGTTTAATTCCCGAATAAATTCAAAAATTAATATTTTCTTACCAAGTTTTAAACATAACCTTTTTAATACTAATCTACCCTTATGAGCCATTAACCATACCCGTGGACCCATGGTTCTAATTTTTATTCTTAAATTCACGAAATTTACCCTTATATGAACAACCCGAGCCACTCCCAATTTATTCGAGCCACGCCAGAGCCACCTCGAGCCAAACCCTAGCCAACCCATCTTGGCACCCTCCTGACCAGCCCTGCACACACTCCTGGACAGAAGATGCAAAGCTGCACACAAGGTGCTACTCACGCCCAAGTCTCCTAGTGACCCTAGGACTCTTCCACTCGAGCCACCACCGAGCCCACCTGACCTTAACCGACCCTGGACCACGTCCAGACCCAATTAAGCCCAGCCTAGACCCCTGAACCCAGCGCCGCGTGACAGAGTAAGCAAAGGAAGCAGCCGCACATGATTGCTCTCCAAGGTGCTATGATTTTCCTACTTCAGCTAGGACTCTTTGCTCGAGCCACTCTCGAGTCCCCACCATTCTGACCCTCTCTGGAATCCCATGAGCAACCTCCTAGACGACCTAGCCCAGCCCTTAAACCCTTCGAAGGCTGCAGCACTCGGCTGCGCCAATTACATGCAAGGAAAGAGTCCATGTGATCATGGACCCTTCCTAACTGACTAGCCATGGCTAGGACCCTACAAAAACCTAGACAGGTCCCTCAACAAGCTCCCTACAGCCCTGTTCGAGCCCAAGCCCAGCCGAGCCCTCACTCGAACCCCATGACCCATAACATGTAAGAAAACCCTCCCCTCTTCTAGCCACTTTACACAGCCCTTGACCCTATGGTTCCAACCTTGTTTTCAATTAAAATATTTCATATTTCATTCATATATCATCCTATGTTGGCAGCGTGTCCATTGGATTCATAACTTTTTAAAACAAGCGTAAAAACATCATATTTTTGAAAATAAACGTTCTACCGTAAAAATATTCAAACACCTATTTTTTCATGCATAAACAATTAAATCATGCTTATTATGATTTGTATGATGTTTAAAAGAGTTTAGAAAACGTGCCTTTGCGTTTAAAAAGCTCGAATACTCAATTGTTGGCGAGGGTGCAAAGATGGACGGCCGGACGATGAAGAATCCTAGCTTTTCCTTCCTTGGTATTTTTGAAATTATTGTGTGTGCTGGTGTGTGTATTTTTGGCTGATATATGGTTGATTATGTGGCTCAAGTAGGCTAGGTTTACTTATTTATAATTTAATTAACATGCTAATGGGCTTTGGTTTTGGGCCTCCAAGTATGGAGTAATTGGGCCTACTTAATTTAATTAAATTGGGCGCAATAACTCTTATTTAATTAGAACATAAAAGTTTATAAAATTAGTTTCCCAAAAATATTATTTTTGATCTTTTAAAAACTCATTGTTTGCCCAAAACCGGCTTCCCCAGGAAAAATCTAGCTCGACTCGTAAAATAATTCGAACTATAAAATTTTTAGCAAAATTAAATCATTTTTAATCATATTAGGAAGCCTTGCAATTATGAAGGATCGAGTGTGCTAGTGCCTTGGAAGGTATTTCGAACACTATATTCTCCAATGAGCGGCAATAGCTCGTGTTCTACGAATGTTAACACCGATGAATTAAGTCGAGTTTGGTTTAAAACCAACCGGAAGAAACTCGAAGTAATCCTTCGTGAAGAAGACTGTTATTTTAGAAAATATTTTATCTCATGTAAACTGAATAACCAAAAAAAGGTATATTAGTTTTTGCATTCATCAGTTCAGTTATGATGACAATTGAACTGACGGATACTCCAACTGATCCAAACAGTTTGAAAACATTAGTTAATCAGTTAAATACACAAGATATGTTTATGGATGTTCGGAGACTTCAACTGCTCCTACTTCACCCCTTCTACCGCCTCAGGTAGGATCCACTAGAAGACTTTGATTTATACAACACTTTGTACAAACCCACTCAGCTAGGACTTACACTACTGCCTATTTTGAACTCCTAGCTACGACTGAAGGCATCACCTTCCAGCCAACACTTCTTTAACGTCTATGTGTCAAAGACTACATACACAAGTTTAACGTCTTTGTGCAAGACTGTATTTGAGTGGTTGAGAGTGTTTGTATGAGAACTGAAAAAGGATGTTCTCACACACTGAAGGAAATAAGCTTCTAAACTAAGCAGATAACACGTTAAAGTGTCCCTCTAGGCTGATTGTTTCTGAAAGCTGATGTGAAATGTGCGTGCCCTTTCTTTTCTTTCTTGTTTGCGTTGAAGCTCTTTGTATATCGTTCTTTTTTTTTGTTCTTGTTGTTGAGTCTTCACTGATCTTCTCTTTATATAGGCAGGAAAACTGAACGTACAATGAGACTTATTGTATCCGTTGCATCTTGAATTCGTTTCTTGGACTTTGTGTCTCGACTTTCCGACTGCCCTTCTGAAACGTTTTTGTCTTTAATGCTCTGATGCAACGTCCATTATTGTCATTTAACTGGACAATGGCTTTGTACCTACACGTACAGCTGGAAACCACTGAAAGAGTTTGTCTTCATCTACAACTGAAAGATTCTGACTGATGCTCCGAACTAGTCAGCTGAACTGATCTTTAGGTGGGCTGGTGAAATCAGTTAACTCGTCAGTTGAACTGATTTCAGTCTCGTTCAGTTGAATTGATCAGCTGGGTTTCTTCATCAGTTGAACACTCATCGGGCTGACCAGGCTTCTGAGGTTCTCCTGCTGAACCACCTATCAACTGGACAATCAGCTGGACTGCTCAATTGATGTAAAAGTTAGACTGATTCAGTTTTTGCGATCAGTTGAGTCTTCAGTTTACGATGTAAACAGCTCCTGACTGATCCTAGCTTCTGCACACTAAGGTAGATTATTAGTAACACAAACTAACAAGTTTTTTTAACATCAAAATCAATATTGCGAACTTGAAAAGTTCCAACAATCTCCTCCTTTTTGATGATCACAAAACTTGAGCAGTTAAGTACAATATATTCAGTTTAAGGGTTAGTACATTCAAACATCGTTAAAAGCTCCCCCCAAGAACTGAATTAAAGAAGTTTTAAAAGCCATTTTAGAGATAAAAAAATTCCTCATCCAAAATCGAATTTAAGAAAAATTAAAGTAAGCACTTTTCAGTTGTCGAAAAGAAAGAAATTCTTCTTAACCACTGAATTTAAAAAAAAAACTGATTGAAAAACAATTTTTCAGTTTGAGGGTAAAAACAAAAAAAAAAACTCCCCCTCAGAGACTGAATAAAGACCCTATTTGAAAGATATTTATTTAATCATTCATTCAGAGGTTATAATCATTCAAGCAATGTAGACAAGAAATCTGGAAATATCCATTCAGTCACAACGAAACACAGCTGAACAAACATGATGTTTATTTAAATAAATTTTCTTGTATATACATCTGAGTACATATATTAGCTGAACAAGAAAAATTACAAGAACAGTAGAATATTTTAAACAACATCATATATCAGTTGGTTTATGCGACAGAACTGGATATAACATCAACTGGTTGCTTGACTGCTTGAAATGCTGCATCGGTTTTGGTTCAATTTGCTAGAGAAACGAGTTAAAATGCTTGAACTTGACTCCTTTGCAGACTAAATGATCGAGCAGACTCTGACTAGGCTCAACTGGAATACAGCTGGTGATTTAATCAACCAACGTCTCAGCATGGATGAGTTTCGTCTGAAGAACAGCTGACCTGGTAGACTTGCAACTGAAAACTTGTTCAACGAACAATTTAGCTGTGAATCTTTGCAGATGATTCTCAGTCCCCTGCAGGATGATTAAAACCCCTAAGCTAAGAATCTAGAGAAGTGGCTACAACGTTAGTTGCGAAACCAATCATCTCAACTCTTTGCTAAAGAGCGACAAATAAATATTTTCAAATAGTTTTGAAAATAGTATGAAATACTTTTATATAGCTTTTAACACTATTTTAAAGTAGTAAATTTTAAAAGCACAGTTTTTTTCAAATCTTTTTCTTAGAACAACCTTGCTCTGATATCAATTGAAGGATCGAGTGTGCTAGTGCCTTGGAAGGCATTTCGAACACTGTATTTTCCAATGAGCTGCAATAGCTCGTGTTTTAAGAATGTTAACACCGATTTATAAATCGAGTTTTGTTTAAAACGAAGCGGAAAAAACTCGTAGTAATCTTTCGTGAAGAAGACTGTTATATTAGAAAACATTTTATCTCATGTAAACTGAATAACCGAAAAAATGATAGATTTGTTTTTGCATTCATCAGTTCAGTTATGGTGACAACTGAACTTACGGATACTCTAACTGATCCAAACAGTTTGAAAACATTATTTAATCAGTTAAATACACAAGATATGTTTATGGATGTTCGGAGACTTCAACTGCTCCTACGTCACCCCTTCTACCGCCTCGGGAAGGATCCACTAGAAGATTATGATTTATACAACACTTTGTCCCGAACCAACCCGAGTCTTAACCAAAATTTAGCAAACTTTAATAATAGCTTAACCACACATAACCATCCCTTTTTCAACCCAAATCAATCCATTTAGAATCTCGGAAATGCCTAGCAAGCTTCTGAATTTTTCTACACTTTCGAACCAAACCCTGGTCATAACCATCCATGAGTTCCTTCGATCCTAGCCCTTAACCAACCCTACCAGACCCTGACCAGCCTTCCTAGGACTAAGCCGGACCCCTTAGGGTCCCTACTGGACCAATCCTAAGGGCCATGGACGAGAAACCTTCAAACCCGCGCACACCATGATCCTGCGGCTCGACGCCTATAGCCCTTGTCCTTGCTCCAGCTGCCCCTTAACCCATCTAGGACCACAAGACAACCCTCTTATGACTCCGAGACGCGCCCCAACCACATCACACAGCCTGCACCCTTCAAGACCCCAAAGCTGAACCCTAACCCATGAAAAACCCAAATTTCGTTCATCCCGTGCCCTTATTTATTTCAGCCTTGTACAGCCCAATCTAAGACCCCTTAAAGCCCCTAAATCGAGCCCATATCAATCCTAACCTGGCAGCCCCTTGTGCATCATCGATGCAATGAGTTTCAAGTTAAAAGGATACAAGTTTTCCATTTATATGCCATAAAAACAAAAATATAAGAAGGGACATCATATTTTTCATACAACAATTATATTTACACATAATATGATATGAAAGATGAGAAAAAAAGAAATAAGGCGTGTCTTTGCGTGATTCACGCACGAATATTCAAGCTTTGACGCGAAAGAACGTTGTCGGAGAGACGGAGAAGACCTTGCTGCGTTATATCCTTCAAAATTGACGTGAATTGAGCCCTAAAAATGTAGGTCTATGTGCGTGTGGTTAGGGAGAGAAAAACCTAGGACTCTAGGTGTTTGAGCGTGTGATTGTGTAGTTTAGGGCTTGGAAAAATCAACCTTTAGATATAAATAATAAGGTTGAAACTTTGGCCTGATAACCTTAGTATAATAGACCTATTAGGCCCATCAGAATGTAGGAAAAATATTTCAATCATAAAAATTTTCGAAAATATTTTGTAAAGCCCTAAATCAGTACACGTAAAACACATGCACTTATTTAATTGTTAAATCATTATTTAATTTTAAAATGATTTTTAGCGATGCATGATTTATGAAATTGCCTTATTTAAATTACTTATGCTTATGTGATGCACGTTAAAATATTTCACGAGTTTCATGTCTCAGGCGATTATTCGATGCGGGATCGACGAAAAGAGACCGGTGACGATTTTGGCATTTTTTTAATGTGATATTTTATTTTAAGTTAAGGTTGGGGCATAATAATTAATTTAATAAGTTTCAGCATTTTAAAGTCTAAATTATGTATTTAGTGAGTTTAGAATTTTGAAAATTTTAAAGTTGGCTTTGTGCATTTTATTTTTGTTAAAAAGGAGAATTTTATAAAATTAGTGTGTATTTATTTTAATTGAGGAGTTTATTTAAAATTAGTGTGAGTTAACCTTTTTATTAGCATTTTAATTAGTTAATTTAGCAATAATTTCTCCTAATTAAAACACACACGTTACACACACTCACACACACTTACATGTTTTTACACACACCAAAACACAAAACACACACCTACACATTTTATTTTCAAAATGTGAGAGCAAAACCTAGGGTTCTTGGTCTAGAACAGCAGCCGCACCTTCCTCTATCTTTTCCAGCAAGTTTTCGCTGATTTTGTTGCAAGGAAATCGAGCCACAATCAGCCCGGATCAAGCCTCGCTTCCTTCCCGCTTCGGTATCGTCGTTTCGGTAACGTTAAAGATTCAAAAGCATGTATATTCTGTTTTTCTAACATCGATCTAGTCATATTATGTATTGTGATGTTTTTATGCGAGAAAATCCATGTGTGATGTAAATGGTTTGAGTAGAAAATTGTTTGATCAATCTATGCAACGTTTTTAGATCTCAGAATTTCGTTTTTACTGTTTTTTGAATTACTGCGAATTTTCGGTCGAGATTTTGGGAAATATTTTAACATATGAAACGTAGAACTTTTTGATACCTTCGATTTGATATAGAATTCAAAATATTTGGACAAAAATTGAGTGAGTTATGATCATTTTCGTGGGACTGCTCAAACTACATTTTTCCGAAAAATGTGTTATTAATGTGTTTTTGAAGTTTTATTGTTACAGGCTTCGTTGAGGAACGACGGGTGATTGCTGCTGCATTTTGGTATATCGTTATTGACGTTGGGATGGTTATTGACGTTTCGTTTTGCGTCGTTAGGCACTTGGGAGATTGAGTAGCCGTCAAAATCGTTTTGTTGTCAAAAGTCGTGTTCACGGGTTTATCGTGTTACTTGTGATGCGTGGTTGTTTTGGGACAATTGAATAGGCTCGAGATAGTGTTATAGTATACTAGGATGGGTCTCGAGGTGTCGATTCATGGTCGAGAGGAACCAGTTAGGGAGATCGAGTCACAAGCACAGAATTTTCCGTCGTTTCGCGTCAACAGTGGGTACCCGGACCCGTACACGGACCCTGGCACGGGGTCCGTGCCTTTGTTCCTTCTAGTGTCATTTTTCAAAGTCTACACGGACCTTTAGACGGGGTCCGTGCCCCCCTTTTTTTCGAGAAAAATTTTACAGAACCTACACGGACCTGTAGCCGGACCTGGGCACGTTGTCCATGTACTCCATTTTGGGAAAAAGTTTAGTGAATTTTTTTGAGGTTTTTTGTCATGGTTTAGTACGATAATTAAACGAGGTCAAGTCCCGAGTAATCTAGAATGTCATAAGCTATTTATTTGATTCAGTGGTGAGTACGAATACCTACGTCTAAGTTAAGTATGTTAAAATCATGTTAGTATGTGCAACAGTGGCCCCAAGCGAGATCCAACGAATCCCTCAACACCAAGTAAGTATGTTCGACGTGCAAAGAAAATACTTTTAAGTTTTTGAGGTATGCTAAATATCTTGTGACCAAATTATGTACGAGATTGGAAAGCGGTAAAGTATGACCAGGGACCAATCCACCCCGTTAAATTATGAACGGGTTTAGATCAGGATTAGAAAGCGGTAAAGTATGACCAGGGACCAATCCACCTGATAAATTATGAACGGGGATCTTATGTATGTGGCAGTGGATCTACCCTGTCAGCCCAGTACTGTGGTTTAGTCTGACCAGGCGTATTTATGTATGGGTCACTTGCTTTGACACATGCCTCTACGTAAAATGATGAAGTTTATCTATGTTCAAGTATGTACGACGTAAGCATGTTTAAGAAAAGTTTTATGTTGATGGCACGTCTATGTATGTATGTACGTATGTTCAACTCTATTATGCAAGTTCAAGTTCCAGTAGATACGTTCTATTTTAAAGCTACACGTGACTTTATTACGTAGTACTCGTTACTTCCCATTTATGCATGTTGAGTTTTTAGACTCTCTAGACTTAATCGATGCAGGTGAGGCTGACTTTGAAGAGACGAGGGGTGAGGACCAGTGAGCTGGCTTGGACTGAGCGGGAGGCTAAACCCGATGATCGCCTTATTCTAAGTTTTATCAAATGTTCAAAATACTCTGATTTTTTTGTTTTTGTTTATGATATTTAAACAAGTATTTTTCTTTAGCAAATTCTATTGGCGATCTCTTTTAACGCAATTATGTTTGGGATGAACTATCATTTTATGAACGAAAATTTAAAGTTTATTTTATATTTAAGAAAATTTTTATTTTTCCGCAAATTTTAAAGTAGTTAAAAGTACGGTACGTTACAGTTGGTATCAGAGCGGTGTATTTGTAAAGGGTTACGCCTACTGCCAGTTCCGAGAAGCTCACGAAGCCACACCTCAAGTCTGTAAGTTTTAAAGTTTTGAATTGTGTTAAATATTAAGCATTAAGTCATGATTTCAGCATGTCCATGTTTCAAGTTCAAATTACGTGCATCTTATGCTATTGATATTATGTTCATGCATATTGGGTTTACGTGTTGGGTAAATTGTTGGAACAGTATGCCTCCTAGACGCATAATTAACCGGGAAGCAAGGGATGAGGACAGAGAGGCTCGAGAGGAGGGGAGAGATGCTCCTCCTCTACCACCGCCAGATATGCAAGCACAGATGCTTGCAGGTATGACTCAGTTCTTCGCACAATTTGCGGGGAACTAGGCTGCGGTTAATACGGGGGCTAGGCCCAGACCAGAGGCGGTGTATGAGAGGTTTAGGAGGATGAACACAAAGGAGTTTTCGGGGAATACTGACCCGATGATAGCTGAAGGATGGATTAATTCCATCGAGGTGATATTCGAGTTCATGGAGCTGCAGGATGCAGACCGGGTTAGGTGCGCCACCTACTTGTTGATTGGAAACACCAGGCTATGGTGGGAAAGTGCATTAGTGTCAGTTAACTTGCAAACACTGACGTGGAATGGATTTAAGGAGGTCTTTTACTCCAAGTACTTCACTGAGGGAGTACGCTCTCGCTTGACCAGGGAGTTCATGACGTTGCGTCAGGGGGATAACAGCGTTGCGGAGTTTGTGAGGAAGTTTGAGAGGGGTTGTCACTTTTTGCCCCTGATAGCTAATGATGCCCAAGGGAAGCTGAGGCATTTTATTGATGGGTTGCGGCCGATCTTGCGCCGCGATGTGAGGGTTGCTGGTCCGACTACCTATGCCATTGCAGTATCTAGGGCCTTGGCGGCAGAGCAGAACCAGAAAGATATCGAGGTCGATAGGGAGGACAAGAGGCCCTGTCAGGCACCACAGCAACAGCAACAACTACCTCAGTTCAAGAGGCCATTCCAGGGGCAGCCAGGGAAGAAGCCATATCAGGGACCGCCGAAAGGCAAGGGTCCTATCCGACAGCCGAAGGCTCCTCAGAGGCCGGAGTACCCGGTGTGCCCGAATTGCAATCGTCAGCACCCGAGGTAGTGTTTATATGGGTCGGACAAATGCTTCAAATGTGGAGCTAGTGTAAAGGAGTGCCCACAATGGAGGCAGCCAACCTAGGGGAGAGTGTTCGCCATGCATGCTCAGGAGGTGAAACCAAACATGACGTTATTGACTTGTAAACCTATTTATTTAAGCACCACATTATTCTGCCATGCATGTTTTGAATTGTATTTGTGATTTTAGTGTGCTAGTTAATATTTTGGTGACTTGGAATATAAATTTCTTCTATGCTTGAGGTTGAGGTTAGAATTTGGGATATAAGTTTGTGTGCGCTAATGTCTCTGAGGAAACATTTTCATAAAGAGAGTATCCACGAAGGCCCTGATAGACTCAAGAGCAACCCACTCTTTTATTTCAGAGACATTCGCTAGTCACCTGGACGTCAAGTCTATTGGACTCGACGTGAGCTATTCAGTGACAGTCCCATCAGGGGAAGAATTATCAGCTACTAGTGTGGTCAGAGACATCGAACTCGAGCTTCAGGGCCACCTAGTGTACACCGATTTGATCGTGTTGCCGATGCCAGAGTTTGATATCATTTTGGAAATGGACTAGTTGACGAAGAACATAGTTCTTATCGATTTTCAGAAAAGGTCAGTGTTGGTAAGACCTTTGGGCATGGAACATTTTCTCTTTGAGCCAGCTAGATGGAGGAGTTTCTCTCGCATGATCTCTTGCATGTAGGCACGGAGACTTATGCACAAGGGTTGTCAGGCTTTCTTTGCCAGCATTGTGTCTGCACCTGACATACCCACTCCGTCATTAACTGATGTACCAGTAGTCAGAGAATTTCTTGGCGTCTTTCCAGATGACGTCACAGGCCTTCCACCAGGTGGAGTTTTCCATTGATCTGTTGCCAGGCACCGTGCCAATCTCTCAAAAGCTGAGATGTTAGAACTAACAGCAGATTCAGGAGCTTCTAGACAAAGAATTCATCCGCCCTAGTTTCTCGCTATGGGGCGCACCAGTGCTTTTTGTGAAGAAGAAAGACGGGAGCATGAGGCTGTGTATCGATTACCGAGAACTGAACAAGGTAACGATCAAGAATAAATAACGACTTCCAAGGATCGAGGACTTGTTCGATCAGTTGCAGGGAGCCACCATGTTCTCTAAGATAGATCTTCGGTCAGGGTATCATCAATTGAAGGTAAAAGATGCAGATGTTCGTAAGACAGCCTTCAGAACCAGATATGGGCATTATGAGTTCTTAGTGATGTCGTTTGGACTGACGAATGCTCCAGTGATTTTCATGGACCTCATGATCGAGTATTTCAACCCTACCTAGATCAGTTCGTCATAGTGTTCATTGACAACATTCTTATATACTTGAAGAGCCATGAAGAGCACAGTCATCATCTGAGTAAAGTTTTGCGGGTTTTGCAGAGTCGCACACTATTTGCGAAGTTCAGTAAGTGTGAATTATGGTTGGAGAAAGTAGCGTTTTTGGATCATATAATATCTACAAGCGATATTGAGGTGGATCCAGCTAAGGTAGCAGTAGTAAAGGAATTTGTTGAACCGAAGAATGCGTCAGAGATTCGCAGTTTCCTAGACCTTGCAGGCTACTACCGGAAATTTATTCAAGGATTTTCTTCGATAGTAGTGCCACTCACTTCATTGACTAAGTAGAATGCAAAATTTGTGTGGAGTGAAGAATGTTAGAAGAGCTTTGTTACCTTGAAGCAAGCTCTTATTTCACCGCCAGTGTTAGCATGCCATCAGGGCAAGGCGATTTTGTGTTATACACCGATGCATCTAAGCTCGAGTTAGGCGCAGTGTTGATGCAGCATGGTCGAGTGATAGCTTTGCTTCCAGGCAGTTGAAGGTGCATGAGAAGAATTATCCGACTCATGATCTTGAGTTAGCTGCCGTTGTCTTTGCGTTGAAGATATGGAGACATTATTTGTATGGCGAGAAATGCCAAATATTTACAGATCACAAGAGCCTCAAGTATTTCTTCACGCAGACAGAATTGAATATGAGACAAAGACGGTGGTTGGAGTTGGTAAAAAACTACGATTGTGAAATTAGCTACCATCCGAGGAAAGCTAATGTTATGGCAGATGCTTGAGCCGTAAAGTTGAAGTAGTAGCACAACTGTCAGTACATAGACCTCTTCATTTAGAGATTCAGAGATTTTGGTTAGAGGTTTATCCTAAGGGCAGAGCTCCTAAGCTGTCTAATCTCACAGTTCAGTCTTCGTTGTTGGACCGAATCCGTGCAGGTCAGTCTTCAGATGAGCAGTTGCAGAAATGGAGACTGAAGGATAAAGCCAAGGGCAGTGTACTCTACACAGTGTCTGATGGTATTGTGAGGTACAGAAGAAGGATGTGGGTGCCTAGTGTTGATTCGATCAGAAAAGATATTTTGACAGAGGCTCGGTATTCTATCCACCCAGGAGGTACCTAGATGTACAAGGATTTGCAGATTTTGTATTGGTGGCCAGGTATGAAGCGAGACATCCGCCGATTTGTGTCTAAATGCCTCACTTGTCAGCAGGTGAAGGCAGAGCATCAGAGGCCAGCAGGAATGCTTAAGCCACTCCCTATCCCCGAGTGGAAGTGGGAGAATATCACCATTGACTTTGTAGTTGGTTTGCCGAGGTCAGTCAGGGGATCCAATGCTATTTGGGTTATAGTGGATCGACTTACTAAGTCGGCATATTTCTAGCCAGTGAAGACGACTTTCTCCATGACGTAGTATGCGGAGCTTTATATCAGGGAGATAGTACGATTGCACGAAATCCCAGTTTCTATTGTGTCTGACAGGGACCCGAGGTTTACATCGTCCTTTTGGAAAATTTTGCATGCAACCATGGGGACGAAGTTGCTATTCAGTACAGCTTTTCACCCTAAAACAGATGGCCAATCTGAGCGAGTGATTCAGATTTTGGAGGATTTATTGCGAGCTTGTATGATCGACTTCCATGGAACTTCGGAATCTAAGCTACCTCTAGTGGAGTTTACCTACACCAACAATTTCCAATCATCTATTGGTATGGCTCCCTACGAGGCATTGTATGGGAGGAAGTGCAGATCGCCGATTCATTGGGATGAAGTCGGTGAGAGATCAGAACTTGGTCCAAAGAATGTTCAGCATACTGCAGATGTGGGGGTCAAGATCCGAGACAGGATGAAGAACGCCCAGAGCCGTCAAAAGAGTTATGCTGACCAGAGGAGAAGGGATCTAGAGTTTGCCGTAGGTGATCACGTTTTCATGAAGGGTGTTATGAGGTTCGAGAAGAGAGGCAAGCTCAGTTCGAGATTTTAAGATCAGAATGTTCAGAACTCGATATTGATGGTCAGATCAGGGCATCAATCAGAATATCAGGTACGTGATGATATACTGTATGTGAATAATCGTTTTGTTGTGCCAGATGTTTCAGATTTGAGACACCAGATTTTGGCAGAGGCACACTGTAGTCATTTCAGTGTTCATCCTGGTGGCAGAAAGATGTACAATGATTTAAGAAACTGTTTTGATGGAAATAGATGAAATCAGACATTGTAGAGTTTGTATCCAGATGTTTGAATTGCCAACAGGTGAAAGCGGAAAGAAAGAAACCAGGAGGTCTGTTGCATAGCTTATCTATTCCAGAATGGAAATGGGATCACATTTCTATGGATTTTGTGACGAAGCTACCACGATCCTCTAGAGGTTGCGATGCAATTTGGGTTGTTATTGACAGATTGACCAAATCAGAATGTTTTATTCCGTACATAATGACGTATAGACACGACCAAATGGCAGATATTTATGTCATAGAAGTGGTCAGATTGCATGGTGTGCCGAAGTCTATTGTATAAGATCGTGATCCTCAATTTACTTCGCACTTTGGCACGGTCTGCAACAAACTCTAGGTACGAAATTACATTTGAGTACTGCATACCATCATCAGACAGACAGACAGTCAGAGCGGACTATCCAGACATTGGAGGATATGCTTAGAGCTGTAGTGCTAGATTTTGGCACTAGTTGGCAAGATTCTTTGCCACTTTGTGAATTTTCGTATAACAACAGCTATCAAACAAGTGTAGAGATGGCTCCGTTTGAAACGTTGTATGGCAAGAAGTGCAGATCCCCTCTCTATTGGGATGAGATATCTGAGGTACCTGAACTTGGACCTGATATGATTCGAGATATGACTGAGAAAGTGAAGCTGATTCAGCAGAGAATGAAGACAGCTTAGGATAGACAGGCCAAATATGCAGATATTCGACGTCGATCGTTAGAGTTTGAGGAAGGAGACAAAGTATTTCTGAAGATTTCTCCTTTCAGAGGCATTGTTTGATTTGGCAAAAGAGGAAAGTTATCTCCTTGCTGTATTGGGTCGTATGAGATTCTGGAGAAGATAGGTACTCGTGCCTATCGACTCGCTATTCCTCCTTCTTTATCTGGGATACATGATGTCTTTCATGTGTCTATGCTGTGGAAATATCTTCCTGATGCTTCTGATGTTCTTCAGCCAGACGAGGCAGAACTTGATGAAACTCTGAGTTATTTTGAGAAACCGATCCAGATTCTAGATCGTAAAGAAAAGCAGCTCAGAACGAAAACTCTTCCGCTTGTGAAAGTGCAGTGGAGTCGCCATGGCATTGAAGAGGCTACTTGGGAAACTAAATCAGATATGAGACAGAAATTTCCAGTGTTATTTCATTGATGTGAGTTTCTTATTTAGCTTCTGTATATCTCCTTCTTGTATGTGATTTGATTGCTTGTGATTTCGGGGATGAAATTAGATCTTAGAGGGGGAGAATTGTAATGCCCGAGATTTTATTCTGTTAATATGAGATTATTGATTATCAATTGATGTAATTATAGAAGGACCACTCCGAGGCACGATTGGAGATAGAATGTGATATTGTGTTGTGCGAGGACAGAAGGTCTCGCGCATATGCGCAAAACGAGTCGCGCATATGCGCGAGCGAGGTAGAAGACCTCGCGCATATGCGCGAGAAGAGGCGCGCATACGCGCGAGCATGTGAAGAGAAGAAGTGCCGAGACAGTAGGTCTCGCGCATATGCGCGAAGACAGGGCGCGTTTATGCGCGAGCAGTTGAAGTGTTATGCGACGAGACAGTAGGTCTCGCGCATATGCTCCGATGATGGTCGCGCATATGCGCGAGACGTGCAGTACAAAGAAATGAGCCACTTGTCTTGGCCATGCATATAAGGTGATAAACGTCTTCATTTCCACTTGAGAATTCAGCAAGATCACCGAGAAACCCCATAGAAATGCTCAAGCTTGCATATTTTAGAAATTTGAATTTTGTGCGGGATCCGCCCGTAAGAATTTCAATCTGATTTTAGTATTGTGTTCCTCTCGTCAAAGGCTTCAAAAGGACGTAAGTTTTATTATGTTCTTGTATGATACAAAAGTTTGATGTTGAAGAAATCATGATATGATTGATATTATCTGTTCTTGAGATAATCGAAATTAGATTGAAGAACGGATACCATATGAAATTGTTATTATTTTTCAGAATTGATTTGATTGAGATTATACAGAATTTGAGAATATCAGATTGTGTTTGTTATCGATTATGAGTTATGATTTGTATCTGTGGATATTGTATTGTTGGGTATATCGAGATTATGCCGTTATGCAGTCGAAAATTGATTAGATTGAGAATTCTTGTGTCGGGTGGTATATTGATATTGTACTCCTCAATAATGTCATTGCCAGATTGAGTCTTGACAGCTTTGAATTCAAGACTTCGACTTCGTCAGATCGACAAAAGAAAGGTATAAATCAATGTGAAACCGGAAAGATATGACTCGAGTCAGAGATAGTTTGAGTTTCTCAAAACCACATACTTTATTGTAATTGCTTTGATGTTTGCAATTCATGAGATTGATATGCTTAGTCTATTGATTTATAGCAAAGCATATATTGAGTCTTTGGAAGATGTGCCATGTCTTTGGCAGAGGTGCCAAGTCAATAGACATTTGGTTTATATCGATGTTGCTTAGGAGTAGATCGACTCCTATTGTAGAGATTCTATATAGAAGGCCAAAGTCTCGGAATAAGAACGTACAACCATCTAGCTGGGAGAGTAGGTGGGAGACTGTTGCGTTCTTATTCGAACCGAGATCCCTAGATAAGAGTCAAGTTAAGATTAAGAGTCAAAGAGTTTGATATACAGTTTTATATCGATTCATGTTTTCAGATTATGATACATGCTATTGATAATTGTTTTATGCTTTTATATATGTTTATATGATTACATGTATACATTATTATACTGGGAATATATTTCTCACCGGAGTTATCCGGCTGTTGTTGTGTTTGTATGTGTGCATGACAACAGGTGGGACATTATCAGGGTCAAGAAGAGGATGAGAAATTGAGTTTAGAGTGGAGATTCGGACCCAGAAGTAGAGTTGATTTTCATCACTTGATATGTAGTGGATGAACATTGGTTTGTTATGATTTCCTTTTGTACAAGACTTCTACTTGAATCTTGTTGTAGATCTTAAATTTGATCTTATAATTTGAATGAGATGAGACCTAATTTACTATAGATTTTTTACACTTGTTATAAGGTGTTCAACATTTAAAAAAATTATTTTATGACCCAGATTAATTAATTGATCCATTTAATCCTAATGATGATTGATAAGAATGAGTTAGCATCCGGGTCCCCACAATAGTGTTGCCATTACCGGAGTTTAACAATATCTTGGGCATTGACTGGCTATCTTCTCATGGAGCAGTCATAGATTTACGACAGAGGTTAGTGTCTGTCGGACCGTCCAGTGGGAAGCCGTTTGTTTTTGAGGCAGCTAGACATCAGCAAATGTCGAACGCTATTTCCTGCATGTGTGCAAGGAAGCTTAAGAGGAGAGGCTGCCAAGAATTTTTGGCTAGTATCGTGTCAGTTTCTGAGCTAGTCGAGCGGAGGCTAGAGGACGTTGATGTGGTCAGCGAGTTCTCCGGTGTTTTCCCTGACGATGTTTCAGGCGTTCCACCAGATAGAGAGGTGAAATTCTCTATTTAGCCCATGCCAGTATCTGTTGCCGAGGATTGAGGACTTATTTGATCAGCTTCAGGGAGAATCGGTGTTCTCGAAGATAGACCTTCGATCCAGGTACCACCAGCTGAAAGTGAGGGAGTCAGATATGCATAAGACAGCCTTTCGGATTCGTTACGGGCACTATAAATTTATGGTGATGCCCTTCGGCCTGACGAACGCGCCAGCAATTTTCATGGATCTCATGAATCGCGTGTTTCAGCCATACTTGGATCAGTTCGTCATAGTCTTCATTGACGATATTCTGATATATTCGAAGAGCGGGGAGGAGCACAGTCAGCATCTGAGGACAGTGTTACAGACTCTACGGGATAGACGACTGTATGCCATGTTCAGCAAGTGTGAGTTCTGGCTTGATAGAGTGGCATTCTTGGGCCACATTGTATCGCAGGATGGCATAGAGGTCGACCCCAGCAAAGTATAGGCAGTCAGAGATTGGCCTGTTCCCAAGAGCATGACAGAGATCCGTAGCCTCTTGGGATTGGCAGGCTATTACAGAAAGTTCATCCAAGGCTTCTCTTCTATTGTTGTGCCTATGACCGCCTTGACGAAGAAGAATGCCAAATTTATCTAGGGATCTTAGTGCCATGAGAGTTTTGACAGACTGAAGCAAGCTTTGACCACTGCACCAGTTCTAGCTATGCCATTAGGGAAATGAGAGTTTGTGGTTTATATAGATACATCGTAGCTAGGATTGGGCATGGTTCTGATGCAGCAGGACAGAGTGATAGCCTACGCATCCAGAAAGCTGAAGGTCCATGAAAAGAACTATCCGACTCATGACCTCGACTTAGTAGCAGTGGTATTCGCCCTGAAGATCTGGAGACATTATCTGTATATGGAGAAGTGCAGGATATTTACCGACCATAAGAGTCTGAAGTACTTCTTCATGCAGAAGAAGCTGAATATGAGGTAGTGAAGATGGCTTTAGCTGCTGAAAGACTATGATTGCGACATTAGCTACCATCCGGGTAAGGCTAATGTGGTTGCAAACGCTCTGAGCAGGGAGCACGCAGTGATTGATCATCTGCCAGTGCAGAAATGGCTACAGGCTGAGATTCAGAGATTTGAGCTTGCAGTTTATGCCAGGGGAGAAGCCCCAAATCTTGCTACTCTGACAATACAGCCGACACTGAAAGACAGAATCCGGACAGGACAGACTTCTGACGAGCAGTTATAGAAGTGGAGACAGGGAGATGACGGTAAGGGCCAGAGACTGTATACAGTTGTGGATGGCATAGTCAGATATAGGGACCGCCTATGGGTACCTGAAAGTGATTCCCTCCGAGCAGATATCTTGAGCGAAGCCCACAGCACCCCGTACTCCATCCATCCCAGTAGCACAAAGATGTAAAAGGATTTAAAGACTCTGTATTGTTGGCCGGGCATGAAGTGAGATATTCTGCGATTCGTCTCCGATTGTTTGACTTTTCAGCAGGTTAAGGCAGAGAATCAAAGACATGCAGGGAAGCTGAGACCACTCCCTATTCCCGAGTGTAAATGAGAGAATATTACTATGGAATTTGTGATAGGGCTACCAAGGACTACTGGAAGATTCAATGTCGTATGGGTGATTGTTGATCGGCTCACTAAATCAGCTCATTTCCTACTGATCAAGAAGACATTCACCATGACTCAGTACGCTGAGCTGTACATCAGAGAGATAGTCAGACTGCATGGGATTCCAGCGTCCATCGTGTCAGACAGGGATTCAAGGTTCACGTCTGAATTTTGGAAGAGTCTCCATCAGCCGTTAGGCCCGAAGCTAGTGTTCAGTACTGCATTTCATCCTCAAACAAACGGTCAGTCAGAGAGGCTGATTCAAATTCTGGAGGACCTACTCCGAGCTTGCATGATCGATTTCCAGGGCAGCTGGGAGCCGAAGATACATCTTGTGGAATTCACATACAACAACAGTTATCAGGCATTTATAGGTATGGCTACATACGAGTCACTGTACGGGAGGAAGTTTAGGTTGCTAGTTTATTGGGATGAGGTGGGATAGCGAGTAGAGTTGGGCCGGATATTGTCAGTAAGACAACGGAGTTTGTGGCAAGGATTCGGGACATGATGAAGACTACACAGAGCAATCAGAAGAGTTATGCTGATCAGAGGAGGCGAGATCATGAGTTTGCAGTAGGGGATCATGTTTTAGTGAAGGTCGCACCGATGAAGGGTGTCATGTGGTTCGGGAAGAAGGGCAAGCTCAGCCCTAGATTCATCGGAGCATTTGAGATCCTAAAGAGAGTTGGGACAATCGCTTATAGAGTCGCTTTACCGCCGAATCTGGCGAGAGTTCATAATGTGTTCCACGTCTCCATGCTGCGAAAGTACATGTCGAATCCTTCGCATATGCTGAACTTTGAGCCTCTTCAGCTGACACCGCACCTATCATTCGAGGAGAAACCCACTCAGATATTGGATAGGCAAGAAAAAAGGCTCCGGAACAAGGTGATCTAGATGGTCAAGGTCAAGTGTCTGAATCATTCCGAGGAGGAGGCTACTTTGGAGACCGAGACTGAGATGAGAAATCGCTACCCAGAGTTATTCGATACTTTCTAAATTTCGAGGACGAAATTGTGTTTAAGGGGGGAGAGTTGTAAGGTCCAGGAATTCAATTCGCATAACCTGAATGCATGCAAGATCGGATTTTATTTAGATTATGGATTTAATTATTTTTTACATTTTATGCATAATTATTGCATGGTAGAATTTATTTCATGAAATTTTAAAAGTTCATACATTAGGGTTTCTAGATGCATTTCGCATTCGAACGAGGAACGGAGACCGGAGAATTATTAGGAAAATTATTTTTATTACATGATTAATTTTTATTTAATTATTATAAGGTATTTTAAAGGTATTTTTCAAGAAATGGGCTTTGCTGGGTATTTTTACTCGCGAGAGCATAATTTTTAACGGTACATAAATGTTATCGAATTTGGGGATTTTTGAGGGTTCGGCTATTATTTTCAAAAACTTTTCAACATGAAATAATTTTTGGGAGTGTGTTTGGATTTAATGGGCTTAATTTTAAGCTTATTGGGCTTGAAACTGATTTTTAAACTTTTAAATAACAATTGGGGCCCATTTGCTTAATATTAATCTATATATTAATACCTAATTAACCCTAAACCTATTTTTTACACACCCCACCAGCCGACACCCCTCCATTTCAGACAATTCCCATCGGTTTTTGGCAGAGGCAACCTCAAGGAGCCTCGGTATTCACTTGTTCTTGCAAAAGAAAATTCTCTGGCGATCTCCCGACGTTCGTTCTTCATCGTTCTTGCGTAGAAATCATCAAGGCACGTCCCATGCTATTTTTTATGCATCTTACATGTATATGTATGATGTTATGTGTGCATTTATCCTAGGATTTCTCGATCCAGCCATGAGAGTGAAAGGTTTTCGGTTTTCGTTTATGTGCCTGCATTTTTTTTTCATTTTCTGATCCGCAACTCACGATTTGTTTTAACTGGTGCAAGGGGCTGCAATTTTTGGTTGTTTAAGGGTTGTACATGGTGTCAAGTTGTTGTCTTGGGGTTTAGAACCGTTGCTGGTCACTACTGGTTGAATTGCCGAGAGTGATGTTTCAACGGGAGTGGCTCAGTTCTTGGGTTAGATAGAGTGCAGAGGTTATCTAGCCACGCAGGGACCTAGATGAGCCTTAGCCCAAACTCTGCTGGGTCTGAGACAAGGTTTGGAAGGGCTCGGCATTCGCTGGAATCACCTGAAGCACCGGCCGCACGCAATCGAGGAGGAAAGCTCAAGTAAGGGTATTTTTGAGGGCTAGTTATCGTGGATATCGTGTAGGCTTACATGGGGCAGTAGCCGTGGTTCTAGTGGGTTCAGTAGAGTATAGCCTTGGTCCTGGGTGGACTGGTTTGTGGCTGAGTCGTTTGGGTCGTGAGCCAGGGTCGAAAATCCTCAAATTGAGGGAGTGAAGATTGGTTCTTAGGTTTTGCAAAAATCCAGCAGCTTTTCAAGGAATTGTCCGAATTTTTGGGGGTCTGGTCTTGAGGTTTTAGGGCCTTTAAGATGATATTAAAGTGTGGTAAAAAGTTGGGGAAATTTTGGTTAAGTTTCGATTCGATTCGGGTTAAAACCGAGACCCCGGTCCAATTTTTAAAACGAATCGGTTAAGTTGTAAAATGGACTCGAGTTTACGTCTAAGAATTATTTTAAATATGTTTTGGAACATTTTAAGGAGTTTGGTAAGTTTCGGGTCAATTTTAGATGTCCAATGGTAAAAAGGTAATTTTTGAGTTTCCGGGGGCAAAAAGGTTGCACCCATGGTGAGATTTTAGTCCTGGCAGCGCCCTGAGCACATTTTATCATGTTTTAAATGTTTACAAATCACGTTTATGATTTTTATGAAATTACGATAAATACGGTGTGTGCTTGGTTTTAAGGAAAAAGTTACGTATATGCATGTTTTTATTAAGTGGTGAATATGATGATGTTTTTGAAGGATGGCAATTGGTTGTGAGTGGCGATGTATGTGTATACGATGACATGAGATATGATGAGCTGAGGCCAAGGCTCAGTTGATGGGTAATGTTGTCTCTGATGTCCCCGTCGCCCGGTATCGTGGTTATATGTAGATGGATCCATCGATAGAGCCGATACGAATGTCATAACTAATGAACTGAATTCAATTAAATGAAAATGCATACGTATATGATGACATGGGATGACATGATTTGACACGATATGATTTTACACGACACGTTTATGTTATGCTTTTAAGTTCATGAAAGATATGTTGAGTATGGTATTTTTCATTGTTGTGTTGCCATGTATATGTACTTGTTATTCTTGGTGCAGGTGTTGAGTCTTTAGACTCACTAGGCGTGTGTGATGCAGGTGTGTCTAAGGACGAGGAGATTGAGGTGCCGAACTCTGAGTAGGCAGACCTAGTGCGGTGACACAACCCGAGGACCGCATGTTTTTCGCATTTTGATTATGAGATTTGAGTGGAGATGAATATTTTCATACGTTGATGATTTTATGATTTTTACTCGTTTAAGTTTATGTTTGATCTCGGATTATTTTTGTTATTTTTAATTGCGCTATTTTTATTGTCTAATATTTACGCTTATTTTAAATTTTATTTTTAAAATGTGAGCTTTATATATATATATGCCGATGCCAGAATTTGATATCATCTTTGGAATGGACTGGCAGACGAAGAACATAGTTTTTATTGACTTTCAGAAAAGGTCAGTGTTAATAAGACCATTGGGCATGGAGCAGTTTCTCTTTGAGCCAGATAGATGGAGGAGTTTCTCTCGCATGATCTCTTGCATGCAGGCACGAAGATTTATCCATAAGGGATGTCAGGCTTTCTTGGCCAGCATGATTTCCGCACCTGACGTACCCACTCCATCATTGTCTGAGGTACCAGTAGTCAAAGATTTTCCTGACGTTTTTCCAAATGACGTCATAGGCCTTCCACCAGAGAGAGAGTTGGAGTTTGCCATTGACCTTATGTCAGACATTGTGCCAATCTCTAGGGAATCATACCATTTAGCTCCAGCGGAGTTGTTAAAGCTCAAACAGCATATTCAGGAGCTTCTTGACAAGAAATTTATTCGCCCTAGTTTCTTACCTTGGGGCGCACCAGTGCTCTTTTTAAAGAAGAAATATGGGAGCATGAGGCTGTGTATCGATTACCAAGGACTAAACAAGGTAACAATAAAAAATAAATACCCACTTCCAAGGATCGAGTACTTGTTCGATCAGTTGTAGGGAGCTACAGTGTTCTCTATTATAGATCTGCGATCAGGGTATCATCAGCTAAAAGTAAAAGATGCAGATGTTCATAAGACAGCTTTCAAAACAAGATATGTGCATTACGAGTTCTTAGTGATGCCGTTTGGACTGACGAATGCGCCAACAATTTTTATGGACCTCATGAATCGAGTATTTCAGCCCTCTTAGATCTATTCATCATAGTGTTCATTGACGACATTCTTATCTACTCGAATAGCCATGAGGAGCACAGCAGCATTTGGGTACAGTTTTGCAAGTCTTGCAGAGTCGCAAGTTGTTTGCAAAATTTAGTAAGTGTGAATTCTGGTTGGAGAAAGTAGCGTTTTTGGGTCATATAATATCTAGCAGTGGCATTGGGGTGGATCCAGCTAAGGTAGCAGCAGTTAAAGAATGGGTTGAGCCGAAGAACGCTTCAGAAATCCGCAGTTTCCTAGGCTTAGCAGGCTACTACATGAAATTTATTCATGAATTTTCTTCGACTGCAGTGCCACTCACTTCATTAACTAAGAAGAATGCTAAATTCATATGGAGTGGAGAATGTAAAAAGAGCTTTGATACCTTGAAGCAAGATCTTATTTCAGCGCTAGTGCTAGCCATGCCAGCAGGGCAAGGCAATTTCATGTTATACACCGATGCTTCTAAGCTCGGTTTAGGCGCAGTTTTGATGCAGCATGGTCGGGTTATAGCTTATGCCTCCAAACAGTTGAAATTGCATGAGAAGAATTATCCGACTCATGATCTTGAGTTAGCTGCCGTTGTCTTTGCGTTGAAGATATGGGGACATTATTTTTACAGCGAGAAAAGCCAGATATTTACTGATCACAAGAGTCTCAAGTATTTTTTCATGTAGAAAGAGCTGAATATGAGGCAAAGAAAGTTGTTGGAGTTAGTGAAAGACTACGATTGTGAAATTAGCTACCATCCGGGGAAAGCTAATGTCGTGAGAGATGCTTTGAGCAGAAAAGTTGTAGTCTTAGCACAGATATCGGTGCAAAGATCTCTTCAGGCAGAGATTCAGAGGTTTGGTTTAGAGGTTTATTCTAAGGGCGGGGCTCCTAAGTTGTCTAATCTGACAGTCCAAGCTTTTTTTCTAGATCGAATCCGTAGATGTCAACATTCAGATGAGCAGTTTCAGAAATGGAGACTGAAAGATGAAGCCAAGGGCATTGTACTCTACACAGTGTCTGATGGTATTTTGAGATACAGAGGAAGGATGTGGGTGCCTAGTGTTGGTTCGATTAGAGAGGATATTTTGAGAGAGGCACATACATCTTATTATTCTATCCATCCAGGAAGTACCAAGATATACAGGGATTTGCAGATTTTGTATTGGTGGCCGGGTATGAAGCGAGAAATCCGTTGATTTGTGTCTGAATGCCTCATTTGTCAACAAGTGAAATCAGAGCATCAGAAGCCAGCAGGAATGCTTAAGCCGCTCCCTATCCCCAAGTGGAAATGGGAGAATATCACCATGGACTTCGTTGTTAGTTTGCCGAGGTCAGTCAAAGGATGCAATGTCATTTGGGTTATAGGGGATCGACTGAGTAAGTCAGAACACTTCTTGCCAGTGAAGAAGACTTTCTCCATGACTCAGTGTGCTGAGCTCTATATCAAGGAGATAGTTCGATTGCATGGGATCACAGTTTCTATTGTGTCCGACAGGGACCCGAGGTTCACATCGTCCTTTTGGAAGAGTTTTCATGCAGCCATGGGGACGAAGTTTCTATTCAGCACGGCATTCCATCTTCAGACAGATGGCCAGTCTGAGCGTGTGATTTAGATTTTGGAAGACTTGTTGCGAGCTTGTGTGATCGATTTCCATGGGAGTTGGGAATCAAAGCTACCTCTAATGGAGTTTACCTACAACAACAGGTTTTAATCATCGATAGGTATGGATCCCTATGAAGCACTGTATGGAAGAAAGTGCAGATCACCAATTCATTGGGATGAAGTCGGTGACAGATCAGAACTTGGCCCAGAGATAGTTCAGCAGACCACAGACGTGGTGGTCAAGATCCGAGACAGGATGAAGACCGCCCAGAGTCGCCAAAAGAGTTATGCTGACAAGAGAAGAATAGATCTTGAGTTTGTCGTAGGAGATCACGTATTCGTGAAGATAACAACCCTGAAGGGTGTTATGAGTTTTGGGAAGAGAGGCAAGCTGAATTCGAGATTTATTCGACCGTTCGAAATTCTTGACAGAGTTGGGATACTAGCTTATCGTGTAGCCTTACCGCCGAATCTGGCCGGTGTACACAATGTGTTCCACGTCTTGATGCTGAGGAAGTACTTAGCAAATCCTTCGCATGTTTTGAGCTATGAGCCGTTGCAACTTGCTTTGGATCTGTCGTATGAGGAAAGACCTGTCCAAATCCTAGACAGGCAAGAGCGGAAGATTCGGAACAAGGTGACCAAGTTGGTCAAGGCCCGGTGGCTGAATCAAACAGTGGACGAGGACGAACATTGATCAGTATGACTATTATCAGCAAGGAGATGCATCGGGAGTGCCACCACCAGAAAATAACGAGGATGAACCTTGATCAGGGGAGTTCACTGTTTTCCCTTCTTTTCGTTTTTACTTTCTGCTGCAGTAATTTTTGTTATCAGTGTTATTTCTTTATGTCATTTATATTGTAGAACCCAAAATCAGTACACGTTAAACTCATGCATTTATTTAATTGTTAAATTATTTATTTAATTTTAAAATGATTTTTGAGATGCATGATTTACGAATTTGCATTATTTTAAATTATTTATGTCTATGTGATGCATGTTCAAATGTTTTCTTGATTTTCATGTTTCAGGCGATTATTCGATGTGGGATCGAGGAAAAAAGACCGGCGACGATTTTGACGATTTTATAATGTGGTATTTTATTTAAAGTTAGGATTGGAGCATTTTAAATGATTTATTTATTTTTTATCACTTTTAAAGCCTAATTTAATTTATTAGGTGATTTTAAGGTTTTAAACTTTTAAAATTTATCAACTATGTATTTTATTTTAATTAGAGGATTTTGTTTTGGTAAATTAGTGTGGATTAACATTTAATTAGCTTGTTAATTGGTTTAACATTTTAATTAGCATGATTAATTAATTAATTAAGCAATTTTCTCCTAATTACTCACTCACACACACGTTAACACTAACTCACACACACAACACACACACATACACGTTCACTTTGGGAGAAGAGGTAGGGTTCTTGAGCCAATTCTTTTCAGCAGCCACCAACACCTTCCTCTTCGATTTTTCCAACAACTTTACATTCATTTTGTAGCAAGAAATCGTGCCTCAAGTAGTCCCGAATCGACCCTCATATTCTCTCCGCTTCGGTATCGTCGTTTCTTGAGTTAAATCATCAAATGCATGTATATTCTTTCATTTTTGCATCGATATTGTTGTAGTAAGTATTTTGATGCGTATTGTATGCGAAATCCATGTATGTTGTGCAAAAAGTTTGAAACGCTTTTGGATCAAAATTTTAGATCTCAAAACCCAATTTGCTGTCATTTTGATTAATGCGAAATTTTGGTTGGTTTTATGATAAAACTTTCAACATATAAAACGTATTAATTTTTTATATCTTCGATTATGACAGTAAATTCGTAATTTTTTGACAAGAAACGAGTGAGTTATGATCATTTTAGTGTGATTGCTCAAACTGTGATGTTTAAATGATTTTTTTAGATCTCAAAAACCGAATCTGCTGTCATTTCGAATCCTGCGAATTTTCATTCGGTTTTCTGGAAAAACTTTCAACATATAAAACATAGTACTTTTTGATATCTTCGATTAGACAGAAAATTCATAACTTTTGGACAAGAAATGAAGGAGTTATGATCATTCCCGTGTGATTGATAAATTGTGTTGGTTTTCAAAGTTTTTCGCACAGGGCGGCACTCGAGCGGTAAGAATTTACCGCTCGAGCGCCAAGAATTCAGGGGAAAATAAATTTAAAATTTTGTCTTTGGCAGTCATGCATAATGTATTAGTATGTTCGACGTGTTAAGAAAATGTTTTATATTTTTGAGGTATGCTAATTGTCTTGTGACCAATTATGAACGGGTTTAGAAGTCGGAGAACGTGTCCGGGGACCTCTCCACCCCGGTAAAGTATGATCAGTATTGGAAAACAATAAAGTATGACCAGGGACCAATCCAGCCAGTAAAGTATGACCGGGAATCTTATGTATGTGGTAATGGACATCCCTGCCAGCCCAGTACGGTGGTTTAGTCTTATCAGGCGAACTATTCTATGGGTCACTTTCTTTGAAACATATCTCTATGCAAAATGATGATGACTATGCATGTGTAAGTATGTATGATGCAAGTACGTTTACGAAAATGTTTATGAAATGATGGCACGTCTATGCTTGTGTAAGTATGTTCAAAGTTAAGTTACGTATGCCCTACTTTAAAATGCATGTGGTTTTATTATACGTTACTTGCTATTCTCAGTTTATACATGTTGAGTCTTTAGGCTCACTAGACTTGATTGATGCAGGTGAGGACGAGTATGAGGAGACGAGAGGTGGAGATCAGTTAGCTAGCTCGGACTGCGCAGTGGACTAACCCGAGTACCGCCTTAGTTTTAAGGATTTTTATGCATGTTGTTTCATTTACTCTGATTTTTAAGGAATTTACTTTTTGATGTTTAAACAAGTGTTTTTGCAAACTTTTGTTTAGTTGTTTCATTTCAAATGTTTTAGACGAGCATACTGTTTTTTTCGCAATTTGAAAGTTTATTACTTATTTACAAAATATTTTTATTTTCCGCAAATTTTAAGTAGTTCAAAATACAGTATGTTACATATATTGCATTCGTTTCTTTGTTATGCATTCGTGTGTCTACTTGTTTAATTTTCTTGTGCACTGGGGACATTGCACATTTCTGAATAGGGGGTGGGTGTTTAGTTTGATTATTTTTGTTTCGGTTGGTTGTTTAGTTCGTCTTTCTTATTGCATTTGTCTCGTGTTTTTTTTTTGTGTTTTTTTTGTTGTCATTTTAGAATTGGTTTATAGTTGGTGCTAGATTGGTATGTGGTAGCCAATGATGATGTCGAATGGATCACACATACGCATGTCCATTTTTGTCTTGACACTAGTTTAGAACACACAAGTGATTGATGCATGAAAATCTTAATTGGATAATGAAATCTTCGGCACAAATGTTGGAACCAGAACATGCATGACTTAGTGAACTTGGTCATTGTTTGTGGGGAATTTGAGATACACTAGGTGACTTGAACTTGAACACATTCTTTGACACAAACACTGCCCAGTAGGACGAAGATGAGTTATGTACATCTCTGCTAAATTCATTTATTAAACTGAGCTTACTGATAAAAATTGTGTTACGATACTTGCACCCGTATATCTAGCCTTGTCTAACCTTGTTGATGCACCCTTGAGATTGGACCAAAGCCACACGCCCATATTTTTCGTTCCTATCTGAGGAAGGACAGAAAAATAAAAAATCGATGCACACAAAAAAAAAAAGAAAAGAAAAGAAAAAGATGGAGATGTAAGGTGTGGGGGAGCCAAATAAAGGAATGAAATCCTATTCCTAGGCTAAAAGAATGGAGATGTATGGAGTTGAAGGAAATCAGATGCAAAGTCCGAATGTGCACAAAATTACACTACTGCACCTCCCTCATTACCCGTTCCAGCCTAGTCGAGATACCCCTATCCCGCACTGATTTATGACTTCCGAGTCCTAACTATCTGTGCTGCGAATTGGTAGCTAGTGAAGAGGGATGTAAGAAAGGGATTGCTGCACTGATGTGTTGATTGAACTCTCTGACAACATTGAAAAGTTTCCTATGGAAATGCATGATGCTTTAGCCAACATTGCACACACACACTTTTTTTTCAAATTCATGAAAGATTGTAGTGTTGAAATTTTGTAGTGAAAATTGAAACTAGGGTCTTACATGAGTGGATAAAATATGTGAGGATATTCGCTGTGGCAAACCAGAACCATGACTGCACCGACACGCTACTTCTTGAGTTGTTGTGTCCTGCAACCTATTTTTCTCGAGGACAAGCAAAATGTCAGTATGAGGGGGTTGATAGGTGTCATTTTTACAAGTTTTATTGCATTAGTTTTGTGTGTGTTTGCATCGTGCATGCGTACATTTCGTTCGTTTTACAATTAGCCTATGCATATGATAGTGTCTCACTTGTACGTGATGAATCTGCAGGTAAAGTGATCGAAGAGTCGAAATCGGGACAGAAGTGTGAAGGCCAAAAGAAAGTGGCAGAAGAGCTCACGCTCGAGGGATAGAATCTTACTGCTCGAGAGTGAGTATTGATTACAAGACGCCTTGGACAGAGGAGTTGGCGCCCGGGCAGTATAATCTTACCGCTCGGGCGCGAGATATGCCTTTCGAAGACTTAACTTACAGAAGACTCGGCGCTTGGGCGGTAGAATTTTACCGCCCGAACGCGAATGCTGCACCTAACAAGCAGACGTACAGAGAAGCTGGCGCTCGGGCAGTAGAACTTTACCGCGCGAGCGGGACTTAATTTTGGAAAAAATTTTGAGAATCAATTCTTACCTTCCGTGAGATTTTTTTACCAAGAGAGGCTAAAACAAAAGGGAGAGGCACGAGATTCAGATAAGATCGAGGCAGCCAAGCAAGAGAACAAGGAGAAGAAAGCTTGGACCAATTGAATGGATGGAGATTTGAAGATTTTCGGACACAATTCTTCGCACTTTTGTCACGACTAGTATTTCTTATTTAGAATTTATAATTTAAACATTGTTTTCCTTGTTTTTACTACGAATTAGAGTAGCTAACTTTCATATTTGTTGGGATTAAGGGGATCCTACCCCGAACTTATATTTAAGTAATTTATGTTTCGAGTATCGATTTATTCTTGAGTATGCTACTATTTTCTTTATGTTATTAAAGGGTAGCTAACAATAATAATCATCTCATATCGCGAGTGAGTTCGAGAGAATAGCTTGTGATAGGAATGAGTAGCATAGTCCGTGGATCTACAATTTACATAGAAATATGAAGTTGGATACATGTTGATAGTTATAGTCCTAAGGGTCGAAAACTAGAGGATTTCATAGATCGGCATACGATTTGCCTTTGATAAATAATTAAAGAAATTTAATTACTACACTGAATAGAATTCGTTTGGCATTGCTCGAGTGGGCGTGTTCAATTGTGTAGGAAATCCTGTCAAAAGCATTAATCACTGTCGAGCGAATTAAGTAAATAACGAGGGGTAGGTGAACCGAGATTCCCAACAAATTCATTTCTCATTGAATTTTAATTAACCATTCTAGATTATATATCTCATTATTTAATTCTTGAAATTTCTCTTTGAGTTTTTATTTAATTCTAGTAGCAAAAAACAATCATTCAAATTTCGTTGCTAAGGATTTTAAAACTGCAAATAATAATTGCAAAATACAGTCTCTAGTGGAACGATACTCGTACTCTACTACATTATATTATAACTTGACATCGTGCACTTGCTATTATTTCGAGCTTAAATATTATTAATTTTGACCAAGAGTTTTACAGTTCAAGTTTTGCTGGATCAGGTGCCTAGTGTTGATTCGATCAGAGAGGATATTCAGACAGAAGCACATACATCTTCGTATTCTATCCACCCAGGAGGTCCTAAAATGTATAAGGACTTACAAATATTGTATCGGTGGCCAGGGATGAAGCGGGACATTCGTTGATTTGTATCTGAGTGTCTCACTTGTCAGCAAGTGAAAGTAGAACATCAGAGCCCATCAGGAATGCTTAAGTCACTCCCTATTCCCGAGTGGAAATGGGAGAATATCAACATGGATTTTTTTGTTGGATTAACGAGGTCAGTCAGAGGATCTAATGCCATTTGGGTTATAGTGGATCGACTTACTAAATCGGCACACTTCTTACCGGTGAAGACGACTTTCTCCATGACTCATTATGCAGAGCTCTATATCCGGGAGATAGTCTGATTGCACGGGATTCCAGTTTCTATTGTGTCTGACAGAAACCCGAGATTCACATCGTCTTTTTGGAAGATTTTACATGCACTCATGGAGACGAAGTTGCTTTTCAGTATGGCATTTCACCCTCAGATTGATGGCCAGTCTGAGAGAGTGATTCAGATATTGGAAGATTTGCTACCAGCTTGTGTGATCGATTTCCATGAGAATTGCGAATCGAAGCTACCTCTATTGGAGTTTACCTATAATAACAGTTTTCAATCATCTATAGGTATGGCTTCCTACAAAGAACTGTATGGAAGGAAGTGTAGGTTGCCGATTCATTGGGATGAAGTTGGTGAGAATTCAGAACTGGGCCCAGAGATTGTTTAGCAGACTGCCGATGTGGTGGTCAAGATCCGAGACAAGATGATGACCGCCCAGAGTTGCCAAAAGAGTTATGCTAAAAAGAGAAGGAGAGATCTCGAATTTGCCGTAGGAAATCACGTATTCGTGAAGATAGCACATATCAAGGGTGTTATGAGGTTTGGGAAGAGAGACAAGCTGAGTCCGATATTTATTGGGCCGTTTGAAATTCTCTACAGAGTTGGGACATTTGCTTATCGTGTAGCTCTACCGCCGAATCTGGACCGAGTACACAATGTGTTCCATGTTTCGGTGCTGAGGAAGTATATGGCAATCCTTCGCACGTTTTGAGTTTTGGGCCATTGCAGCTTGCTCTGGATCTGTCATATGAGGAAAGACCTGCTTGAATTCAAGACAGACAAGAGCGGAGACTTCGGAGCAAAGTTACCAAGTTGGTCAAAGTCCAGTGGCTGAATCAATCAGTGGAGGAGGCCACATGGGAGGCTGAAGCAGACATGAGAAGCTGCTGGAAAAAAATTTCAGCATATAAAATGTAGTACTTTTTGATACCTTCGATTTGATAGTAAATTTGTAATTTTTGGACAAGAAACGAGTGAGTTACGAACGTTTTCGTGGGACTGCTCAAACTACGATGACATAAAAATGTGTTCTTCACGTGTTCTTGAGAATTCTTTGTGTTGGGAACCATCGGGTGATCATTGCTGCGTTTAGGTATATTGTGTATGGTGTTCAGTTATATTTTGGTGTTTTGTTTCGTGTCGTTAAGCACTTGGTTGTATTAGAAGTCATAGGAAGCATTTTGCGTCAAAAATTTGTGTTTATGGTTGTGTTGCATTGCATATTATGTGTCGTTGTTTTGGGGAGTTTGTGTGAGTATGAATAATTGTCATAGCGTCCTAGGATGGGTCTCGAGGTGTTGGTTTGAGTCGATTAGGCGTGGCATAGTGTTTGCATCAAATTTTGTTCTTTGTGGTCGATTTTCCACAGGGTTAGCACCGCAGCGCCGGGCTTTCGCAAGCCGAGCGCCCCGGTGCTGCCCTTGTGGCACCGCAGCGCTAGAGCTACGGTCCTATTAGTGCCGCAGCGCTAGTGTCTAGTGTCTAGGCACTCGGCAGCGTCGCAGCGCAGCAATGTCCGGCGTCTAGGCACTTGTCCATGATTTTTAAACCACTATTTTAGGTCCATGTCTTCCATGTTTGGGGAAATGTTCACACTTCTTACAGAGATTGTTTCAGGGTTCGATGTCATGGTTTAGTACGACGATTAAATGAGGTCAAGTTTAGAGTGATTTACAACGTCATAAGTAAATTATTTATTTCGGTAGTGAGCACGACTAATACGTCTAAGTTATAGAAATTAAGTGCATGAAAACTTGTTAGTATGCGCAGCAGTAGCCCAAGCGAAACGAATCCCTCAATGTCATGTAAGTATGTTCGATGTGCAAAGGAAAATGTTTATGTTTTTCAGGTATGCGAAATGTCTTGTGACCAAATATGAACGGCTTTGGAAGCCGGTGAAAGTGGCCGAAGACCTCTCTACCTCAGTAAAGCATGACCGGGTTTAGATCAGGATTGGAAAGCGGTAAAGCATGACCGGAGACCAATCCACCCGGTAAAGCATGACCGGGGATCTCATGTATATGGTAGGGGACATCTTTGCTAGCCCAGTACTCAAATTTAGTCAGATCAGGCGTATTTATATATGAGTCACTTGCTTTGGAACATATATCTACGCAGAATAATGATGTTTATGTATGCTCAAATATGTATGATGCAAGTATGTCTATGAAAAGTTTTATGAAAGGATGACACGTCTATGTTTATGTATGTACGTTCAGGTTTAAGTATGTATGGTCTACTTTAAAATGCATGTGATTTTATTATGTATTACTTCTTATTCTCAGTTTATACATGTTGAGTTTTTAGACTCACTAGACTTGATCGATGCAGGTGAGGACTATTACGACGAGACGAGAGGTGTGGATCAGTGAGTAGGCTCGGACTGCACGGAGGCTAAACCCGAGGACCGCTTACGTTTCAAGAAAATTTTATGCACGTATCAAATACTCTGATTTTCACGGGAATACTTTACGATGTTTAAACAAGTGCGCTTGCAAACTTTGGTTGTAGTTGTTTTATTTCAAATATTTTAGACGAGCAGATTATTTTTATCGCAATTTTAAAGTTTATTATTTGTTTAAGAAAATTTTTATTCTTCTACAAATTTCAATTAGTTTTAAAATACGGTACGTCACAATATTTTTTTGACATAAAAATAATATTTTTCACTAAAATTAGAATTTACACAATATTTTTTGTAACATAACTAAAAAAAATGATAGTTTTACAATGAAAAATAGAACTTTGGACATAAAAGTAATATTTTTTCCACTCAAATCAACATATATTACCCAATATTTTTTCTTAACATAGTAAACAAAAATTGATACTTTTGCAGTGAAAAATAATACTTTGGACTTAAAAAGTAATAATTCTCATAGGTCGTGCTGGTGATCCTTCTAACAAAATTGACCCAAAAGATCTTTTCACAGAAAACTTTGTGATAAATAAATAATTATTTAATTGATGTGAGCTAAATAATAAATACAAAAAAATTGCAACTAAACATCTGATTTACTTCGATTATGAATCTTATCTAACCAAGAACCAACCAACCAACCAAACACAACTTTAATTAGGTTTTTTAATAAAAAATTTAATTTTTATTTTTTTTCAAAAATAATAAAAAAAATTCACTTTTACGGCAATCTGTGCTTACGAAGCACGGACAATGCTCACTTGGAGCGTCCATGCTTATGGAGTGCGGACGCTCCATCGTCCGCACTCCGTAAGCACGGACTCTCCACGTGTCCGTGCTTTTCCCCTCACACCCGTTGTCCCTCGATCTATCTTTCCATTCTCACCTACTCCTTCTTTCTTTTATGCTTCTATTTCCATTTCCTCCCTCCATTTCTCTGCAATTTCTTCATTCGTTACAATTTTTTCCTTCATCATCGAACAACTTTTGAGATCGTTGCTTATCGTAGAACGAAGTTTAGAAGATCGACAATTTATTTCAGAATGACAGATGATCAAGGTCCAGAATATCTCAGTGTTCTCTATTTACAAGCAACACATATGTCATCAACAGTTTCTTTATAAATCGTTGATGATATTGTCAAAGTGAAGAGGTCAGAGAATTTGATTTTGAAGCTATACACTGATAATTATATAAAGAATCGTGTAATTGCATATTTAAATCATATAGGTTTCTATGGAGTTTTAGAATGTGGCTCACAAGTTTTTTATAATCATTTGATTACTGCTCTTGTTGAACGTTGACGACGCGAAACACACACGTTTCATTTTACATGTGGTGAAGCAATAGTCACGTTACAAGATGTTTCAATAATTTGGGGTCTAACAATTGATGGTGAAGCAGTCACTGGAATAGATGTGTCACATAAAGTTGATGAATGACAACACATCTATTTGGATTTGTTGCGATTTGTGCCTGCATATGACTGCACTACACGATCATTGCATGTTTAACCTTGTTAATAATGATACTTCAGAAGTAGATGTTGTGAAATATACCTGTTTTGTAGCGTTAATGATTATTGGAGGAATAATGTTCCTTGACTATCAAGGATGGTCTGCTATACTAATATTTTTGCAACTGCTACGGGATATTGATAACGTGAAGTCTTATAGTTGGGGTAGTGCAGTTCTAGCATTTCTATACCGTGAGTTGTGTAATGCATCACGTATAGAGAAGACTAATGGCTGGAACTTTATATATCCTGCAGGTATAATTAAAGTAATTTGATTATTTAAAACGATTTTATTTTATTTGTGCTTAACTCTTTTTATTATTATAAGCAGATTTGCGCATGGAGCAGAATTAAATGTGTTAACCCCGACCGAGATAGGTTAACTTTAGTTATACCTCCAATTGATCCAGATGCTATTATTTCAGTTTCTCCATATGGTGCACGGTAATATTTAAAATTTATTGTGTTAATATCAAATATATCTCTTCTAATTTTGTGATATGTAATAGTTTTTTTTAAATTGTAGGTGGAAAATTGGATTTAGTTACACACATTCGTCAACACATGCTATAAGAATTATAAGGGATTCTGTAGATCGTATGAATCATAATGAGGTATTATAAAATTTTAATATTTAATAGTGTTTATATGAAGATTATTTTTGTTTTTATTAAATAAATTTTTAATATGAACATTTCTTTTTTTTACAGTTTAATTGGATCGTTTACCAGAAGAATGACATAGATGTAAACACGATTATTGATTCATGTGACAACAAAATATGGCGATGTGTTTGTCTCCTTATTTGCTTTGACATCGTGGAGATGCATCGTCCTAATCAGGTGATGCGACAATTTTGAAGACGACAATCAATTCCAGTGCCTGTCGTCGACAATGATGATCTCATAATATCACCAGAATAGGTCATCGAAACACCAATTGGAGATATTATCATAAAAATTCAATCGAGTTGTGGAATTGTAGGTTGAGGTATGTTGCTAAAGTGGTACGACATGGGCGATCGATGCAAACGGACGAAGACAACTTCCAATGGTATAATCGAATAATTGTACGCACCATATCACCTACAGTTAATGTCGTTGGTTTTCAACCACACCCATACAATGCTTTTTCCGGACAATTTATGGTCCAACAAAATTTCAGTACGCCTTCTCCTTTTTCGCATCAGTCATCATTCGGATGGGGAAGTGATATGGTTAGGCAACCAACTGGGTTTGCAGGAACCTCTACTACTATTTCGTCAACTGATTTGAATATTGCAGAAACCTCTACTACTCAACCTGGTTTTTTCAGTAATTCAGGGATTGTTGACTTTGGTCCATTTGGTCAGCAGGATTTTCAAACTCCATCTTGGTTGAACAAACAATGTTTTACAAATTTGCTTAATGTTGGTCCTCAGCATCATGTGCGTGACATTCGACCACAGAGGAATGTTATTTCACCTATCACTTTTCAGGGTTACTCGAATGAGGAAAATCCCGAAGATGTAGGATTGCATAGAGGGACAAGAATGCGCAATCCACCTGATTGTGGAACAGGTAGCCATTTGTATCGTTGTAATTATGACGATGAATCTTCAATTTAATTGTAACTATATCATTTCTATTGTTTTACCGTTTGCATTGTTGCATCGTATAAATTGTATTATTTCTACAATATAATGATCATAAGCGAAAGATAAGATGAACAAAATCAGAAATAATTTTGCAACGTATAAACAAACACGTCTAAAAAATGTACAAACATGTTTTAAAAAATCTGAAATAAAACATATAACCAAACACGTCTAAAAAATGTTTTAACATTTACACATCTTAACACAAGAAAATACACAACCGAAAGATAAGATGAAAAAAACATAAGGAATTTTTTATCACGGCTCATCCTCGTCATTTTTTGGTGGTGGTACTCCCGATGCATCCCCTTGCTTCTGATAATCATACTGAAAATGGAACGGAGGAATGAACGGTGGAGGTGGAGGGATGGTCCCTGGGTCAACACCCCCGTGGATTAGCATTGTGCGCATCATGGACTCGACGTAGGCGAAATGTTCATTGAAGTTCAAGTTGACTTTTTCCTGATGAGCCATGAAGGCCAGAGTCTCATCTACTTTCTTGTTTTGGGACCGTCTGCGGGGTTGTGGGCGATGCGAGGCGGCAGTGCTCGATCCACCTGTATCTCCCTCACGAGTCAAGAAGTCTAACTATCATTTCGCGTACCGCTGCAAGTCATGTCCACAAATGGGCTTCATTGGTTGCAGCCACTCCTCGTCATCACGGAACACAACCCCTGCCCTCGCACACAACTCCAATATGATAGTGGGAATGAAAAGTCCGATGTGTCTATTATGAACGCTCATCAAGATTTGAGAATTGATGAGCTTTCCCATATTGATATTGTAACCCTCCGATAACGCATATAGCACCATGGCCCGCTCTTTTTGTACTTCACTCTTGTGTGAGACCGGCATCATTCTCCTTGCTAAAAACAAATACCAAAGAGCTATATCGACCGTAAGATATTTCTAATCAAAACAACTTGGTGGCCTCCCTACTGGTTTTCAGATTGCCCTGGATCGCACAAGGTGTTGAGTATCACAATGTAATCAGGGGCAGCAACCAATGCCTGGAAGGTGGAATCATCGACATCCGGCATTTCTAAAAATGTATTGATTGTATCCGAATCAAACGACACAATTCTACCCCAAACAAAGGCCTTGTCATCCGTCCTCTCACCCGCATTGGCATAAAATTATCGCACCACCGATACAACCGCCGCCTTAGGTTTTTCCCATCCCCGCCTCTCCAACCCCACAAGAGGCCCTACGTATCGATCCTCCATTTGTGTACGAAATCCCCGCTCGGTAATTGGGTTTCTATTAATTTTGGCATGGTCATACCGAGCCCGAGCCGCCTGACTCACAAATCGAGTTCTATTAAAGGAAGAAGAAGAGGAAGAGCAGGGATTACCTTTCGCCTTCTTTGGAGCCATGGTGTTAGGAGATGGAGGTGGTCAAGTGTGTTGGAGAAGATAACCGAACAGTGGAAGGTTCTTGATTCTTAAGGAAGAGTGCTAGCCATTGCTTGAATCGTGATTTGGAATGGATTACTGCAGAAAAAAAGAGAAGAGAGCAATTTTTAGAGTTAGGGATTTGAAATTTTTTGTGAAGAATGAGGGAAGGGGAGGGGGATTTTATGTGAAGAATGAGATAAGGAGGGGGAAAAGGAGGGGGAAGGGGTCAGGGGCCCCCTCAAGCAGAAACCGCAAGCCCTGCGCTGGAAAAATTTATCCAACGCAATGCGCGCTCGAGCGGTAACTTGTCACGTTCGCGCTCGACCAAACGGGTTTTTTGGTTTTTTTTAATAAAAAAAATAGAAACAAATTATTTTTTAAAATATCAAAGCGTTATTACAATTTAACAAAATACTTTATCGATGTTGTCTCTCTCTAACTACCGGTATGTCCATCTCGTTTCTCAATCGAGTTGTTCTGTCCCTGCCAACTCTTCTTCTTTCACGTCTAACCGGGTTGTGGTGCAACTCAAAAGTTAGAGGATCCTAGTATCGCTCAACTGCAAGAGGTTGAAATCTGCCCTCGTACGTTGCTAAGTACTCGGCTATGTTATACCATGGTTGCACAATTGTCGTCGGATCTAAGGAGTGCCACTTAGCGGTGCAAATAGCATGGGAACATGGGATGCCAAAAATCGTCCATTTACCACACGAACAATCACTTGTTGATAACTTGACCACCTGCATATGTTGGCCAGACTTGGTCTTCCAATAGTTGCAACCGAAGCAGTTTGCTCACGTACATCATATTTGGCAACACGATGTTCCCTAGACTTTCTCGCCCATTTCTCATGCTTCCGACATGCATAATCTGACCACAGCTGATTTTCTTGAACCATACGACCACCTCTTGTCACACGTTCAATGAAATATTGTATGCACCTCAGAAGTTTCAAGTGTACTATGGCAAATATAGGAGGTCTACGAGAACCCTTCAACACACTATTTAAACACTCCGACATATTGGTTGTCATCACCCCACGACACCAACCACCTTCATGAGCCAAACTCCATTTTTCTTTCGCAATTTCAGCCAAATATCGGTGCACCAAAATGTTTTTTTTTGCTTGATTGCCTCCATTATTGCTTCAAACTTACAAATTTGATTTTGTGTACCTGCCGCCCAACATAAATCTTTCAAATGCACGTCTTTGAATTTGGCGTTAAAGTTCGAACACACATGTCTCAAACAAAAACGATGCACGCCATAAGGAGGTTGGAAATATGGTAGATCTTCAATTGCTCGCACGATTCCCTTATGCCTCTAAGAAATAAGACACACACCATTTTCACCACGAAAAACATGTCTTCCTAGGTTCTCCAAGAACCATTTCAAAGAATCTGATGTTTCTTCATCCACAATAGCAAATGCTAGCGATAGAACCTGATTGTTGCCATCCAGAGTGACATCGATCAACATTTTGTGCTTGTATTTGGTATAGAAGTGTGTACCATCGACACTAATTATTTTTCGACAATGACGAAACCCATCAATACACGGCCTGAATGCCCAGAAACATAGTTCAGTGTCTTACTCATTTCAGTGTTGGCTCTGAGATGCTTCCACTCCACAACTGTTCACGAATTATATTTGGACAAAGCACACATATATTTTGAAAGTAATTGAACGGAGCTCTCCCATGTACTATAAGCAATTTCCATAGCAAGTTTCAAACTTCGCCATGCCTTCGTGTACGAGATTTGATATCCATATTTATCTTTCAGATTTTTGATGATATACTTAATCTCGTACGAAAGATCACAACGAACAACTCCCAATAGCTTATGTGACACCATATCACTGTTCAAATTCTTATGGTTTATACCAACAGAGATAGATATTCATGTGTGAGGCTCGCCATATTTTGTTATTTTTCAATAACCAGTCTTCGCCTTCAAAGAAGCGCGAAGTCCCCATCGACAAATGACCGTAGAATAATTATATTTGCAACATAACTTCCACAAAATGCGTGTGTTTTCCACGACACGTACTCACGCCTGACCACTCTGGCTGAATAATCCTTCACTAGATGCAATAAGATCATTCTTATCTTTAAATAACATATTAACGCATTATTCACCTCTATCCGGATTGTAATAGCTTGTTTTCACTCCAGAAGGTACATCGACAGAATCTGGAGGCTCTTCACCAAAAAATTTATTGAAAAATGATGGCATCTCAGAAGTGTTTGAAAGAAATGGTACGGTTTGCCTCTGTAATGTGTCATGAGGTTGTTGTCGAGATGATGTCCCCTCATCAGGATTTGTAAATTCACTTCATCATCATCATTCACTTCTTCTTCTTCAGACTCGCTATATGACATATCGGTTTCAGAATCAGTCCTCCAAATATCATCATTAGTGGCCAGATCCTATCTAATGTTCGATTCGGCCAATATCGAGCATGATTTTGTTCCGACGAGACATTGATATATTGATCCCAAGACCCACTTACATCATCGAAATTAATATTACCGAGTCCTTCAATAACCTGTGGAACATAAGATTCTTGATCCTGGAAACCACCATATGTAGAAGTACCGGATTGGTTATTGAAACCTGAATTGGATGCACGTGGAACGTAGGATTCAGGATCATCAAATCCAACATGATGCTCAATTGAATTTTCTTCCACGTATATATGCAAAATATGCATATCGTCACATTGCATTATAAACTGTAAAGCATCATCATCAAAAAGATTGACTTGAATTTCATGCCAAGATTATCTCTCCATGGATGAATATTTTGTTGACAACTTCAGAGAAAAATTCGTTGGATCGATACCTAACATTTTATGCACTACTTCAACCAACTCCAACAAATTAATAGATCGTAATACTCGTATCAGTATAAGAAATGGAATTCTATATTCAACCGATCCTTATCGATAACTACATGATCACCAAAATATAAAAGTACATCGATGTTAGACATTTTGCCAATGAAATTTGAGAGAAAAATTAAGATGAAATTGATAACTTTCGTCAAAGTTATGATCAATTATATAGACGAAGAATGTTGAAGACTATTTTGTAATGCCAGAGATTTATGGTGTTGTTAATCTGAAATGATTCATTGATTAATTTATGTGACTATAGATGGAACAGATTAGACCGGGATAGGCTGAAATAAGATCGAATTATGTGCGAGGACAGAACATCTCGCGCATATGCGCGACCTGTAAGGCCCGAGATTTAATTACTGTAATCAGACGTTGATTAATTGAAATTATTGAGGTTATATGAACTTGAATGGAGAAGCCGGGCGTCGTTGCATTGTGAGCCAAGATTTTGGACAGAACCTCTGGCGCCCGAGCGGTAGCAAATAACCGCCCGAGCGCCAGTGTCGCACAAGAGTAGGGTTTGGACAGAACCTGTTGCGCCCAAGCGGTAAAGAGTTACCGCCCGAGGGCCTATGGACAATAGCTAAGTATTCGGGCAGAGTGTTCCGCGCCCGAGCGGTACATTTCAACCGCTCGAGCGCCGCTGAAGTTTTGTGGAAAATCAGCCACGTTTCAATTTCATGCAAAGTGATATATATATATATATAGGAAGTGCACGTCATTCCTCTTCAGAATTCTGAGAAAAGGGTTGAGGAGGATTATTGATTATGAAATAATCCTTACGCCTTTTACCTTATAGATTTGTGATTTGCGAAAGATCCGCCCGTCTGATTTTCAATCCGACTTCAGTATTGTGTTCCTATCAATGCAGGCTACAACTGGACGTAAGTTTTGTTACGTTTAGACATGATTTGAAATTATGATATTGTCAGAATTGAATATGAATCAGATATGATGTTTCTGCTACAGTAGGCATTGTATAATTGAAGTTATATTAAAGAATAGACTGGTTATACAATTGTTATGATTTTCAGAGTTGAATTGATTGAGATTTGATATCAGAGTTGAGTTATTACTGATTTTAAGTGTACCGATATTGAGATTAGGAATTGTATTGGTACTGATTATGAATTCTGGTATTACATCTGTGGTGTTGGAATTGACGGGGTTATCGAGACTGTATTGTTATGTCGTCGAAACCTCAGTAGATTGATATTGATCGGATTCAGTAGTGACTTCGATTATATCGTGATATCGTCGATATGGATTAGATTGTATCTTGATTCGATATCGATCAGATTATGTGTGATTTGAGTATTGTTCAGAATAGATTTTGAATTGAGTTGCATATTGAGATTGTGCCTATGCGATATTGTATTTCAGATTGATATGGACAGATTTGACTTCGAGACTTCGACTTCGTCAGATCGAGAAGACAAAGGTATAAATCAATATTGAGTTGGGATTGCACAACTCGAGTGAGGTTTGGCTCGAGTTTCCCTAAATCACATACTTTACCTTATTGTGTTGATTTGATTGATGTACTTGTTCTCTTGATTTATAGAAAGTAGGTATTAAACGAGTAATCTTGTGACAGAAGTGCCTGATAGTGGTGGGATCGCCACGGGCACATTGCACGATGTCACAAGATCGTGTATTGGCGATAGTGCCAAAGTCTGTCACCGGATGTTTGGCTATCGATGTGGATAGAATTGTAGCTTCTTCAATTACTGGTGATCGGTACTGTATCGATGTGGATAGAATCGTAACTCTTCTATTACTGATGATCGATATCATATCGATGTGGATAGAATCGAAGTTTCTTCTATTACTGGTGATCGATACTATATCGATGTGGATAGAATCAGAGCTTCTTCTATTACTGGTGATCGATACCCTATCGACGTGGATAGAACTGGAGTCTTTTCTATTACTGTTGGTCGATATGGGAATGCCAAATTCTGGAAATCGGGATCCCTAGACTAGGATTGAGTCTAGTCTTAAATGTGGAGTCATGAGTCAAATTGACAGTTTATATTGAGTTACGTAGATTATGTTCCTGAATATGGTACACGATGAATTATGTTCCTGATGATGGTACATGTTTAGAATATGATTTATTCTTGATATGGATTTATATTCTGATTTGAATACATGTTAGACATATCAGTTATATGCTTTTATATTGTTTTATGATTGCATGTATACATGATTTATACTGAGAATGTAATTCTCACCGGAGTTATCCGGCTGTTGTCTTGTTTGTATGTGTGCATGGCAACATGTGGGATAGGATCAGGGTCAAGGAAAGAACGAGGCTGGACTAGATAGCGTGGAGATCCGGGCTTCAAAGCAACTTAGGATTCAGCACCGATTTATAGTTGAACCTAGTTGAATTCTTGTAGATAATACAAGATTTGTATGTTTATGTTTAATATGTAATTTGAATTGAATTACATTACGTTTCCGCTTTGTATTTAAAAAAAAAAATTAGACCCTGTTTATTATAATTGTTTGAATTATTCCTAAAGACGATTAAGGAATGAATTAGCGTCTGGGTCCCCACACGACCAGACCGGGCGCATATGCGCGAGGCAGGCAGAGGACCTCGCGCATATGCGCGACATGGATCCGCGCATGTGCGCGAGGGTACCCGAGAGTTGTGAAGAATGGTGAAGGACCATGCGCATATGCGCCGAATGAGGGCGCGCATATGCGCGAGCTACCGTGTAGCCACGCACCGAGACTTAGTGTATCGCGCATATGCGCCGAGGATGGTCGTGCATATGCGCGAGACGTGTTGGATAAAGAAGGATGCCACTTGCACCCTGCATGCATGATATATATATATTGTATCTTCATTGCTCCTCAGCAATTCTGAAAGAAGAAAAACGGGGTTCCCTAAGTAACTTCAAGCTTTTCATCGTAGATTCGTGATTTGGAACGATCCGCCCGTTAGATTTTCAATCCGACTTCACTACTGTGTTCCTATCAACGCAGGTTACAACTGGACGTAAGTTTTCTTAAGTTTTAATATGATTTGAAATAATGGTATTACCAGAATCGGATATGATTTATATATTGTGTTTCTGATATATTAGACATCGTATAATTGAAACCAGATTGAAGGACGGATACCGTATGAAATTGTTATGAATTTCATAGTTGATTTGATTGAGATTCGATATCAGATTTGTACTGTTATTTATTATGAGATGTTGGGGATTGATATCTGATTGATATTATATTGTTGGTTATATTGAGTTTATGCCGTTATGCCGTTGAAACAGAATTTGATTGAGTTCTGATTATATCTAGTATTGATTTGAGATTGTATATTGAAATTATGCCTTTTGGGAATGTCCTTCTAGATTGATATATCGAAGGATTCGAAGACAGAGCAGAGCCGAACCCCAACGAAAGAAAGGTATAAGTCAATGTGGTACCGGGAGAACGACTCGAGTATGATAAACTTGAGTTTCCCTAAATCACATACTTATTTTTATTGTGTGCATTGATTTGAATTGATATGCTTCTTCTATTGATTTATAGAAAGAATGTATTAGACGAGTATTAGACGAGTGATCTTGTGACATAGGTGTCAGATAGTGATGGAATCGTCACTGGCACATTGCACATTGTCACAGGATAGTGATTTGGCGAAAATGCCAAAGTCGGTGACGGATAGGTCAAGACACCGGATGTTTGGTTATATCGATGTTGAATAGAATTGGTGTTTCGTCTATTACTGATATTCGATATGGAATACCAACGTCTGGAAACCGGGATCCATAGACTAGGATTGAGTCTAGTCTGAGACGTGGAGTCATGAGTCTGATTGACGATTTTATATTAGTTATGTTTCAGATTTTGATACATGTTACTGATATCTGTTACATGCTTTTACATTGTTTATATGATTGCATGTTTCGTTGATTTATACTGGGATATATTTCTCACCGGAGTTATCCGGCTGTTGTCGTATTTGTATGTGTGCATGGCAACAGGTGGGACAGGATCGGGGTCGAGGAGATGAAGAGAGATCGTGATTAGAGTGGAGACTACGGACCATGATTAGAGATAGGGTTTGTACACTTGATATTTAGTTGTTAAACCTTAGTTTGAATGATTGTATTTAGTACAAGACTTGTAATTTAATACTGACATGTATATTAGAATGTATTCCATTACGTTCCGCATTTAATACTGTATAAAAAAAAATTTAGACCCTGTTTATTATAACCGATTAAATTGTCCCAATGATGATTAAGAACATGATTAGTGTCTGGGTCCCCAGAACAGATGGTATCAGAGCCATAGATCCTTTAAACTGAGATAGGAACTAGTGAGCGGGGTAGAGTTAGTTTTCTTTCCTTACTTTTGATTGGTAGCATGTGTTACTGCTTTATATAATACATGTTTACTTATTTATCTGAGTTGATTTTGGTAACGTGTATTATTGAGAATGAATCAGAACCGATTCTCGATCAGCAGTAAGATGATCGGAGGAGGACTAAAACAGAATTGTTGTATTTGGTTGCTAACCTTTTTGATAATCAGATATCCCTGCTCGAAGAATACAGAACAGGGTAGCACTTCGAATCCTCCAATGAATGTGACAGCAACACCGATGGAAACATTGCTGAAGAGATTTCAGTCGTTCCATCCACCGACTCTGAAAGGTACTGAAACTTCAGTGGATTGCGAGAGTTGGCTAGACGACATTGAGATGATGTTTGTGTCTTTGGATTACACTGATGAGCGGAAAGTGAAACTGATTGGGCACCAGTTGCATGATGTTGCAAAGAACTGGTGGATTACAACAAAGCGGGCATTGGAGCATTTAAGTACAATCATTACCTGGAATGTATTTAGAACAGAGTTTTATAAGAGATTCTTTCCAGTGTCGAACAGGAAGGATAAAGTGGCAGAGTTTGCAAACTTGAGACAGGGTCAGCTGAACATCGAGGAATATGTGGCCAAGTTCTCTACACTGCTACGATTTGCTCCACATGTGGCCGAGAATGAGGAAGCCGTTGCTGATCAGTTCATTAATGGCCTGAATCCGGAAATCTTTACCTTGGTGAATACCGGGAGACCAAATAATTTTACTGATGCTTTGAACAGAGCCAAGGGAGCCGAAGCTGGTCTGATGAGACAGAAGGGAGCTTCATTTGTACCTCCATCACCGAGACCACAGCAACCACCTCCCCGGTTTGAGAGTGGCAGTAGCAGTGGAGGAAAGAAAGATTTCCTGAAAGCCAGAGGGAAACAGCTTAAGAGATCTGGAAGCAGTTCATCCAGTTCTAGTAGCTCGAGACAGATCGGTTAGGGCCAGAGTTATACAGGACCTTATTGCATCACTTGTGGAGGGAAGCATTCCACAGAGCAGTGCCGAGGAGTGTTTGGCACTTGCCGTATTTGTAGACAGCAGGGACATTTTGCTCGAGTTTGTCCCCAGAGAGATACTCAGAGGTCACAGGGTGCCGAGTCATCTGGATCGGTAGCTCAGACTGGTAGACGACCACCAGTTGCAGTCCACTCCTTCCAGCCAGCACCAGCCCAGTCACAGCCGAGGCCAGGAGGAAGCCAGACAGTTAGCCAGCTTCCTAGACAGTAGGCCAGAGTGTTCGCTTTGACCGAGGAGCAGGCTCAGTACGCACCAGACGATGTCGTGGCAGGTAACTGTGTTATTTTTTGTTATCCTGCATATGTATTGATAGATACTGGTGCATCACATACATTAATATCTGAGCGATTTGCATTGAGTCATGCATTGCCTATTGAGTCATTATCTGCGGTAGTGTCTGTCTCTTCTCCGTTGGGGACAGGTTTGATATCAGTGAAATCTGTTAAATCTTGTATACTGCAGTATGTTGGACATGAGATCGAGTTAGATTGTATTGTACTTGGGTTATCTTATTTTGACTGTATTATCGGTATCGATATGTTGACCAAGTACAGAGCTACTGATGATTGTTTCCACAAGATTGTGAGATTCAGACCTGAAATGGCTGATGAGTGGAAATTCTACGGTAAGGGTACTCGATCTAGAATTCCTTTGATATCCGTATTATCTATGACTCGATTATTACAGAAAGGAGCGGAGAGATTCCTTGTCTATTCAGTTGATTTACTGAAATCGAGTCCATCATTGGCGGATTTGCCAGTGGTGTGTGAGTTCGCTGATGTCTTCCCATATGAGATTCCTTGTTTGCCTCCGATTCGAGAGATAGACTTAGTATTGAGTTGATGCCATGTACAGTTCCGATTTCGAGGGCTTCGTACGGAATGGCACCGATTGAGTTGAAAGAATTGAAAGAGCAATTGGAAGATTTACTGGCCAAGGGATACATTAGACCGAGTGTGTCTCCTTGGGGTGCTCCAGTATTATTTGTTCGAAAGAAAGACGGTTCTATGAGACTCTGTATTGATTACCGGCAACTGAACAAGGCTACGGTAAAGAACAAATACCCTTTGCCTCGTATTGATGATTTGTTTGATCAGTTGCAGGGTTCTTCAGTATATTCCAAGATCGATCTGAGATCTGGATATCATCAGCTGAGAGTCAGGGATTCTGATATCTCGAAGACAGCATTCAGAACCAGGTATGGACATTATGAGTTTATTTTCATGCCGTTCGGTTTGACTAATGCTCCAGCTGTGTTTATAGGTCTGATGAACCGTATATTCCAGAAATATCTTGATGATTTCGTTATTATATTCATTGATGATATCTTGATTTATTGGAAGAATATTATTGAACATGTCGAGCATTTGAGAACTGTATTGAAAATTCTAAGGGCTGAGAAATTATATGCTAAACTGTCAAAATACGAGTTTTGGTTGAGACAGGTTGTATTTCTGGGTCACATCATATCCGGAGATGGTATATCAGTTGATCCCAGCAAGGTTGAAGCCGTGATTTCTTGGCCGAGACCGACATCAGTACCCGAGATTCGTAGTTTTATGGGTTTGGCAGGATATTATCGTCGATTTATTAAATATTTTTCGAGTATTGCCAAGCCTATTACTCAGTTGACTCAGAAGAATGCTCCGTTTGTATGGTCTGAAGACTGTGAGTCATGTTTTCTGGAACTGAAGAAAAGACTGACTGGTGCACCGATATTGACTATTCCATCAGGTACTGGTGATTTTGTAGTTTATTGTGATGCATCTCATCGAGGATTGGGTTGTATTCTGATGCAGCGAGGACATGTTATTGCGTATGCCTCGAGAGAGCTGAAGCCACATGAGACTCGTTACCCAATTCATGATCTTGAATTGGCTTCCATTGTATTTGCTTTGAAGATATGGCGACACTACATTTATGGTGAAAAGTTTGAAATTTATTCTGATCACAAGAGCTTGAAGTATCTGTTTTCACAGTCAGAGTTGAATATGATACAACGAAGATGGCTTGATTTGCGTAAAGACTTCGATTGTGAAATCAAGTACTATCCGGGGAAATCTAATGCAGCAGCAGATGCACTGAGTCGAAAGGTATGTTCTTTATCCTTATCGACGATTGGTGTTTCGAATTTGATAGAAGATTGTTGTTTGTCTGGATTAGCTTTTGAAATAGATCGTCAGCCTCTGAGATTATGTACTATTCGAGCTGAACCAGAACTGATATTGAGAATCAAAGAGGCACAGAAAGTTGATCAGAATGTGCAGAATTCGATTGCTATGGTCAGAGCTGGACATCAATCGGAATATCAGGTTCGTGACGGTGTTTTATATGTGAATAATCGTATTGTTGTGCCGAATGTTTCAAATTTGAGACAGCGGATACGAGCAGAAGCGCACGGCAGTCGTTTTAGCATTCATCCTGGTGGCAGGAAGATGTACAATGACTTGAAAAGACAGTTTTGGTGGAAACATATGAAAGCTGATATTGCTACAATTGTATTCAAATGTCTGAATTGCCAACAGGTGAAAGCCGAGAGAAAGAAACCAAGAGGTCTACTGCACAGTTTATCTATTCCTGAATGGAAATGGGATCACATTTCCATGGATTTTGTGACGCAGTTACCAAGATCCTCCAAAGGTGGTGATGCGATTTGGGTTGTGATTGACAGATTGACCAAATCCGCATGTTTTATTCCATACAAGATGACGTACAGACATGACCAGATGGCCGATATTTATATCAGAGAAGTGGTCAGATTGCATGGAGTGCCGAAGTCGATTGTATCAGACCGTGATCCTCGGTTTACTTCGCACTTCTGGCAGAGTTTACAGCAGGCTCTAGGTACGAAGTTACATCTGAGTACCGCATATCATCCCCTGACTGACGGACAGTCAGAGCGGACTATCCAGACATTGGAAAATATGCTGAGAGCTGTAGTTGCTTGATTTTAGCACTAATTGGCAAGATGCATTGCCTCTTTGTGAGTTTTCGTACAACAACAGCTATCAGACGAGTATTGAGATGGCTCCTTTCGAGGCGTTGTACGGTAAAAAATGCAGATCCCCTCTGTATTGAAATGATATCTCTGAGGTTCCTGAGATTGGACCTGACATGATCAGAGATATGACTGAGAAAGTGAAGCTGATTCAGAAGAGAATGAAGGCAGCTCAAGTTAGACAAGCCAAATATGCCAACATCAGACGATGACCGTTGGTATTTGATGCAGGAGACCGAGTATTTTTGAAGATTTCACCTTTCAATGGAATTGTCAGATTTGGCAAGAAAGGGAAGCTGTCTCCACGATATATTGGGCCGTATGAGATTCTCGAGAAGATAGCAGATCGTGCCTATCGAGTCGCCTTACCGCCTTCTCTATCTGGGATACATGATGTCTTTCATGTATCATTATTGCGGAAATACCTGCCTGATGCTTCACATGTTATTCAGCCAGCCGAGGCCGAACTTGACGAGACATTGAGCTATTTTGAAAACCGATTCAGATTCTCGATCGCAAGGAAAAACAGCTCAGAACAAAGATTATTCCGCTTGTGAAGATTCAGTGGAGTCGTCATGGCATTAAAGAAGCTACCTGGGAGACTGAATCAGATATGGGACAGAGGTTCCCAGAGTTATTTCACTGATGTGAGTTTTCTATTCAGCTTCTGTTATACATTTCTTTTTGATATGATTTGATTGCCTTTGTTTTCGGGGACAAAATCGTATCTTAGGTGGGGAGAAATTTAATGCCCGAGATTTATGGTGTTGTTAATCTGAAATGATTCATTGATTAATTTATGTGATTATAGATGGAACAGATTAGACCAGGATAGGCTGAAATAAGATCGAATTATGTGCGAGGACAGAACATCTTGCGCATATGCGCGACCAGACCGGGCGCATATGCGCAAGACAGGCAGAGGACCTCGCGCATATGCGCGACATGGATCCGCGCATGTGCGAGAGGGTACCCGAGAGTTGTGAAGAATGGTGAAGGACCTCGCGCATATGCGCCGAATTAGGGCACGCATATGCGCGAGCTACCGTGTAGTCACGCGCCGAGACTTAGTGTCTCGCGCATATGCGCCGAGGATGGTCGCGCATATGCGCAAGACGTGTTGGATAAAGAAGGATGCCACTTGCACCGTGCATGCATGATATATATATATTGTATCTTTATTGCTCCTCACCAATTCTGAAAGAAGAAAAACGAGGTTCCCTAAGTAACTTCAAGCTTTTCATCGTAGATTCGTGATTTGGAACGATCCGCCCGTTAGATTTTCAATCCGACTTCACTACTGTGTTCCTATCAACGAAGGTTACAATTGGACGTAAAATTTCTTAAGTTTTGATATGATTTGAAATTATGGTATTACCAGAATCGGATATGATTTATATATGGTGTTTCTGATATATTAGACATCGTATAATTGAAACCAGATTGAAGAACGTATACCGTATGAAATTGTTATGAATTTCAGAGTTGATTTGATTGAGATTCGATATCAGATTTGTACTGTTATTGATTATGAGATGTTGGGGATTGGTATCTGATTGATATTGTATTGCTGGGTATATTGAGTTTATGCCGTTATGCCGTTGAAACAGAATTTGATTGAGTTCTGATTATTTCCAGTATTGATTTGAGATTGTATATTGATATTATGCCTATTGGGAATGTCCTTCCAGATTGATATATCGAAGGATTCGAAGACAGAGGAGAGCCGAACCCCAACGAAAGAAAGGTATAAGTCAATGTGGTACCGGGAGAACGACTCGAGTATGATATACTTGAGTTTCCCTAAATCACAAACTTATTGTTATTGTGTGCATTGATTTGAATTGATATGCCTATTCTATTGATTTATTGATTTGAGATCTGGATATCACCAGCTGAGAGTCCGAGATGTTGATATACCGAAGACAGCATTCCGAACCAGTTATGGACATTACGAATTTATTGTCATGCCTTTTGGTTTAACGAATGCGCCAGCGGTGTTTATGGGGTTGATGAACCGTGTTTTTCAGAGGTATTTGGATGAGTTTTTTATTGTTTTTATTGATGATATTTTGGTGTACTCGAGAAATGAGACTGATCATGCCGAGCATTTAAGAATTGTGTTGCAGACGCGGAGGAATGAGAGACTATATGCTAAATTGTCGAAATGTGAGTTCTGGCTGAGACAAGTTGTCTTTTTGGGTCATATTATATCTGGAGACGGTATTTCTGTGGATCCGAATAAAGTTGAAGCTGTGATCAGTTGGCCGAGACCGACTTCTGTGCAAGAGATACGCAGTTTTATGGGTCTAGCAGGTTATTACCGAAGATTTATTCAAGATTTCTCCAGTATAGCGAAGCCGATTACCCAGTTGACACAGAAGAATGCGCCATTCGTGTGGTCTGAAGCTTGTGAGTCTAGCTTTGTGGAGTTGAAGAAACGACTGACGAGTGCTCCAGTATTGACGATACCTGCAGGTACTGGTGATTTCGTTGTATATTGTGATGCATCTCACAGGGGATTAGGCTGTGTTCTTATGCAGCGAGGACATGTGATCTCATATGCCTCGAGACAGCTGAAGCCACACGAGATTCGATACCCAATTCATGATCTTGAATTGGCGGCTATCGTATTTGCACTAAAGATCTGGCGTCACTATCTCTATGGCGAGAAATTTGAGATCTACTCTAATCACAAAAGCCTGAAGTATTTATTTTCTCAGTCAGAGTTGAACATGAGACAGCGTAGATGACTTGACTTATTAAAGGATTTCGATTGCGAGATCAAGTACTATCCAGGGAAGTCAAATGCAGCAGCGGATGCCTTGAGTCGAAAGGTATGTTCCCTATCCTTATCGACGATAGGTGTTTCGAATTTAGTTGAGGATTGCTGTTTGTCTGGTTTAGCATTTGACACAGATAGTAGACCATTGAGACTTGCTACGATTCAAGTTGAGCCAGATTTGATTATGAGAATTAAAGAAGCACAAAGAACAGATCAGAATGTTCAGAGGTCGATTCAGTTACTCAGATCAGGGCATTTGTCAGAATATCAGGTACATGATCATGTTTTGTACGTGAATAACCGTCTTGTAGTGCCAGATGTTTCAGATTTGAAACAACAGATATAGTCAGAAGCGCACTGTAGTCGGTTCAGTATTCATCCTGGTGGCAGGAAGATGTATAACGATTTGAAGACACAGTTCTGGTGGAAACAGATGAAGTCAGACATTGCAAAGTTTGTGTCTAAGTGCTTGAATTGCCAACAGGTGAAGGCCGAGAGGAAGAAACCCGGAGGTTTACGTCAGAGTTTATCTATTCCTGAATGGAAATGGGATCACATTTCCAAGGATTTCGTTACGAAGTTACTACGTTCATCCCGAGGCTGTGATGCGATTTGGATAATTATTGACAGATTGACCAAATCAGCCTGTTTTATTCCGTATAAAATGAAGTACCGACATGATCAGATGGCAGATATATATGTCAGAGAGGTAGTCAGACTGCATGGTGTGCCGAAGTCGATCGTATCAGATCGTGATCCCCGATTCACTTCACATTTCTGGCACAGTCTGCAGCAGGCTCTAGGTACGACATTACATCTAAGTACTGCTTATCATCCCCAGACAGACGGACAGTCAGAGCGGACTATCCAGACCTTAGAGGATATGTTGAGAGCTGTAGTGCTAGATTTTGGCACTAGTTGGCAAGATTCACTACAACTTTGTGAATACTCGTACAACAACAGCTATCAGACGAGCATTGAGATGGCTCCGTTTGAGGCTTTATACGGCAAGAAGTGTAGATCTCCACTGTACTAGGATGACATCTCAGAGGTACCAGAACTTAGGCCTGATATGATACGTGAAATGACCGAAAAAGTAAAGATCATTCAGAAGAGAATGAAGACAGCGCAATATAGACAGGCTAAGTATACGAACATCAGGCGTAGACCGTTGGTATTTGAACAGGAAGACAGAATATTTTTGAAGAATTCTCCTTTCAGAGGCGTTGTCAGATTTGGCAAACGCGGGAAATTGTCTCCAAGATACATTAGTCCGTACGAGATTCTTGAGAAGATTGGCGATCGAGCATATCGACTTGCTCTTCCTCCGTCTTTATCTGGGATACATGACGTCTTTCATGTATCGATGCTGCATAGATACATGCCTGATGCTTCTCATGTCATTCAGCCTGACGAAGCCGAGCTTGATGATACTTTGAGTTATTTTGAGCAACCATTACAGATTCTGGATCGAAAAGAAAAACAGCTCAGAACGAAGACTATTCCACTAGTGAAAGTCCAGTGGAGTCGTCATGGCACGGAAGAAGCGACTTGGGAGACAGAATCAGAAATGAGACACAGATATCCCGAATTATATATATGATGTGAGTAATTACTTAGTTTGATTATATTATTTCTTGTGTATACTTTGATTGATTGCCTGCGAGTTCGAGGACGAACTCATATCTAAGAGGGGGAGAAATGTAATACCCACGATTCTCGTTTGATACTTTTAAATTGTGATATATATATGAAGTGTTGCATTGATGAGAGGAACCGCACCCGCGCCTCAAACAAGACCGCCCCAGCGGCCATTTATTTTGAATTTCAGAATGTGTTGCCGAAGCAACACCGCACCTGCGCTATGAAATGGGCTGCACCCGCGGTTGATGGCCAGTAGGTAGGATTTTGACATATAAATGAGACTGCACCCGCGGTGAAAGCAGGACCGCACCCGCGGTCGTCGATTTTGGAAAATTGAAAGGGAGGTCGAAAGCCGAGCGCACCCGCGGTGAAAAGTTACCGCACCCGCGGTGCGACGTGGTTGATGAAAAATAAACCATGTGTCCTAGGTCATGCATATATGTTAGATGTGTCTTCCTTTCCTTCATTCTCAAGCAGCAAAGGCCGAGATCTCCATGAAATAATCTTCTATGTTTCTTCTAGCTTAGAAATTAGCTTGTGCAAGATCCATTCATTCGATTTTAATTCCGAGCTCAGATTTGTGTTCCTTGCATCATAAGCTTCAAAAGGATGTAAGTATGGTTCATTTTCAGCATGGTTCGAAATATATATGTTGGGAGACGTCAGATTTGATTTCTATTTTGTGTTCCCATGATTATGATGATCGTAGAATTGCAAACGAATCGAAGAACGGATTTGATATGAGATTGTTTAGATTTCCAGCATATATGGGCATGAGATTATGCAGATTTTGAGATCTTGATATATAGATTGTGATGGTTATGAATTGATGATATGGTCCTTGTATTAGTTGATTGTTGTTTAAGTTATCGGTATCGCAAGATTACGCTGTTATGCCGTCGAATTGTATCGAGAATTATTATTGATTCGTATATGTGTTGCATTGAGTGGAAGATTGATAGAATGCACATTAATTATGCCATTTCAGATTTGTATTGGTAATTTCGAGATCGAGACTTCGACTACGACAAAGATTGTACGACAACGAAAGGTATAATTCATGTTGATTCGGAAAGATATAACTCGAATTAGACTTGATTTGAGTTTTCCAAAATCACATACTAGGTTATATGTTTAGGCTTTGTCTATTGATTTATATTCAAGCATTGAGATAGGAGAGTCATTGGCAGAATTGCCTAATTTCTAGATGTTCGGTGGTATCGACGCATAGGAGCAAATTGACTCCGATTGTAGACATTCGATACAGACATGACCGAAGTCTAGGAATAAGACGTACCGTCACCTCGATTGGGAGGGTAGGTGGCAGACTGTGACGTCTTATTCACACCGGGATCCCTAGAGTTAGACAAGATTTGAGTCAAGATATGAGTTGTTTTAGATTGCATGCTTATATTGATCATGTTTCATAAACTATGGGACATGTTGTTATTGATTTTTATTCATGATAGTATGCTTCATGATTATGTTGTGTATATGCATGTTTACCATGTCTTATACTGGGATTTGTTCTCACCATAGTTTCCGGCTGTTGTTGTGTCTGTATGTGTGCATAACAACATGTGGGGCAGGATCGGGGTCACGACAAAGATGAGAGATCAAGATAGCGCGGTGATTTCGGGCGTAGAAGATTACTAGTTGTTTCTTACTAGACTTGTACTGATTTTCTAAACATTAGTGACATCTTTGTAGTTGAACAAGTATATGATCTTTTGAATAAAGTGCAATGGAAACATGTTGTATAATATATTGTGTATGTTTGTATACATTTGAATTAATGTTAAAAAGCAAGAAAATTTTGACCCACATTTTCTAATGAAGATCCAATTAATCCCAAAAAAAATTGAGTTAGAGCCCGGAACCCCACAAAGAAGGATGCCACTTGCACCGTGCATGCATGATATATATATATTGTATCTTCATTGCTCCTCAGCAATTCTGAAAGAAGAAAAACGAGGTTCCCTAAGTAACTTCAAGCTTTTCATCGTAGATTCGTGATTTGGAACGATCCGCCCGTTAGATTTTCAATCCGACTTCACTACTGTGTTCCCATCAACGCAGGTTACAACTGGACGTAAGTTTTCTTAAATTTTGATATGATTTGAAATTATGGTATTACCAGAATCGGATATGATTTATATATTGTGTTTCTGATATGTTTGACATCGTATAATTGAAACCAGATTGAAAAACGGATAACGTATGAAATTGTTATGAATTTCAGAGTTGATTTGATTGAGATTCGATATCAGATTTGTACTGTTATTGATTATGAGATGTTGGGGATTGATATCTGATTAATATTGTATTGCTGGATATATTGAGTTTATGCCGTTATGCCGTTGAAACTGAATTTGATTGAGTTCTGATTATATCCAGTATTGATTTGAGATTGTATATTGATATTATGCCTATTGGGAATGTCCTTCCAGATTGATATATCGAAGGATTCGAAGACAGAGGAGAGCCGAACCCCAACGAAAGAAAGGTATAAGTCAATGTGATACCGGGAGAACGACTCGAGTATGATATACTTGAGTTTCCCTAAATCACATACTTATTGTTATTGTGTGCATTGATTTGAATTGATATGCTTGTTTTATTGATTTATAGAAATCATGTATTAGACGAGTATTGGACGAGTGTTCTTGTGACATAGGTGTCAGATAGTGATGGAATCGTCACTGACACATTGCACATTGTCACAGGATAGTGATTTGGCGAAAATGCCAAAGTCTGTGACGGATAGGTCAAGACACCGGATGTTTGGTTATATCGATGTTGAATAGAATTGGAGTTTCTTCTATTACTGATATTCGATATGGAATACCAACGTCTGAAAACCGGGATCCCTAGACTAGGATTAAGTCTAGTCTGAGACGTGGAGTCATGAGTCTGATTGACGATTTTATATTGGTTATGTTTCAGATTTTGATACATGTTACTGATATCTGTTACATGCTTTTACATTGTTTATATGATTGCATGTTTTGTTGATTTATACTGGGATATATTTCTCACCGGAGTTATCCGGCTGTTATCGTGTTTGTATGTGTGCATGGCAACAGGTGGGACAGGATCGGGGTCGAGGAGATGAAGAGAGATCGTGATTAGAGTGGAGACTACGGACCATGATTAGAGATAAGGTTTGGACATTTGATATTTAGTTGTTAAACCTTAGTTTGAATGATTGTATATATTACAAGACTTGTACTTTAATACTGACATGTATATTAGAATGTATTCCATTACGTTCCGCATTTAATACTGTATAAAAAAAATTTAGACCCTGTTTATTATAACCGATTAAATTGTCCCAATGATGATTAAGAACATGATTAGCATCCGGGTCCCCACATATTTAGACTTCAATTATTGAACTTAACGTGAAAATTCAGAACTTCAGACTTCACGTGAAAGTTTCAGGAAATGAACAGATACTAATGAAGCGAAAAAATAGAAAAACAAAAAAAGTACGAAATTAGAATATAATATACCGAGTCAGCAGTGTCCGTGCTTACGAAGCGTGGACGCTCCAACGTGGAGCATGGTCCGTGCTTACGAAGCACGAACGCTGATCCACGTGAGCATGGTACGTGCTTCGTAAACACAAATTGCCGTAAAATTGAAAAAATAAATTAAATTATTTTTGAATAAAAAATTAAAAATTAAATTATTTATAATAAAAACCCAACTTTAATTTGATATGGTACAATAGATAAGAATGTACGCCTCATTAAACGTTGCCTTCATCGAGCGTCTTTTAATTTTTCAAGAAGTTAAGCAAATAAAAGTTAAATAGATGGATTTAAAATACTGCGACATGTTTAAATATTGTAAACGTTCGAAAGATCGCAAGTGTCCTTAGCTAGACACGAAAGAAACACGAAAGAAAAAGTCCAAATAGCATACAAAATAAAATATCTATTAAGGACTCCGCTGAATTAAAATCGTACGTATACAATTGAATCATAAATTAGAAATTCTTATGAAAAAGTAATGATAAACTCAAGCAAAAGTTGATCAAGAATTTGCGAGGTTAGATCTTTACCGATCTCTTGGAAATGTTCATGGTGATTTTTAGACATTCCGTCGCATACCCAACTCGATTTGATCATCTCAAGCTCGGCCAGCTCGCGAGTTTCGAACCACTTTTCGGCACGAACATTACTCCTTGGACTTTTGTTGATAAACAACGTTTTCTCTTTGGGGTTTGTGCAATTCTCCAGTTCTTCAGACAATGTTCTTCTCAATTTTGAGTTTTTCAATCTTGAAATATCTTCTGCTGCCAATTGCAACTTAGTTAGCATCTCAGATCGAAGTTACACAAAATCGACGAGGGTGACACTGAATTTAAAGAATGCTTGCATCCGCGGAACATGAATTAGTCGAGTTATTAATTTTTTTTACAAAAATAATGAGGAAGTTCCCATTAAATTATCTTCTAGCTAGATCTTTTTCTCAATTTGGTGTTGTGATACAAAATTCTAAAAGGATAGATAGTTTATGAAATGATATAGAAAATTGTCTCTCTCTCTCTCTATCATTTTTTTAAAAGACAACCTGAATTCAAATTGGGAGATTAATCGAAACAAGATCTATTCAGAATTTCAAATAAAAAAAATGATACGTAATAGCGTGAACAACGAACTATTAATAAAAATATAAAAAAAAACCTATTCTCACGACCTATATATTTAATATTTATTCCAAATTTTAAACATAATAATCAACAAATAAATCACTTGTCCCACCATAATTCAAAAATCATATATAAAATATATCATGTATTATATACAGATTGTCAAGTTTTCAACAAATTAAATGGGTTGGCCCGTACTGTTTTATTTAGCATTTAATTTAATAGATGTGTAAATACATGTTGGCCTTGTAAAAAAATATCAGCAATGAAAACGAAACAATATATAAACCTGAGTTTTCACGACATAAAGAATAGCACTGATGTATATTTTATTGGTTAAATTGAATTGAACACAACTGTAAATCAATGTTTGGCGTGCCAAAGATGCAACCATTTTACCTGATCTGTGGCTCGGAGCCGATTCCATAAAATCAAGAACAGAATTGGGGCTTGAATTTTGTGGACTACCTTCAGTTTCCGGTTTGATCACTGTCAAATTATCATCCCGTTTCACCTTCTTCTTCTTTTCCCTTTTACGGGCATTCGAATTTGGATTCGAATTGCAAGAATTGTTCATCTCTTCGACACTGAGTCCAACATTTTCTTCCTCCCATTCATGCGAACTCCCTCTTCTGGTGCCTTTCTTCTTGCACTTGACTCCCGAACCTTGATTCCTTTTACCCGAATGAAAATCCATACTTTCAAAGGCTAGAATGAAGAAGTTTTCATCTTCAAGTATTTCTTGGTATGTGGGAATCATCCGATGATATCTCCCATCTGGCAATCTTGGTTTCCTGAAAGGCTCGAAAGATTTCAACACGGGGCTTCGCAACGATTCTAATCCCATAAGCCTTGCCACAATTCCAGGAGTACTACTATCTGATTCACAGGCCATTGGAGGTTCCTTTTCGTCTTCTTCCGGACGGGGTGAGCTGATGCTGTTGATGCAAAGAATTCGGCGTAAGATTTTACCCATGCAACCTCCATGTCTTCTTTTTTTTGAATTGTATGGGAGTAAACTATGATCGCAAGGGGAAGAGGATGAGAGTGAAGTAAAGGGCTTCATGTGAGTGACCTTTTGAAGGTTTCTTTGAGAGTGTAATATGCATGAACAGAAATAATATGCAAGAAAAGATTGTCTTGAACAAGACACGAAGTGTTCAACTTTTAAAATTATTGGCAACAAGAATGTTCTGGTGTGGGGAAATTAGAAGGATTAATTTGAACGCAGATGATGATTGGCGGGATTTTGAGTTTTGAATATCAGAGATTTTTTTAAAAAAAAAGTTTCAAGGAGAAAGAAAAAGATGCGTGATGTTCCCACTCATGATTCAATAGTCAATTCTGGGATTTGTCCTTTTCTTGTGGACAGGCATATCATCCTTTTGGAACCAAAAAAAACAAAAAAACGCAAGCATAAATTCTAAACGCGAGTCCTTTTATACACGTGTAGGCTTATGTAGTCGTTTTCTTTATAAATACTCTTTTTTCATATAAAAAATTTTAAATAAAAACTCACATTTGATTCATGTATCTTTCACAATTTATAATTTTTTCAAGTTTTTAAAATTGAACTAGAAATTTTAAATACACGCGTGAAAACAATTAAATTGTAATTTGAAAAATAAAAAATCATAAAAAAACATAGAAAGTGTGAAAAACTTAAAAGTTGAATTTAAGAAACTAAAATTCATAAAAATTTAAAAAAAATTATATAACAAGGTTGTCATGTCCCGAGACCGGGAAGTATGAAACATGTGCTTTCACACATCACGTAATTGCAAAACAAATCTCAAAAGTACAGAATTTACAAACCAATCTATTTATTCATAAATAGAAAACATTGTATTTATAATTCCGAATTAATCCCAAAATGTTTAACAGCAGCGGAATGTAAAATATTAACTATGGTGCATAAACAAACAACTTGAAATAAATTTATAACAAAAATGAAATTTAAACATTGAATTGGCAGTGATCTTTTCTTTCCTTATCATCCCCAAAACTGGGTTTGTTCTTCATCCTTTAACTGATCTTTGTTTTTATCTGAGAGGAGATGAGTGGATGAGTGATATGGTTATCACTTATTAAGCGATGAATTCCTCCCAACCTTTAAAATAAATTTTTTCCAACAAAAACAATAATAACATATATGAATGAATATTCTTATTTTTCAGGAATAAATATGTATCGGAATTATGTAATGAACAAATTATGAATTTCATGACTAACTGATATCAATTCTCTATATATGTAAAAGGATTGACTCGAAAATGGTTAGAATTTTGCTTGAGATCGATCAATGATGGATAGAATTTCAACTCGATATTATGGCAGCACTTTTACTCGAAAAAAAGTTGCAAAATTTTGTCTCCATTGGTAGCTGTGAAGTTCGAAAAATTATGAAGTGTTTGATGTAGTATTGTGTTGTTTTTTTCTAGCTTAAGATCCCTATTTATAGGCCTCCAAAGGTGAGCTGAAAAGTCATCCATTCATGGTCATTTATTCCATTTAAATGTCATTATTTTTCTCTTATGAGGGTTGTTACATGTCCATATGTATTAAGCTGAATATGTTCCTTGGAATTCACGTGCTTAATTATGCCATCATTTTTCAGATCTTCACATACATTCATTCTTATTGGAAGTTTTGTCTTCGAAACATGAGTTGACTTGAATAGGTATGATATTATTTGATAGGTTCAACTAGGCTTTAACTGGTAGATTAAAATTTTTTGGTGGAGAATCAATATAAAAAAGAAATCAGAATATTTTCATATGAATTGAAAAGATAATTCATGAGAATTTCAGAATGTTTGGCGGAATTTGATGTCGTATTCCTTTGAGCTTCTTTAATCATAACGTGTTATCGAATGCTAATGGACTTTATTTGTGTTATTATTAATATATTAACAAGAGTTGCATGCATTCGACCAACATACAAACAAAATCAAGTCGAGATTCTAAAATAGATAATGAGACAAATTTTCCAAATTAAAATCCCTTATTTTGGATAAGATTCAAAATTTAAATCAAATTCATTAAAAAGAAAAATAAAACAAAGTTTAATATTTTCTTGTCTTTCATCAATGGTGGTTATATGATGAACGCTATCCGCAGTCATACATTATCTGAGATAATTTTAAAATTCTGGATGTCGGAAAGTATTGACTTCCACTTACATGCGTGATGTGAATTACGTGGAGTTCCGATGACTTTGGCCTAAATAATTGGAGATCTCATGACGACCATGCTCTAATATTCAACATTGATGGGTCAGGCTCGAAACGAAAAGATAAACAGTGCATATTAGTGTGCCCTTATCAAACGTGAAGAAAAACTACGTATGGGTTACAAAGTATTGCGACTGGGCTCTATCTTTTAAAAAATGATAATTTTCCAAGATAATTGAAATCATAATTTAACAATTGGGCATTGCGTACTGATTAAAAATTGGATTTCAATTTACATCAGATGATGGTGAAAATATCAAAATTGTTGGAGGAAATTCATGAAACAAAATTCCATATTTTTTCTTACAAAATATTTTAAAATAGTTAGTAACATTTATTATGTTTCAATTTCAAAATATTTATAATGTCGTCACAAAATTCTCTATCTATTGCACTCGATCAAACCAAGCTAACATGACCAAATTACCTAGACTGGATGATGAATTTTGAAAAAAAATAAATTGCGAGAAAATAGAATATGTTCTCACAAAAACGCCTCTGAAAACGGCTGCTGCCAATGCCCCTGCCGAAGAATTGGCTAAGCTTGAGAAATGATGAGACCAATATTTTCAAGCTAAGAGTTATATATTGGCTACTATATCAAACGAGTTATAAAGACGGTTTGAGAAATTAGGTGTAAATCTTGCTGACATTTACGGCCACCTGTAAGAGTTTTATGGTGAACAAACACATCCACTAAGGCATAATATTGTCAAAGAGCTCATGAAATCAATCCTGCGAGAAGGAGCCTTGGTCCATGAGCATGATGTGAGGATGATATAGCTCATCGAGAAATTAGTGGGACTTGACCTTGTTATTCGAAATGAATTATCCACACATTCTACTCTTGTCACTACCACCATCGTCTGATGGGTTTGTGGTGAATTTCAATATGAACAAACTGTAGAGCAGCCTTGAAGTGCTGGTCAACATGCTTACTAGCTATGAAGCCACCATCAAAATGAAAAAACCTGTTTTTCTCGTGGGTTATTCTTTTGGGATGAAGAAAGACTCAAAAGGGAAGGGAATGAAACATTCGGCTCCTTCCAAGAAAAAAAACCAAGTAAGAAGTAAACTCCAAACACTTCTAAAGGACCCACAAATCCAGATATGGTAGAAGATGTTTGATTCAATTGAAAGAAGCCTGGACATTGGAAGCGCAATTGCAAAGAATATCTAGTGCAGAAGAGTTCTGACAAGTGTATGTTTTACATTGAAGTAAATGTACCAATTAATTCAAGTTCTTAGGTATTGGATATTGTATGTGGATATCATCTATGCAATGATTTGCAGGTAATGAAAAAAAGTTGAAGGTTAAAGAATAGTGAGACCCTCATGTGGATGGGCAAAAGACCAAGAGTTGCTGTAAGTGCCATAAGAGATATTTACTTAGTATTAAACAATAATTTTTTGTTACCTTTAAGAGATTTTTTTACACATTGCTGTCTTAGTTAAAAAATATTGTTTCAATTTTTATGCTCAATAAAGATGTATTTTCTTGTTTATTTGCTAAAAGTGTTTGCAATATTTACTAGAATAAATGTTTAACTAGAACAGACGTATTACAAAATGATCTTTATAACTTAAAAATATAATTTATACCAATTAGCGTTGTCCAAGTAAACACGATATCAACAACAAACAAAATAAAACAAGATAGTCTAAATGAAGCATACTCATGGAATACTAGGCTAAGACATATTTTTCAAAGAATGATGCACAAGCTAGCATGAGATGACATGTTTGACATGTCAGAGATTAACTATCTTGAAATGTTAGATTCATATCTAAAAGGAAAGATAACGAAAGCCTCTTTCCTAGGGAAAGTGGAACCTGCACACAATCGATTGGATTTGATTCTCGAGGTTTGGGTATGTGTATTAATGAAAAAAATTCGAAGCATTCAAAAAGTTCAAAGAATTCATAGTTGAAGTAGAGAAACAATTACGAAAGAGAATTAAAACATTTCGATCTGATCGATGTGGAGAATACGTAAGTATTGAAATTAAATAATACCTTAAAGACAATGATATTCTCTCACTGTGGACCTCAGCTGCAACATCCCAGTTGAATGAAGTGTTAGAACGACATATTCAAACATAGATGGACATAAGTTCGATCTATGATGAGATTCACTGAATTGTCGCCATCTCCTTAGAGATTTCCTCTTGAAACTACGACAATGTTGTTGAACCAAACACATACAAAAGCAGTGGATAAAACTTCATATGTGATATGGATGGGAAAGCCATCCATTTATTCTTTTTTAAGAATACGAACATTTCCTGATTATGTTTAACGTCTAAAAAGCCAACTTACGTAAACCACATGCATGCAAATGAATTAAATTGCTTAATTATTTTATTTAATAGATTTTAAATGCTTGCATGATACATATTATATGATTAAAGATATGATTGCATGATTAAATAGCTAAATGATATGATATCATGAGAATTGAAGATTTTGTCCGAATATTCGATAATAGGTTGGAGAAAGGAGACCGATGACATCCAAGACAAAATAAATATTTTCAAGGATTCTTAATATGACTAAAAATTATTAAATTTTTCTAAAAATGATTGAGTTCAAATTATTTTACGAGGCGAGCATGATTTTATCCGAGAAGCTGGTTTTGGGCAAACATGGGACTTTTAAAATATCAAATGCATTATTTTTGAAAGCTAATTTTTATAAACTTTTAATTTTCAATTAAGTAGGTGTTATAGGGTCTAATTTACCTAGGATGAGTAGGCCATGTTGTTCCTAAACTTGAAAGCCCAAAACACAAGCCCATTATCATTCAAATTAAAATCTATAAAATAGAAAATCTAGGTATTTTTGCACCATATCAGCCGAACACAACACACACTATATTTTGAAAAAAAGCTAAGAGGAAGAAAACAAAGAGTCTTCATCGTCCGTTCGTTCTTCCTCACGCCCCATGATGACGATCGCGTATTCAAGCTTTCTAAAATGCATAGTCACGTTTCTAAATCCTTTGACGCATCATTTAAACAATATTATGCATGTTTTGATTAATTTTTGCATGAAAAACATTTACATTTGATGGGTTTAACGATATAACGATTATTTTCAAAGTTTTAATGTTTTTACGCTTGTTTATTTAACGCTGTGACTCCTAAGGACACATTGCCAGTATGAAGTGTTTAAGGGACGAGAAAAGATTCATTAAGGGTTGAAACAAATGCTGGATATCGTGCTTGGCGGAGATAGGAGAGTCCTTGGGTTTTATTAGCCATACACGATGGGAAGATGGCTCGGCCAAGGGCTTGGCACCGTACATGGCTCGGCCAGGGTTGGGCTGGGGCTCGGTGTAAGCCACAGTTCAGAGACTGAGAGGGTCCTAGCAAGGCTGGGACTCGTGGTTTGTCGATAGGGAAGAGTCCATGATCGCATGGACCCATCACATGCGCATAGGATGCAACCGCGATCTGCTGAAGCATGGAGGGTCAGGGCTTGGCTATGTTGGTCTGGTCTAGGTCTGAGGGTGGTCCAGTGAGGGTCATTAGGGCTCTGGTTCGGTGGTGGCTCGAGTATAAGATTCCTAGTTTTGGTAGACTCCTAGGCGTACAAGATCGACCATGGCTCATGCTAGAACCTGTGGCGTGGGCTAGTGGCTGGTTAAATGGGCCAGGGCTAGTCAGTAGGGTCCATAGGTGATCTGGTCATGGGTTGGCTCGAGGTGGCTCGGGTGTGGTTTGAGTAAAACGTGAGATGGCTCGAGGGAACTAGCTAGGGTTCGTGATATTAAGTTTCATGGTCCAAGGGGGTCGAATCATGGTTCACGAGGGTTATTTAGGTATAAAAAGTCTATGTTTAAAATTTGGAAAGAAGATATTAAAGTTTGAATTAATTTGAGAATTAAACGCTTCACGAATTAGTAAATAGGAAATTAAATCGAAAACCTCGAATTTAAGCAAAATAAAAATATTAAAAATTAAATTTAAGCTTAATTAATAATTTGGGATGGTTTAGAGTCAATGAAAGTAAGAAAAAATCAAAATCAAGAAATTCTACGTCCAGGGGCAAAACGTTTATTTTACACCTGGGATAGTACGAAAAGGGTTTGCAGCGTCTCGGAGGGTCATAACACGTGTTAAATGATATATTATGATGATCTTAATGAAATATGAAATTTTCTGATTTATGATAAATCTGTGCAATTTTTACTGTAAAAATGCTATTTTTGGAAAGTCATGATATTTAATGATTTAAAAAGGAAAAAATGAAAATATTTTGAAGGATGTGAATTAACAGTGACAAAGAGGATATGATATATGATTTTTGGGAATATCGTGAGGGAAAAGGTGTAGAGCCCAAATTTAATACACATAAACTAATGCATTTATTTAAATTGTTAAATTATCTATTTAAGTTTAAATTGAAATTAGTGATGCATAATTTGTGAAATTGCATTATTTTAAATTATTTATGCTTATGTGATGCACGTTAAATTATTTTTATGAGTTTCATGTTTCAGGTGATTATTCGACGTGGGATCGAAGAAATGAGACTGGCGACGATTTTGGCAATTTTAAAATGTAATATTTTATTTTAAGTAGGATTGGGCAATTTAAATGATTTATTTAGTTTTATCATTTTTAAAGCCTAATTTAATTATTAGGTGATTTTATGACTTTAAAATTTTAAAGATTTGTTACTTGTGCATTTTATTTTAAATTAAGTGATTTCGTTAAAGATTAGTAGGGATTAGTATTTTAATTAGCATTTTTAATTTCCTAATTAAGCAATCTTTCCCCCTAATTATATTAAACCACATGCACACACACACTTTAACACACACTCACCTACACGACACACACACACATTTTCCTTCACTTTCATTTCAATTTTTAGAGAGCAAAACTTAGGGTTCTAAGAACCAAGAGCAGCTGCCCCTCCCTCTCCATTTTTCCAGCAACTTTTCGTCATTTTTCCTCAAGAAAATCGTGCCATGTTCGTCCCGGATCAACCCTCGCATCTTTCCTGCTTCGGTGTCGTCGTTTCGGTAACTTTAAATATCAAAGGCATGTATATTCTTTAGTTTATGCATCGATCACCTCATAGTATATGTTTTTATTTTTATTATGTGTAAAAATTCATGCATGTTGTACAAAGTTTGAGCAAAAATTGGTTAGATCGATTTTGAAACGATTTAGATCTGGAAACCAGAATTCTGCTGTCATTTCGATTTATGCCAAAATTCGGTCAACGTTTTTGGAAAACTTTAAACATATAAAACGTATTACTCTTTGATACCTTCGATTTGACAGTAAATTCGTAATTTTTGGACAAAAAACGAGTGAGTTATGATCGTTTTCGTGAGACTGCTCAAACTGTAATTTTCTGAAAATGCGTTCTTGACGTGTTCTTGAAGTTTATTTGTTGCAGCCTTTTTTGGGGACCGTTGGGAGATCGCTGCTGCGTTGAAGTATTGTGAGTATGATGTTGGGATGATTATCAGTGCTTCGTTTCGTGTCGATAGGAACTTGGTTGCATTAGAAGTTGTAGGAAGCATTTTGGTGTCAAAATTGTTTGAGGCATCCTAGGAGTTTTAATTATTGTCATAGCATCCTAGGATGGGTCTCGAGGTGTTGGTTCACGGTCCGCACGATCGAGTTAGGAGGATTAAGCCACAAGTTTAGCGATTTCCGTTGGGTACCATTTTTCAGAGTCTACACAGACCCGTAGCCGAACCCGGACACGGGGTCCGTGCCCTTGTTTCTTTCAGAGTGTGAAATTCCAGAGTCTACATGGACCCGGAGCCGGACCCTGACACGGGGTCCGTGCCTTTGTTAAATCCGTAGGTTAAGTTTGCAGAGGCTACACGGACCCAGACCCGGATTTGTACACGGGGTTCGTGTCCTCCATGTTTGGGAAAACATAGGGATTGTTTTGGGGTTCTATGTCATGGTTTAGTACGATGATTAAACGAGGTCGAGTCCCGAGGGATTTAGAATGTCATAAGAAATTTGTAATTTTTGGGTGTGAGCATGATTAATACGTCTAAGTTATGAAGGATAAGTGCTTGAACTCATATTAGTATGTCCAGCAGTGGCCCCAAGCGAGATCCAACGTTCCCCTCAACTCCATGTAAGTATGTTCGACGTGCAAAGGAAAATATATTTTATGTTTTTGAGGTACGCTATGAAAGGGGATTGGTTACGGTGCCCGGTTGTGCAACGAAAATTTTGAAAAATTGTTTTTCAACAAGAAAATAAAACCGAGCACCACAAGATGTGTAGCAAATAACAAAACAAACATGTCATACATAGAGTGTTTAAATGTACCTATCAATCACAAGGATTGATTATTGGCTCCAACCAAGTGGTAAACAACTTGGCTCTTGAATGGTTGACCCTCTACAAGATTTCCTTGCTCTTGGACTCCTTTCTTCAAATTAAATCCACCACCAACAAGCTAAATCCAGCTTCCACCACCAACAATCTAAATCCACCTTACGATTGCACTAGAAAATGTAAGGCATTTTTCTTTGAGAAGTGTGTGCTATCCTCAACAATTGAAGAAGCAAAAAAATGAAGGGAATTCAAGAAAATTTTGGCCCTTGCATGTTGGAGGAGAGAAGGGAAGACTTTTCTTGGTTGTGGAAAAAGTTAAAGTGTAAAGTTGCATTTGCATGCCATGCTATTAACTCAAAAGTTGCCTCCAACCCTTCATCTTCCAAGCATGCAATTTGTTTGGGCTTGTAACAATTACAAGGCGCATGGACTTTTATTTAAAAATCTCAAACACATTTGAGACAATTTAAACTTTACTTGATTTTACTCAAGTCCACTAGTTTAATAATTATTTCTAATTGAGCTCTACAAGGCCCAATGTTATTTAATTAATTCAATACTTGAATTAATTTAATTATTTGGACTCTACTAGGCCCACTAGTATTTAATTAATTCAACACTTGAATTACTTTAATTTAGTCAATAATAATGTTTATGAAAATAAGAATTTGCAAATACATTATTTATTTGGCCAAATTAATTTTAGGAAAACTTCAACAAATTAAAAGTTACATTCCATTATAGAAGTCATACTTTTAATTTTGTTTGCGATAATAAATTCTTTTATAAGCCGTTCAACACATTGAACTGTTTTTTTTCTCAACGAGATCTAGAAAGTTAGCATTTGTGTGACCCTCAATGGTTCATTGATACAACTAGCAGTGAGTTCACATCTCTATGTGATTCGGGACAAAAAATGTCCTTATATGAGCACACCCAAGTTTCTCTATTCTTACTTATCAACTCCTTGATAATAAGAACGTCAGAACTCAAGTTTGATAGTACCCAACCAATCATGTTAAATGCCTAGCAGCATCGCTTACATGATTCCCTAGGTATCAAATGATAGTTCCTGCAAGAACCATTCAATTATGATTAGCGTACAGTACGGTCCCTTCATCTCAAATATCCCGACCGATTCGACAACTATTGGTATATCGAGAGCTGTCAAATAATCAATACTATGTGTCATGTCGTAGTTTCATCGATGGTGTAATATATGAGACCACTTTCATAATTACCACCATAGTCTGATCAGAGATTTCATACTACATATACATGAGATCACATAGGATATCCATACCCGAAGATAAGCGGTGAATCACCGACTAAAATGCATCGACTCCTATATGTTTCGACAAAACACCCAACCTGCCACCTGATGACCCCATATGAGTCAGTAAACAAGTCAAAGTGCAATGCTAGCATATAGAGTCTCAATGTTGTCCCGGGTCATAAGGACTAATGGTGTACAACCGTAAACTAGGATGTTTCCACTCGATAAATGAGAACCACTTGGAAAGTCCTTTATGGAGGGTTGTTCACTGCACTCTACAAGAAGCACCTATCTGCATGCTCAGACATCACAATGTCCCCTACCAATGAAACATGGTACTCACATCGCAGATACTAGTCTCAAACTCGAGCGGCCTTTATCTTCTTAGCGGCTGAATCTACTAGGAACTTTTTAGAATAAACAGTATTCCAAATATGAGTTTCATGATACTCATCATACGAGCATCTCATATTCTTTCTACTATTTGTATATTCAAGGACTTTATCTATGCAACAAGTATGGGTATACAGATAAAGATGTGCCATAACAATAATTTCAAATATTATTAAAATAAAGATTGTTTATACATAGAGTTTCAACATCAACCCTCGACCAAAACTTGGCTCGACGAGCACCTACTCTAACAATCTCCCACTTGCACTAGAGCCAACTACCCATATGGTTCAAACCCATTGATTCGCGATGCTTCTCGAAGAATGGTTCAGGTAAAGGCTTAGTTAGTGGATCAGCAACATTATCAACGGAGCCGACTTTGTCAATCGACACTTCTCCTCTTTCCACAATCTTTTGGAGGATGTGGTACTTTCTCAATACATGTTTTGATTTTTGATGAGACATTGGCTCCTTTAGGAATTACGCCCAACTCTTGGACGAAATTCCTTATCCAAACAGCCTCCTTTGCTGCAGCTGATGCAGAAATGTATTCGGCCTCAGTTGTAATGCCCAAGATTTGCATTCTATTAATCTGAGATTATTGATTTTTAATTGATATGATTATAGACGAACCATTCCGAGACCAGATTGGCCAAAGCATAGGAAGGGTGCAATTTTTGGACAGAACTATTGGCGCCCGAGCGGTAGAAAATGACCGCCCGAGCGCCAATGTTCAACAAGAACATGTTTCGGGCAGAATATGCGGCGGCCGAACAGTATTTTGTGACCGCCCGATCGCCAATGTGCAATCCGAAAGTATTTGGGCAGAACATCCCGCGCCCGGGCGGTAATTATCGACCGCCCGAGCGCCGACCAAAGTTCAAGAAAAAGAGACACGTTTCTTCACCATTCAGATTGGGATATATATATACATATACACTTTATCCCTTCAAAATTCGGAAAGAGGAAACGATAAATATTCTTAGAAAATCCTTACGCCTTTATATTTCGATCCGTCCGTTAGATTTTGAATCCGACTTCAGTACGGTGTTCCTATCGACGAGAGCTTTAACTGGACGTAAGTTTTCTTAAGTTTTGGTATGTCTTGAAATTATGATATTGCCATAATCGGATATGATTCATATATGATGTTCTTGACATATTAGACATCGTATAATCGAAACCGGATTGAAGAACGGATACCGTATGCAATTGTTATGAATTTTTGATTGGATAAGATTGAGATTTGATATCAGATTTGTGCTGTATCGATTATGAGTTGTGGTAATTGATATCTGTTGATATTGTATTGACGGAGATATTCAGATTGTTTCGTTGTGCCGTTGATTTTGAGTTAGATTCAAATTGATCAGATTCGGTATTGATTTGAGCATTATATTGATATTGTACTTCTTGATATTGTCATTGCCAGATTAAGTATTGACAGACTTCGAATTCCAGACTTGAACGTTGTGAGAACTGCAAGTAAAGAAAGGTATAAGTCAATGTCGAACCGGGAGAATGACTCGAGTGTGAAATACTTGAGTTTCCCTAAACCACATACTTATTGTTATTGTGTGCATTGATTGGATTGATTTGCTTGTTCTATTGATTTATAGAAGGCATGTATTAGACGATTGGTCTTGTGACAAAAGGGCCTGATGGTGATGGAATCGTCACTGACCCATTGCACATTGTCACCGAATAGTGATTGGCGGAGATTGCCAAAGTCTGTGACTGATAGGTCAAGACACTGGATGTTTGGTTTATATCGATGTTTGATTAGAGGTGGATTTACTTCTTTTACTGAAATTCGATATAGGATGCCAACATCTGGAAACCAGGATCCATAGACTAGGAATGAGTCTAGTCTGAGATATAGAGTCAGGAGTTGATTAACAGATTTATATTGAATTATTCTTTCAGATTTTGATACATATTCCCGATATCTGTTTCATGCTTTATATTGATTATATGATTGCATGTATCGTTGATTTATACTGGGATGTATTTCTCACCGGAGTTATCCGGCTGTTGTCGTGTTTGTATGTATGCATGGCAACAGGTGGGACATGATCAAGGTCGAGGAGATGAAAAGAGATCGTGAGTAGAGTGGAGACTACGGACTTGGATTTTAGATAGGGTTTGAACACTTGATATGTAGTTGTTAAACCTTAGTTTTAAATGATTGTATATAGTACAAGACTTGTACTTTGTTTTCGATGTATATATTCGAATGAATTCCATTACGTTCCGCATTTGACACTTGTATGTTAAAAAAAAAAAATTTAGACCCTGTTTATTATAATTGATTTAATTATTCCCACAGACGATTAAGAAATGAATTAGCGTCCGGGTCCCCACAACAGGTGGTATCATAGCGATAGATCCTTTAGATTGAGATAGAAGCTAGGGAGCGGAGCGGGGTAGATTGAGTTTTCTTTCCTGCTTTTGATTGTTAGCATGTTCTACTGCTTTATAATGCATGTTTATCTGTTTATCTGATTTGATTTGGAAACATGTGTTATTGAGAATGAATCAGAACCGATTCTTGATCAGCAGTAAGATGATCAGAGGAGGACTGAAACAGATTTGTTGTATTTGGTTGCTAACCCTTTTGGTAATCAGATATGCCTCCTCGAAGAATACCAGAACAGGGTAGCACTTCGAATCCTCCAATGGATGTGACAGCAACACCGATGGAAACATTGTTGAAGAGATTTCAGTCGTTCCATCCACCGACTCTGAAAGGTACTGAGACTTCAGTGGATTGTGAGAGTTGGCTAGATGACATTGAGATGCTGTTTGTGTCCTTGGATTACACCGATGAGCGGAGAGTGAAACTGATTGGGCACCAATTGCATGACGTCGCAAAGAATTGGTGGATTACGACGAAGAGAGCATTGGAGCATCGAGGTACGACTATTACCTGGAATGTCTTTAGAACCGAATTTTATCAGAGATTCTTTCCAGTGTCGTATAGAAAGGACAAGGGAGCAGATTTTGCAAATTTGAGACAGGGCCAGCTGAACATCGAAGAGTATGTGGCCAAGTTCTCTACCTTGTTGAGATTTGCTCCACATGTGGCTGAAAACGACAAAGCTGTTGCGGATTAGTTCATTAATGGCCTAAATCCTGAAATATTTACATTGGTGAATACGGGGCGACCGAACAATTTTACTGATGCCTTGAATAGAGCCAAGGGAGCCGAAGCCGGTCTGATGAGACAGAAGAGAGTTTCGTTTGTGCCTCTAGCACCGAGACCACAGCAACCACCTCCCCGATTTGAGAGTGGTAGTAGCAGTGGAGGAAAGAAAGATTTCCTAAAAACCAGAGGGAAGCAGTTTAAGAGATCTGGAAGCAGTTCATCCAGTTCTAGTGGCTTGAAACAGATTGGTCAGGGCCAGAGTTATACAAGAGCCTGCTGCAGCACTTGTGGAGGGAAACATGCCATAGAGCAGTGCCGAGGAGTGTTTGGCAGTTGCCGTATCTGTAGACAGTAGGGACATTTTGCTAGAGTTTGTCCCCAGAGAGATTCTCAGAGCACAGGGTACCGAATCATCTGGATCAGCGGCACAGACTGATAGACGATCAGCTGCTGTTCATTCGTTCCAGCCTGCACCATCTCAGTCACAGCAGAGGCCAGGAGGTAGCCAGACAGTGAGCCAGCCTACTAGACAGCATGCCAGAGTATTTGCTTTGACAGAGGAGCAGGCTCAGGAGGCACCTGACGATGTGGTTGCAGGTAACTGTTTAATTTCTGGTTATCCTGCATATGTATTGATAGATACCGGTGCATCGCATACATTCATATCCGAGCGATTTGCATTGATGCATTCTTTGCCTATTGAGTCATTATCTGCTGTAGTATCTGTCTCTTCTCTTTTGGGGACATGTTTGATATAAGTGAAGTCTGTGAAATATTGTATGCTACAGTATGATGGGCATGAAATTGAGTTAGACTGTGTTGTGCTTGGGTTGTCTGATTTTGACTGTATTATCGATATCGATATTTTAACCAAGTACAGAGCCACTGTTGATTGTTTCCACAAGATTGTGATATTCAGACCCGATATGGCTGATGAGTGGAAATTTTACGGTAAGGGTTCTCGATCTAGAATTCCTTTGATATCCGTATTGTCTATGACTCGATTGTTGCAGAAAAGAGCGGAGGGATTCCTTGTCTATTCAGTTGATTTACTGAAATCGAGTTCATCATTGGCGGATTTGCCAGTGGTTTGCGAGTTTGCTGATGTCTTCCCAGATGAGATTCCGGGTTTGCCTCCGATTCGAGAGATAGACTTCAGCATTAGGTTGATGCCAGGTACAGTTTCGATTTCGAGGGCTCCGTAGAGAATGGAACCGATTGATTTGAAAGAGTTGAAAGAACAGTTGGAGGATTTATTGGCCAAGGGGTATATCAGACCGAGCGTGTCTCCTTGGGGTGCTACAGTACTGTTTGTAAGGAAGAAAGACGGTTCTATGAGACTCTGTATCGACTACCGGCAATTGAACAAAGCAACGGTAAAGAATAAATATCCCTTGCCTCGCATTGATGATTTGTTTGATCAGTTACAGGGTTCTTCTGTATATTCCAAGATCGATCTGAGATCTGGATATCATCAGCTGAGAGTCAGGGATTCTAATATCTCGAAGACAGCATTCAGAACCAGGTATGGACATTATGAGTTTATTGTCATGCCTTTTGGGTTGACTAATGCTCCAGCTGTGTTTATGGGTCTGATGAACCGTATATTCCAGAGGTATCTTGATGATTTTGTTATCATATTCATTGATGATATCTTGATTTATTCGAAGAATATGATTGAACATGTCGAGCATTTGAGAAGTGTATTGAAAATTCTGAGGGCTGAGAAATTATATGCCAAATTGTCAAAATGCGAGTTTTGGTTGAGACAAGTCGTATTTCTGGGTCACATCATATCCGAAGATGGTATATCAGTTGATCGCAGCAAGGTTGGAGCCGTGATTTCTTGGCCGAGACCGACATCAGTACCCGAGATTCGTAGTTTTATGGGTTTGGCTGGATATTATCGTCGATTTATTAAAGATTTCTCGAGTATTGCCAAGCCTATTACTCAATTAACTCAGAAGAATGCTCCGTTTATATGGTCTGAAGACTGTGAGTCCAGTTTTCTTGAACTGAAGAAAAGACTGACCAGTGCACCGATATTGACTATTCCATCAGGTACTGGTGATTTAGTGGTTTATTGTGATGCATCTCACCGAGGATTGAGTTGTATTCTGATGCAGCGAGGGCATGTTATTGCTTATGCCTCGAAAGAGCCGAAGCCACATGAGACTCGTTACCCAATTCATGATCTTGAATTGGCAGCCATCATCTTTGCTTTGAAGATATGGCGACACTATCTTTACGGGGAGAAGTTTGAAATCTATTCTGATCATAAAATCTTGAAATATCTCTTTTCACAGTCAGAGTTGAATATGAGACAGCGAAGATGGCTTGATTTGCTTAAAGACTTTGATTATGAAATCAAGTACTATCCGGGGAAATCTAATGCAGCAGCAGATGCATTGAGTTGAAAGGTATGTTCTTTATCCTTATCGACGATTGGTGTTTCGAATTTGATAGAAAATTGCTGTTTGTCTGGATTGGTATTTGAGACAGATTATAGACCGATGAGATTTTATGCTGTTCAAGCCGAACCAGAGCTGATAGTGAAAATTAAAGAAGCACAAAAAGTGGATCAGAATGTACAGAATTCGATTGCTATGGTCAGAGCTGGACATCAATCGGAATATCAGGTTCATGACAGTGTTTTGTATGTGAATAATCGTATTGTTGTGCTGAATGTTTCAGATTTGAGACAGCGGATACTGACAGAAGCGCACAACAGTCGTTTTACCATTCATCCTTGTGGCAGAAAGATGTATAATGATTTGAAAAGACAGTTTTGGTGAAAACAGATGAAAGCTGATATTGCTGAAGTTGTATCAAAATGTCTGAATTGCCAACAGGTGAAGGCCGAAAGAAAGAAACCAGAAGGACTATTACAGAGCTTATATAATCCTGAATGGAAATGAGATCAAATTTCCATGGATTTTGTGACGCAGTTACCGCGTTCCTCCAGAGGTTGTGATGCAATTTGGGTTGTGATTGACAGACTGACCAAATCAGCATGCTTTATTCCTTACAAGATAACGTACATACATGACCAGATGGCCGATATTTATGTCAGAGAAGTGGTCAGATTGCACGGAGTGCCGAAGTCGATTGTTTCAGACCGTGATCCTTGGTTTAATTCGCACTTCTGGCAGAGTTTACAGCAGGCTCTAGGTATGAAATTACATTTGAGTACCGCATATCATCCACAGACTGATGAACAGTCGGAGCGGACTATCCAGACACTGGAAGTAATGCTGAGAGCGGTAGTGCTTGATTTTAGCACTAACTGGCAAGATGCATTGCCACTTTGTGAGTTCTCGTACAACAATAACTATCAGACGAGTATTGAGATGGATCGTTTTGAAGAATTGTACGGAAAGAAGTGCAGATCACCTCTTTATTGGGACGATATCTCTGAGGTTCCTGGGATTGGACCTGATATTATCAGAGATATGACTGAGAAAGTGAAGTTGATTCAGAAAAGAATGAAGGCAGCTCAAGATATACAGGCCAAATATGCCAATGTTCGATGTAGACCATTGGTATTTGAGGCAGGAGACCGAGTATTTTTGAAGATTTCACCTTTCCGAGGAGTTGTCAGATTTGGCAAGAGAGGGAAACTGTCTCCACGATATATTGGGCCGTATGAGATTCTCGAGAAGATAGGAGATCGTGCCTATCGACTCGCCCTACCGCCTTCTTTATCTGGAATACATGATGTCTTTCATGTATCCTTATTGCGGAAATACCTGTCTGATGCTTCACATGTTATTCAGACAGACGAGGCCGAACTTGACGAGACATTGAGCTATGTTGAAAAGCCAATTCAGATTCTCGATCGAAAGGAAAAACAGCTCAGAACGAAGACTATTCCGCTTGTGAAAGTGCAGTGGAGTCGTCATGGCGTCGAAAAAGCAACCTGGGTGACTGAGCCAGACATGAGATAGAGATTTCCCGAGTTATTTCACTGATGTGAGTTTCTATTTAGCTTCGGTTACATTTCTTTCTGATATGATTTGATTGCCTGTGATTTCGGGGACGAAATCGTATCTTGTGGAGGGGGGGGGGGGGGATAAATGTAATGACCGAGATTTGCATTCTATTAATCTGAGATTATTGATTTTTAATTGATATGATTATAGACGGACCATTCCGAGACAAGATTGGCCAAAGCATATGAAGGGTGCAATTTTTGGACAGAACTATTGGCGCCCGAGCGGTAGAAAATTACCGCCTGAGCGCCAATGTTCAACAAGAACATGTTTCGGGCAAAAGATGCGGCGCCCGGGCGGTAGTTTGTGACCGCCCAAGCGCCAATGTGCAATCCGAAAGTTTTTGGGCAGAACATCCCGCGCTCGGGCGGTAATTATCGACCGCCCGAGCGCCGACCAAAGTTCAAGAAAAAGAGACACGTTTCTTCACCATGCATCTTGGGATATATATATTCATATATACTTTATCCCTTCAGAATTCGGAAAGAGGAAACGAGAAAGATTCTTAGAAAATCCTTACGCCTTTATATTTCGATCCGTCCGTTAGATTTTGAATCCGACTTCAGTACCGTGTTCCTATCGACGAGAGCTTTAACTGGACGTAAGTTTTCTTAAGTTTTGTTATGTCTTGAAATTATGATATTGCCATAATCGGATATGATTCATATATGATGTTCTTGACATATTCGACATCGTATAATCGAAACTGAATTGAAGAACGGATACCGTATGCAATTGTTATGAATTTTTGATTGGATATAATTGAGATTTGATATCAGATTTGTGCTGTATCGATTATGAGTTGTGGCAATTGATATATGTTGATATTGTATTGATGGGGATATTCAGATTGTTCTGTTATGCCGTTGATTTTGAGTTAGATTCAGATTGATCAGATTCGGTATTGATTTGAGCAGTATATTGATATTGTACTTCTTGATATTGTCATTGCCAGATTGAGTATTGACAGACTTCGAATTCCAGACTTGAACGTTGTCAGAACTGCAACTAAAGAAAGGTATAAGTCAATGTCGAATCGGGAGAATGACTCGAGTGTGAAATACTTGAGTTTCCCTAAATCACATACTTATTGTTATTGTGTGCATTGATTGGATTGATTTGCTTGTTCTATTGATTTATAGAAAGCATGTATTAGATCTGAAAATTCGATATAGGATGCCAACATCTGGAAACCGGGATCCCTAGACTAGGAATGAGTCTAGTCTGAGATATAGAGTCAGGAGTTGATTAACAGATTTATATTGAATTATGTTTTCAGATTTTGATAAGTATTCCTGATATCTGTTTCATGCTTTATATTGATTATATGATTGCATGTATCGTTGATTTATACCGGGATGTATTTCTCACCGGAGTTATCCGGATGTTGTCGTGTTTGTATGTGTGCATGGCAACAGGTGGGATAAGATCAGGGTCGAGGAGATGAAAAGAGATCGTGAGTAGAGTGGAGACTACGGACTTGGATTTTAGATAGGGTTTGAACACTTGATATGTAGTTGTTAAACCTTAGTTTTAAATGATTGTATATAGTACAAGACTTGTACTTTGTTTTCGATGTATATATTCGAATGAATTCCATTACGTTCCACATTTGACACTTGTATGTTAAAAAAAAAAAATTTAGTCCCTGTTTATTATAATTGATTTAATTATTGCCACAGACGATTAAGAAATGAATTAGCATCCGGGTCCCCACATCAGAGGTGGAATTCGCAGTACTGTCTGTTGGATCCCGGTTTTCTATACGCCCAAACGCAGCGGAAGTTTTAAAATTTTTATTTATTTTGACAATCAAAATATGTTTTGCTTTGGGTGCTCGTATGATTTTATCATAAACATTCATAGGGCGTTAGAATCGTTATACCTTTGGTGAATAATTCACTTAACTCCAACTACACCGGTATCAGCGGACGTAGCTCTTGTTGTAAATCCCTATGAACATTCTTCGATCTCCGAATCAGGTCCACGACTGAATTATTTGTTGTTCTTCTAATTTGCACTAGAAAATTAGAAGATGTTTTGCGAAGAGATAGAACACCAAAAATTCGACTCGATACCCAAGCCGGATTTTTCTTTTCAAAAGAAAAGTGTTTCAAGAGACTTTGGAATTAGGAAGAGCCGAGAATAGTGAATTTCTTGCCCCTTGATTTTCGGATGCACCTTACGTCAAAATAAGAATGATAATCCTCATTATTATTTCTAATAATTTCTTAACTTAATTAATCAAATTAATTAAGTTAATTAAATATTCCAAAAAATTAGCTTCCCATTTATGGTGAATCTCGATTAATGCATCTATATATATTTAGAAAATATCATGCATTAATATTATATTACTTTGTGTGCAAGTTTTAAAATTATGATATCATGAATATCTCCATATTGCATAAATCAATACCATATTTAATAAAAATTTAATGGGCTATATTTTAACTCAATTAAAATATAATTATATATTAAAGCCCATTTGAACTTTAATAAATTAACATGATGTGCTTATACTTTTACAAGCCCATGATCCATGCTCACATTACATTAATTTCATCATAATCCCGATCGACGATCCAATATCATCGATGTGACAAATTCAACTTGTTTGCTATTATGATGCACACTTTAATTTTGAGATCACCAATGTCTAAATAAGGCAGATGTACTCATTTTGACTGTCTTAACAGTCATGCTCTCAAAATTTCTATAAGCTTTTATAAACATTATTTATAAGCTTATCGATTGATCATATCAAACTTATTTCTTACAAATTCAACTCATTGAATTTATTTTCTCAACGGGAACAAGTAAACCAGTACTCGTTTGACCCTCAATGGTTCAGGGATACAGCTAGTCGTGGGTTTACAACTCTTTGTGATTCAGGACATATTCCTTTATTCGGGCTTACCCTTGTTAGCCCCATTCTTTTCATCAACACCTTGATTAAGAATGTCAGAACTCATTTCTGATTGCACCCATCGGATCTTGGTAAGAGTGTCTAGTAGCATCGCCCCTTGATCCCCTAGGTATCACTGATAGTGCCTGCAAGAACCAGTCGATTATGATTAACGTACAGTACGGTCCCTTCATCTCATATATCTCGATCGAATCTGCAACCATTGGTTCATCGAGGGTTGCATATCAATTTGATAACTATGTGATACATATAAATAGTGGCATCGCATGTACCATTGGAGAACTCCTTCTCCAATGTACATCTCATACTCTGGCCAGAGATTCCACGCACTATTATTTCATCAGATCACATAGGATATCCACACCCGTAGGTGAGTGGTGAATCCCCGACTACAATGCACTGGCTCCTACATGTGTCGCAACTGTACCCAACCTCGCCACCTGATGACTCTCCTGGAGTCGGTAAACGATTCAAAGCACAGCTCTAGCATATAAAGCCTCAGTGTTGTCCCGGGTCGTAAGGACTAATGGTGTACAATCATAACCACGGACTTATCCTCTCGATGAATGATAACCACTTGGAAAGTCCGAGGGAGGGTTGTTCGGTATAATCATCATATGACTACCCATCTGTATGTTTGGACATCTCTATGCCCTTACCAAGAAACGCAGTACACAACATCATAGATGCTAGTCTCGAGCTCAAGCGGCCTTTATCCCTGTTTTAGGCGGCTGAATCGACTAGGAATGAATTTAGAATATGCAGTGTTTACAAATGAGTTTCAACATCGAATTACGATTCATTTGTATTAAAGCATAATCAAGGACTTTATCTATGCTGTTTGCATGAGTATACAGATAAAGTATAACGAAACCATTAAAAGTTAAATTATATTAAAATAAATATTGTTTATTACACTTGAGTCAATAAATTCCCTAGCCAACCGTTGGCTTGCAGGGCATCTACTCTAACAATCTCCCACTTGCCCTAGAGCCAACTACCCTTAATCCCATTGCTTCGCAATGCTTTTCAAACAATGGTCCTGGCAAGGGCTTTGTAAGTGGATCAACAACATTATCTGCAGAGGGGTCTCTTTCGACTTATTTGTCTCCTCTTCCCACAATCTCCCGTATGATGTGGAACTTCCTCAATACATGTTTGGATCGCTGATGAGACATTGGTTCCTTTGCTTGCGCAATGGCACCAGTGTTGTCGCAGTACAACGGGACTGGATCAACTCCATTAGGAATCACGCCCAACTATTGGACAAAATTCCTCATCCAAACTGCCTCTTTGGCTGCATTAGATGCAACAATGTATTCAGCTTCAGTAGTGGAATCCGCAACGGTGTCTTGCTTGGAACTTTTCCAAGAGACAGCCGCACCATTGAGCATGAATACAAAGCCAGAGGTCGATTTCGAATCATCTACGTAACATTAGAAGCTAGAATCAGTGTAGCCTTCTAATTTTAATTCTCCATCCCCATAGACCATGAACAAGTTCTTAGTCCTTCTCAAGTACTTAAGAATATCTTTCACGGCCTTCCAATACATTGGACCAGGATTTGCCTGATATCTGCTTGTAACACTCAGAGCGTAAGCAACATCAGGACGTGTCTATATCACACCATACATGATACTACCAATGGCTGACGCATATGGAACACGTATCATCATCTCTATCTCTTCATCAGTTTTGGGACACATTGCCTTAGATAGAGTAACACCATGACACATTGGTAAGTATCATCTCTTGGACTCTTCCACAGAGAATCGCTTTATAATGGTATCGATATAGGTGGCTTGGGTGAGCCCCAACATCCTCTTTGATCTATCTCTATAGATTTGTATTCCCAATACATAGGATGCTTCACCCATGTCTTTCATGGAGAATTTACTTGCTAATCATACTTTAGTTGATTGCAATAATCCTACATCATTCCCAATGAGCAGGGTATCATCAACTTAAAGTACCAGGAATGTCACTGCACTCCCACTTACTTTCTTGTACACGCATGATTTCTCAGGATTCTTAGCAAAACCAAACTCTTCGATAGTGCTATCAAATCTGAGGTTCCAACTACTTGACTCCTGCTTGAGACCATATATTGATCTCTGAAGTTTGCATACCTTATGCTCACTTCCCACTGATGTGTATCCCTCAGGTTGAGACATATCAATTTCCTCTTTGATGTCTCCATTGAGGAATGCAGTCTTTACATCCATTTGTCATATCTCATAGTCATACTATGCTGCTATGGCTAGTAGTATTCTAATGGACTTAAACATAGCAACTGGTGAAAAAGTTTTCTCATAGACAACTATTTACCTTTGAGTGTAACCTTTTCCAAACAGTCTTGCTTTGAAGGTCACTACCTTCCCATTCGCCCCAAGCTTTCTTTTGTAGATCCATTAAAATCCTATGGGAACGATTCCCTCATGTGCATCTACTAATGTCCAGACTTGGTTTGAATAAATAGAGTCCATTTCTGATTGCATGGCTTCAAGCCATTTGGTTGAATCAGTATCAGATATTGCTTCTTTGAAATTCATTGGATCACATCCAACACAAGACTCATCATGGCCTTGTTCATGAAGAAGCGTATATCTTGCAGGTGGTCTAATAACCCTATCAGACCTTCTAGGAGCTTGTACTTCGACTACTGGTTGTTGGGGATTAGGTTCAACTACTATAGTTGAGGGAGTATCTTGAATTTCTTCAAGTTCTATCATCTTGCCTTTTCTATCTAATAGAAATTTCTTTTCCAAAAAGGGTGGAATTTCTTGAAACAAACACTTTTGCTTCAATGAGATGATAGAAATAATATCCAACAGAATTCTTTGGATATCCTACAAAGTAGCACAAAATGGATCTACTATCCAATTTGTCTCCCACTGTCTGCTTCACGTAAGCATGACATCCCCATATTCTCTTGTAAGAATATTTGGGAGTTTTTCCCATCCATATCTCATATGATGTTTTATCAACTGCTTTAGCATAGACATTATTCAACAACATTGCCGTAGTTTCAAGCTCAAAGCCCCAAAACAATGTAGGCAATTCAGTGAATCCCATCATGGATCAAACCATGTCCAACAAGGTTCGCTTACGACGTTCAGAAACACCATTCAATTGTGGTGTTGCTGGTGGAGTCCACTTTGAGAGAATCTCATTCTCTTTTAGATAAACAAAAAATTCAGCACTTAAGTATTCTTCATCTCGATCAGATCGAAGTGTCTTAATATTCCTTTCTAGCTGTTTTCCTACTTCAGATCTGAATTCTTTGAACCTTTCAAATGCTTCAGATTTGTGTTTCATAAACATACCCATACCTCGAATGGTCATCAATAAAGGTAATGAAGTAGGAATGTCCATATTTTGTGCTAACACTTAGCGGGCCACAAACGTCTGTGTGGATCAAATCCAGTAGACCATGCGCACGTTCCACGTTTCCATCGAATGGAGTCTTGGTCATTTTTCCTTTTAGACAGGACTTACAAGCAGGTAGAGAATTTTTGTCTGACAAGTCAAACATGCCTTCTCCCACTAGCTTGTGCATCCTTCTTTGGGAAATATGACCTAGTCTAGCGTGCCATATTTGTGTGGGATTTGGATCATCTAACTTTATTTTGTTTGTTGTTGAAATCATGTTTACTTGGACATTCACTTATCATTTCCAGAACATTTCTACACATATAATTTTTTATGTCCGGACTTCATGCAGTGAAATAGTTATGTTCTAACTTAGCGGGTTTTGTAGGCCTTTTAAGTGTCTTTCAGAGTTTGCCTCTTATTGGGATTTTTTTTCTTGTGAGGGGCAGAACATTTCTTTCCCTTACATTGTGGGCCATTTTCGTCTGACGAGAGGCCCATAAGAAAAACAATAATTTCTTGTTTTATGGTGATCTCATAAGTTATAAGTGTATTGACTAGCTCTTCAAGGCTATCATCTATCTTATTCAAATTGAAGTTCACCATAACTCCGTCAAATGAGGAAGAGAAAGACAACAAACTGATGTCAATTAACTCGTTAGGAATCACATATTCCAGGCCCACCACATTCTCAATAAGCCCAGTCATATGTACACCACGCTCATGGGCCAAAGCCCCATCTTGCATGCATGTAGTCATGAGCTTTTAAAATGGTGTGCATAGTTTCATGTACCATGCAACTCTTGCACGTGCATTCGAATGTCAGCAGCATTCAAAATTTTCTCAAACTGTCCCTACAGTTCATTTGACATAGAAGCGAACACATTACACTTTATCTTGCACACTATGGTCTCACCATCTTGCATGCATTGTCAGTTCAACAAGACTGACATTAGTGTGTATGTCATTTTCTCCGAATTTAGAACAATTTTTCCCAACCAGTCTTGAAAATTAGATTCGATTAGCTTGTTGATAATAAAAATTGGATTACGTGACGAAATCGAAAATATAATGATATGGAAATAGAATAATGGTTGCTGATTATTTTAAAATAATTTTAAGATATAAAATATAGATTTTATTTTATAAATCTCCCTCCCACTATTTTGACATTTCCACCACCCTCTGATGAAAAAGGGAAATCGTATTTCCTTAGTGGGCACGTAGAGTCCAATTAGCGAATTATAATCCCGAATAATATCAGCCAATTATAATTTCTAAAAGGTAGGGTCCAATTGCATCCCTATGCAACCTCCACGTGTTTTGCCTCACGTTTAATAAGGACCCAATAATATGACGTCGTTTATTTTCACGTGTCAAACCAACCCATCAATATTGAATTGTAGTGGACGGTCGCCATGAGTTCCCCCAATAATATGAGCCAAAGTCATGGGAGTTCCACTCAATTCACATCATATGTCCGGTGGAGGTCACAGCTTTCCGGCGTACAGGCCTCCCAATAATATAAGCCAGACACTGTCCGCGGGTAGCGATCAACATGCAACCACGGTTGATGGAAGGCAAGGAAAAATTAAACTATTTTAATTTTTACTTTTTCGGTTTGATATAAATTTTGAATCATATTAAAAATGAGGGATTTTAATTTTAAAATTGTCTCATCATTTTAATTTAAAATCGTGTGCCACGAGTTTGTATGTTTGCCGGATTCATGCAACTATGTTATATAATAATATACATACATGCATACTACTATATATCACATATATCATAATATGACATTCAACAATAAATAAGGATGATCGATCGCCAATACTATTAGATCCATGTGAGCCATACATGGATCCAGGTCCAAACCTAGGTGAATGCATGGATGCAAATGCAACTATTACAAGAGCTTCCAATATTTTACATGTCTTCATCTCGTTCATCGGGCCCACCATCTTCCAGTCTTGATCTCCCACTATTTCTAATATTACATTTAAATAGCCATGGCACATAAGGGATACATCTCATGGGGTGGGAACGGGCCATAAACCAGGCCCACTTTAATAATATCAAATATTAACAAAATGAATAAAAACAGTAAAATATCCTAACATACACCTAACACATTGGTCAAGGCACTCGATCATCCTTCATGCATTTAATATCAAATATTAACATCAATTAATTAAACAAATTTAATTAACTGATCAATCATATATCTAATAATTTATCACTAACCACCACAATTATTAAAGAATTTAATAAATTAAATAAACTCCTTTATTTAATTTCCAATTATATCAATAATAATTGATTTCTTGTAAAACTAATTTTTACCATAAATAATTAAAATCATATTCTAATTATTTATTTAACAAGAAAATTATTAATTTTCCAAAAATAAATTTTCCAAAATAAAAATTGAACCAATTTTCAAAAATATCAATTTTACCCAAAATTTTGAAAAATCAGAAAATTGCACCCTGAGCCCAAACAATTCAAGCCCATCATCCACCACGCTTCCCGAGACAATCCCGGGCAGCCGCCCGCCTGCTGCCCGAACGTTTCGGGCAGTGGCGGCACTCCTGTGCGCGCATGGCGCACAGGCGCGCGCGGCGCCGCGCGCAGCGTGCGGACGTTCCGCACGCCGCGCTGGCGGCGCCCGCGTGCGGACGCTCCGCACGCTGCGCCGCCTGGCGCGCGCGCTACGCGTCTCAGCGCGCACGCTGCGCGCTGGCCGTGCGCGCACGCTGCACGCCCCCGTGCATAACCCTGCGCGCACGTGCTGCCCGGAACAGTTCCGTGCAGAAACGAAAATAATTATTTTTTTTTGTTTTCTGGAAAAAATAAATTTTAATGGTGCTACAATTTTCTGAAAAATTTTCTGGTGTGGTTAAAAATAAATTATTCAATATCATAACCATACGATTTAGAAAAACCTTGGCTCTGATACCACTGTTGGATCCTGGTTTTCTACACGCCCAAACGCAGCGGAAGTTTTAAAATTTTTATTTATTTTGACAATCAAAATATGTTTTGCTTTGGGCGCTCGTATGATTTTATCATAAACATTCACAGGGCGTTAGAATCATTATACCTTTGGTGAATAATTCACTTGGCTCCAACTGCACCGGTATCAGCGGACGTAGCTCTTGTTGTAAGTCCCTACGAACATTCTTCGATCTCCGAATCAGGTCCACGACTGAATTATTTGTTGCTCTTTTAATTTGCAATAGAAAATTAGAATATGTTTTGCGAAGAGATAGAACACCAAAAATTCGACTCGATACCCAAGCCGGATTTTTCTTTTCAAAAGAAAATTGTTTCAAGAGACTTTGGAATTAGGAAGAGCCGAGAATAGTGAATTTCTTGCCCCTTGATTTTCGGATGCACCTTACGTCAAAATAAGAATGATAATCCTCATTATTATTTCTAATAATTTCTTAACTTAATTAATCAAATTAATTAAGTTAATTAAATATTCCAAAAAATTAGCATCCCATTTATGGTGAATCTCGATTAATGCATCTATATATATTTAGAAAATATCATGCATTAATATTATATTACTTTGTGTGCAAGTTTTAAAATTATGATATCATGAATATCTCCATATTGTATAAATCAATACCATATTTAATAAAAATTTAATGGGCTATATTTTAACTCAATTAAAATATAATTATATATTAAAGCCCATTTGAACTTTAATAAATTAACATGATGTGCTTATACTTTTACAAGCCCATGATCCATGCTCACATTACATTAATTTCATCATAATCCCGATCGACGATCCAATATTATCGATGTGACAAATTCAACTTGTTTGTTATTATGATGCACACTTTTATTTTGAGATAACCAATGTCTAAATAAGGCAGATGTACTCCTTTTGTCTGTCTTAACAGTCATGCTCTCAAAATTTCTATAAGCTTTTATAAACTTTATTTATAAGCTTATCGATTGATCATATCAAACTTATTTCTAACAAATTCAACTCATTGAATTTATTATCTCAACGGGAACAAGTAAACCAGTACTCGTGTGACCCTCAATGGTTTAGGGATAGAGCTAGCCGTGGGTTCACAAGTCTTTGTGATTCAGGACATATTCCTTTATTCGGGCTTACCCTTGTTAGCCCCATTCTTTTCATCAACACTGTGGGGACCCGGACGCTAATCATGTTCTTAATAATCATTGGGACTATTTAATCAATTATAATAAACAGGGTCTAATTTTTTTTTAAAAGAATTGCAGAACGTAATGGAATTCATCTATTATAAAGTACAAGTCCTGTACAGCATACATTCATTCAACTAAGGTTTAACAGCTACATATCAAGTGTCCAAACCCTATCTCAAATCAAGGTCCGTAGTCTCCACTCTAATCACGATCTCTCTTCATCTCCTCGACCCTGAACCTGTCCCACCTGTTGTCATGCACACATACAAACACGACAACAGCCGGATAACTCCGGTGAGAAATACATCCCAGTATAAATCAACGAAACATGCAATCATATGATAAATATAAAAGCATGGACAGATAACAGCAACATGTATCAAAATCTGAAACATAATCAATATAAAACTGTCAATCATACTCGTGACTCCACGACTCAGACTAGACTCAATCATAGTATAGGGATCCTGGTTTCCAGATGTTGGCATTCCTATATCGACCAACAGTAATAGAAGAAACTCCAATTCTATCCACGTCGATATAACCAAACATCCAGTGTCTTGACCTATCCGTCACAGACTTTGGCACTATCGCCAATTCACTATCCTGTGACATCGTGCAATGTGCCAGTGACGATTCCACCACTATCAGGCACTTCTGTCACAAGATCACTCGTCTAATACTCATATAATACGTGCTTTCTATAAATCAATAGAACAAGCATATCAAATCAAATCAATGCATATAATAACAATAAGTATGTGATTTAGGAAAACTCAAGTATATCATACTCGAGTCAATTTCCCGGTACCACATTGACTTATACCTTTCTTTCGTAGTCTCGGTCTGACGAATTGGGAGTTCTGAATTCAAGACTGTCTCTATCAATCTGAAATGACATATCGAGAATAATAATATCACATTCTATTCCCAATTCAACACTGAATCTGATCAATCTGAATTTAAATCAAAATCAACGGCATAAAGAAACAATCTGAATATCCCCGTCAATACAATCTAAAACAGATATTAATTACAAATCATAACTCATGTCCAATACCATCTGAAATCAGTTAACAATCCAAATCTATCCAATTTCCAATCAATATAATCAGAAAATTATAACAATTCCATAATCAATCTGTTATTTGATCTGACTTCGATTCTACGATGTCTAACATTTCCAGAACACATAATAATGATCAAATAATAATTCTTCCAACATCATAATTTCAAATGATAACAGAACCTAATAAAACTTACGTCCAGTTGTAGCTGTCGATGAGAGGGTCACAGCACTACGTCCGGATTTAAAATCGGATCGTCGAATCGCACAAATTCACGAAGCTAATATCAAATGAAATTTAAAGCTTTCCCCTGAACCTTGTCTCGTTTTCTTTGCTGGGATGCTGAATGAAATTTACCAATTTATATATATCTCATGCATGGTGTGACAAGTGTCCACTCAAATGCTAATTGCACTTTAGCCCCTGAAATCTTCACTATTTGTAATTTGGTCCTCACAACTCTTTTTAATTCCATTTCAATACTAATTAATTACAAAAACCGTGGAATCTAATTTATCATTCCAAAATTCGTAAATTAAATAATCTCGGATTAAAATGATATAATCTCGGGCCTTACAAACACCTTGATTAAGAATGTCAGAACTCACTTCTGATTGCACCCATCGGATCATGGTAATAGCGTCTAGTAGCATCGCCCCATGATCCCCTAGGTATCACTGATAGTGCCTGCAAGAACCAGTCAATTATGATTAACGTACAGTACGGTCCCTTCATCTCATATATCCCGATCGAATCTGCAACCATTGGTTCATCGAGGGTTGCATATTAATTCGATAACTATGTGATACATATAAATAGTGGCATCGCATATACCATTGGAGAACTCCTTCTCCAATGTACATCTCATACTCTGGCCAGAGATTCCACGCACTATTATTTCATCAGATCACATAGGATATCCACACCCGTAGGTGAGCGGTGAATCCCCGACTACAATGCACTGGCTCCTACATGTGTCGCAACTGTACCCAACCTCGCCACCTGATGACTCTCCTGGAGTCGGTAAACGAGTCAAAGCACAGCTCTAGCATATAGAGCCTCAGTGTTGTCCCGGGTCGTAAGGACTAATGGTGTACAATCATAACCACGAACTTATCCTCTCGATGAATGATAACCATTTGGAAAGTCCGAGGGAGGGTTGTTCGGTATAATCATCATATGACTACCAGTCTGTATGTTTGGACATCTCTATGCCCTTACCAAGAAACACAGTACACAACATCACAGATGCTAGTCTCGAGCTCAAGCGGCCTTTATCCCTGTTTTAGGCGGCTGAATCGACTAGGAACGAATTTAAAATATGCAGTGTTTACAAATGAGTTTCAACATCGAATTACGATTCATTTGTATTAAAGCATAATCAAGGACTTTATCTATGCTGTTTGCATGGGTATACAGATAAAGTATAACGAAACCATTCAAAGTTAAATTATATTAAAATAAAGATTGTTTATTACACTTGAGTCAATAAATTCTCTAGCCAACCGTTGGCTTGCAGGACATCTACTCTAATACTGTCTTGCTTGGAACTCTTCCAAGAGACAGCAGCACCATTGAGCATTAATATGAACCCAGAGGTTGACTTCGAGTCATCGATATCGCTTTGGCACAATTGTGGCATTCTCGATTAAGACATATTTTCCTAAGAAGGATGAACAAGCGAGTGGGAGTGGGCATGTTTGATATGTCTGATATTAATGCTCTCACAACTTGTGAATCCTGTCTAAAAGGAAAGATGACCAAGATTCCCTTTAAGGGCCACGTGGAGCGAGCCAAAGGGTTTTTTGATTTGATCCATACCGATGTGTGCGGTCCGCTTAGCATCACCACTAAGCATGGACATGCCTACTTCATCACCTTTACCGATGATTTTTCGAGGTATGGGTATGTGTATTTGATGAAATACAAGTCTGAAGCCTTTGAAAGGTTCAAAGAATTCAGATGTGAAGTAGAGAAGCAGTTGGGACGAAGCATCAAGACACTTCGATCGGATCGAGGTGGTGAGTACTTGAGTGCCGAGTTCCAAGAGTATCTTAGGGAGAATTGGATTCTCTCGCAGTGGACTCCGCCCGCTACACCACAGTTGAATAGTATTTCGGAGCACGTAACCGGACTTTGATGGACATGGTTCGATCTATGATGGGGTTCACGGAGTTGCCGCCATCCTTTTGGGGATATGCGCTTGAGACAGCGGCACTGTTGTTGAACATTGTCCATTCAAAGGCAGTTGATAAGACACCATATGAGATATGGATGGGTAAGCCTCCCAAATATTCTTATCTTAGAATATGGGGGTGCCCTGCTTATGTGAAGCAGGTAGTTGGAGATAAATTGGATAGTCGATCCATTTTATGTTACTTTGTGGGATATCTAAAGAATTCGGTTTGATACTACTTCTATCATCCCCAAGAAACAAAAGTGTTTGTTTCTAGGAATGCAACCTTTTTGGAAAAGGAATTTCTATTGGATAGAAAATGGGAGATGATAGAACTCGAAGAGGTTCGAGAGACACCCACAATTATAGAACCCACAACCGAAGAGCCAAGAGAGGAGATACAAGCTCCTAGAAGATACGAGAGAGTCTCGAGACCACCTATGAGGTATGGTCTGCTTCTTGAAGAAGGGCCATGATGAGCCTAACCTTAAATGTGATCCAAGGACCTTCAAGGAAGCGTTATTTGATGCCGATTCATCCAAATGGCTTGAAGCTATGGAATCTGAGATGAATTCCATGCATTCGAACCAAGTGTGGAATCTTGTGGATCCACCTGAGGGAACGGTTCCCATAGGAACTTGGGGCGGATGGGAAGGTATTGACCTTCAAGGTGCGATTGGTGGCAAAAGGATAAACTCAAAGACAAGGAGTTGACTTTGAGGAAACCTTTTCTCCAGTTGCAATGTTCAAGTCTATAAGGATATTGCTAGCCATAGCTGCATGGTATGACTGTGAGATATGACAGATGGATGTCAAGACAACATTTCTTAATGGGGATATTAAGAAAGAAATTTACATGTCTCAACCTGAAGGGTTTACATCTATCGGAAGTGAGCATATGGTATGCAAACTTCAGAGATCTATTTATGGTCTAAAGCAGGCATCTAGGAGTTGGAACCTCAGATTCGACAGTACAATCAAAGAGTTTGGTTTTACTAAGAATCCTGAGGAACCCTGTGTGTATAAGAAAGTCAGTGGGAGTATTGTGACATTCCTTGTACTTTATGTTGATGACATTCTACTCATTGGGAATGATGTAGGGATGTTGCAATCAACTAAGATATGGTTAGTGAGTAAGTTCTCGATGCAGGACTTGGGTGAAGCATCTTTTATATTGGGAATACAGATCTATAGAGATAGATCAAGAAGATTGCTTGGTCTCACCCAGTCCACATACATTGATACCATCGTGAAGCGGTTCTCGATGGATGAGTCCAAGAGAGGACATCTACCAATGTGTCATGGCGTGTCCCTATCCAAGTCTATGTCTCCCAAGACTGATGCAGAGATAGTGGCGATGACATGCATTCCGTATGCTTCTACAATTGGTAGCATCATGTATGGGATGATATCTACACGTCCTGACATGGCTTTTGCACTAAGTGTAGTGAGTAGATATCAATCGAACCCTGGTCTTCCACGTTAAAAAGCTGTGAAAGACAACCTCAAGTATTTGAGAAGGACCAATAAGTTGTTCTTGGTCTAAGGGGTGGAGAACTGAAATTGGAAGGCTATACCGACTCTAGCTTCCAAAGCGATATCGATGACTCGAAGTCAACCTCTGGGTTCGTATTCATGCTCAATGGTGCTGCTGTCTCTTGGAAGTGTTCCAAGCAAGATAGTACAGCGGATTCCACCACTGAGGCCGAATATATTGCTGCATCAGATGCAGCAAAGGAGGTTGTTTGGATAAAGAATTTCGTCCAAGAGTTGGACGTCATTCCTAATAGAGTTGCTCCAGTCCCAGTGTTGTGTGACAAAACGGGAGCTATAGCTCGAGCAAAGGAGCCAAGGTCTCATCAGAAGTCCAAACATGTATTGAGAAAGTACCACATCCTCCGAGAGATCGTGGAAAGAGGAGATGTCTCGATTGACAAAGTCCGCTTCGCAGATAATGTTGCTGATCCACTAACTAAGCCTTTACCTGGACCATTATTCGAGTAGCATCGCGAATTGATGGGTTTGAAGCATATGGGTAATTGGCTCTAGTGCAAGTGGGAGATTGTTAGAGTAGGTGCCCGTCGAGCCAAGTGTTGGCCGAGTGTTCACAATGAAACTCTATGTATAAACAATATTTATTTTAATAATATTTGAAATTATTATCGGCACATCTTTATCTGAATACCCATGCTAGTTGCATAGATAAAGCCCTTGAATATACAAATAGTAGAAAGAATATGAGATGCTCATATGATGAGTATCATGAAACTCATATTTGGAATACTGTATATTCTAAACAGTTCCTAGTCGATTCAGCCGCCACTAAGAAGGATATAGGCCGCTCGAGTTCGAGACTAGTATCTGCGATGTGAGTACCATGTTTCATTGATAGGGGACATTGTGATGTCCGAGCATGCAGATAGGTGCTCCTGGTAGAGTGCACTGAACAACCCTCCATAAAGGACTTTTCAAGTGGTTCTCACTTATCGAGTGGAAAAGTCCTAGTTTATGGTTGTACACCATTAGTCCTTATGATCCGGGACAACATTGAGACTCTATGTGCTAGAATTACACTTTGACTTGTTTACCGACTCTCATGGGGTCATCAGGTCGCCAGGTTGGGTGTTCTGTCGAAACATATAGGAGTCGATGCATTGTAGTCGGGGATTCACCGCTTACCTTCGGGTATGGATTTCCTATGTGTTCTCATGTGTATGTAGGTTGAAATATCTGATCAGAGTATGGTGGTAATTATGAAAGGGGTTTCATAGATTACACCATCGATGAAACTACGACATGACACATAGTATCGATTCATTGTATACCAATGGTTGTCGAATCGGTCGGGATATATGAGTTGAAGGGACCGGACTATACGCTAACCATAATTGAATGGTTCTTGCAGGCACTATCATTTAATACCTAGGGAATCATGTAAGCGATGCTGCTAGGCGTTTAACATGATTGGTTGGGTACTATTAGACTTGAGTTATGACGTTCTTATTATCAAGGAGTTGATAAGTAAGAATGGAGCAATTGGGGTATGCTCGTATAAGGACATGTTTAGTCCGAATCACATGGAGATGTGAACCCACGGTAGTTGTATCAATGAACCATTGAGGGCCACACAAGTGCTAGCTTTCTAGATCCCGTTGAGAAGTTAAAATAGTTTAATGTGTTGAACGGCTTATAAAGGAGTTTATAAGCGTTAATAAAAATAAAAGTATGACTTCTATAATGAGAATATAACTTTTAATTTGAGGAAGTGTTCCTAAATTAAAAGTTGGCCAAACGAGTAATGTATTTGAAAATTGTGATTTTCATGAACATTATTATGGACTAAATTAAATTAATTCAAGTGTTGAATTAATTAAACACTAGTGGGCCTAGTAGAGTCTAAATAATTAAATTAATTCAAGTGTTGAATTAATTAAACATCATTGGACCTTGTAGAGCCCAATTAGAAATAATTATTAAACTAGTGGGCTTGAGTAAAATCAAGTAAACTTTAAATGGTCTCAAATGTGTTTGAGACATTTAAATAAAAGTCCATGGGCCTTGTAATTGTTACAAGCCCAAATAGAATGTGCATGGGGAGGTGAAGAGTTGGGGGACAACTTTTTCCATGTCCAAGGCATCGCATGCTTTTGGGACAACACCACACCTTTTTCACACTCCAAGAAACTCTCCCCTTCCCTCCCACACATGGATGGCCGAAATTTTTCATCTTTTCTCCTCCATTTTTCTTCAATTTTTGGTTGAGGAAAGCTTAGACTTCTCAATGAAAAATCCTCTTATTTTTCTAGGGCAAAATAAGAGGTGTTCTAGCTAGTTGGTGGCGGGCCTAATTTTGGAGCAAGGAGAGCTTGAAGATTGTCTTGCCATCAAGAGCTAAGGTGTTTACACCTTAGTTGGAGCCATAACATCAATCTTTGAGATTGATAGGTAAAGATTTCTAAACACCATATGTATGACGTCTTGGTGCTTTTGTATTTGATACACACCTTAGTAGAGGTGTTCAGTTTTCTCTTCTTGAAAATAAAATTTTGAACTTCCGTTGCGTATTCGGGCACCTAAAATCGATCCCTTTCAATCGCCGCTATATCTGCATCATTCTTTGGAGACATAGAATTGGATAGGGACATGCCATGACACATTAATAGATGTCCTCTCTTGGACTCATCCATCGAGGATCGCTTAATAATGGTATCAATGTATGTGGACTGGGTGAGATCAATCAATTTTCTCGATCTATCTCTATAGATCTGTATTCCCAATAAAAAAGATGCTTCGCCCAAGTCTTGCATCGAGAACTTACTCGCTAACCATATTTTAGTTGATTGCGACATCCCTACATTATTCCCAATGAGTAAAATGTTATCAACATAAAGCACCAAGAATGTCACAATACTCCCAATGACCTTCTTATACACACAGGGTTCCTCAGGATTTTTAGTAAAACCAAATATGATTGTACTGTCAAATATGAGGTTCCAACTCCTAGATGCCTGCTTTAGACCATTAATAGATCTCTGAAGTTTGCATACCATATGCTCACTTTCGACAGATGTAAACCCTTTAGGTTGAGACATGTAAATCTCTTCCTTAATATCCCATTAAGAAAGGCTGTCTTGACATCCATCTGCCATATCTCATAGTCATACCATGCAGCTATGGCCAGCAATATCCTTAGACTTGAACATTGCAACTGGAGAAAAGGTTTCCTCAAAGTCAGCTCCTTGTCTTTGAGTATATCATTTTGCTACCAATCGCGCCTTGAAGGTCAATACCTTTCCATTCGCCCCAAGTTTTCTTTTGTAAATCCATTTACACCCTATGGGAACAGTTCCCTCAGGTGGATCCACAAGATTCCACACTTGGTTTGAATGCATGGAATTCATCTCAAATTTCATTGCTTCAAGACACTTGGATGAATCGGCATTAGATAACGCTTCCTTGAAGGTTAATGGATCACATCCATGGTTAGGCTCATCATGGCCCTCTTCAAGAAGCAGACCATACCTCATAGGTTATCTCGAGACTCTCTCGGATCTTCTAGGAGCTAGTATCTCCTCTCTTGGATCTTCGGGTGTGGGTTCTTCAATTGTGGGTGTCTCTCGAACCTCTTCGAGTTCTATCATCTCCCCTTTTCTATCCAATTGAAATTCTTTTTCCAAAAATGTTGCATTCCTAGAAACAAACAACTTTGCTTCTTGGGGATGATAGAAATAATATCCAACTTAATTCCTTGGATATCCCACAAAGTAATATAAAATGGATCGACTATCCAATTTATCTCCTAGTGTCTGCTTCACATAAGCAGGGCATCCCCATAATCTAAGATAAGAATATTTGGGAGGCTTACCCATCCATATCTCATATGGTGTCTTATCAACTGCCTTTGAATGGACATTGTACAACAACAGTGCCGCTGTCTCAAACGTATATACCCAAAAGGATAGTGGAAACTCCGTGAACTCCATCATAGACCGAACCATGTCCATCAAAGTCCGGTTATGACACTCTGAAACACCATTCAACTGTGGTGTAGCAGGCGGAGTCCACTGCGAGAGAATCTCATTCTCCTATTATACTCTTGGAACTCGACACTCAAGTACTCACTACCTCGATCCGATCGAAGTGACTTGATGCTTTGTCCCAACTGTTTTCTACTTCACTTCTGAATTCTTTGAACCTTTCAAAAGCTTCAGATTTGTATTTCATCAAATTCACATAGCCGTACCTTGAAAAGTCATCGGTAAAGGTGATGAAATAGGCATGTCCATGCTTAGTAGTGATGCTAAGCGCACCGCACACATCGGTATGGATAAAATCCAATAACCCTTTGGCTCGCTCAACATGGCCCTTCAAGGGAAATTTGGTCATCTTTCCTTTCAGACAGGATTCACAAGTTGCGAGAGAATTAATATCAGACATATCAAACATGCCTACTCCCACTAGCTTGTTTATCCTTCTTAGGGAAATATGTTCTAATCGAGCATGCCATAATTGTGCCAAATTTAGAGTATCTTGTTTTCGCTTATTTGTTGTTGTTATTGTTTGGACATTGTTTAGTGGCATATCTTTCAATTTTAAGTTATAGAGATCATTTTCAAGTTCTCCAGTACCAATTAAACATTTATTCTTGTAAATGTTGCAAACACCTTTGCTAAATAAACAATAATATCCATCTTTATCAAGCATAGAAATGGAAACAATGTTTTTCACCAAATCAGGTACAAACAAAACATCTCTTAAAATCAACTTAAAATCATTGTTCAACAATAAGTAAACATCTCCTACGGCCTTGGCAGCAACTCTTGCTCCATTGCCCATCCTCAAGAAGGTCTCACCTTCCCTTAGTCTCCTACTTCTTCCCATCACCTGCAAAGAATTACATAGATATGAGCCACAGCCGGTATCCAATACCCATGAAGTAGAGTTAATTGAAATGTTTACTTCAATATAGAACATACCATTTCCAGAACCCTTCTGGACAAGATATTATCTACAGTTACGCCTCCAATGTCCAGGCTTCTTGCAGTGATGACATATATCAGCAGTCTTGTCAGCCTTAACTGGTGTGGCTGCCACAACGGGATTCAAAGCTTAAAGAACCGGCTTCTCTTTCTTGATAGTGGAATCAAAGGTAACAAGCATATTCACCAACTCCTCAAGGGTAGGCTCCAGCTTGTTCATGTTGAAATTCACCACAAAAGAATCAAATGAGCTAGGCAGCGACAAGAGCAACACGTCTGTGGTCAACTCTGATGGCAGCATGAGATCCATGCCAACAAGCTTATCCACGAGCCCAATCAACTTTAGGCCATTCTCATGGACCGATGCCCCATCTCCCATGCGCAAAGTTATTAGATCCTTGACGGTAGCATGCCTAAGAGGTCGTGTTTGCTCACCAAAGAGCTCCTTGAGATGCAAATGAATGTCAGCAGTACTCTTTGTATCCTCGAAACGCCTCTTCAGCTCATCATTCATAGATGCCTGCATATAACACTTGGCCTTCAAGTCATGGTCACACCATTCCTTGTAAGTCTGCATTTTTAGGTTTCTTAGCCAATTGAGGTAATTAAGTCCGGTTAATATGTGTTTGTCGAGTATTGCAGATAGGGGATTGCGAATCGAAGACATTGTCACAATTGTACTGAAAAGTAAAACAGATAAATGTTAATGACTATTTTAAAATATTTAGTAAGATATAAAGTATGGGAATTTACCTCATAAATTTTTTCTCCCACTGTTTTGACATTTTTCACTACCCTATAGTGAAAACGGGAAACTCTTTTCCTCAGTAGGTACGTAAAGTCCAATTAGCAAATTATGATCCCGAATAATATCAGCCAATCATAATTCCTAAAAGATAGTTTTCAGATTGCATCTCCATGCAACCCTTTACGTAAACTTTTGTCTCATGTTTGATTAGGACCCAATAATATGACGTCGTTCATCTTTACATGTCAAGCCTTACCCATCGATATTGAACCTTAATGGACGGTCGCCATGAGTTCCCTCAATAATATGAGCCGAAATCATGAGAGTTCCACCTAGTTCACATCACCATGTCAATAGATGTCACAGCTTTCCGGTGTCTAGGGCTCCCCAATAATATGAGCCGAGCACCGTGCACGGGTAGTGTTCATCATGCACCCATTGTCGATGGAAGACATGAAAATTATAAACATCTTTATAATTCCCTTTTTCGGGCTTGATATTAATTTTGAATCTTATTCAAAATGAGAGTTTTTAATTTTGAAATATCTCATCATTAATTTTGTTTAAAAGCTCGTTTGCCAGATTCGTGCAACTTTGTTATTATGATAATAATAACACACATACTCATTATTTATAACATATCATGCATATATTATAAACAGTAAATAAAATAAGGATGATCAATCGCCCCAAAAACTAATGGCCCGAGCCAAACACGGGCCTAGATCCAATCCTAGGGAAATGTATGGGATGCAAATGAAACTTTTACATAAGCCTCCAATATTTACATGTCTTCGATCTTCATAATCATCAAGGCCACCATCTTCCAATCTTGATCATCCACTATATTAATATTTACAAATAAATATTCATGGCAAATAGATATACATCTCATGGGGTGATAACGGGCCCTAAACCAAGCCCACTTATAAATTGATAATTATTACAATCATTGGGCTTGAGCATACACCTAGCAAATTGGGCTTGGGCTTTTGATCATCCTTCATGCATAATATCACATATCATACACCATCAATTAATTATTACAATAATCAATTGATCCAATATTATATATCTTGATCCAATCACTAACCGTCACGATTATAAACTAAATCAACAAAGTAAACAAACTCCTTTGTCTAATTTCTAATTAATTAATCTATAACTAAATTTATTGTAAATCATAATTTACTATAAATAATTAAAATCCAACTTCAATTATTAATTTTATGAGAAAATATATACAAATTTTGTGGATTTAAACTTAAGGGCCCAAAAAGTCATTTTTCACCAAAAATATTTTGATCCATTTAAATTTCACAAATTATGTTAGCCATCTAATGACCCAACAAATAAAGGCCCATGACACTTTGATATTCCAAAACACTTTTGGAAATCCTAGTCGTCATCGCCGTCGTCGAAGATCCGTCGCCGGATTCCAGCCAACATGCACAATATTTTTTTATTTTAAAAGAGGGGCGGTTCGGGGAGCCTCTTGGGCTACCCTTGTTGCCCGTTTCGGGCAGCCCTTTGGGCAGCTCGAAATGGGCAGCAACTTGCTGCCCAAAAACGTCCCTTGTGATGACCTTTATTCGATGCAAAAATTTAACTCATGCGGTAAGAAATGGTTCTCAGTATAATCTGATGTATTTGCTGCACTAAAATTGTAACCATAGCTCATGATACCACTTGAAAGAGGATCGGTTACGGTGCCTGGTTGCACAACGGAAGTTTTGAAAATTGTTTTTCAACAAGAAAACAAAATCGAGCACCACAAGATGTGTAGCAAATAACAAAACAAACATGTCATACATAGAGTGTTTAAAATGTACCTATCAATCACAAGGATTGATTATTGGCTCCAACCAAGTTGTAAACAATTTGGCTCTTGAATGGTTGACCCTCTACAAGCTTTTCTCGCTCTTGGACTCATTTCTTAAAATTAGGTCCACCACCGACAAGCTAAATCCACCTTACACTTGCACTAGAAAATGTAAGATATTTTTCTTGAGAAGGGTGTGCTATCCTCAACAATTAAAGAAGCAAAAATATGAAGGGAATTCAAGAAAATTTTGGCCCATTGCATGTTGGAGGAGAGAAGGGAAGACTTTTCTTGGTTGTGGAAAAAGTTAAAGTGTAAAGTTGCATTTGCATGCCATGCTATTAACTCAAAAGTTGCCTCCAACCCTTCATCTTCCAAGCATGCAATTTGTTTGGGCTTGTAACAATTACAAGGCCCATGGACTTTTATTTAAATATCTCAAACACATTTGAGACCATTTAAACTTTACTTGATTTTACTCAAGTCCACTAGTTTAATAATTATTTCTAATTGGGCTCTACAAGGCCCAATGTTATTTAATTAATTCAACACTTGAATTAATTTAATTATTTGGACTCTACTAGGTCCACTAGTGTTTAATTAATTCAACACTTGAATTAATTTAATTTAGTCCATAATAATTTTTATGAAAATCACAATTTTCAAATACATTATTTATTTGGTCAACATTTATTTTAGGAACACTTCAACAAATTAAAAGTTACATTTCCCTTATAGAAGTCGTACTTTTAATTTTTCTTGCGCTTATAAACTCTTTTATAAGCCTTTCAACACATTGAACTATTTTTCTTCTCAACGGGATCTAGAAAGTTAGCACTTGTGTGACCCTCAATGGTTCATTGATACAACTAGTAATGAGTTCACATCACTATGTGATTCGGAACTAAACATGTCCTTATATGAGCATACCCCAGTTTCTCCATTCTTACTTATCAACTTGTTGATAATAAGAACGTCAGAACTCAAGTCTGATAATACCCAACCAATCATGTTAAACGCCTAGCAGCATCGCTTACATGATTCCTAGGTATCAAATGATAGTGCCTGCAAGAACCATTCAATTATGGTTAGCGTACAGTATGGTCCCTTCAACTCCTATATCCCGACCGATTCGACAACTATTGGTATATCGATAGCTGTCAAAGAATCGATACTATGTGTCATGTCGTAGTTGCATCGATGGTGTAATCTATGAAACCCCTTTCATAATTACCACAATACTCTGATCAGAGATTTCATACTACATATACGTGAGATCACATAGGATATCCATACCCGAAGGTAAGCGGTGAATCCCAGACTACAATGCATCGACTCCTATATGTTTCGACAAAACACCCAACCTTGCCACCTGATGACCTCATATGAGTCGGTAAACAAGTCAAAGTGCAATGCTAGTTTATATAATCTCAATGTTGTCCCGGGTCATAAGGACTAATGGTGTACAACCATAAACTAGGACGTTTCCACTCGATAAATATGAACCACTTGGAAAGTCCATTATGGAGGGTTCTTCAGTGCACTCTACAAGGAGCACCTATCTACATGCTCAGAAATCACAATGTGCCCTACCAATAAAACATGGTATTCACATCGGAAATACTAGTCTCAAACTCAAGTGGCATTTATCCTTCTTAGCGGCGGCTGAATCGACTATGAATTGTTTAGAATATACAGTATTACAAATACGATTTTCATGATACTCATAACATGAGCATCTCATATTCTTTCTACTATTTGAATATTCAAGTACTTTATCTATGCAACAAGCATGGGTATACAGATAAAGATGTGCCATAACAATAATTTTAAATATTATTAAAATAAAGATTGTTTATACATAGAGTTTCAACATGAACCCTCGGCCAACACTTGGCTCGACCGGCACCTACTCTAACATGCTAAATATCTTGTGACCAACTATGAACGAGTTTGGAAGTCGGTGAACGTGGCCGGTGACCTCTACACCCCGGTAAAGCATGATCGGGTTTAGATCATGATTGAGAAGCGATAAAGCATGACCAGAGACCAATCCACTCGGTAAAGCATGACCGGGGATCTCATGTATGTGGTAGGGGATTTTCCTTTCCAGGCTAGTACTGTGGTTTAGTCTGATCAGGCGCAATTATGTATGGGTCACTTGCTTTGAAACATATCTCTAGGCAAAATGATGATGTTATGCATGTTCGAGTATGTATGATGCAAGTGTTTTTATGAAAAATTTTACGATTATAACACGTCTATGTTTATGTTATTACGTTCAAGTTTCAAGTATGTATGCTCTACTTTAAAGATGACTGTGATTTTATTATGAAATATTTGTTATCTCCAGTTTAAACATGTTGAGTCTTTAGACTCACTAGACTTGATCGATGTAGGTGAAGACGAGTGTAGACGAGCGGCGGGGATCAGTGAGCCAACTCTGTCTGTGCAGGAGGCTAAACCCGAGGACCGCCCATGTTTTTAAGAATATTTTTATGCACGTTGTTTCAAATACTTTGATTTTCATGAAGTGTTTTACGATGTTTAAACAAGTGCTTTTGCAAACATTGGTCGTGGTTGTTTTATTGCAAATATTTTAGACGAACAAATGATTCTCATTGTAATTTGAATGATTACTATTTATTTAAGAAAATATTTATTTTTCCTCAAATTTTAAGTATTTTTAAAAGTACGTTACAGTTGGTATCAGAGCGGTGTTCTTGTAATGAGTTATGACTACTGCTAGTTGCGAGAAGCTCACGATGTCATACCTCAAGTCTGTAAGTTTTAAAGTTTTAAATTATTTCATACAGTAAGCATCAAGTCATTATTTCAGCAAGTACATGTTTAAATTCAAATTACGTGCATATTTTGATATTGATATGATGTTCATGCATATTGGGTTTACGTGTTGGGGAAATTTTGAAACAACATGCCTCCCAAATGTATGGTTGCACGTGGAGTAGGTGAAGAGGACAGAGAAGCTCAGGATGGGGAGAGGGTCACTCATCCTCGTTGTAACACCCTTACCCTATGACATTAAACTATAAATGAAATAATGCGGAAGCCTTATAAAAGATTTGGAGAAAAATAATAGTTAATAAAATTTTGGCAAAGTTTACCCATAAATATAAACTTACCAAATATTCCCAAGCAAACAAAATAAATATTACCACAATCAATCTTTCCAAAATACACCTATATTTTCAAAACTTCCACCAAACACATAGATCCCATCTCCATAAATACCAAGTGTTTGACAAAAGTTAAGACATAATTTTCTTGTTCAAAACATGAACCAAGGTACAATACTCAAAACAATTTTATAATTGCCACATTTTATCAAAACATCAATCTCCAAGCTTTGGCACACGCACCTTCCATACCTCGACACTTCTATCGCTATTCCTTTTTATCTGCATCACATGACATAACTGAAATGAGTTTACAAAACTCAGTAAGTGAAACTTTTAATAACAATTACATATACAATAGTGTAAAGGAAGGAATCATTACAATTGAACCATAGGAAATGCCAACGTTCAATGGAATATAGATAACAATTATAAGATGGCATTCTATCAACTATTTCTCTCATTTTCCTTGTATGGCATTGATAAGTCATCCGTCGATGGTATACATGTACATTTCAGTCAAAATCAGTCACTGTACATGTTAAATGTTGATCAACTTCCGTTATGTGGGTTTAGAAGTGCTAGAAGCACCACCACTACCATATAACTATGAAGCCATAAAAAGAACCATTGAATCATTTTATCAAACATGTGATGTGCAAGAATTAGAACTAGCTCCTTTCTTAGCAATTGGCATCAAAACTCCTTTCATTTTCTTTCAATCAATGAACCATTACATAGCAAGTATATAATCAATGGATTAAAGGAGCTAGGAACAATAACAACATCATACATCATATATATAGGCCATGAGATGCATTCAAGGAAAAAGCCCACTTACAACTAATAGAACTTGTTGTGATAGTTTCTTGTAGTTGATCCTACAACACAAGATCAAGATTATACCATTAACTTCACATCTTCAACCTATAAACTATCATTCAAGCCTAAACTACCATTCCCTTCACTTCAACCAAATACCCAAAAGATAAGTTTCCTTACCTTGGTTACTTGATCTTGAGGATATGAAGATCACACCTCCAACATGAAGATCCAAACCTTGGAAAGAAAGGAATTAAGAGAAAAATGAAGAACCCTAGCTCCCCAAGTTGATGGATGCAAGAGGAGTAAGTGAAATGGCTAACTTATTGGCTTAGAAATTCATAAAAATATTTTTTCTATGCCATAGACACGGACCCCGTGCCCCCCTCCGTGTATAGGTCCGTGTACACACTGTAAATTACAAATTGCATTTGGCAAGACCCGGACCTCGTGCCCGGGTCCGTGTACCCACTGTCCAAGGGCCAAAACCGCACTTTTTCTTCCGAATTAGCCAAAGTGTAAACATGAGAGTTGTAGCCCTATGTCTTTTCTTGAATCTCCTACTGGTTTCAGGTTATTTGGAGGTCGAAGTAAAAAGTTATGCCCATTCTACCAACATGTGTCAGTGCAGGAACTGCGATATACATAATACACTTCGGGCCACTTTTGACTCATCTTTCTCAACTATTTGAACAAAACTCAAAACATGAAAGTTGTAGCCTTGACCTTAGCTTTCTTATGCAATTGGCCACGTCATTTGGATCAATATCCCATTCATTATGCTAAAAACCGTAACAAATACTAAAATTTTCATACCGTTTCTGCACCCCAATTACCTATTTGGCTCAAACCATCCAAACCATCAATCCAACTCCCAACATTATACCTTCACAACAATAACAACTCCTCAAATACACAACCATCTACTTAACCATACCAAAACCATAGCAGTAAATAACTATGAATACAATGCAATAACCATATTGATTCTATAACATGAAATACCAACCCTTCCATCAACTATACTCATAAACCATAACAATAACCATGATCAATAATAACTTAACCATATATCCATAACACCAAACCATAGAATAACATCATTGACAATATAAGGATAAAAGGTTGGGATGTTACACTCGTCCACCCCCAGACATGCAGGCTCAGATGCTTTGAGGGATATCCCAGTTCTTCGCACAGTTTGCGGGGAACAATACTGCAGTGGATACATGGGCGAGGTCCAGACCATAAGCTGTTTATGAGAGGTTCAGGAGGATGGACCAGAAGTAGTTCTCGGGGACAACGGACCCGATGATAGCTGAAGGATGGATTAATTCCATCAAGGTAATCTTTGCGTTTATTGAGCTGCAGGATGCAGACAGGGTTAGGTGCGCCACATTTTTACTGACAGGAGACGCCAGACTGTGGTGGGAGAGCGCGTCTGTGTCGGTGAATCTGCAGACTCTGTCATGGGATGGCTTTAATGAGGTCTTTTACTCCAAGTACTTCACTGAGGAAGTATGATCCACACTGACTAGGAAGTTTATGACGCTGCGTCAGGGAGACAGCAGCGTAGCTGATGTCCTGAGGAAGTTCGAGAGAGGGAGTCACTTCGTGCCCCTAATTGCTAACGATGCCCGGGAGAAGTTAATGCATTTTATGGATGGTTTGCGGCCGATCTTGCGTCGTGATGTAAGGGTTGCTGGTCCGACTACCTTTGTCGTTGCCGTATCTAGAGCCTTGTCGGCCGACCAGGACCAGAGAGACATAGAGGTCGATAGAAAGGGCAAGAGTCCCTACCAGGCACCTCAGCAGCAGCAACAGCAGCGACCCTAGTTCAAGAGGCCTTTCCAAGGACAACAGGGGAAAATTCCATTTCAGGACCGCCGAAAGTCAAGGGTCCTATCCCGCAGCAGAAGGCTCCACAGAAGCCTGGTGAGTACCCGGTATGCCCAAAATGCCACCGCCAGCATCCAGAACAGTGCTTACAGGGATCGAGAAAGTGATTCAAATGTGGAGCCAGCGATCATATGTTGAAGGAATTCCCACAGTGGAGGCAGCCGACTCAGGGTAGGGTGTTCGCCATGCAGGCAGAGGAGGCGAACCTAGACACGATCTTGTTGAGTGGTAACTCATTTAATTCAACACCACATTACTTTTGCTATGCAAGTTTCAAATTTTATTTAAGATTATTAGTGTGCTAGTTAGTATTTTTGGTGACTTGTGTAGAGAATTTTTCTACTATGCTTGAGGTTAAGATTAGAATTTTAGGATATATGTTTGTGTGATATGATAACGTCTTTCTGGAAATATTTTCATAGAGAGGGTAGCCACGAAGGTCTTGATAGATTCTGGGGCTACTCACTTTTTTATTTCGGAGACGTTCGCAAATCATTTGGACGTCAAGTCTATTAGACTCGACGTTAACTATTCAGTTATAGTCCCATCAGGGGAAGAATTAACAACTACTAGCATGGTCAGAGACATCGATCTCGAACTGCAAGGCCACCTAGTGTATGCCGATCTGATCGTGTTGCCAATGCCATAATTTGATATCATCTTGGGAATGGACTGGTTGGTGAAGAACATAGTTCTTATTGACTTTCAGAAAAGGTCAGTGTTGGTAAGACCATTGGGCATGGAGCATTTTCTTTTTGAGCCAGATAGATGGAGAAGTTTCCCTCGCATGATATCTTGCATGCAGGCACATAGACTTATTCACAAGGGGTGTTAGGATTTCTTGGCCAGCATCATTTATGCACCTGACATAACCATTCTGTCGATATCTGATGTACCAGCAATCAGAGATTTTGCTGAAGTCTTTCTAGATGACGTCACAGGCCTTCCACCAGAGAGAGAGAGGTGGAGTTTTCCATTGACCTTGTGCCAGGCACCGTACCGTTTAGCTCCAGCTGAGATGTTAGAGTTCAAGCAGCAGATTCAGGAGCTCCTAGACAAGGAATTCATCCGCGCTAGTTTCTCACCATGGGGCGCACCAGGGCACTTTGTGAAGAAGAAAGATGGGAGCATGAAGTTGTGTATCGATTACCGAGAGTTGAACAAGGTAACGATCAAGAATAAATACCCACTTCCAAGGATCGAGGACTTGTTTGATCACTTGCAGGGAGCTACAGTGTTCTCTAAGATAGATCTTCGATCAGGGTACCATCAGCTGAAGGTAAAGGACGCAGATGTTCATAAGACAGCCTTCAGAACCAGGTATGGGTATTACGAGTTCTTAGTGATGCCGTTTGGATTGACGAACGCTCCAGCGATATTTATGGACCTCATGAATCGAGTATTTCAGCCCTACCTAGATCAGTTTGTCATAGTGTTCATTGATGACATTCTCATCTACTCGAAGAGCCATGAGAAGCACATTCAGCATTTGGGTACAGTTTTGCAGGTCTTGCATAGTCGCAAGTTGTTTGCAAAATTTAGTAAATGTGAATTCTGGTTGGAGAAACTAGCATTTTTGAGTCATATAATATCTAGCAGTGGTATCAAGGTGGATCCAGCTAAGGTGGCCGCTGTTAAGGAATCGGTTGAGCCGAATAATGCTTCATAGATCCGCAGTTTTCTATGCCTTGCAGGCTACTACAGGAAATTCATTCAGGGATTTTTTTCTATAGCAGAGCCACTCACCTCATTGACTAAAAAGAATGCTAAATTTGTTTGGAGTGATGAATGTCAGAAGAGCATTGATACTTTGAAACAATCACTTATCACAACACCAGTGTTAGCCATGCCAGCAGAGCAAGGCAATTTTGTGCTATACCCCGATGCTTCTAAGCTCAGCTTGGGCGCAGTTTTGATCCAGCATGGTCGGGTTATGGCTTATGCCTTCAGACAGTTGAAGGTGCATGAGAAGAATTATCCGACTCATAATCTCGAGTTATCTGCCGTTGTCTTTGCGTTGAAGATATGGAGACATTATTTTTACGGAGAGAAATGCCAGATATTTATTGATCACAAGAGTCTCAAGTATTTCTTCACGCAGAAAGAGCTGAGAATGAGACAAAGACGGTGGTTAGAGTTAGTGTAAGACTACGATTGTGAAATTAGCTACCATCCAGGAAAAGCTAATGTCATGGCAGATGTCTTGAGCAGAAAAGTTGCAGTCATAGCACAGTTGTCAGTGCAGAGATCTCTTCAGTCAGAGATTCAGAGTTTTGGTTTAGAGGTTTATTTCAAGGGCAATGCAACTAAGTTGTCTAATCTGACAGTCCAATCTTCCTTGTTTGATCGAATCCGTAGAGGTCAAGCTTTAGATGAGCAGTTACAGAAACGGAGACTGAAGGATGAAGCCAATGGCAGTGTTCTCTACACAGTTTCTGATGGCATTGTGAGATACAGAGGAAGGATGTGGGTGCCTAATGTTGATTCGGTCAGAGAAGATATTCTGACTGAGGCACATACATTTCCGTACTCCATCCACCTAGGAGGTACTTAGATGTACAAGGATTTACAAATTTTGTATTGGTGGTCAGGTATGAAGCGGGGCATCGATCGATTTGTGTCTGAATGCCTCACTTGTCAGCAAGTGAAAGCAGAACATTAGAGGCTAGCAGGAATGCTTAAGCCGCTCCCTATCCTCGAGTGGAATGGGAGAATGTCACCCTGGACTTCGTTGTTGGGTTGCCGAGGTCAGTCAGGGTATTCAATGCCATTTGGGTTATAGTGGATCGACTTACTAAGTCAGCGCATTTCTTACCGGTGAAGACAACTTTCTCCATGACGCAGTATGCGGAGCTCTACATCAGAGAGATAGTTCGATTGCACGGGATCCCATTTTCTATTGTGTCCGACAGGGATCCGAGGTTCACATCGTCCTTTTGGAAGAGTTTATATGCAGCCATGGGGACGAAGTTGCTATTCAATACTGAATTTCACCATCAGACAGATGGCCAGTCTGAGTGAGTGATTCAGAATTTGGAGGACTTGTTGAGAGCTTGTGTCATCGACTTCCACGGGAATTGGGAATCAAAGCTACCTCTAGTGGACTTTACCTACAACAATAGCTTCCAACCGTCTATAGGTATGGCGCCCTACGAGGCATTGTATTGGAGGAAGTGCAGATCGCCGATTCATTGGGATGAAATCGGTGAGAGATCAAAACTTGGTCCAGAGATTTTTCAGCAGACTTCGGTTGTGGTGGTCAAGATACGAGACAGGATGAAGACCGCCCAGAGTCGCCAGAAGAGTTATGTGGACAAGAGAAGGAGGGATCTTGAGTTTGCCATAGGTGATCACTTTTTCGTGAAGATAGCACCTATGAAGGGTGTTATGAGGTTTGGAAAGAGAAGCAAGCTCAGTCCGAGGTTTATTGGACCGTTCGAGATTCTTGACAGAGTTGGGACACTAGCTTATCGTGTAGCCTTACCGCTGAATCTTGCCATTGTACATAGTGTGTCCCACATCTCGATGCTGAGGAAGTAACTAGCGAATTCTTCGCATTTTTTGAGCTTTGAGCCATTGCAGTTGGCTTCAGATCTGTCGTATGAGGAAAGACCTGTCCAAATCTTAGACAGACATGAGCAGAGACTTCGGAACAAAGTGACCAAGTTGGTCAAGATCCGGTGGCTGAATCAATCAATAGAGGAGGCCACTTGGGAGGCCGAGGCAGATATGAGAAACCGCTACCCAGAGTTGTTTGGTAAGAATTAATTTCGAGGACGAAATTTATTTAAATAGGGGAGGAACTGTAGAGCTCAAATTTAGTACACGCAAAACCAATGCATTTATTTAAATTGTTAAATTATCTAAGTTTAAATTGAAATTAATGATGCATTATTTGTGAAATTGCATTATTTTAAATTATTTATGTTTATGTGATGCACGTTAAATTGTTTTAATGAGTTTCATGTTTCAGGCGATTATTCGACGCAGGATCGAGGAAAAGAGTCCGGTGACGATTTTGGCAATTTTAAAATGTGGTATTTTATTTTAAGTAGGATTGAGGCATTTTAAATGATTTATTTAGTTTATCATTTTTAAAGGCTAATTGAATTATTAGGTGATTTTATGACTTTAAAATTTTAAAGATTTTTTACTTATGCATTTTATTTTAAATTAGGGGATTTCGTTAAAGATTAGTAAGGATTAGTATTTTAATTAGCATTTATAATTCCTAATTAAGCAATCTTTCCCCCTAATTATATTAAAACACACACACACACACACACACACACTTTAACACACACTCACACATGACACACACACACATTTTTCCTTCACTTTCATTTCAATTTTTTGAGAGCAAAACCTAGGGTTTTAAGAACCAAAAGCAGCCGCCCCTCCCTCTCCAATTTTAAAGCAAGTTATCGTCACTTTTTCTTGAGAAAATCATGCCACGTTCGTCCCGCATCAACCCTCGCATCCTTCCCGCTTAGGTGTCGTCGTTTCGGTAACTTAAAAATATCAAAGTCATGTATATTCTTTTGTTTATGCATCGACCTCGTCAAATTATATGTTTTATGTTTATTATGTGTAAAATTTCATGTATGTTGTACAATGTTTGAGAAAAAATTGGTTGGATCAAATTTTGAAACGATTTTTGATCTGGAAACCCGAATTCTGCTATCATTTTGATTTCTCCGAAAATTAGGTCGACTCTTTGGGAACACTTTCAACTTATAAAACGTAGTACTTTTTGATTTCTTCGATTTGACAGTAAATTCGTAATTTTTGGACAAGAAATGAGTTAGTTATGATCGTTTTTGTGGGACTGCTCAAACTGTAATTTTCTGAAATGCGTTCTTGACGTGTTCTTGAAGTTTATTTGTTGCAGGATTTTTTAGGGACTGTTGGGTGATCCCTGCTGCGTTCAAGTTTTGTGAGTATGATGTTGGGATGATTTTCGGTGCTTCATTTCGTGTGGATAGGCACTTGGTTGCATTAGAAGTTGTAGGAAGCATTTTTGTGTCAAAATAGCCTGTTCAGGGTTTGAGTTGCGTTGTATGATGTGTATCATTGTTTGAGGCGTCCTAGGAGTTTGAAGCATTGCCATAGCATCCTAGGATTGGTCTCGAGGTGTTGGTTCATGGTCCGCACGATCGAGTTAGGAGGATTAAGCCAAAAGTTTAGCGTTTTCCGTTGGGTACCATTTTTCAGAGTCTACACGGACCCGTATCCGGACCCTGAAACGGGGTCTGTGCCCTTGTTTCTTTCGGAGTGTGAAATTCCAGAGTCTACACGGATCCGGAGCCGGACCCTGACACGGGATCCATGCCTTTGTTAAATCCGTAGGTTAAGTTTGCAGAAGCTACACGACCCAGACCCGGATGTGTACACGGCGTTCGTTTCCTCCATGTTTGGGAAAACATAGGGATTGTTTTGGGGTTTGTCATTTTTGGGTGTGAGCATGATTAATACGTCTAAGTTATGAAGGATAAGTGCTTGAACTCATATTAGTATGTGCAGCAGTGGCCCCAAGCGAGATCCAACGAACTCTTCAACGCCATGTAAGTATGTTCGACGTGCAAAAGAAAATATATTTTATGTTTTTGAGGTATGCTAAATGTCTTGTGACCAATTGTGAACGGGTTTGGAAGTCAATGAACATGGTCGGTAATCTCTCCACCCCGGTAAAGCATGACCGAGTTTAGATCTGGATTGGGAAGCGGTAAAGCATGACCAGGGACCAATCCACCCGGTAAAGCATGACCGGGGATCTCATGAATGTGGTAGTGGATTTTCCCTGCCAGCCCAGTACTATGGTTTAGTCTGATCAGGCGCAATTATGTATGGGTCACTTGATTTGAAACATATCTCTATGCAAAATGATGATGTTATGCATGTTCATGTATGTATGATGCAAGTATGTTTATGAAAAGTTTTACGATGATAGCACGTCTATGTTTATGTTATTACGTTCAAGTTTCAAGTATGTACGCTCTTCTTTAAAGATGACTGTGATTATTTTATGAAATATTTGTTATCTCAGTTTTATACATGTTGAGTATTTAGACTCACTAGACTTGATTGATGCAGGTGAGGACGAGCATGAGGAGTGGAGGGGTGGGGATCAGTGAGCAAACTCGGTCTGTGTAGGAGGCTAAACCCGAGGACCGCCCATGTTTTTAAGAATATTTTTATGCACGTTGTTTAAAATACTCTGATTTTCATGAAGTGATTTACGATGTTTAAACAAGTGCTTTTGTAAACATTGGTCGTGGCTGTTTTATTTCAAATATTTTAGACGAACAGATGATTCTCTGTGGGGACCCGGGCTCTAACTCAATTCTTTTCGGGATTAATCGGATCTTTATTCAAAATGTGGGTCAAAATTTTGCTTTTTAACATTAATTCAAATGTATATAAACAAGCACAAGATAGTTCTTTATTTTATTTCAATAAACATAATTACATGTCTTGTTCTAATACATTCATACAAACTAATGTTCAATCCCAACCATAATCAAAATATAGTACATGTCTAGTAAAAGAAAACACTAGTAATCCGCTGCGCCCGAAGTCACCACGCTATCTCGATCTCTCATCTCTGTCGTGACCCAGATCCTGCCCCACCTGTTGTTATGCACACATACAGACATAACAACAGCCGGAAACTCCGGTGAGAAAAAATCTCAGTATAAAACATGTATGCATGCTGATACATAATCATAAATCATGAATGAAAGCAATAACAATGGGTTCCAGAGTCTATGAAACCAATCTATATAAACAATCAATTCAAATCAAATCATGTCTTGACTCAACTCAACTCTAACTCTAGGGATCCCGGTATGAATAAGACGTCGCTGTCTGTCACCTACCCTCTCAATCGGGGTGACGGTACGTCTTATTCCTAGACTTCGGTCAGGTCTGTATCGAATGTCTACAATCGAAGGAAGTCTGCTCCTATGCGTCGATACACCGAACGTCTAGAAGTTTGGCAAATCTGTCAATGACTCTCCTATCTTAGATGCATGAATATAAATCTATAAATGCATAATCGGATCAAAAGATTTGAATATAAATCTATAAACAAATAATAATCATATCGAAAGATAAACAACTATTCTAGTATCTGATTTTGTTGGGAAACTCAAATTGATTCTCATTTGAGTTGTATCTCCCCAAAGTCACATGAGTTATACCTTCTTGTCGTTGGAATCAATCGAGATCTCGAAGTCGATTATAAAGTCTGTCACTTCAATCTGAAATGGCAATGTATAGATGTACTCTATCAATATACAATTCAAAGTAAGTCTGATACAACTCATTATTCAATCACAATATAATCTCGACGGCATAAGAGTGTAGTTCTTGATACAAATCAACTCAATTATCATTACTCAATAATAATCCACATAATCCTCAACACATCTCCATCATAGTTTCAGAATCTGCACAATCTCATACACATATCTGTACTGAAAATCGTAACAATATCATGTGCCATCATTTTCCCAATTCGTTTACGTTTCTACGATGTCTATAACATCTATAATCCAAAGAACATATAATCACAAGCATATCAGCATTTCTCCAACATGTATACTTCAAAACATGTTAAAACTTAACCAAACTTACATCTTTTTGTAGCCCTTAAAGAGAGGAGCAAGATTCTATGCTTGGATTAAAGTTTGGATGAATATATCTTGCACAAGCTCAATTATAGGATGAAAAGAACCTTGAACTTAAAAGGGAAATTCCTCTCGATTCTTTGTTGTTCAGACATGAGGAATGAAAGACACCACATTATATTGCATGTTCAAGAGCAAGTGTCCTTATTTTTCAAGCAACACGTAAGACCGCGGGTGCGCTACTTCTTCGACCGCGGGTGCGCACAAGCTTCGGCAGGTCTTTTCATTTTTAAAATTCGACGACAGCGGTTGCGGTGTCCTGGGGACCGCGGGTTCGGTCTTGCTTCGCATAAAATTTCCTACCCTACAGGCTATGCACCGCGGGTGCGGTACTTCTTCACCGCGGGGGCGATGTCACTTCTGTAAATAATCTCCAAATCTCTGTCCATCAACCGCGGGTGCGGTCTTGTTCGTAGCACGGGTGCGGTCTAGACTTTATGCAACCCTTCATAATCTCATTTAATGCCTCTCATTACCTGTCATGCATTCTCATATCTTCGAATATTACATCAATGAAGACTAATGAATCTCAAGCCTTACATTTCTCCCCCTCTAAGAAATGATTTCGTCCTCGAAATCGCAGGTAATTCTATCAATGTAAGTATACGAGGCAATATAATCAAAAGCTGAATAATTACTTACATCATGTAAACAACTCGGGATATTTCTGTCTCATATCTGCTTCTGTCTCCCAAGTCGCTTCTTCAGTGCCATAACGACTCCACTGGACTTTCACTAGCGGAATAGTCTTCGTTCTGAGCTGCTTTTCTTTCCGATCAAGAATCTGTATCGGTTGCTCAGTATAACTCAAAGTCTGATCAAGCTCAGCTTCTTCAGGCTCAATGACATGAGAAGCATCAGGCATATATCTACGCAGCATCGATACATGAAAAACGTCTTGTATCCCGAATAGAGAAGGAGGAAGAGCTAATCGATATGCTCGATCGCCAATCTTCTCAAGAATCTCGTATGGATCGATGTATCTAGGAGACAACTTCCCGCGTTTGCCAAATCTGACAACGCCTCTGAAAGGAGAAATCTTTAAGAATACTCTGTCTCCCTGTTCAAATACTAGTGGTCTACGTCTGATATTGGCATACTTGGCTTGCCTATCCTGTGCCGTCTTCATCCTCTTCTGAATTATCTTTACTTTCTCTGTCATCTCACGGATCATATCAGGCCCAAGTTCTGGTACCTCAGATATATCATCCCAACATAGAGGAGATCTGCACTTCTTGCCATATAATGCTTCAAACGGTGCCATCTCTATGCTCGTTTGATAGCTGTTGTTGTACGAAAATTCACACAACGGTAGTGAATCTTGCCAACTGGTGCCAAAGTCTAGCACTACAGCTCTCAACATGTCCTCTAAAGTCTGGATAGTCCGCTCTGACTGTCTATCTGTCTGTGGATGATAAGCAGTACTCAGGTGCAAGGTCGTACCTAAGGCCTGCTGCAAACTGTGCCAAAAGTGTGAAGTGAATCGTGGATCACGATCTGATACGATAGACTTCGGCACACCATGCAATCTGACTATCTCTCTGACATATATCTCAGTCATCTGATCGTGTCGATATGTCATTCTGTATGGAATAAAACACGCTGATTTGGTTAATCTGTAAATAATGACCCAAATCGCGTCACAACCCCGGGATGATCGAGGTAACTTCGTCACGAAATCCATGAAAATGTGATCCCATTTCCATTCAGGAATAGACAAACTCTGAAGTAAACCTCCGGGCTTCTTTCTTTCGGCCTTCACCTGTTGGCAATTTAAGCACTTAGACACAAATTCGGCAATATCTGATTTCATCTGTTTCCACCAGAACTGTGTCTTCAAGTTGTTGTACATTTTTCTGCCACCAGGGTGAATGCTGAACCGACTACAGTGCGCTTCTGACATAATTTGCTGTTTCAAAATCTGAAACATCGGGCACTACAAGACGGTTATTCACATACAGGACAAAGCCATGTACCTGATATTCAGACTGATGTCCTGATCTGACCATCTGAATTGACTTCTGTACATTCTGATCTGTTCTTTGAGCTTCTTTGATTTTCATAATCAAATCTGGCTCAACTTGAATCGTGGCAAGTCTCAATGGTCTACTATCTGTGTCAAATGCTAAACCAGACAAACAACACTCTTCAACTAAATTCGAAACACATATCGTCGATAAGGATAGGGCACATACCTTTCGACTCAAGGCATCTGCTGCTGCATTTGACTTCCCTGGATAGTACTTGATCTCGCAATCAAAATCTTTCAGTAGATCAAGCCATCTACGCTGCCTCATGTTCAACTCTGATTGAGAAAACAGATACTTCAGGCTTTTATGGTCAGAGTAAATCTCAATTTCTCACCATAAAGATAATGACACCAAATCTTTAATGCAAATACGATAGTCGCCAATTCAAGATCATGAATGGGGTATCGAATCTCGTGTGGCTTCAGTTGTCTAGAGGCATATGCGATCACATGACCCCGCTGCATAAGAACACACCCTAGCCCTTTGTGGGATGCATCACAATATACAACGAAATCACCAGTACCTGAAGGAATCATCAAGACAGGTGCACTGGTCAGTCTCTTCTTCAATTCTAGAAAGCTAGACTCACAATCCGCAGACCACACAAATGGCGCATTCTTTTGTGTCAACTGGGTAATCGGCTTCGCAATGCTGGAGAAATCTTTGATGAATCGTCGATAATATCCTGCCAGACCCATGAAACTGCATATCTCAGGCACAGAAGTCGGTCTAGGCTAACCGATCACCGCTTCAACTTTACTTGGATCTACCGAAATACCATCTCCAGATATGATATGACCCAAGAAGACAACCTGTCTCAGCCAAAACTCACACTTTGACAGTTTAGCAAATAATCTTTCATTTCTTAGTATTTGCAACACAATTCTCAAGTGATTGGCATGCTCATTCAGATTCTTAGAGTACACCAAAATATCATCAATAAAAACAATCACAAATTCATCTAAATACATCTGAAAGACACGGTTCATTAGTCCCATGAACACTGCTGGTGCATTCGTTAAACCAAAAGGCATGACAACAAACTCGTAATGTCCATACCTGGTTCGGAATGCCGTCTTCGGTATATCAACATCTCGAACTCTGAGTTGGTGATATCCCGATCGCAAATCAATCTTGGAATAGATAGATGATCCCTACAACTGATCAAATAAGTCGTCGATACGAGGCAAATGATATTTGTTCCTTATCGTTGCCTTGATCAGTTGCCTTTAATCTATACACAATCTCATAGAATCGTCTTTCTTTCGCACAAATAGCACTGGTGCGCCCCAAGGAGATACACTAGGTCTGATATATCCCTTGGCTAGAAGATCTTCTAGTTGTGCTTTCAATTCTTTCAATTCTATTGGCGCCATCCTATACGGAGCTCTCGAAATAGGAACGGTACCTGGAATGAGCTCAATGCTAAAATCTACCTCTCGGACTGGGGGTAACCCTGGAATCTCGTCAGGAAATACATCTGCAAACTCCCGTACTACTGGCAAATCTGCCAATGCCGGGCTCGATTTCTGGAGATCTACAGAATAAATAAGGAACCCCTCTGCTCCTTTTTGCAGCAATCTATTCATAGTCAAAGCAGACACTAAGGAAATCCGAGATCTGGAACCCTTTCCGTAGAATTTCCACTCTTCTGTCATTTCAGGTCTGAATCTGAAAATCTTGTGAAAACAATCTACGGTAGCTCTGTAATTGGTCAACGTGTCAATCCCGAAAATACAATCAAAAACAGATAAGCCAAGTACAACACAGTCTAAATCAATCTCATGTCCCTCAAACTGTAGTATACAATGTCTAACTGAAGTTACAGATATCAGACCACTCCCCAACGGAGAAGAAATAGACACTACAGTAGACAATGACTCGATAGGCAATATATGTGTCAATGCAAAACGTTCTGATATGAATGTATGTGATGCACCTGTATCTAACAATACATATGCAGGATACCCGCAAAGAAAACAGTTACCTGCAATCACATCATCTGGCGCATCCTGGGCCTGCTCCTCTGTCAGTGCGAACACTCGAGCCTGCTGTCTGGGAGGTTGGCTCACTGTCTGGCCACCTCTGGTTCGGGACTGGGACGGTGCAAGTGGCGGCTGGAAAGAATGAACAGATGATACTTGCCGCTCCGGCTAAGATACTGAACCAGACGCCCCAATACTCTGAGCTTTTTGTGCACCTCTCCATGTACAGACTCTGGCAAAGTGTCCCTGCTGTTTACAAATATTGCATCGGCCCATAACTCCCTGACACTGCTCAGTGGCATGCCTGCCACCACAAGAACTGCAATAAACACCAGTATACTCTGAACTCTGGCCAAGACCTCTCTGTCGTGACCCACTGGAGCTCGACGAACTGCTCCCTGATCTCTTAAACTGCTTACCCTTAACTTTCAAAGAATCCTTCTTGCCACTACTACTGCTTCCACTATCAAATCGAGGAGGAGGTGGTGGAAACTGGGCGGTAGGCTGCGGCGGTCTCTGACTCTGAGCGCTATAAGAAGCTCCTCGCTGCCTGATCAAGCTTGCCTCTGCTCCTTTCGCTCGGTTCAGTGCATCAGAAAAGGTATTGGGTCGTCCCGTGTTCACCAAAGTAAAAATATCCGGGTTCAAACCATTGAAGAACTGGTCCGCGACCGCTTCGTCATTTCCTGCCACGTGTGGCGCAAATCGGAGCAAAGAAGAAAACTTGGCAACATACTCTTCTATGTTCCACTGCCCCTGTCTCAAGTTGGCAAATTCGGCCCCTTTGTCTTTTCGATACGACACTGGAAAGAAACGTTGATAAAATTCATCTTTAAATACTTTCCAAGTAATATCGCTACCTCTATGCTCCAGGGCTCGTTTCGCTGTAAGCCACCAACTTTTTGCCACTTCGTGTAATTGATGCCCAATCAACTTCACTCTCCGTTCGTCTGTATAAGCCAGAGATTCAAACAACATATCTATATCGTCTAACCATCTCTCACAATCCACTGCATTTTCTGTGCCCTTCAAGGTAGGTGGATGGAATGATTGAAATCTCTTCAACAAAGTCTCCATCGGTGTCACAGTCACGTCCATCTGAGTACCCGACGTACTACCCTGTTCTGGCACTTGACCTGCAGCTGGTTGTGGTATTCTTCTAGGCGGCATATCAGATTATCAAACAGATTAGGATACAATCTATACAATCTGTCTCAGCCCTCCTCTGATCATATACCTCTGATCCAGAATCGGTTCTGATTCAGTCTTTACAAGTATATGTTGTAAATCAACTCAGATACAATACAACATATAATAGGGAAAGCATTAAATCATGCTAGCACATCAAAAGAAAGGAAGAAGACTCGATCTACCCCGCTCATTCTATTCTGTCTCAGTCTACAGAACCTACTGCTCTGATACCACCTGTTGTGGGGACCCGGGCTCTAACTCAATTCTTTTCGGGATTAATCGGATCTTTATTCAAAATGTGGGTCAAAATTTTGCTTTTTAACATTAATTCAAATGTATATAAACAAGCACAAGATAGTTCTTTATTTTATTTCAATAAACATAATTACATGTCTTGTTCTATTACATTCATACAAACTACTGTTCAATCCCAACCATAATCAAAATATAGTACATGTCTAGTAAAAGAAACCACTAGTAATCTGCTGCGCCCGAAGTCACCACGCTATCTCGATCTCTCATCTCTGTCGTGACCCTGATCCTGCCCCACCTGTTGTTATGCACACATACAGACATAACAACAGCCGGAAGTTCCGGTGAGAACAAATCTCAGTATAAAACATGTATGCATGCTGATACATAATCATAAATCATGAATCAAAGCAATAACAATGGGTTCCATAGTCTATGAAACCAATCTATATAAACACGCAATTCAAATCAAATCATGTCTTGACTCGACTCAACTCTAACTCTAGGGATCCCGGTATGAATAAGACGTCGCTGTCTATCACCTACCCTCTCAATCGGGGTGACGGTACGTCTTATTCCTAGACTTCGGTCAGGTCGGTATCGAATGTCTACAATCGGAGGAAGTCTGCTCCTATGCGTCGATACACCGAACGTCTAAAGTTTGGCAAATTTGCCAATGACTCTCCTATCTTAGATGCATGAATATAAATCTATAAATGCATAATCAGATCAAAAGATTTGAATATAAATCTATAAACAATAATAATCATATCGAAAGATAAACAACTATTCTAGTATGTGATTTTGTTGGGAAACTCAAATTGATTCTCATTTAAGTTGTATCTCCCCAAAGTCACATGAGTTATACCTTCTTGTCGTTGGAATCAATCGAGATCTCGAAGTCGATTATAAAGTCCGTCACTTCAATCTGAAATGGCAATGTATAGATGTACTCTATCAAGATACAATTCAAAGTAAGTCTGATACAACTCATTATTCAATCACAATATAATCTCGACGGCATAACAGTGTAGTTCTTAATACAAATCAACTCAATTATCATTACTCAATAATAATCCACATAATCCTCAACACATCTCCATCATAGTTTCAGAATCTGCACAATCTCAAACACATATCTGTACTGACAATCGTAACAATATCATGTGCCATCATTTTCCCAATTCTTTTACGTTTCTACGATGTCTATAACATCTATAATTCAAAGAACATATAATCACAAGCATATCAGCATTTCTCCAGCATGTATACTTCAAAACATGTTAAAACTTAACCAAACTTACATCTTTTTGTAGCCCTTAAAGAGAGGAGCAAGATTCTATGCTTGGATTAAAGTTTGGATGAATATATCTTGCACAAGATCAATTATAGGATGAAAAGAACCTTGAACTTAAAAGGGAAATTCCTCTCGATTCTTTGTTGTTCAGACATGAGGAATGAAAGACACCACATTATATTGCATGTTCAAGGGCAAGTGTCCTTATTTTTCAAGCAACACGTAAGACCGCGGGTGCGCTACTTCTCCGACCGCGGTTGCGCACAAGCTTCGACAGGTCTTTTCATTTATAAAATTCGACGACCGCGGTTGCGGTGTCCTGAGGACCGCGGGTGCGGTCTTGCTTCGCATAAAATTTCCTACCCTACTGGCCATGCACCGCGGGTGCGGTACTTCTTCACCACTGGGGCGATGTCACTTCTGTAAATAATCTTCAACTCTCTGTCCATCAACCGCGGGTGCGGTTTTGTTCGCAGCGCGGGTGCGGTCTAGACTTTATGCAACCCTTCATAATCTCATTTAATGCCTCTCATTACCTGTCATGCATTCTCATATCTTCGAATATCACATCAATGAAGACTAATGAATCTCAAGCCTTACATTCTCATTGCAATTTGAATGATTACAATTTTTTAAAGAAAGTTTTTATTTTTCCGCAAATTTTAAGTATGTTTAAAAGTACGGGACGTTACAAAAGGCCTAGAGGGAGGCCGGATACGGGAAAAGGCCCAGAGGGAGCCCGACGATTGTATTTCCATTTTATGTCGGTTCCTAGTGCTCGTCTCCATGCGCAATAGTGAGCTAGGACTGATCAGTCGACCATATGATAAAAGGCTAGTCACTTTCAAGGATCAAGCTTCACCCAAAATGATAAATGATTGAAAGATTTACGATTTATTTATGGTTACAAATTTATTTTGAATAAAAGTATGGTTTCAATACTTGTGCATGTATATGTATTATTTGCTACTCATGTTTAGAACGTGTTGAATCATTAGACTTATTTGGTTTGAATGGCGCAGGTGATGATGATATTGAGGGAGGCGCTGACGCTTGAGTGGATCGAGTGCGACAGTACACTCCCGAGGACCTTTATTTTTCCGCATTAGCTTGATAGTTAAAAGATTTTAAGATTTTGTTAATGATTTTATTAGAGATTTTTATGCTTTATTTTGATTTTAGTTGATCTTGTCAAAGGTCGACGTAAGATTTTTGGTTAATTGACGATTTAGGGATTTTTATGCACTTGAGATTTCAAATGTTAAATTATTTTGATTTAGGGAAAGGTTAAGTGGTTTTAGTTATTAGTTTTTGAAATAATGTTCATACAAAAAATTTTTTAGTAGGATTTTAAAGTTAAAAGGTAGTGGAGGACGTTTCAGTTGGTATCAGAGGGAAGGATCCCCAAAAAGTTGTGTTACTGTAACTTCAAGAAACTCAAGAAGTCATGCCTCAAGTATGTTAGTTTTTAATTTTATATATTTTATATGCTAAAAATCTTTTAAAGCTTTCATGATGCATGATATGGAGGCTAGGTACATTACATTTTAGATATTAAGTGCATGTTTGTTACGTTGTTGGGGCGACTTGTACAGAAATGCCTCCTAGACGAGTTCTTCGTAAAGGTATTGATGCTGGACGTGAGAAGGAGATTCCACAGCCTCCACTTAATCAGGATGCCAGTGCTCGTGTACTAACGAGCATGGCACAGTTACTAGAACAGCATGTTGGATATGCTGTGAGGGGACGACCGGAGGCAGTCTATGAGCATTTTAGAAGGATGAACCTCAAGGATTTTTCTGGCACTACGGATCCATTTGTTGCTGAGGGATGGATTCTAACATTGGAGGTTATTTTTATTTACATAGATATGGCAGACGTTGACCGATTTTGTTGTACCATCTATCTGTGGAAGGCCGACACTTCCTTATGGTGAGAGGGAGTGGAGCGAGGGTGAAATAGGCGATGTTGACTTGGGAGGACTTCAAGAGGGTATTCTACGATAAATATTTCACTTCTAACGTCCGTTCTAGGCTTAAGAGGGAGTTCACGAGTTTCCGCCAGGGGGATTTATTTATTGCCGAGTTTGTGCAGTAGTTTTATAGGGGATGTCATTTTGTGCCCTTGATTGTGAATGATGCGGCGGAGAAATTACGACACATCCTTGATGGATTGTTCACTAATCTTGTCGATTATACTACTGGTGTTGCCAAAGTTTTCAAGCCGAGCAGTCACTGAAGGATACTGATTGAGAGATGCAGCGTAAGAAGAATCACGCCCAGCAAGCTAGTCAGAACAATAAGAAGCCTTATACGGGGCTACCGAAGCGGCCGAGACAACCAAAACCCTAAGGACAACAACCAATAGAAAAAGTCTCGAAGACTGCTGAGAAGCCACTATGCAAGGAGTGTGATCACCATCATTATGGAAAGTGCATGTGGGGCACCTACAAGTGCAGGGCAATGGGGCGTAAGGCTGGTGATTGCCCAAAGCTCAAGCAACCCACGACTGGAAGGGCATACGTGATGCAAGCTGAGCAAGTGGAGCCAGACACGACACTTATTACAGGTAATCCAACAATTCAAGTACTTAAAACTGCTTTATCTCTTGAAAAAATAAGCGTGGATGCTAGAATTGAATTGAGGTATAGGGAACTTGATGACTTAGAGTTGCATAGGGTTTAAGGAATTGAATTCTTGCGAACACTAAATTTATATGGATAAAATAGTAGAACATTGAAAATTAAAGGGACTAATAAGCGATTTTGAAAACCACTAGGGGCAAATCGAAAAAAGAAACTCGAAATTTCCAAGGGTTACTAGTAATTCTCGAAAACCTAAGGGGCTAGACTGCAAGTTTCGAAAAATTGTTGAGGAAAGATTTAGAAAATTTCGAAATTTCCTAGGAATTAATTGTAAAATTCAAAAATTTAAGGGGTTACTTGGCAATTTTAAAAACTTAAAGGGCTAACTAGCTATTTACGAAAGCTCAAGGGGGCTGAAATGATAATATGGGAAACTATAGGGGCCTAGATGATATGAAATTCCTAATTTGTATGGCTTAATCTAGAATAATAAAAATATTACCAGGACGAATATTGCTAGCGGGAATAGCTACTTACGCTTTACTAGACTCTGGAGCTATGCACTTATTCATATTTGAATCCTTCATGAAGAAATTGAGAATCTTACCAGTGAACGTGGAGTCGGGATTCAAATTTATAGTGCCTTCTAGCGAACATATGGTTTTTAATAGCATGGTTAAGGATGTGGAACTTAAATTGCAAAAGAATATTGTACGAGCAGACCTTATAGTACTACATATGCCTGAGTTCGATATTATTTTGGGCACGAATTGGTTTACACATAATGCCACTATTGATTTCGACGGAGGTCCGTATCTATTAGACCACCGAATGCGAAAGCATTTATCTTTGAGGCGGCGTAAAACAATCAAATGAAGCATATTATTTCATGCATGCGTGGGAAGAAGCTTATTCAAAAGGGTTGCCAAAGTTTCCTTATTAGTATTGTATCGGCACACGACACTGGCAGTTGATTTATCGAGAATGTGGAGGTAGTTAAGGATTTTCCAGACGTATTTCTCGACGATGTTTCTAGCATCCCACTCGAAAGAGAGGTGGAATTCGCTATTGTGTTGATGCCAGGTACAGTGCCCATCTCTAAGGTACCATATCGATTAGAACCTACTGAAATGAAGGAATTAAAGGACCAAATTCAAGAATTTTTAGACAAGGGATTTATTCGCCCTATCTTTTCTCCATGGGGAGCGCCTGTGTTATTTGTGAAAAAGAATGACGGAACAATGAGGTTGTGTATCGACTATAGGGAGCTAAATAAAGTGACAGTGAAGAATAAGTATCCATTTCCTAGAATCGAGGTTTTATTTGATCAATTGCAAGGATCTTCGGTATTTTCAAAGATAGATCTTTGGTCAAGATATCAGCAATTGAGGGTAAAGGAGTCGGATGTACACAAGACGACTTTCAGAACGCGTTATGGGCATTATGAGTTTCTAGTGATGCTTTTTGATTGAATAATGCTCCAACGATCTTCATGGATCTCATGAATAACATTTTCAGCCGTATCTCGATCAGTTCATTATTGTTTTCATCGACGATATCTTGATCTATTCCAAGACCCTTGAGGAGCTTGATCAGCATTTGAGGACGACCTTGCAAGTTTTAAGAGATCGGAAATTATATGCAAAGTTCAGCAAGTGCGAGTTTTTGTTAGAGAGGATATCATTTTTAGGCCACATCGTGTCAAAGGAGGGAGTAGAGGTCGACCCATCTAAGGTCGAGTCAGTTAAGCAGTGACCTGCACCTAAAAGTCTGATGGAAATACGCAGTTTCTTGGTTTTAGCCGAATATTACTGTAAGTTCATCAAGGGTTTTTCATCCATTGCAGTACCCTTGACGTCATTGACGAAGAAGAATGCGAAATTTGTATGGGGACTAGAGTGTCAAAATAGCTTCGATCAGTTGAAGCAAGCACTCACTACAAGACTAGATTTATCTATGCCGACAGAGCAAGGGGAATACGTTGTATTTACTGATGCTTCAAAACTTGGATTGAGCGCCGTTCTCATGTAAAATTATCGAGTTATAGCATATGCGTCTAGACAATTGAAAATACATGAAAAAAATTATCCGACGTATGATCTAGAGCTTGCAGCAGTTTGCGTTGAAAATCTGGAGGCACTACTTGTATGGTGAAAAATGCAAGATCTTTACGGATCATAAAAGTCTTAAATATTTCTTCATCCAAAAAGACTTGAATATGAGACAAAGACGGTGGCTCAAGGACTACGACTATGATATTAGCTACAATCCTGGCAAGGCTAATGTAGTTGTGGATACTTTGAGTAGAAAGAGGACAATTTTGGCACATTTATCAGTAAAGAGACCTCTACAAATGGAAATTCAGCGCTTCGATCTTGACGTTTATACTAGGTGAGAGGCCCCCAATCTCGCTACGTTGACATTACATTCCACTATGCGAGATAAAATTCGAGCCAAACTGTGGAATGATGAGCAATTGCAGAAATGGAGACAGCGAGATGAATCGAATGACATCATGTCATATTAAGTCAAGGATGGCATTGTTAAGCACCGAGGTCGACTGTGGGTTCCTAGTGGTGATTCACTTAGAGTTGACATTAAGATTGAAGCTCACAGTACTCTTTATTCTATTCATCCCAAAAGTACCAAGATGTACAAGGACTTGCAACTGTTATATTGGTGGTCGGGAATGAAACGAGACATTATGCACTTTGTATCTAAATGCTTGACATGTCAAAAAGTGAAGGCAGAGTACCAAAGACCATCGGGAATGCTTCGACCACTCCTCATTCTGGAGTGGAAGTGGTAGAACAATACTATTGATTTCGTGATAGGATTGCCAAAGACGATGAAATGACTCAATGCCATTTGGGTGATAGTGGACCGTCTTACTAAATCAGCACACTTCCTATCGATGAAGATGACTTTTTCCATGACGCAGTATGCGGAGCTATACTTTCGAGAGATAGTTAGACTGCATGGTATTCCAGTGTCTATAGTGTCGGACCGAGACACACAATTCACCTCATCGTTTTGGAAGAGTATGCATGCAGCGTTGGGGACTATGATAGTATTCAGTACCGCATTTCATCCTCAAACCGCGGTCAGTCTGAGAGAGTCATACAGATATTAGAGGTTCTGCTCCGAGAATGCGTAATTAATTTCCAAGGGAGTTGGAAATCAAAATTACCTCTAGTGGAGTTCACTTACAATAACAGTTATCATTCATCCATAGAAATCGCTCCATACGAGGCACTCTACGAACGGAAATGTACATTGTCTATCCATTGGGATGAGGTAGGAGTGAGAGCTATGTTGGGATCCGAGATAGTTCAGCACACCGCTGAAATGGTCGCCAAAATCCGAGATAAAATGAAAACTGCTCAAAGTCGACAGAAAAGCTACGCGGGCCAAAGAAGACGAGATCTTGAGTTTTCAGTGGGTGATCACGTGTTTATAAAGATAGCACCTATGAAGGGTGTTATGAGATTTGGCAAGAAAGACAAACTTAGTCCAAGATTCATTTGACCATTTGAGATACTCGAAAGAGTAGGAGCATTAGCATATCGAGTGGCATTGCCACCTAATATCGCAGGAGTTCACAATGTATTCCACATATCGATGCTCTGCAAGTACATGTCAAACCCTTCACATGTACTGAACTTTGAGCCACTGCAACTTACTCCCAACTTGTCATATGAGGAGATGCCTACTCAAATCTTGGGTAGACAAGAGAGAAAGTTGCGAAACAAGGTGACAAAGATGGTCAAATTCAAGTTGCTAAATCACTCGGAAAAATAAGCCATTTGGGAGACTGAATCTGAGATGTGAAGTTTCTATCTCGAATTATTCAGTACGTATTACTTTCAGGATGAAATTTTGTTTGGGGGGGGGGGGGGGGGGGGGAGGGGGGATTTGTAATGTCCAAAAAGCCAACCTACGTAAACCACATGCATGCAAATGAACTAAATTGCTTAATTGTTTTATTTAATTGATTTTAAATGCTTGCATGATACATATTATATGATTAAAGGTATGATTGCATGTTTAAATGACATGATATCATGAGAATTGAAGATTTTGTCCGAATATTAGATAATAGGCTGAGAAAAGGAGATCGGGAACGACCAAGACAAAATAATTATTTTACAATAAATATTTTCAAGTCTTCTTAATATGATTAAAAATGATTTAATTTTTATAAAAATGATAAAGTTCAAATTATTTTACGAGACGAGCACGATTTTAATAGAGAAGCCGGTTTTGTGCAAATGAGGAACTTCTATAATAACAAATGCATTATTTTTGAAAATTAATTTTTATAAGCTTTTATTTTTCAATTAAATAGGTTTTATTAGGCCTAATTTACATAAGATGAGTATGCCCAATTGCAGATAAACTTGAAAGCCCAAAACCCAAGCCCATTATCATGCAAATTAAAATCTATAAAATAGAAAACCTAGGTCTTTTTGCACCATATCAGCCAAAAAAACCACACACTAAATTTTGAATAAAACCTAGGAGGAAGAAAACAAGGAGTCTTCGTCGTCCATTAGTTCTTCCTCACGCCCCATGACGACGATCGCGTATTCGAGCATTCTAAAATGCAAAGGCACGTTTCTAAATCCTTTGACGCATCATTCAAACAATATTATGCATGTTTTGATTAATTTTGCATGAAAAATATTTTCATTCGATGGGTTTAACAATATAACGATTATTTTCAAAGTTTTAATGTTTTTACGCATGTTTCTTTAACGCTATGATTCCTAAGGACACATTGCCAATAGTGTGAGAACCCGGAATTCTTGAAGCAAATCATGTAAGAAATAAAAACTCGAAACTAAGCTTAAACTAAGCTCAAAACTTTAGTTCTAACTATAAAACTCGAATATAAACATAAACTTTCAGCTAACACGGCTCGAGGAAGTAGCTCCAAAGCTTGGGGATTAGCTCAAAGGGAAGCCAAGCTGCAAGTAACCGCATCCATTGAAGAGTCGTCACTAGAGGTGAAAAACCCCAGCTCAAGGACTTGATCTTTCAGCTCAAAGAAGCTCAACCAAGATTGTCCTAACAAGACCAAAAAGGGAGCTAAAAGAGGAGCCAAGGAATTAGACAAACTTATTATGCAAGAAGTGACCATTGAGATAACCAATGAAGGAGCTAAGGGAAGATGTCAAGGTTTGAACAAACTTATTATTCATGAGATGACCATTGAGTTAACCAAGGAAGGAGCTAAAGGTTTGGACCAATTTAATGTGAAAAAATGGACCCTTTAGTAAACCAAGGTGACCTTTGATGCTTGGTATAACCTTGACCACAATTATTACTTGCTTGGGCAACAAGGTTGACGTCCAAAATGGGGTAAGGAGGGGCCAATATTCACCTATAAATAGCACTCAAGGGATGAAGGAAAATCACACCAAAAAGCCACCAAAGTTTTGGTTTTCTTCCCTCCACAAAGCATCCAAAATTCGGCCAAGGCAAGGGAGAAAAGGAAGAAGTTTCGTGTCGTTCGTGTGCTCAAGTAAATACGTCAAAATGCTGCCGAAATAACTTCAGAATATAGTCAAGAAATTGAGAAATTATAGCCCAAGTTTGGTCGAAGTATCGCCAAGAAGCAAGCGCTCGAATCCTATCTTTCGAACTAATTGTAAGTGGGTTTTTGTTACGTAATTTATTGTATTTTGAACTTTGAATAAAATATCATGACATTCATGTGTATGTCCTTATTTTCGAAAATATCAGTCTTTTCTTTCAAAATTTCGATCGATGATATGCTCTATGTGTTCTTAGAAATTATTTGCTTCCGCTGTATCCGTCTGAATTTCTGATATGTTCTGTTCGATAAAAGTCTAAATTCTGTGTTACACTGATACAAATTGACTTGAAATGGGATGCGAATCGTAATTATGTCTGTCCCCCATCGGTGGGTATAAAACAATGTTCTGTCTGGCCCCCATCGGTGGGTATAAAACCGTGTTCTGGCCTCACCCCTTAGAGGACTAACATATTGGGGAAAATTTGATCATGGAAATGAGATGAGTAATAGTGTTGGGCCTGTTTTTGAATTGTTCTGAAATGATCTGATTTGTTTCTAAACTGCTCTGAATCATCTGATAACCTTTGTTTCATATTCGATTTGTTTATGTTATGATAAGTTAAAGGTAATAAGTTTTGAAAGTTTGTTAAAGAAATGATTTAAAGTTTAAGTTCTATATGTATCGTTGGAAATCGATCGACACCCACTTGCTGAGTGTTTTCCAAAACACTCACCCCTTAAAAATTTCAGATAAGAATGAAGAGCATCTAAACGAGGAGGAACAGGAAGCGTTCTGGGGATGGTGATCGAACGACAAGCCCAAGAATTGAGATTTTTATTCTTTTATTTTATTTCTTTCCGCAAACTTTGATGTAATTTTTATTCTATTGTCAATGTAAAGACAATTTTTTATTTATAAAAAAAACTGGTTATTTGGCATTTCGATATGAGGCTTAATTGTTTTAAAGTAATTGTTAAACAATGCCGGATGTCACCGACGCTTCGGACACGGGGCGTGACATTTAAGTGGTATCAGAGCCGCCAGGTTCATAATCCTGCTGGGATTTTGATAGACAAAATTTGGCGGGCAAAAGCCTAGTGCATTCTGAAACAAACTTTCGTCCTATCCAAAATTCTTCGAGAAATTCGAATTCTATTCCCTTCAATCGTTCCGCAAGCTCTTAGTATCGAAATTTCCACGACAACTTTGTTTCTATTTTTGTGCCTTTCTATCCTTTGTTACTGTTCTGATATTCTACCTCGAATTATGTCAAGAAATGGCTACTCCACGTACTCGTGCTCATGCTTTCCTTCGTATGCGCCAGCTAACGATAGACAATTAAGCTAGGGAGATTGCGACTTTGAAGGCGCAACTTGACAGGGAGAAGCAAGAAAAGCAGAAGCTTAAGGAGATTAGGGACATACTTGAGGCGGACGTACATCGACTCACTCACCATCTGGACTTGGCTGAGGGCCAACTTCTTCAGATACCTACTGATCCAGCTCGCATTGCACGCCTGGATTCACTGAACAGAGAATAGCTAGAGAGAGTAGAGACAGAGAGAGGACGTGCTACTCGGGCTCGTCAGCGTCAAAAAGAGTTCAACACAAAGCAAGAACGCTACATTTCCAAGCTCCACGGCACCATGGATAGGCTTCAAGAGCAGAACAACTACTTGCATCTGGTAGTGGAAAACATGGAAGAAGAGGAGGAGGCACCAATGGAAGTGGTTAGCGACGACGGAGATGTGATAGATTAGATTAGTATCAGGATTTTAATAAAAATATGATTGAAAAAGTATTAAGTGTAACAACTTAATTCTTAATAAAAATTCTATTACCTTTACTGTCGAGGCCTGTATTTCGTATTTGAGAATTTGCGGAATAATTTAAAATTTTTCTCTTTAAATAAATAACATGCCTCATTTATAAATAAAATGATAAAAGATTTAATGTTTAAAGTAGCAGCGGAAGTAAATAACGTTTTCAAAACAACAACTTAAAATAATTCTTCAAAGTAAAAACTGAGTTTGAACAAAAATAGTAAACGATAAACATGAGGTTCTCGGGTTCCTACTACTGCCGACCCAAGCTAGCTCACTGGTCCCCGCCCTCGGTCCCGACCTCATCAGTACCTACAATAATCAAGTCTAGTGAATCTAAAGACTCAGCATGCATATATCATGGATAACAAGTAAATATATCATAAAATTTGGCGTAACGTAAAAATATCTTATCGTGAAACGTAACGTGAAAATCGTGTCATTAATAATTATAAATACGTGCATAACTGAAAATCGTACGTAAAAATGTTTGCTCGATAGAGCCCTGTCATAATATAGCATATCATAATTTTCTGTTGAGATAATGTTCTACGCAAGTGGCCCATAACGTAACATAACATAACATGCACGTCTGATCAGACTAAACCACAGTATACTGGGCGGTAGAGATTATCACAGCCCTTGGACTGGATATCCGTATCCATACATGAACATGAACCGGTCGTAAGTCACCGGGCGAAGTAATAATCCCATAAGCTGAATCCCATAAGCGTGAGGTGGCCACAAGACATATAGCATATGTAGAACCCGTAACTTAGACTACGTATAAGCCATGCATAATTCTAGTATTTAAATTTTAAAATGATTTTATTGCATGAGTATTTAAATACTTTTCCTTAAGTTAATTATTTTATGCAGTATTTTGATTTTTATCATTTCAGTTAATTCAGTGAGGCCGGACTGGAGTTGGAGTTTAGAGATAAAATTTTAGATTAAGGAAAAAATTTCCAGAATTTATTTTAGCTAGCAAGTAAGTCCATTTAAGTTAATAAGGAAGTTTATGGAATTATTTTAGTTACTTGAGGTGAGTAGAAAAATAAATTCATTTAAGTTCCTTAATTAAAGGGTTAGTTCACTAAATTATTTAAAGGATGGGTGAGGCTTTTAAGGGTTATAAATTTAGTAACTAAACAACATTTTCCTTCATTTGTATTGATGATTTTCGGCCCCTTGGATGACTTAGCATGTCTTGCCACCCCACCACCTTTGACCCTTTCTTTGTATTTAATTAGTAGGATAATCCCTTCATTTTTCTAGCACCATTTAATTAATGATCAACCTTATCCTCACCTAGTCTAGATGAAACAAATATCGGCCATGGTCCCTCCGAAGAAGACTTGTTCAAACAAATTTAAAATTTAAATGAGAGGTAGACTTGGTCTTGCATTTTAATCCCTTTATTAGTGGATCTTCCCCCTCACCATTCCAACCATCATTCTCCTCCCCCATGACCGAAATTCAGAGAGTTTAGAGTGGGAAAAACCGTGAGCATCATAGCTAGAAAGAGAGGAAAAATTGAGAGCAAGAAAGGTAGAAAAGAAAGCGCTCCACCTCCTCCGCACCGGATCGTCTTATTCATTCGTTTTTCTTTCAAAACGAAATCAGGCATGCATATATTCTTCCTTGACTCTTCAATCAAGTCCTATTATAATTTATTTTCAATGCATGATCATTATTTCTGTGGCAAAAACTGAAACATAGCAAGATTTTTTCAGAAAAAAACATGCATATTTTCGGCCCTTCCAATTCAAGCTTCACGGTTTCATTTGTTTTGTGAGTTGCAGGTATTGGTTCGATTCCAGGCTCCCAAGGCAAAATCTAGACATGTAATAGGATTCATTAGGACCATGTTGGTCCACTCATTCAACCCCATGCACCCTGGAAGACAAGAAAATGACAGCAACTCCACATCTTGTCCATTTGAACCTTTCGAAATTATGTGTTGCTGTCATATAGGAAATGAATCCGATCATGGCTGCCACAAGGCCTATAGCCATGGTTAGATACTTCCCTAGCAGGTCTAAGACGTGACTAAGTCGCCCTTTTGGTGGCTTGGTGGAAGACAAGAAAATGACAGCAACTCCACATCTTGTCCATTTGAACCTTTCGAAATTATGTGTTGCTGTCATATAGGAAATGAATCCGATCATGGCTGCCACAAGGCCTATAGCCATGGTTAGATACTTCCCTAGCAGGTCTAAGACGTGACTAAGTCGCCCTTTTGGTGGCTTGGTCCATGGTGAATCGGTTTTCAAATAAAACAACAAGAACAGCCCCTTCCCCATTTCGGCTCTTCCTTTGTACAACATGTGTGTTTCGAATTTTGGTGGATTGGTGTGGATCTTGGTTGGCCTATGGCCCATATCCACGGTTCAGACCATACCCCAAGATGTCTAGATCGTGCCATGGTCAATCAAATGGCCACTGGAACGACACGAGACAGCAAATGAAACACAACACCACACACGCATGCAAGGTGTTCTCGGTTGGAGTTTTCGGTTGTTTGCTGAATGGTGCGAATTGTGGCTGGTATAGGGCCCATAGCCATGGTTCAAATCATTCCTTGGGATGTTGGTAAGAGTCTCTGCTCGGTGGTACAAGCCCCAATGGCCGGTAGTCTCGAAAACGACACAAGGAAAGCAAGTGCGCAGCTGCTGTAATTTTGACAGCAAGTGTGCTGTTGTTCTCAGGCGTCGTTTGAGTACTTGCTTGGCTTTTATCCCATGGCCTTGAACTGGACAGTGCCTTATCGAGTTAGTAAGGTCATGTTTTTGACTGTTTGTCATTCGGATTATTTTTGAGGTCGTACGAATTTACGGTGCGATGTGCCAAATTGACTCTCGAGAGAGCGTTATATGTTTTGGCCTCCATTCACCTAAGATTCGACATGCATCATTTGAGGAGCATTAATTCATCATTTTCAGCATATTTTAATCATGACTATATGGTGTTTCAGTGTTGGTTCGGGTTGGTTCGGAGTCATGATTAAATACGAAGTCATTAGGCGCATTTGTCTCAGTTTTTGGTTTTTAATTGCATGGTTTGGTCAAGTAAAAACTATTGCATATTTTTCATGGCATGTTTAGGTTGCAGCGAGCCTGGGAGCGATCCAATCCATTCAGTAAAAATTGTTACAGGATATTTAATTCAGTTATTTAATTATATTACTTGAAAAAATACAAATTTTGAGATTTATGCGATATGGCTTGTGGTCACTTTACTATCATGATTAAATCCGGTCGTCAGTTACCGGTCCGGTCGTCAGTTACCGGTTATGAGAGCATTACTAAGTCCGGTCGCCAGTTACCGGCCCGGTCGCCAGTTACCGGTCAGTTCAGTTGTTTCACCCAGTACTGTGGCAGTAGTCTGATCAGACGTACATTATTAAGTCCGGTCGCCAGTTACCGGCTCGGTCGCCAGTTACCGGTCAGTTCAGTTCATGGACCACACGCGTAGACCATAATCTCACCAGAAAAATTACTACAGGCTATTTCAGTACAGGGCTCCAAGGAGCAAACATTTTCACTGTGATTTTCAGTTCATTTATGCACGTGTTATAATTAATCATGACACGACATTTTTACAATATGCCTCATGACATGATATTTTTCACTTGCATGCAAGCTTACTATTTATTTACTTGTTATTTACGATATATGAATGTTGAGTCTTTAGACTCACTAGACTTGATTGTTGTAGGTACTGATGATGTCGGGACCGAGGACGGGGACCAGTGAGCCAGCTCGAGTCTGCAGTAGTAGGACCCGAGGACCTCAGTTCAGCATTTATTATTATTTGATGGCTCAAACATTTTAATTATCGTTGGAAAAACTTTTTATTTTTATTTCGAAAAATGTTAATTCTTCCGGTGCCATTTTAAACATCAAACTTTATGTATCAGTTCATTTATGATTGAGGCAATTTTAATTATTTGAAAAGAAAAATTTTAAATTTTTCGCAATTTTCCAAGTAAGGATTTTTAGGCCTCGACAGCTGGTATCAGAGCCAGGTTCTGTATAGGGTTGTACTACTACTGATCTCGAGAAGCTCACGAAGTCACGTCTTCGGTCTGTAAGTTTTACATTTACGCATTTCATTTAAAGCATGAATTATTTTCAACAGCATGATTTCATGAGATATTTTATGCCCAGATTTTTATTGCTCAGTATTTAAATTTAAATTAATGATTGAATTATGCATGTTAGTTACGTATGGGTTATGTATGGAACAGTATGCCCCCTAGGCGCATCCTCGAGCGCAATAGAGATGAGGAGCCTCGCCGAGAGGACAAGGAGGAGCAGAGACATGAGAGAGACCTACCACCTCCACCATCGCCTCCACCGGACATGAATGCCCAGATTCTGGCTAGGATGACTCAGTTCTTCGCACAGTTTGGGGGAACAATGCGGTGGCGACCAGGCCGACAGGGCCCGAGGCTGTTTACGAGAGATTTATGAAGATGCGTCCGAAGGAGTTTTCAGGGACGTCGGACCCCATGATTGCCGAGGGCTGGATCAAGTCCCTCGAGGTTATCTTCGAGTTTATGGAGCTTGGAGATTCAGATCGAGTTCGTTGTGCCTCTTATCTGTTCGGAGGAGATGCCCGCTTATGGTGGGAAGGAGCTTCAGTAGCCCTAACTTGGCTACCCTGACTTGGGCACGCTTCACAGAGGTATTCTACTCCAAATATTTTACTGAGGAAGTATGCACCAGGTTGACCACTGAGTTCATGAGCTTGAGACAGGGAGATTCGACTGTTACGGAGTTCATCCGTAAGTTTGAGAGGGGTTGTCATTTTGTGCCCCTGATTGCGAATGATGCTAGAGCCAAGTTGATGCATTTCTTTGTGGGTCTACGGCCAATCTTGCGCCGTGATGTTAGGGTGTCTGACACTACTTCTTATGAGGTCGCTGTCTCCAAAGCCTTAGCCGCAGAGCAGGATCAGCGGGACATCGAGAGAGACCGTCAGGGCAAGCGCCCAATCCACGTACCACACCGCCCTCCTCCTCAGCAGCATCAGCATCAGCACAAGAGGCCTTTTCACGGGCCGCCCAGAAACAGAGGAGGACCTCAGCAGCAGCAGGGACGTGCCGTCCCGAGGACCTTTGAGCATCCGGCTTGCCCTAAATGCTCACGCCGTCATCCCGGAGTATGTATGTTTGGCTCAGGGAAGTGTTACAAGTGTGGTAGCCCAGGCCACATACTGCCGTATTGCCCTCAGAAGAACCTGCCTACCCAGGGCAGAGTGTTTGCTCTCCATGCGACGGAGACGAACCCCGATACCATGTTGATGACAGGTACCTTTAAGCTTTAAGCTTACATTTGAGATTTAATGTTTTGGGAATCGGGATTAAGATTTTTAACTTAGATTTGCGATAGGATTGCATGCTCTACTCAGTATTTATTTCCGGGATTTAGTTAGAAGAACTGTGACCTTTGCATGTCTATAAGCTTAACTCTTGTGATTATTGGGTTCCGCTTAGTGTTCCGAACTTTCAGGGAGAATTTTCATAGCTGGCTCAGCTACCAAGGCCTTGATAGATTCAGGGGCTATACACTCATTTATTTCGGAGGTCTTTGCCAATTTCCTCAAAGTCAAGACCATCGGGCTAGATATAGCCTATTAAGTAGTGTTGCCTTCAGGCAAAGAGATGGCAGCCACCAATGTGATCCGAGCATAGATCTTGAGCTCCATGGCAACCTCGTTTATGCGGATCTGATCGTGTTGCCGATGCCAGAGTTTGACATCATCCTAGGGATGGACTGGCTATTGCGGAACAGAGTTTTGATTGACTTCCAGCGGAGATCTTTTCTAGTCCGACCGCCTGGAATGACACAGTTCTTATTTGAGCCAAACAGGTACTTTCCCTTACCGCGCATTATTCCATATGTCCAGGCTAGGAAGCTCATGCATAGAGGGTGTCGGGCGTTTCTAGCAACCTTTGTATCTGCCCCCGAGGCACCCAGTCAGTCAGCTTCAGATGTTCCGATTGTTAGAGACTTCTTAGACGTTTTTCCGGAGGACGTCTCTGGTATGCCACCTGAGAGAGAGGTGGAGTTTTTTATCGAGCTTATGCCAG